>NW_028277819.1:0-691944 GCF_059751315.1 Micrasema longulum | reverse complement strand
TGTCCACCACACTATTGGTCGGAATCATAGAAGGAATATAGACCTGCCAAATAGCATAAAGGTCGAACCCCTTTAATACAGAGTTTAAACTGTCAGTGTTTCTTAGCATGACTTTTTGGTGCTCGGCCTCCTTGAGGCTTGTTCACACGGGTCCGGAATGTACGCCTTCGTTCGTATTTTGAATGCTATTCCCGTTCTATAGTTCCTACACAAATACCTGAATATCTTACGCAGTTCATCCCTTTGATACAGTTTTAAAAATAAATATAATCATATTTTGCTCTGAAGCACTCGGATATATGCCATGCATTGATCTAGTATTACGAAAATTATTTTTCAAAAAAGTAAATGCAACTAAATTGTAACTTTTTTTACTCCGTGTTCAAACTGATAAATAATACATTTCCGTTAATAAAGTAAAACCCAAGTACCAAAAGGCCGTTTTTTGGCTCAAAAGCTACTCTCGGGTAAAAATACTGAAAACAAAAATTGAGTGGAAGTAAGTAGTGACCAACTAAAACAAAACTTTGAACTGAATCCGAAACAAATTCAGGCTTCTGTTATTGTTTCAGCCGAACAAATTACAAATTGTATAACATAGTTAAAAAGTAAAAGAATATAGTTAACATATGTGTCGGGTTATGGTCCCGTGGCTAGTGTTGCGGACTCATAGGCCTGAGGTCCGAGGTTCACACCCTACTCTACTTCAACTTGATTTCCATTTTCTAATAGTGAGTTATTTACAACTCGTTGAAAATGGCCACCAAAATTGAAATATTAGGGTAAATTATAAGAACGCAGAAATTTATTTTTTCAAAGAAAAAATATAAGGTTTATAAATCTCACATACATATTATGATGTACTCATTAGCGCATTTTGTTTGATGTATACGTTAGTATAAATAAACTGAATTTAAAATATTTACAAACATTTTAATTGTTCATATTTAAATTTATTTCAACAGAGAAGGAAAACATTTTTTTTTTTTTCTTTTTTTTTTTTTTTTTTCTTTTTTTTGCACCACAACAGGCCAGGAGGCCCAATTACAGTGGTGAATTACATCACAGAACACCCAGGCTTGAGAAAAATCACATTTAATTTTTGTGTTCTCACCGGGAATCGAACCCGGAACCTTCCGTCTGTGAGTCAAGCGTCTTGACCACTACACCACGGAGGCCGCATTTTTGAGAATGGAATATGGAAGTCTAGGCATTTACAGGGCTTACGACCTCCAACGAAATCCAGCCAGTCTGCAAGCATTTGGACACACTCAAACATTGTTAGATTAATTGTTTTTTCATTGGTTATTGTTTTAATGTCAGCTGTATCAATTTAGATCGTAAGTATGATTCAACAATATTTCGAGTTTGTAAAAATTAAAATAAATAAAGTTTCCAGCTCTTTAACTTTACAAACATCAATGGATGAAATAATTGAAGGAATAAAGATGTTCAAATATTTGCAAAATGTTAAATGTTACAAAGTGTGTAAAGTGGCCACTTAAAACAGCCAATTACAGGTCATAAGTCCTGTAGATGCCTAGACTTCAACTTCAACCCTCTCTAAAATGTTCTTCATATCTGTTGTAATATGCTAATACTAAGTATGATTGTTTGTAAATAATGTTTTATGGGTCATCAATAAAAAACATTTATTTTCTCTTTTAAATAAAAAAATACAATATTTGAGTTTGTCCAAATATTCGTAGAAAAAAGACTGGATTTCACCCCCTCAGAAGTCTTTATATTTTATTTATATTAATAAGGGTGTACATATAAGACAAGGAAATATGCATTAGCTATAGGTTTTGCTATTATTATCTCTTTATACAAAGAAGGTGACGTATTCCCGGGCCCCGATTAAAATGGTAAGTTAACAGAGTTATCTTCAACTGTCTATAAAGAAAAATCGATATTTGAGTACGAAAATGAGTATATTTGCATGAAATGTTATTTATGATTTTGTATAAATAGACCAGATCAAACACTTTTCTTATATCACTCAGCATTTATTAATTAAGTAAACAAAGCAATTGGTTATAATGCATTTTTTAATTTTTTTAAATGAAAATTTTTACATAACCGTAGTTTTGAACAATTTTTTTTATTTCCGAAAAACTGCAAATGCAGTTTTTTTGCAGGAAATTTCCTCTTCAAATATTTGGGCACCAAAATATGATAATAGTTACATTTAATAAAAAATTGAAAAAAATCAATATAATTAAAGTTTAAAAAAATTAAATACAATTAAATCAAGTCTTTTCGATACCGAAATATATAAAAAAAAATAATGAAAAAACAATTTTTTTTACACTGTTTTCAATTGTTAAGTTTTCTTTTTTTTTATTTCAAACAAAACTGAGAATTTAAGAAGAAGATTTTTGAAACCAATTTTACTTTATTTTTATTTATATCGCTATTCTTTATTTCGTCTGGCAGTCTATTTACTATGCGTGAGAGTATGTACGCCCTGGTCTCTCTCCATATGCATTAAGTGCTCTTTTTACTATGAAATTTCCTTTCACTTTTTGGTGCGTTTCATGCTTATGTGATATTGGCGTTTTGTAGAAATCCATGAAGTCCTCTGTTACCAGGCGATAGTATATCATATTCCGAACCGTCATTTATCCCTCGATGAATTTATTTTGAATTTTTCATAGTTCCAAAATGTATTTTGCACCCTTTCTATTAGTTGTGAATGGATCGAGTAGTTTGGTACCCAAACCAATGAATTGTATTCCAATATATAAAATATAAAATCAGTAAATCCATCTTAAAGGTCTTAAAAAAATAAATTTATTCTAATTATGCTCCATTCCTTCGTGTTCCCTGCGGATAATAGTAGTAGAACGCCATCTATCTTATTTAAGCGAACAAAACATCTCACTTCTAACACGACCAGCCACAGCCGCCTAGATTTCAATAAGTGAACACAAAGCCAAGATGAGGATTTATGCTTCCTTTAATCTGTACACGTACATATTCTACCTTTCTTCTCCTTGGGGAAAATGCTGACAAAATTAACCGGAATCTCGACAAAACGGGGTATTTCAAATGTTGTGCATTTTATTTTTACACTTAAAAAAAACAAATACTTACGTTCTTATGATTTACTAAAATGTTAAAAATTTGGGGGCCACTTTAAACAAGCTGTAAATAAGAGTTATTTGAAACTCAACGTAAAATAGGACCTCTATAAATACAGCCCTACAGAATGTTTTTCTAATACGGAAGCATTACAATTCCATGTAGTAGGTTATGAAATGTTTATAATCTAATGCGCAGTCTGACTTTTCTACATCCAAAAATATTTCCGTATTTTTTCCATGGATTATGGCACACAGCGATGACTTTTTTTGCATACTATACATATATATCCATAATTGGCTAGTCTCTGTAGTTTTGATTTTTGTTTATTAAGGAAACTAGAACCATCCAAAAACCATTAAACGGATCAGTTTTATCTGCCATCCATCGGACGTGCAGGATACAAACATTAAAAATAATTTTGAAAAATGGAAAAGGTACTAACAGAAAATTTCATTCTGACACTCCCTCTGAAACAAAACAACCAAATCGATTCAGTTTTGAGGTGCGGAAAACGGGCATTAGTTTGGCATAATCAGTTCGATGTGCAGTTGTCTTTATCTTACAGTAAAAGAGGTATCTGCAAGAGAGTGACCGAAAACAAATATTTAAATACTTATTTATAAAACAAATCCACTTAAAACGCGAGTCCGCGTCACTAGCCACGAGACGACAACCCAGTTGAAATATAAAATTTATTCGACATAAATCCCGTTTTTAAGCTAGTTGGGCATGATTGTTTGAATCTTTAACACAAAAAATATTTACACAATCAATTATAGTTATGGTTTTCTCATAGGTTACGTTTTATTTTGAACTAACAATATTTTGAGTTGGTCCAAATTTTGTTGATAAGGAGTGGATTTTTCTTCTAGGGAGTTATTAGGAATCACATATTATAACAGAGATGGGGACATTTTAGACATTTTAAAAAAGGTAATACTGAAGTTTGATCTCATCTTAATCTAACAAGAAAATAATTGGCTTACTTCTCTAGTTTTTGACCCAGTTTTGAAGTTTGATCATAAGGAAGGAGTTTTTTTTCTTTGGAATGGTAGATATATAAAACACAGGGTGAAGAAGCTGATTCATTAAACATTCTTCTTCAAAGTAGAATACGAATTTATTGAATTAGCAAGCAAATGAATACATCGTATTACTCGGCGTTTAATTAAAATTGATTTATTTATTTATATATCTTCCTGTTAAATAAAAAGTAAAAAAAATATTATTAAATGCTTGAAAACAAAATCAATTTTCGTCGATCGATCCATCGAGATAAAATGAACTCTTTAGGACTAAAATACAGAACACGTCTACAAAAATTTGAATGTGCATATTTTTTCAATTCTTAGTATTTTCCATCTCTGTCGCAATACGTTAATATTATTCTCTACTTATTTGATCTTACTACGCGATAAAATACAAAGGTGGAAAAAACGTTTTTTTTAATAATCCCTTGTTCTTCCTTCTATTTAATGCAGTTTTTATGTTCATAAAAGTTCTTTAATGATCATTCTAAATAAATTTCAAACTGTGTTTAAACTTTCACATCGCAGCCATAATGAATATTTTTGCCCAGTATCTTCCCTTATTATTAATTGCGAGACGGGACTGCAGACCGGAAGAAAGTTTCTTAAGGAAGTTTCCTCTCCCTTCCGAATACCAATCTTAGTCCATCCTTCCGGCCACCTCAACTTTCCACCTCTTCACAAAGTGACTCAAACATAACTCTTTTGAAACTAATACAAAATTGGTATATTTTTATTTGCAATTGGATGTTTTTACTTGTAAAAAAAAGTACCTTGCTTCTATTTGTTGTAATGAAATTTTCCAAATATTTAAAGAAAAAGACTACATTCCACCCCCTAAAATGCCCAGACTTGCAAATGATCAAAACCGGATTGTATACCCGTGGCAAGTATCACAGACTCAAAGGATAGAGGTTCAGACCCCGCTCTATCGAAACTTGATTCTTATTTTCCAATAGTGAGTTACAACTTGTTAAAAATACCCTCCAAAATTGAAATATTTTAGTAAATCATCAGAACTCAAATACCTATTTTAAAAAACTAAAAATTATAACCCTTATTTAAAAAAAACTAAATATTTTGATAAAATTTTTAAAATCAGTCTTATGTTTCAAATGCTAGTTTAGAGATGAAGAGAGGACGAAATGTTGCAGTGTAACAACCATCTTTATAAAAAATATATAAATAAATTGATAATATACTAGAAAAATCATTGCACAACATAATTAATAAGCGTACAAAAACGAGAATATTTTTCACATTTTGGAAAAAGAAATATGGGAATCTAGGCATTAACAAGGCCTATGACTTGTAATTTGCTGTTTTTTTCATTTTCTAAAACGTTCTACACTGTTGTTATATGTACATTTTAATGACTCTCTCGGTTGTAAAAAATCAGTCAGTCAAAAAAAATTAGAATAAAGTCAAAAAATTGTCGATTAACAATATTTTTTCTTCCCTTTCTCTAACGATTTACACTTTATCGCTTACAGCATTTCAAACTTCTGCTAAGATGTAAAAAGATGACTCCTCATCACAGGACATACTTGTTTTGTCGCAATGGATTATGCACTAATAGGTGCGGGAAGAAAAATTATGATATGATTGATGATATTAACAAAAACACGAATTATGTTTTTTTTTCTCCTCTCTTTTTGAACTTTGTTCTAAACTTACAGCATTAATTTCCATTTACAAAGTGTTTTTTTTAAAGAATTTTTGACTTTAAAAAAAGATAAGGTACTGCAAGTCAAATATTCTGTATGAAATGCGTAAGATTCACCGAAGCATGATGTCAAATAATCCGTGATAAAGATCGATTGTTTGACAACTAGTCGGACTCAATCGGTTCTAGAGCGGCCAGTTGAGGCGTGAATTAGCTGGGATACGCAGGAACACTAAACATCTAGTACAAGACATGTAATAAAAAGGGCGTATAAAATTTTTCATACTTAATAATCCACCCCTATAATAGGAAAGCCTTTTATTTAATATGTGCATTTTATCTTCTTTGCAGATGTATAAACAATGCAGCAGAGATTTCTTTATTAGAGCGATGTAAACACTTTAAGACTGTAAATACTACATCAATGCTATGTACTATACATATAAAATGATTTGACCATTTTCATTCTAATAATCAAAATTGATGTTGTTGAAATTAATTTAAAACGAGCTGAACCCAGCAAATCTTTGCAATCGCTAGATTTGAGTACATACTCGTATATTATTTAAATGAACACAATCGAAAGTTTTGTATTTAGTTAAAATTAAATATTTAAATAAACATTATTATTTTTGTGTTTCGGATAACATAAATTGTGAGGATATGCGGTGACAGGAAATTTTGATAAACAGGCATTAAAACACTCGGTTTATTTTTATTTATTCAATATTCAAATCCGTCCGTTAATAAATAAGTATTATTGTACACAGTCAACCTATCAGAGTAAGTGCTGCTTTTCAAGTTATTAAATAATGTTCTTGACAGCCCCGAACTTTTAAATTGTGTGAATTTTCATGTGAAACAGCGTGGGACGAGGCAATATACTTCTTTTGCTATTAATTTGCATAGTTCAAACTATGCCAAATACTCACGTATTCCACGGTTCCACATGTTAGCAAACAAACATGGAAACAAAGATTTATTTTGTTTATCTTTATACCAATTAAAATCATTACTTTTTAATCACTTATTTTCTAAATTATAAAAATATACCAAGCGTTATACTTGTTTTACTGTTTATGCTATGATACATCGCCTTTGTTACTTCAATACTTTTTATTTAAACTCTTTATTTATTAAAATCAGAAAATTCACTGAAAATACATTCTTAAATAATAAATGGTATAAATTTACATTGTATAACTGTATAGTAAATAAACTAGTAGGTAGTAATGTTATTGTTTATTTTTGCATAAAAATGTCTGCCTTAAAACAGGTTGTACCTAGTTAGGCAGACTAGACATGATCCTGAAGAAGAGTATGTAGAGTAGATGAAGTAATTGTTATTTTCTTAATAAACTATGATTATTATTATAATTATTTTTAATTTTCTGAATACCTATGTTATAATTTCTTATTTAATTTTTCTTTATTATTTCCTTATTTTCTGCTGATTTTATTTCATGTATGTATATTTTTTATACTGTGTTCAGGTGTTTGGTTTTATAAAAATAGTTTTTCAATTTTATTTTTTACTTTGTCAAAGGCGTAAGCCGTCGAAATAAATAAATAAATATACTGGAGCTTGGGCATAGTATTTCATAATTATTCATTCATAGAATCGTTGAAGATGTCGATTATATTATTTCGCGTTTGATCATATATTCAGGAACAAAGATGTTTGTTTGCTTTGTTTATAACACTGTATCTCAAGATATCCTTTTCATGATATCATTAGAATATCTTAGGCCTCTGTCTTTCTGCCAGGACTCTCTCTAATCCTTTTGTTTCGTGGGCCGTCGTTTTTGCGAAGAAAGTCACACATTACGGCGGGGTCCATTTTGGAGTTCCATTTCTTTGCGTCTTTGACTAGATTAACTAGTTTTTGTTGCACCAAAAAAGTTGGACATTATTTAATTTTTCATTTACAATTTCGTGCACAAAAACTCAAATTTTCACCAAACTGCAAATCAAACTAACGACGAAAAAATCGTAAAATATAAAATCTAGTACATTTTTCAAAACGGAATTTAAAAATAATGAACAAATAACACATCGTCCAGCAAAAAAATGTAAAATGACTTTTTTCACAAATAGTGTCAGAGAGGGTAAAGGTGAAATACTTTTTAGAATTCAGATTAAACGCTCCCTGTGTCCAAAATTTCTATACATTGTGCTATTAAAAATAATCTTAATATCGGCACGACTGTTCCTCTTAATATAGTTATGATATCTGTCTTGGGTCTAAAGGGCCAATGTCGTAAATCACAACATCACGGCACAGTAATTTTACAGCTATTTTGTGACGTTATCATAAACTATTTGAGGTATTCGAAACTATTTTCAATAAAAAAATACTACCACATATTTATGTGCCCATCAACCTTTTATAAAATGTTAGCAAGAAAATGATGAAATCCTACATTGACCCTTTTAGACCCAAGACACTAAAGAAAGGGATATTGTTTCCTTTAATGCAAATAACTAAATTGACCGCCAATGAAATGTGTACTTTTAATCATTCAAATGAACATGAAAAATGGCTTTTGTTCTGATTCCACGCAAGAGCGACAAATAAAAGCACGGTCAAAAATTATTTCTCTTTTTTAAAACCTTGCAATGCAGTAGCAACATCATCTCTCTATTTGACCGACTGAGCAAACATGTCCTTAATTCTATTTCTTTTGTTCCTCTTCCCTGTAGTTACTCTTGTCTTGCCTGACCTTATTCACTGAATTAAGAATTTACGAAAAAAGTTTTTAAAATAACTAATGTATTTTTAATTATTTTACTTTTATCTTTACATCGAGCAATTTATTTAAGATTCGTGGGAGAAATTGAAGAGAAATTATTTAGCCATACAACAGTATTATTTAAAAATCACATAAAAAAAAACGAAATCAGTGGCCAATAACTGTTCTTTAATGGAGTATTTTCACAAATCAGGAATAATTTTGAAAACGTATAAAATATTTAAAGTAGATTTTTGCGATTCTATTGTGGCAGATTTAAATAATTAAAAAAAAAAGACATGCTCTTTATTTTATTTAAAGTAAATGAATGTGGATTTAATTGTTTTAGGACAACATTTTCTAGATCACAACTTTAAAGATGCAAGTTATTTTCCAATCTTTCTCGGAACTCGAAATCCTCGCGATCTTGGTCCGCATATTTTCTTTCTGTTCAGTAGTGGTAGGTTAGTTTTGATGAACAATTAACCCTGAAAAAAAAGCCACATCAAAAAACTCAGATCAGACAATCGTGCTGGCCAGGAGATGTCACCAAACCGAGAGATAAATTTTCTTATAAATAAATCTCTTACAGCATCCGTTAACGCATGTAGTGTGTGCAATTGCTCCACCTTGTTAAATAAACTCTTTCTGTTGAAGAAAAGACTTTTGCGTTATTTCTATTAAGTTATTTAAAAAAAAAAAACGGTTGTTTATTAGTTTATGTCTTCTTCTTCTCCTTTTTTACATGTGCTCTTAGGTAGAGCACGTGGACATCACCAGTTATTTTCAGGAGACGCTATCGCCAGCCAGCATTTTTGTCTCTTCCCACGTCAATCCAGCGCCCCTTAATTCCGCTGAATAAAGTCTAAAGATCGTCATTGACGGCCTTCCAGGACGGCGTGAGCCCACAGAATTCAAGAAGAGGCAACTTGGGTTTAGGTTTTCCTGAGGCATGTGTAGCACGTGTCCAAGCTAGGTCCGCCGCCGCATCCTCAAGACGCTCGTTATAAGAGGCTGCTGCGTCCGTTTTTGGACTTCAATGTTAGTTATAAAATCGAACCACCTTATACCTAATATTCTTCTCAGGCACTTACTCTAAAAACTCAGAATTCTGGTGTTTTGAACTTAAGTAAAGTGTCAAGATTCACACCCATAAAGGAGTACTGGCATTATACAAGAGTTGAATAATCGGAATTTAGTTTTGACCGAGTATAGACTTGAGTTCCCAACAACACGCATCGTGTTAAAAGTTGCTCTAGCAATTTTCAGGCGGATTGCAACCTCTTTGTGCATGCTTCCATCCTCAGTTATGTAAACTCCCAAGTATTTAAAGCTGTCAATTTTCTCAATCCTCTGTCCATTATTTTAAAGAGGTTGATCAGGGTCCGGACAGGATTTTATTTACTCATACAAATACTCGTACATATTATGTACTACAAAAAAAACGAAAACGTATCCCTTACTCTATGAGACCATAAGCCTTGGATTGAGTTGGGATACAACATAATGAAAATTAGACGCATGCACATTTTTTAACCATAGAAAAATTTAAATAAGAAATCATTGAATTAATATATAATTCAACAAAATTTTGGACAACACGATTAATAGTATATAAATCTCTGCAATATCTCACAGCAGTTTCCTGCAATGGTCTTTTCCCTTAGACAAAATCCAAACTTGAACACCTCTCCTAAAAATGACTATTAATTTGGAAAGCTTAATATGTTCATCCAGGACATTGAACACTCTTGGGGCAGCAAAAGAAACATTTCCATGAGTAAAAGTCATACGTTTTTTTGGTATTACATAATTCAAATTCCAGGAAAACCTCGTAGGAGCATTCTGCTGGGATTTACTGTTGTAACCGCATAACCAGAAATATATCAATTCCTCTGTTTTAAAAAATTGTCTAATGTCCAGTACCTTCATAAATTGAAACAATGAAAAATTGGAGCGACATCAAAGCATCACTCGTATTTATTAGGGGGTTCATGATATACACAGTGCAACCTTGCCAGCCCACTATCCCATAAGTTGCCACTGACTGGAAAAAAGTAAAATACACAGTTCTGAGATTGCCAATGTACAAGATTTTTCTAAGTGAGCAGAATACATGACACAGCTTTTTTAATCTGGAAACCAACCATTGGAACTGAAAATCGTTAATCTCACAATATTTTTTTTAATCCGCTTGGCCACGATATTAAGAAAAAAAAGCTAATAATAATTCTACCCGAAATCGCGCACCAAACAGTTAACAATGGCTATGCAATGGTTGGTAAAATATATTGTTGTCATGTTTCGGTAGAGAAAGTCCTTAACATTTTTTCGCCATAAGTTTATCTTGTTCGATAGTCACTTTCGTAAAATTTTTGGTTTATTCAGATTTCATGTGGATGAAATCAGAGTTTTTCATAAATTATTTCATGCAATATTGACTTACCGATTCCTTAAACAAACGAGCGCCTTCTTCGTGACATCTGTGGATTTCCCAACACTGAATCACTTGCATGTTGGATATTTTCATAAATTAAAACAGTTAGAGGTGGACCTTGGCTAGGTCTATTAATTGCTGTTCCTGAAGTCCTGAATTTGGTTATTCAATTCTGAAGCAACTTTATCTAAGGTGCTTCTTTTATTTGGCGAATATTGTAACGATTACAAAACTTACGCCTAGCCGCAGTAAGCAAAAAATGATTTGCTAAATACGCCTCGATCTTACATTCTCGGTAAAAAAAATACTAATTAAAAAACGTAAAAAGACCCTTTTGGTGGCACATAAAAATAAAAAATAAGAAAATAACATTTATATTTTTGTTGAAAAGAGTACTATTTGCTTTTTCATGATTTACCAAAATATTTTATCATTGTTGACCCGTTTTCTGGCTGTCAAAAATTATTGTGTTAACAGACAGAAAACGGGTCGTGGCAAAACGGGAATAAAACTTTAGACCTCTAGACTAGGAGTCTAGAATACTACTACGGGACTTCAAACGCTTTGCAGCCCATGACTGCTCATAAGCCCTGTGAATGGCTTAACATGGCTTATTGGTTGGGTGAAAGAAATTGCCGTTAGGCAAAAAGCGCACCAATATACAATTAAGATAATGTTCAAAAAGTTAAATAAATAAAAATAAAATTTAATAAACCTTCATATTCCGTTTATAAAAAGATTCTCAGTCTATGTAGAAATATCGGCTAAATTCAGAGGACAATGATTTCGATTTAAAAATCCTTTAATTGAACAATTTGAAGGGCTGTTTTTTATTGAATACAAGAAGCTTAGAAACAATATTTGATGTTTCATCCTAAATCGACTTGTTTTATTTCTGTTCAATATGGTGCCGTTATTGTAGCTAGGTATGTGAATGTTTCGTTAAATTTATCTTTTTAGGAAATGGGTACATATTTGGAATTTAATACCTTCTTTATGAGAGGGTATTTATAGGAAATGGGTCACTCGTTTCATTTACAACTTCTCGTAACTTTCAAGATGTTTGATAAAATGTTATAGAGAAACGTTAGTAAAGGGGAAATGGGATTTATTTTACTTTTTAGTTTTTGAGCGATTCCGAAGTTCTTGCCTCATGTTTTAACAAGTTTTTATTTTAAAATATTTTGAATATATCTATATGATTGCAGAGAAGACTATATTCAACCCTCTAGGGAGTTCACAGTTGAAAAAAAACGATATTTTTTGTGAAAAAATAATCATAAAAGAAGCACATATTTCTTGGAATAAAATTATTCATATTTATTTATTATATTTATTACATATACGGCCTAAGCCAATAACAACAATTACATGAAGAAACTTAAATGCAAGAAACTGAACAAAAAGAACATAAAACTATTTAGCAAAGACAAACAAGGGCAAAACAATAATTGTCTACAATATATTAAAAAAAACGAAAGACCTAAAACTTTGAGCTAAACCATGCCAATCCAATTTCATCCCACACTGTTTAGTCGCGAAGAGATCTACGAAAAGCCGGAAGATCTATCCCAAAAAATTCCAAGTCGTGTGATAAATTGACTAATCTACACATTCTGGACATTGGGGCATAAAAACCAAAGTTGCTCTTAGAAGATCTTATAAATAGCAGATTGATTGATTTCAAATGAATTAAAAAAGCAATTATTTATTTTAAATTATATCCGAAAAACACGATCTAAGACCAAAACTTAAGACCACTTTTTCAAACTAATCCTACGTTGTTTTAGAAATTTACGTCTTATATTGATTTTCAATGGTTTGAAAGTTTTTGGTTCGTTTCCAAATACCATCGATTTAAAGTATCTTTATAGGAAATAATCCGATGGCTAAAAATTTTAGTAACGTAAAGACCAAACAGCAAGATCATTTTTAGAAATAATATTGTTACCAATCTCGTCATGCAATAAGCTTTTTATCTTCACAAAAAATAACTGTTGGAAGAATATTACATTCTTCTATCGGTTGACTTTTGAGGAGGAAGATAGTTGAAACCTTTTTTATTGTGAGTTAACATCTGACAGAATTGCTTCACCCACTGGGCAACGCAACGCCCGATTAAAAAAAAAGAATTATACTTCATCCCTGATTATTGTTTTTTTTTTCATGACTTTGGTCGTAGGGAGTCAGAAAGGTGATGCATGCCGTGGATTGGAGATTTTTACTGGATGTCCAAAATAAAATATGAAAATAAAGACCAATTTAAAAAAATATAAATACCGATTGCAATCGTGAAGTTTCGCATTATACATAAATTGTCTATGTTTTATGAATGTATGTATGTGCATGCGCATGGGAATGGGTGAGTATACGTGTATGTGTATGTACATGTGTATATATGTGTGTATATATATATATATGTACATATATAAATGTGTTATGTATATAAATATGTATATATGTGTATGTATATGTATCAAAATGTGTATACGAGTAAGTTTATATTTTATTAGTCTGTGCTCTCTATTAATTTGTTAACTATGATCATATATTAGAATGTAATTTCTTAGCTTGGAACTGGGTATGTACTCTTATTCGCTGGGCAAAGTGAACGTTAAATTGTATTTTTGATAAAAGGTGTAAATAAATAAATAAATGTCTTATATTACTTAATGATTTAAAGGGTAGTCAATTTTTGGAAAATACAGCTTATTTATTGAGGGGAATTTTATACACAAAAACCTAATAATGAACTTAAGCATTAATACCCTCTTTACGGGGGAAACATTGAATACATTTATAGGAATAAAGAATCTTCGTGGTAAAAGTTGTTCAAACAACGTGGGAGAAGTAATCAGTTTGCTCGATACTGTAAATGGGTCAACTTCCATAGTGCTTTTTTGTTTTAATTCTAATGTAAATTGGAAAGTTGCCGCGAACACAAGTTACAAAAAAGTACAGCGGTTTGTAATGTCAGGGTAAGTTGGATCCATTGGTACTGATTTACCTGACTTAGATACAAAAGTACTCGTAGAATTTTACGTAAAAAGAAATAAGAGATGATAAAAAAATATGTATTAAAATTGCACGGTTTTTATGATTAGATTCTCAATTTCATTTGTCCATTAGTTGACAGTAAAAAAAATGCATAAAAAGACATAAAATATTCATAAATACCTACAAAATTAAATTAAAATTGATTCAAGAAATGAACATATTATGCTACGTACAAACACTTGAATAACATTGATTAGGCCATTTAATTATCATGTTTCGAATTCTGTCAAATTCACAAACTTATTTGAGTAAAATAATATCTATTTGTTTTTATAACATTATAATGAGTACAATTAAAATAAAATATTCAAATTGGGACAGCACATCAGGCCAGGAGCCTTTCAGGAATAGCTTAAAAGAGCATACTACTCTCCAATGGCAAGATTAATTTGCCTATTAAACATGGTTTCACTTTTGTGAAAGATGTCGTTGAATTCACGTTCATTTTTTTAAATTACCGATTGATTAGTAAATGAATTAATAAGGTATTGCAATATTTTTTATCAATTAGGATCATTAATCTGAATATTTTCAATTAAGATTTTATATCTCGTTTATAAAATATGAAATAAGTTTAGTTTTAGGGGAGGTAAACCGGGAATGCGAGATTTTGAGGATTTTAGTTAGTCATGATCAGTAGGACGGGCATTCGTCTTTTTAAAACAGTATTTGAGGAGGCAATTGAGAGAGATAGTGGCAGAAAACTTCCATTCAAATTCCTATTTATCAAACCTTTCTTTTATCGCATATCTTCTTAAATAGTTCTGTCTTCTTTAACCAAGCTCTTTCCACTGCTGACTAGACCTTGACTTTGCCTCTTCCAAACGTTTTCACCCCTTTCTTAAGCGGTCGTTGTATTTTCAAATGTAAACAAGAAGGAACTATAAAAATTTAATACAAGTAATTTAAAAACATCAGTTTAAGTTTTTTGTTCAATCATAACACCGACATTATGTTAATGGAAAGTTCTCAAACAAATCGTTTCAAATATTTTCACCCACGCATTTTCACTAAGGAAATATACACTAAGGCTGGTTAAATACATGTACATTTAAGTAAAGCTTAACCCATATAATTTAATGCGAAAAAGCTGTTAGCTTAGAATTTCGACCTTATCAGGATCAGATAAGAATAATTTGAGTTTGCCGCATTTAATTTTTGCTTAACTCAGCGAAAACAATAACATCATTGGTATTCCGAGCACGTACGAGTGAGTATATTGTACACAAGTAAACATTTTCTATTTATGCTTTAATTAATTAATTTATAGAGGAAAAGCATTAGAAGTAAAGGGAAAAATGTTCAAATAATTGATACAATATAGATAAAAATTATCATTGATAGAGGAATTACGTATTCATTCTACGAATCTCAAAACCATTCAAAACCCAGTAGTTGCAATTACTTTTTATAAATCCTGGGTCTGGAGCATATTCTATAATATGGTCTACGATATCCATTAAAAGGTAATTGAATCCGTGCAATGCAAATTTCTCAGAACAATTACCCATCGAAACAATTTAATAAATACTTAAGATAGTTATTTTGATGCACTGGAATATTTTGGAATGAAAATTTGAGTTTTGTTATTATTTTTACATAAAATGTTATTCGGTTAGATGGATGCTCAAGATATTCTATTTCAAACCAATATCAATGTTCCAAATCGCGCCACTCGCAAAAACACTTTATTTGCCGTGGGAAATTACAGAACCAATACTGGCTTCTTTTCCCTAATGCCAAGAATGCTTAGACTTTACCATGAAGTGTCCAAAGACAGCTCAATTGAAGTATTCATACAGCTAAGAGAGTTATTTAAAAGAGAAATTACTAACTCACTTTTCAAGATATGAAACTTACCGACAGGGTAATAATGTCTTGTCTCTTGTCACTCTGTTATAGTAATTATTTCTTTGGATACAAAGTTTTTCTTATATTATGCTTCTTACAATATTTAACTTATGCTTTGATCATACTTATTACATCTCAATTTAATGCAATTTTAAATACTTGTTTACTCACATTAATAGATACATTTACCCAAGCGTCAACCACAACCATAATACAAGATACTCTAATAATATAAATAATATATTAATACCATCAAAACTCCTTATTGCTCACTAGTTCGACCCCATCTAGAATACGCTTCTCCTATTTGGTCTCCATTCTACAGGACTCATATTGACCATATCGAGTCGGTCTAACACCGTTTTTTAAGAAAAGTGGCATGGTTGCATAACAAAGGGGTAATTATTCTTATTTTGAAATAGAGCAATCTCTTAATCTGTCTTCATTGGAGAGACGTAGAACTGAGATGGACCTTATATGCATTTTCAAAATACTTAATGATTTAAGTGATGTCCCATCTCTGTTGCAATCAATTTCTTTTCATGTTCCCAACCGTGTCACCAGAAGTCAAAATCTGCTATTTATAAAATCTTCTAAGAGCAACTTTGGTTTTTATGCCTCAATGTCCAGAATGTGTAGATTAGTCAATTCATCACACGACTTGGAATTTTTTGGGATAGATCTTCCGGCTTTTCGTAGATCTCTTCTCGACTAAACAGTGTGGGATGAAGTTGGATTGGCATGGTTTAGCTCAAAGTTTTCGGTTTTTCGTTTTTTTTAATATATTGTAGACAATTATTGTTTTGCCCTTGTTTGTCTTTGCTAAATAGTTTTATGTTCTTTTTGTTCAGTTGCTTGCGTTTATGTTTCTTCATGTAACTGTTGTAATCTCTGAGGCCGTATATATATAATAAATAAATAAGAATCTGATACTAAGTGAAAGGTTCAACACTGTTTTGGCATCGAGACAACGCTATTACGTAGGCAAAAAGGTCCATAACCTTTTGCTAGAATCGTGGAAAGGCGGGAGTGTTGTCAAGTTGCGGAAGGTGTTGAGAAAGGTGGCAGTCAGAAAAGTTGATGCATGCCACGGATTGGAGATTCTTACTGAATGTCGAAAATAAAATATAAAAATAAAGAATAATTTTAAAAAATGTATTTATAGATGGCAACCATGAAGTTTCGCATAAATAAATTATCTATGTTTTTATGAATGTATGTATGTGTATGCGCATGGGTGTATGTATGTGTGTGTGAATATATGTGTATAAATATACATATATGTATGTGTATATATGTGTATGTATGTATGCATAAGTATCAAAATGTGTATGCGAATAAGTTTATATTTTATTTGTCTGTGCTCTCTATTAATTTGTTAACTATTATCATATATTGGAATGTAATTGCCTAGCTTGAAACGGGGTATGTACCCTTGTTAGCGGGGCAAAGTGAACGTAAAATTGAAAAAAATACAAAAAACCTAAAAATAATCAACAATGTTTTGAGTACGTCCAAATGTTTGTAGATAGGCTGGATTTCTTCCCTTTGGAGTTATTTAGATCTTAATTTGTTGCAACGTGAAAGGAAAACATTTTTCAGTTTCGGTTTCAGTGCTGCAGAGCAGCGTTCATTTTATAATTAAAAAAATACATACAAGAATTTGTTACCCACTAAGTTTAAAGACTTTTTGGTGGGACACATTTTTTTTTTTATGACAGGTTTATATTACATTTATTTTATTTATATTTTTCAATTTTATTTTTAAACAGGCTCTATAAAGTATCTAGAAGATATTTCTTCAGCTATTTGTTTTTTCATTTTTTTGAGAAGGGAATATGGAAGTCTAGGCATTTGCAGGGCTTATGACTGTCGTTGGTTGTAATATTCACCATTGTGTTTATGTTCAAACATCCATATATCCCCAATTCTTTCGTCAGTTGACTGAGTAAGAGTTGAAACCTTAAAAGCGTTCAATGAACACATGAACCAGCCAATAATTGGTCATAAGCCTTGAAAATAAATTGACTTCCATAATCCATTTTAAAAAATGTATTCCTTCTCCGTTGCAACAAATTTACACCTAAAAAACTCCCTAGGGACGAAATCTAGCCTGTGCAAAAATATTTCAGCTCTTTTACTTCACAAAAGTCAACAAACGGAAGAGTTGAGGAAATATGGATGTTTAAACATAGGCAGAATGGTGAAAGCAACACATTAAACTGACCACTTAAACCAGTCAATGACAAGTCATAAACCCTAAGAATGCCTAGACTTCTATATTACCCTTTCAAAAATGTTTTCTCTTTTTGTTGCAACAAATGGGGATGAATATTCACTATCATCATCCATGTCCGCACCTAACGATGCAAAAGGCACTGCATTGGTACACCAACTGCAGCGCATCTTGCTCTTTTTTTGTTACAAGAAGGTAATATGATCAGTCTTACGCTTCGGGTGGCAGTTTAGGTACTACGAAATATTGTATTGTAAAACACCTTTTTAAATAAATATTTCATGTCAACTATGTCGGCAATCAAACCCAATAGGTTAACGCACTGACCACTACATCACGATGCTGACAGATAAAAATTCATCACTTTTAAATGCAATTCTCCCAAGTCTTAAATGTATAAAAAAAAGGGTATTAATCCCTAAAACCTTTATTAATTTATTGGTATGTGTGAGTATATATATAGACAGAGTGTTGCTATAATCAAAACTGCTACATTTAAAAATAATTATTTTTTTCAGGAAACATACAGTATGGTTACATAGTTTTATATTTTACACAGTTAGACTTAACTCTAATGGACCAGTGAAGTTTGCATATTATATAATAATTATATGTAAGGTTATCAATGAAAGTACAAAAAGAGAAGGAAAAAAAACATTAATGGAAGTTGTTTAAAAATTAAAATTAAAGTTAAAAAAGTTATATAAAGTTTGTAGTTAGTATTTACAAATGGAAATAATATTAAAAATAAAGATTTTTTTTTTGTAATAGTAATTAAAAGGTAAGAATTAAAATGAAGAGTGAAAAACATTCTCTGATAAAGTATTTGAAAAAAACATCTTCAAAAAGTAAAAACACAAATATACACATATATATTTTATGGGATTCAAAGAAACGACGAGAAGAATCTTTAAATTTAAAGTTTAAGAAATTAAAGCAAATTTAAAAAAAACATCTTCAAAATTAATGACGCATTAAGTAAGAGCAACAATATATAGATTTTAAATACATGTACAATATATGTAATTAAAAGTAGTTTTTAAGTATAAAAACATAAATGCAGCAGATAAAAAATAATGAATAACGGGTATAGCAAGTAATCTTTTAAATTTAAAAAAGCAATATAAGGAGAAGATTTTAAACCAAAGGTAGTAAATTTAATTAAAGCGATTTTAGCAGTAATACAAATTTCAGTAGAGAAATTTTACTAAAAATAACACTATTAATGTGTGTAATGTGAAGTGATGTAAGAGGAAAAGGGATCAACGGGAGTTTCATTCAAAAGTTTTTAATACACTATTTTTAAATAATTGTAATCCTGTATAATAGATATCTATATGGTTAAAAAACCTACACAACACACGAACACAAACACGTGGGTACTATAAATTTGTATAATTTACATTTAAATATTTATATCTGTTTATCTTTTAACATTGTATTATTTGGAATTTTATTATTTATTACTTGTACCTTGTTTTTCGGGATTATTATTCTATTTATTTATTTATTTATTTATTTATTTATTCACACTCTTTATCAAAATACAATTCCATATTCACTTTGCCCAGCTAACAAGGGTACATACCCCGTTCCAAGCTAGGCAATTACATTTTAATATATTATAATACTAAATAGAATCGTCACTTCCCGAGTAGAGCCATTTATTATTGATGAACAACATGGGTTCAGGAAAGGCCGCTCGGTTGAAACCAATCTAATGGTTTTTACAAACTACGTCACGGAAGCTCTGGATGCAGGACATCAGGTAGACTGTTCATATAATGACTTCGCCAAGGCCTTTGATACTGTCGACCATGATGTCTTATTAAATAAGCTGTATGAGATCGGTTTCTCGGATGGTATGTTAAAATTAATGGCGAGCTACCTCCAAAACAGAAACCAATACGTCTCCTACGGTCTATTCGCGTCAGAGTATTTCCATACTTTCTCGGGTGTCCCGCAAGGCTCTAACCTGGGTCCATTGTTGTTCTCAATTTTCATTAATAATATTAAAAATGTAATTTTGAACTCGCGTTTTCTGTTGTTTGCGGATGACTTAAAACTGTTTTTAAAGGTGACAACTTCTGACGATTTTCGTCTTCTCCAAGCGGATATATCTAATATATCTGAATGGGGAAGGCGAAACAAACTTGGGTTTAATGTTTCCAAGTGTTCGGTCACGTCCTTCACTAGGGCCCAAAAAACTCTTTTTTTTCGCTACAAAATGAATGACCAGAATCTGATACGAACATCGAATGTTAAGGATCTGGGCGTTAGATTTGTAAGCACTCTGACATTTCATGAACACATAGAGACAATCAGTGGTGATGCATTGAAGATGTTAGGATTTGTTCTGCGTACTGCCAGGGTTTTCGAAAATACCCGCGTACTGAGAACTCTTTACAACTCCTTGGTGCGAAGTAGACTCGAGAGTGGCTCGATGATTTGGGGGCCACATGAACTGAAGTACTCTCTTATGATAGAGAAAATCCAAAAGAAGTTTCTGAGATATCTCTACATGAGAGAGTGCGGGTATTATCCTTGGCTCTACCCGACCGAGTTTCTCCAGGGTATGCTTGGCTACAACAGTTTAGAGACTAGAAGGAATGTGTATTTGACCACACATTTTTATCGATTGTTGCGCGGTATGATCGATAATTCTGAAATTATGATGAGCATTGGTTTGTATGTTCCTGATAATTACCTAAGACAGCGTCAGCATAGATTGTTTCATATTCCGATATTCAGGACCAACCTGCCTATGGTTATGCCTGTTGGAAGAGCTACCGCTATGTTGAACAACATCGCTCTGGATATTGATCTGTTCCATGTATCCGAAGGGGTTTTCCGGAGCAGGATTCTTCGACTCCTTTGACATGAGTCTCTTTCGTGTATTTTTTTTCCTTTTTTATAATATGTACGTATTGAATATATTTTTGTAATGTATATGTTATATTTAAAATAAATAAATTGAAATTGAAAATTAACAAATTAATATAGAGCACAGACAAACAAAATATAAACTTATTCGGATACACATTTTGATTCATATACATACAGACATACACATATATACACACATGTATATATAAATATACACATATATACACATGTACATACACACACACGTACATACACCCATGCGCATACACATACATACATTCATAAAAACATAGACAATTTATTTATGCGAAACTTCATGGTTGTCATCTATAAATATATATTTTTTAAATTATTCTTTATTTTTTATATTTTATTTTTGACATCCAGTAAGATTCTCCAATCCGTGGCATGCATCAACTTTTCTGACTCCCTACGACCAATGTCATGAAAGAGCGAGGTCAACACCTTCCGTAACTTGACAACACTCCCGTCTTTCCACGATTCTGGCAAAAGGTTATGGACCTTTTTGCCTACGTTATAGTGTTGTCTCGATGCCAGAACAGTGTTGACCCCTTAACTTAGTATCAGATCCCTATTAGAGTATCTTGTATTATGGTTGTGGTTGACGCTTGGGTAAATGTCTCTCTTTATGTGTGTAACCACTACCGTTCTCAATATATACTGTTGAATAATATTCAGTACTCTGAATTCTTTGAAGAGCAAGTCACTTGGATAGCGAAATGTTTTTTTTAAGATGACTCGGATTAAAGATTTCTGTGCAATTGCTATAGGTTCAAGGGCGGTTTTTGTGCAAGCTCCCCAACCAATTAGACCGTAAGTCAACACAGAATTTGCCAGTGCATGGTATAGGTGTTTCAAGTCCGGGACTTTAACTATTGCATCACATGTCATTACAATTTAGTCTTATTAATTTTACTATGTTTTTTATACTGTTAATTATTATGGCTTGACACGGGCACAGCCTAAAAAGCCATAATTAGTTCATTAATATTAAAATGAGTGAATAAATAAAATTAAAAAAATGAAAAAAACAATCTAAAGATACAAACAAAATCCTGTATTTTTTTATATTTTTGTTTTATTTTATTTATTTATTTGACGGACTGATGCAGTCCATTCTAACGACGGTAATACAATTTCTCATAATAAATACAGGCACTAATAAAGTAAAATACAAATAATAAAATTAAAGCTACGACAAAAAAAATATACTATCTCAAGACAACATCAGGTCTATCTTAGTGATTTTTTAAATCCATAAAGACTTACACCAAAAAAGTCCAGATCTTGTCTCGAGTTTACAAGACGATACAATCGGGACATTGGAGCATGCAAGCCATAGTTTGTGCTGTGTTGATCGAGGAACAGCACATTGTTATTTATTTCAATTTGGAATGGAGTGCTTTGATTATGATTCTCAACAACTCGTTAATTTATCGAGTGCAAGTCGTCACGACTCACGCCCCTCGCCCCACGCCCCACGCCTTGGCCCCACGGCCCACGCCCCACGCCCTACGCCCCACGCCACACGCCCTACGCCTCACGCCCCACACGGCCTGTACTAACGAGGCTATTACAGCTAAGTGCGTTTCATTTTCCACACATTTTCCCTGATATGTATCATTTGCAAGACCTCGTTCTGCTTCCTGCACTTAATTCAAGTCAGAATCAAGAGAAATGAAAAGCGTATCATACTCGTATTTATTCATAAATAAGCACAACATAATCAGGATTTTATTTTTAATGGGTGTTACCTACAAAAATACAAAATGTACTATATATTTCTTGTCAAAACATACCTTTCTAAGAAAATTATTTTACAAAATAGTGGTTGGATATCTTTGGCATCAAATCTAGCCATTTCGAAAACTATTTTTACTGGCCATACTTAATTTTGTTTTTTTATATAACTCGAACCCTAGATATATCAAATCTGCTCTCTATTTTTTGCAATGTGCAGCACCGACCAAACCTGCCCTGTGAAATTGAGATGAAGTTTATAAACATTTTGAGCCACACTTTATGCCATTCTCCACCTTGTTTAGGGAAACAAAAATCCTGTGCGTTCATTTTCTTTACAATAGAATTTAATGTTGTGTTTGACCTCTGTTTTATTTTATCTTGCGGTTTTTTTAATGGAAATTACAGTATTGTTGACAAGGTTTATATTTTGTACTATACGTTGTGGATTTTGTATACTGGCTATCTATAATGCGCGGTCTGTCCATAGATTAGATGGAATTAATGCTTCCCTAAAAAATTTACTTCTAATCAACCAGTTCCTACTCAATTTCAATTTTTTACACATACTCCTATAGTAAAACCAGATTTCAGTTAACTAATATTTTAAGTTAGTAGTTTAGTAGTACTTTGTTGTTATTCGTAGCGATCTAACATGGGTTTGATTTTTATTCATTTATAACTTCTAAAAAATTGCGACAAGCTCCCACACAACCTCTCTGAACTTAACTTGAACTTAACAAAACAACATTTTTTTTAATGAAACGCTTGAATTATAATTCTGTACATGCCATGTAAAAGCCCCCCGGAAATATATAGAAAATAAAATATAAAAATAAAAAAAAATCACTCGCGCTCCGTAATACTGAACTAATAGTAAATGGAACTGCGTAACTCTATTGGTTCTGATAAAGCGGTCTTCCAGTAATGAATTCTTAAGTCCGCGCAAGCGCAAATTGGGATTTTACTAGCTTAGTGGAAGCAGTTCTAACAAACCAATCTTTGTTTAGTTTTCATTTATTGTGAGTGTTTTATAACAAATTTAGCACTCATATCGATTGACACTAGGGTATTTTAATATTAAACTATGAAATATAACTATTTTATGCTGAAATTATGACATAAAATTGCTTTTCAGTTTATGTCAAAATATTTCACTCGAATTACTGCATTGGTAGTTTAGGTACGTATTCGTACCAAGTGATTGCTTTCCTTATCAAAAACCTCACCGCTCGCCCCTGCAATATTTATATTTATATTAGAACTGTTGGGAAAATGAGGGAATTTCGACTGTGGACCTTTATAAGAACTTCCCCGCATTTGCTTAATGAAGAGAAAACTCGTTCAAGAGAAACTATTGATAGACATCGGTAAACCTTCTGTTACACTTGAAGAGATCACGGCATTTTGTGTCCTGTTATCATTTATTGTCCTTATAACCTGTATTAGCCTAACCATGAAAGATACTACCTCTTGTGAAATGTTATTGTGGCTTAATACGGAATGGATGTGCCTTAGATTCTCACTGACGCTTCTGCATCGCGCCTCCAGGTTATGTTTTTAATGCTGAAAAGGGGCCAATGCATCAACAAGTGGGGACCATCTTGAGAGGTTTCATCTTCACATAAACATTGGTTGATCGCGTAAAGTTTAAAACGGTGCAGGTAGCCCATAAACCCGCCATAGCCCGTGAGGATTTGTGTGAGTTGTCTGTCTTTTTTGTTGAAATAATACTTAATTAAAACTTAAATATTGTCTTTTTCTTGAAATAATGGGCAATAAGGAGTTTTAAAATACAAAAGCGCTGATCATAGCATGCTTATCTCCAGAGTCAACAAGAAAACGTCGGCAGAAGCGCATCTAAAATTCGAGTTATCTAGGCATAAACAAAATATTCCACATGTTTAAAATAAGTAATGTGCGGCGTTGTTACATAAACCGTCTTTTACGCGCATTATTTTGGATACCGAAACATAATTTGATTTTTATTTAAATAACTAGGTATTACTTATTATTATTACTTACTTATTTTCTCACAGGTCTTATTTTAGATTATAGAGAAAAAAAACTTAATCGATTGGTATATTCAACTAAATTCCGTAAGTTTTTTACATCATATTTTACGTGCAACGACGAAATACAGATCAGTGTGTGAAATAGAACCGTAAATAGAAAAGTATTTTTCATGATTTCCTCGTATATTATCTCTTTCCCTCCTGCTGAAAAGCCTCCAGAACAGAAACTTGGTGAGTTATCATCATACTCCACTTATGGTGCATAAGGCACTGCATTGATATAACAAACGAAGTTTTAAAGAAAATTAAAAAAATGGATCGTTTCTTCATTTTTTAGTGACCGAACGAAGTATGGGTTTTTGTTTTGTTTTCAGCCAGTTTTGGCCGGTAAAACGAGTTTCAGCAGCGGTTTCAGTTTTGACCAAAATTACTCGACCTCGTATGCGTGATTATTGTTACATGGAGTTGCGCCAGGAAAATGGGAAGGACGGGTAGGTAGATACTAATTTATTGTTGACAGTTGGTCCAAACACCAATGGTAAGCCTTGTTTATAGTTTAAAATTTAAGAAATATTGCATGAGCTCAGAACGTAACAGAATGCCACAAACTATAGATAAAATGTATGTAAAGAAATATAAAAGATTATTTTCAAATGATTACTGATTACTGATTGAGAACACAAATATTATTTTAGTAAATGGGGTATAATTAAAAAAGAGGGAGGATAAGGAATAATAATATTGAATGTTAAGTGCTAATTTTGGTGCTGCGAATGATATTCGTCAAGCATATATTTTTTAAATTAAGCATTAAAAAAAACATTTTGGCACGAACTAACAAATTTAAAAAATGTTTTCATCATGAAAATTTTCAATAACCTGGAACACTGAATTACAATTGAACGGAGTTATGCTGTAAACAGCCAGTCCACAATAAATAAAAAATAGATATTGGGGTCATTGGGTGTAATTAGGTCAATTCTATGTTTTGCTAAATACAGCCAGGCCGTTTTCATGCAAAAACACTGTAACAATCCCCTCTAGGAAATAGTGCTGATCACGAAAATGGCATTTCGCTGTTCAAGTTCTTGTATGTTCAATTGACCATTGTAAGCAAAATTAAGGAACAAATCCCATGTTATTAATGCTTTATTACTCGTCTGTGTAGTTAAACAATTTTTTTTCCGTTATTAAGTAGTATTTCAGTATTATTCGAGTGCTAATCTCCACTAACTGGTTTTATTTATTTGATTTTAAAAACTAAAAAAAAATGTCTCATGTAAAATTTGCAAAATGATATATTAAACATACAAGAACTAGGGGAGTGATTTGTTTATTCGCAGAAAATACCCCAGCACTAGAAAAGATAAATACAAGATAAATAATTGATAAATAATTGAAGTACGTAATTATTTGAATTAAATAAACTCGTTAGTTTAAAAATACATATTAAAAAACAATGAATTTTGATAAAGAATGTCACTTCATACATTTGAACATAGAATTAAGAATAGTCTAGAAACCGCATACGCACATCAAACAAAAGGCGACTCAACTACTCATAAATAAGAAGGTTTACGTTTTGACCCATTAGTTTCTTTGTAGACGTCGCTAGTACGCAACTCCTGATTCGAATTTAACCATGCCGTGTTGTGTCCTTTTAAATTGAAGAAAAACTGCTAGGATCTTAAAGAAACAGGATGCAATTATTAAATGAATGTGTTTGTCACAAATGCATGACTTAAAAATTGAATTATTTTTCCATCTGTAAGATTGCCGAAGAAACAAAACGGAAATATCGTTAGTGTTGCCAGAGTAGTTAAATTTTTTACCCCACTTTGCTCATATAATAAGAGAAATAATAAAAATTGAACCTCGGATTAAACAACGCCGTGGTGGACATTTGACCGACATTATCTTTAAAACATAAAATATTATTTAACATGATATAAAAATATCCGTTTTATGTAAAATAAAATTTATTTTATATTTTAAGTTCAAAGTTCATTAATTCAATTACTCTTATTAAATGACCCTTTACTTATCTACTCTGTTGTGTCAATCAATGTTTCCTAATGCACAATAAAATTTTAGAAAAATTAACAAATTGTTTTTTTTTACCTTACATTTGTGTTATGGTTATATTCTTCGCGATCTGGCAATATTATGCGCAGACTTCAAGTATGCGCGCGGCGAAAATGTGTCTTATTGGGGGAGTTATTGGACACAGTCCGATGTATTCAAATATGATTCTACGCTCCTTCTGGACTATTCTTAATTGTATGCATTCAAAGTTTGAATGAGGTATCCCTTAATCTTAAATTTGTCTGTTTTTTGCATAATGCGTATTTTGGCCAGACTTAAATAATCACTAAAATTCCTTTTATGTAGTCAATTTTTTTTTAGTGTTCAACAAATAATTAAGTGGTTTCTTTATAATTCCGTGTCCTAATATGAACATTACATCATATTTTCAATACATCATGGCACAACATACATCAGAGTTTTACTAGAGCAAGCTGTTTTCTGCAAAATGCACTTCTTAGGTTGAAAGGCGAGACAGACTTTAAAAAACATTAAAACTGGTCAAATACACGATTACTTTTTTTTTGTTAAACTTATGAATGCATTATGTATCATTTGTTTCACTGTTGTGTGGCTGTGATGTCACACTAGTCGACATAGGACACAAGACTTGATATATATCTCTTATTACTTTATATGATGTATTCGTGTTTTTTGTAATCTTCAAATGGACATTTTCACAACCGGTTTTAAAAGTAAAATTTGTGCAACCATGCTAAATGTTAATACAAAAAATATTTATCCTTGCTGCGCCAAGAGTAAATGTCCGCTAATTCAGCAACACATCAATACAGATACCTCATACAAGAGACATCACGAAGATATAAGTCATCACAAGGAAGACAGAGACGCTGTTCTACGGCGGGTATTGTCTAAAACAGATTCAGTCTTCAGTCGGTTGATTTCTTTTTTTTTTTTTGCACCACAACAGGCCGGGAGGCCCAATTACAGTGGTGAAGTACACTGTGGTGAAGTACAGTGGTAGTACAGAACAACCAGGCTTGAGAAAAATCACATTGAATTTTCGTGTTCTCACCGGGAATCGAACCCGGAACCTTCTTGTGTTCTCACCGTGTGTGAGAGTGATGGGGGACACACTCGCGTAACATGAGCGGCGTATTCTTAATTTATTTATCCAAAACGGTGCTAAATTATTTGTTTATTGGGGGCCTCCGTAGTGCAGTGGTCAAGACACTTGACTCACGCACGGTAGGTTCCGGATTCAATTCCCGGTGAGAACACAAAAAAAAAGTTATTTTTTCCAAGCTGGGGTGTTCTGTGATGTAATTCACTACTGTCATTCGGCCTCCTGGCCTGTTGTGGTGCAAAAAAACAATAAAACAATAAAAAATAAAAAATAGTTTTCTCATAAATTATGCAAAAGGAGTTATTAAACAGTATGTCTCCATGTTTTTTTTTCAAATGTCTGAACTTTAGAATATTCCGTCTTTTACAAGTGGTAACACGATGTTACATCACCGCGTGCAAAGAGATTATTTACCACAATCTTTCAAGAGTCAAGTAAAAAACGTTCCAATTCTTGGATAAATTAGATTATTCACTCTTTTTATAAAAATGCTATTATCTCCGTTTCATTTTTATATACTTGACTGCTTTTTGCATAACCACGTTCAATTCCAGAGTGATTTTAATTTCATTTTGTGATTGAAACTGACAACCTGTCATGAATCATGTAACAATTTATTCGACGTTCATATGAATTGGTATCTAACAGAACACGCTCCATTTCAATTATTTAGATTTGACATAAGGAAAAACTTGAAGGCTTTATTAAGCACCTCTTTTATATAAGCGGTTATCCACGCCATTAGGCCGATTACCTGTCAAAGATAGATAAAGGAAAACGTACTTGCGTTCGTCGTGATCACCGCAAGGAAATTTCAAAGCAGCTCTAGTATTTGCTTTGGTCAGGGGTTTTCAAATAATGACCCGCGGGCCGAAACTGGCATTTTTAATTGTACCCATTTGCTGGACAAAAAAATCAATTTTAAATTATTTGTTGATAGATTTTACACAGGGAAAAAAAATGAAAACGGAAGACGAGGCATTTATAGCTTATGACATTTCATCTGGTTTAATAGATCACTTATGTGTAAATGTTGAATTTTTGGCTGGTTTAAATATCTTTGTTTCTTTATCTGTTGATGAAAAGATAAGAAAATAATGAAATCATACGATATTGCATTTTTTTTTAATAAAAAAAAAAATTTGCATTCTTTAATATTTAGTTTACCCAAATATTTAGCTTAAAAGGTCATTTCCAACGAGTTGTAAATAACTCAGTATTAGAAAATGTGAATCAAATTGGGGTAGACTGGGATTCGAACCACAGACCTTTGAGCCATGAGTCCGAGACACTAGCTACGGGACCACAACTCGATTTAAATTTAAAACGTCGTCCTTTTAACAATTTGAGCAATTATGAAAGTATTAAAATAAATATTACACTTATTGCGTAAACTAATAAAATATGTTTAAAAATGTTAAATAACTTAAATATAATTACTTTTATGACTGGCAGATTACGCTTCTTGTAATTTTGACTTAACTAAGGTTCATTCGTACTTGTATTAGACGAGGTACATAAGTTACATTAATTCTAATGCAATATTTGAGTTTGTCCAAATGTTTGTAGACATATGGAAATATAAATATAGATGTTCAAACATAGGCAAAATGGTGAATGTTACACAGTGTGTAAAGTGGCCACTTAAACCAGCCATTGACAGGTCATAAGCCCTGTAAATGTCTAGACTTCCATATTCCTTTCTTTAAGGTATTCTCATTCCCTGATGTAATTTGTTGTTTAATTATTTTAATTCTAATGGATTAAGGTTAATGAATCAAAAATAAAATTTTGTAATTTTTTTTTGTTTTTTAAAAAGCCTTCAAAAGCTGCTTAGTTTCTATTAGCATAAGCCTTTCATAACCGTAATTTTATAACATAAATTAACATAAAAAATAACAAAAAATACACCAAATTTGTAGATATTTGTCAATACAGTACATATGCATCAGGGGCGCGCGGTGGGGTTTTTGATTAGAGAAGCAATTAATGTATAAGTAATTGGTACATAATAATATGCACTGCCCTTGAGAAATTAAAGACAAACTTAATGTTTTATACATATCATCAGATGATCAGATCAACAATAATTTTACATATCTAATAATGAATTGCAATAACAAATAAACCAACATCACTATATATACGATGATAAATAACTGTTATTAAAGTATTTTGTGGCGTCATATTTTATTTTACTAAAATGCAGTGATGCCAAAATAGATATATTGTTAAGAAACACGGTTTTTCAAAATACAAATTGTTATTAATGTAATGTTTGAATTAAATTCTACATTTTATTTTGTTTTCCTAATCCATCACAAAACAATTTTTAAAATATTATGTTCAGTGCCAAAATACCAAAATCGCATCCACGTTGCGGCCACATCGCGTCAAAACTACATGAAAAATGTACGAAAAATAATGTATCGGTATGTTTCGTTTTCTTTCACAGCCTAGTGAGAATTTTAGTTTGCGCCGGAGCGCGGGTTGCGCGTTCAGTATGGAATGGAATCTCTGTTTGGTTTCATCGTTCTTTGCTTGAGATTAATACGAAGACAGCCAGTAGCAAGTACGCAGCGATCAGTACGCGCATGACAGCGCTGACGAATGGATGTGTTTAGGGGTTATGTTGCTTTTTAGCTTCTTTTAAAAGACGATAGTAAAATTCCTCCACAATTTATCCCGATTACTAATAAAACTATTAAACATTATTTGTTTATTGCAATCTAAATGGTTAGTATTATGACTGATTATCAATTTACAAATCATCGTATTTTATGAACATTATTTGGTTAAATGTAGGAGAAGTAATGGTTCCATGTGTTCTATTAACGGACCGCGGATGATATCCATATATATTAAAAATAACAGAATTACGGAGAAATATATGTATTTAGCATTTGACATTGAGATATTTTCGGCAAATATACACGTGTACATAAGTATGTTATGTTGCACTATGTAGTACTCTTAACTTAAGACGTAGGACTTTGGTTCCGTGGAGTTTGGACGCGTATCCTCATGATGTAAATAACTATTCTGCCTTAGCACGGGTCTTCTCCTACTAGGCATTACTTAACGTTAAATAAAATAAACAAATCAAAAAAATATATAGAATTTGGAAATAAATTAAATATTACATATTATGAAAAAACATAATAATAGTTTTTCAGACTAGCCCAAAGAGCTTGGGTACTTCTGGATTAAGGGGTGTTCCTTAATCATATTTCCATGTGTGATCCACGCTCTAAACAAGCCCTCAGCGGGGGGCGAAGGGGGAGATTAAGCACCCCTGAAGCTCGCGTTTGAAGTTGTCAGGCCATCTCAGGGTGAACATGTATGTGTAATATAATTACAACCTTGTTTAAGTTCAGCCGTTTAGTTTATGAATGTAGTAATTTAATAAAAAAGCGAATCAAATTGAATTCGTTTTATTTATGTAAAAAATAAATTGAAAATATAAAAAAAAAACAACGGTTTGTTTGTCAAAGCGTAAAAATAATCTGAACTGGTTATCTTTCTTAAATTAATATCTAAAGCACTAACTTAATTATTTTTCATGTTAAATAATATGACTTAATATTTTCTTCTTTTAAAATCACTAAATAAATTATATTTGCAGACTGTTTTAAGAAAATGGCTGTTTCTTTGTCAAAGCTTACACACTAAGGGTCAGTTGCATCACAAAAAATCAAGTCGAAAAGAGTTTAATGTTAGATAATTGTTGCGTTTTTAACCTAACAAATTCTGTTCGTTTTGACGAAAGCGCAGCAATTATTTAACTGAAAACTTTTTGTTAACGTATCTTTTTTAGTACAACTTGCTCCAATTAGTTCATTTCTTATTAAACAACACCCATCAATTAGAAATCTAAAAATACATCATCTGCTTACATTTGTGTTGAGGGTTTTTTATCCAAATTCTCAGAAAGGAGATTAGGGGTAGGTTTTAAGTATTGGATTGGAATATATTTAAATAACAGAATTTAATATTTAAATAACGTTCATTTCAAAAATATTTAGTGAATCAAAATATTTAAGAACAGGCTAAGCCATGTTAATTGAGATTTTTTTTTATTTTGTTATATTTTTATTCATTTTTAATACTTGTGTGGCTGTGATGTCACACTATTCGACATAGGACACAAGACTTGATATATCTCTCTTATTTTTTAAAATGATGAATTCGTATTTTTTGTAATCTTCAAATGGACATTTTCACACCGGATTTGGAAAGTGAATTTTGTATAACTATGCTGGATGTTAATACAAAAAAATATTTATCCTCGCTACGCGAAAAAAGAGTGTCCGCTAATTCAGCAACACATATGTATAAGAAAGAGCACGAAGATAGAACTCATCACAAGGAAGACAGAAACGCTCTTCTATGGCAGGTGTTAGTGTGAAAGAGACAAAAACAAAAGTAAGTAAAGTGTAAAAATGATTCAGATTTCATCCGGTTGATAACAGTGATGGGAAACGCACGCGCGTAATCTGAGCGGCGTATTTATGATTAATAATTTATTTTACTATAACAGGGCTAAATTATATGTTTATTTGCACAAATAATGGAAAAGGGATTATTAAACAGTATGTTTCCATGTTTTTTTTTTCAATTTTTGAACTTTAAATAATTCCGTCTTTTACTAGTGGTAACACGATGTTACATCACCGCGCGCAAAGGGATTATTTATCACAGTCTTTTAAGAGTTAATGCCCATTAGGATTTCACATACATAAAAATTATATTAAACAAAAAAAAAACTTTTAAAATAAATAAAAGATAGAACAGTGTTTAGAACTGAAGATGGTATAGAAAAATATAAAAAAGCTGTAAAAGAGAGAATTTTTTTAGAAGATATAAAAAATACAATTTTTTATGTAAAATCCGAATATGTGTTACGCAAAGAAAATTAGCTAAAAGGTTTAAAGCAGTTAGGTATAAAATATTAAAATACAATACAAATAGATTTTTTTTTTATATGTAACATATAGGCACATTGATTTTAAAAATTTACCAGGCTCACGTTGAAGACATCAATGTTAGCATATTGAATCGCAGATACAGGCATACGTTCTAAACTGTGAATTCGCGCTGTAATTGGTCGATGATAGACCGTAATAGACACATTAATCAAATCTATGAGTTGACAACAGTCGAACATTGATGTTATTATATTTAATTGATTTATATATTAATTTTTAATTTTATTTATTTATTAATTTACACATTTTTTTTTTTTTTTCAAAAATATTTACAAAATATTCTTAAATTAAAGTCCTGCTGAGTTGCATACATAAAACTCGTCAGCAGGTTCTTATAAATTACATTAATTATTTACACTTAGCCTACATTAACAATAATTTTACTTGAAAAACAATTACAGATTACATTTTGAAAAATTAAAAACTATCACTAGTACAAAAAACTTTTTTTTAATAACCATAATTTGAGCAAACGTCGAACTCCTGTATTTAACTCAGTATTTTTAATAGTGTTTGGTAACATATTAAATATTTTCGGTATACTGTATTGCAGTGTCCTTTTGCCATATTTATTGCAGTATCTAGGAACAGCTAGCCCTTCCATACTAGTAAACCTGGTGTTGTAATCATGTACCAACTTGAGTTTATACTCGGAGTGCGACGCATGCTGACAAATTAATTTGTACCAAAGTAGAGCCCTAACAGATAATTTATTTACAGATGTATACATTAATGATATTGAAATATTGTGTCTCTGGCGGTATACATCTTTATTTTACATACATTTCATTTTTAACAAAATGGCACGAAAACACTCTGGCAAATTCTGCTTGTACTAGGAGTAGGCTCAGTATATGAAGGGTCGGCAAGCCAGAAATATTAGTATGCCTAATGTTGTAATCGGTTGGGCGCCTGTTCTAAGAAACCGATTTGTTGCGGCAATATGGTTGTCGAATATGTTTCCTATATATAAAAATAATATTGAAGAAATAGAAAAACAGTTATAGCTCAAAAGAGAAAAAATAAAAGTACGGTTTACGTTAATATAAAACTGAAATAAAAAGTATTAATATTTTTTTACGCACATACAAAAAAAATACAATAAATTTATAAAGTATACAATGGGATTACATAATATTTAGATGATTATCCTCAATAAATTCTAAGATTCCTTAAAATAAAAAAGCAATTTTCTACTGTTCGTACATTGAAATAATCATTTCAGTATGTGTAATGTATATGTTATATCGGTACATTTAGTTTAAAATTGACAAAATGCAAATTGATTGATAATCAGTTTAACGTCAGATGTATTATATTACGAAGTATTTTTCGGCTTCAAACTGTCGTAGAATCAATAACCTCGTGAATTCGCTCCTGAAAAACTGAATTACTCGGCGATGAAGGAATTTTTTAATAATGATCTTCCACGAAGGCGTCAAATGAACAGATATTCATAATTTCCAAAGAACGGTACTGAAAAACGACTATTATTTCCAAGATGGAGCCAATTAGTTCAGCGAATGGAAGATGGAATGATGAATTTTAATTAATTTAATTTAATTGAACATTTCAGCATTATTAAATGGCCGCCTTTAAGCGGACTCATTATTTCTCCTTAAATAAAAAAAGATAATTAATCTGGAACCATTTTAAAACTGAAATAATTTTAGGTATGTCAAATAAATGTTTTTTATTAAGCGTAGAAATTAACTTTCATTATAAGTTTTGTTTAATTTTTAGTTGATTTTTATTATGAATATGGAAGTTTGCAAACTTATTTTAATAAAAATACTATAAAACAATTCCTCAATAATATAAAACGAATAAATTAATGTAAATACTTATGTGTTTTGGTTTTAAGCAAAATATAATTCCTGATCAATAATTTTTCAATGGTTTCTTTGATATTGAATATAACAATTTATGTACTCTATAGATACCCTTTTCTCTATTCAAGAAGATGAATAATACAGATCTAGAGACCTGAGCGAGTGTTTTCGACTCGATGGCTACTCGGAGATAATCACAAGTTTGCGAGCCAGAAGGAATATTTCCTTGCTTATGATGGCGTTGAATGGATTAACCCATAATCCCAACATTTTCGAGTGCATAAAATTATACGCGCCGACCTCAGAGTAATAATTTGCTTGAGAAGCCATTTATCTCTATTGCATAGAACAAAAGTGTGTGAAATTTTTGGTTTAGTTTTTAGTTCAACAACAAACGTGTAACGGTTTTTTTTCGGTTTGCGCTTGGAATTCTTGACCTGAGTACCGAAGGCCCATTGTACTACTGTAAACTATAGCTAAATTCGTGGTTGATAATCATAGAATAGTTTTTGTCCGTAAAGGCGACTCTTTTAGCCGTTGGCATGTTATCACTCTAAGGCACCGATTAACTATTTAAGAGCTATACAACACACACCATTTGTTTTTCTGAATGCAGGGCCAATTTACCGCCGATGCTGCCTAATGGAAGATGATTTGTTTGTTGAAAATCGTACTGAGAAAAGTGGATCTTTCGATGCTGGGATTACCAGTTAAAGACTCATCTCTAAATATGTATCGGTATGTGTATTAGTGATTTAGTCGTCTTTATTTATTATAATTTTTATGGACTACATGTTATCAATTTATTGTGTACATTTTTTTATCTTTTATTGTAAATGCCTACACATATGTACATTGTATTTATTGGCCGTTATTCTGTATTGTACATATAAACAAGTCTAAAAAAGGAAATTAAATTGGATAATTGCGCCTCGGTGTGTTGTAGTTGGCGCCTTTATCTACCATACATAATGTCTTGGGTTTGATTTCCGTCAGATTGAACGTTTAAGTGGTAGTTCTAGACTGAAATAAGGTCAAAGGACTAATGAATGACCGTTTAAGGTTCAGCTTGTAGTAAAATCCACATTAAAGGTATAAATTTCATCATTTCAGCGTGCAATTTAAACGAAAACGATAAAAAACACATTAATTATACTTACGTACTTTTACTTTTTTATTGAAATACGAGTATTCCAATTATAATTAATATTACTCTAAAAAAATAGCAGAATCACCAGTGAATGACCACTACTACTCCAGTAAAAATAATACTCAGATTTAGTTACATCATAACATTATAAAACACACTAACACATTAGAATATGAATATATTCAAAGAATCGCCTAAGAAATAACATCAAATCGGTAGTCAGATGGCAGAAGGGATCATCTGTATTTTTCTCTATAATTTAGTTTTTAAAAGTTTTAATTAATATTTCAGTAAATACACGCTGCAAAAATATAAAAAAATCAGCATCATTTAGAATGATAATTTATTATTGAAAAGCAACACTAAAATATTTTGTTTTGTAGATTAAAGTCTTGAAATTGAGACGTATTTCAGCTCTTCTGAACATTTTTGAAAATTACAGATGGTCCCTTCTGCCATCTGACTACCGAGATAAAACATTTAACACACCATTCCTTATAAAAAAACTATCAATATTAGAAAAATAACGGGAAGACGCAGTATTACCTTTTGAGAACTCGTAGTTCAAAACTGATAGATTTGTTTCTTACCAAAAGATGTGTCCGCCTACTGCTTTTGTCATAGTTTCTAGTGTTAAAAGTTTTATGACTGGACACATGAAGCAATTTTTATTATATTGTGTTTTATTAACCAATGGTCATTTACTGGTGCTTTGACCCTATTTCATTGGTACTGGAGTGGGACATAAAGCGTTAGACTGATAGCGTTACCTTCTATGTAACAAAAATGATCGGAATACTCTGCTATTGGAGTGATAATTCATTGCCATATGCACCATTAGCTACGGATAGAAAAATGAAGCACAATTTCGAGAGCAAATAGTAGTATAATATTATGATGAAATTATCAAGCAGGTTTGTTATACTTATCAAAGTTATAATTAAAAATATAAATCCATGCAATATAAATTTGCATAATCTAAACTCAAAGTTGATAAATGAGAAAATGGAAATACGTATTAAAATCAGATTGTATTTATTCGTGGGAGACCTGCTGATGTTTGAAATATTAAATAAAACTAATTAGTTATTTAATTAAAAGAAGTTGGAATTATTCAAATTCAGTTTTAAAACAACAAACCCCAATTTAGTTCATCATAATTGTATGGAATAATTTCCTCGAAGCTCGTTCCTTCTGTCCTTAGCAAGGTATGAATATATACTAAGGATTAGTAGGGTGGAGTCCTGGGCCGAATTAGAATCTACCGGAATGCGAAAATGGATTATGACAAGGGAAAAAAGTACGCCGTGCCCCGTAACGACAAAATTAAGTAATAGGGAAATTTGATAAATGACTGCGAGTGATAGAACGCTTCTACCAAGATTAATGCGCTTATCTTACGGGTTATGGGTATAAATTAACTACGGGAGAGGAAACGAACCAGCAATTGAATTGCATGCCCGATAATTGGTATTTGGTTGACGTTAAGGGTAGAAATGATTTTAGGGGACGTGCCGGTGGAATCACTAATACTGTTCAGATAAGCGTAATCACTGCCTTAATTAAATGCATAGTTAAGTCGGTTATCTGATTCATAGTGCAGTGGTTAGCTATGTGTAAAGTCACGTGTTTGGGCTTATTTATTTATTCATTCAAAATCACACTAATTTAAATATAAATGAACTTATTGAGACTTTTTAGGCTATGCCCGTGTCAAGCCATAATAAATAACAATAAAAAATACAAAGTTAAATTTATTAGATTAAAATATAATGACATGTGATGCAGTATAATAAAAATCCAGAAAAAAGGTATAATAAATAATAAAATTCCAAAGAATTCAATTTAAAAAAGACAATCAGACATAAATATTAAAATGTAAATAATAATTTATACAAATTTTGATTCATACATAATCGAATATACAAATTAACAGTATCAATGCAATCAACAAAATAAAAGTATTATAGTAAAATATCGTTGTATTGAAAAAAAACCCAAAATAATAGTATCATTGAAATCAATAGAAAAAGAATATATTGAGTTTTTCTACTGACATTTCTTGGTGGAACTGCATTTTAATTATAATAATAAAAATACTTTATAGTTTTATTCCACTTTTATTTCTAATGATTTTATAAATTTTTTACCAGTGACCGGGTTTCGTCGTGACCGACATCGTCAGACTGGTGGGAGACTAAACAAATTTCTATGTTATATACAAGTGCAAGCAGCGGTTGTAAATCATGATTTTATATAATTATGTAAATAAAAGAATTCAAATTAAAATCATTAAAGTATAGGGTAATAACAATTGTTATTATCATTATCGATTGTTAAAATCATTTAAGTATAGGGTATACAAATAGTACTTTTTCTAATAAGTTAATATTAATATTAATTAAGTATTAATAGAAACAACTCACCCTTTACAATATTCAGGTACTCCTGTCTATGAGAGAAGCTCTCTCAAAACATTCTATCAACCAAATAAACTCTTGTAAAGCTTATTAAAAAGTTTTATTTATTTTTTGATAACTTATAATCATTATTTTGGCAGGCGCCGTGACACAACTGGTTGAACGGCCAACTGTAAAACTGACGTCGCGGGTATGATCCCCGCTAGTTGCAAGAAAAAAATCTACAATATATATCGCCTTAATTGGTCCGGGTGCTGTAATTCATTTTTCATAACTTCTTTGTATCTTTTCTCGTCCTCATCTGCTGACAAGCCTCTAAAATATGGATTTAGCTGAGTTTTCCCTTTAAAAGATGACGCTCTTCAAAAACTGGTGCTAATTTAGGTTAAAAAAAATATTATTTGTTAACGTTACCGACGAAGGCAAAGACATGTTTTTTTTTTCAATAATTTAAATAACTTTTATTTTAGGACACAATATTTTTAATTTACGATTTGTAATAAGTCTTAGACTAATATTTAGATTTTTTAAATCCTGTAATTGCTTACAAACGCAGAATATTTTATAGAATTCAGTGATTTTATTTAAAGATATATAGGACTTAAACTGAAACATAAATATGTACATTTATTCCAAACGGTACTTATTATAAAAACACGTGTTAAACAGTTCATTACATTCAACATAGTACCACAAAATAATAAAGCAAAGAACGGATTAAAATCGTCATTAGATATAAGTCGAGCTTTTGTATGTTAACGAAAAATTGTGATATACTCGTACTTTACGCATTTTCATAATGGGTAGTTCAAAACTAAGGTGTGGTTTGGGATTTTTGTACTGTTTGTATGCTTAAGGTTTATTGACCAAGTAAGAGTAAAAACCCTAAACAAACAGGGCATTAATTCAGTGTTTAGTTTACCAATGCGCCGTTTACGTAGCGGAAGGTTCGGCCATTTATCTCAGGGGCATTGCAGTGAGAGTTGAGCAATGATTTATAGCATGAATGTAGGTACAGAGGGCTTTATGACGTATGTAGCGACTAGAACACCATGTTTTGTGGTGCATGGTTAATTCTCTGTATCGTTCTTCCACACTAAATTATATTAGGATTACAATGTTATGTGTTCCACTGAGATTCAACATGTTAAGACTAGTATCAAATAGTAATTAACATAACCCAACAATGTTTTACATAAATAATAGCATACATATTAAAAAATATCAAAATTAAAACAGAATGTTAAGAAATGTATGTTTAATAACTCACAAATTAAATATATGCACATTTTTATAATTATAACAAACTTAAGAATATGTTTCTTTGTGCCCTGTTTCAAGATTTAAAATAATAAAAATGATAATTTTGCGTTAATTTTACTGTCACAATGATGATAAAATGTCAAAAAATTTGTTTTGATAACGTGTTTGATTATTTGGATTTATGAACACTGAATTTTTTGTGCTAAAATACCCAACGTATTAAAAATCTTAATCTTTATCAAAAATTAGTTCAACGATTATTAATTTACAAAAATCACAGTATTGCTACTGCTAACGGCTTTTTTTATTTATTTTCATAATTAGACAAAAAAATACTCATTCAAACAGATCTCAACTGAAATCAAATTAATAAAAAAATATGTTTTAAATGGTTTTTGGGGTTTATTCAAATCAAGTACACACTTTTTTTAATTAATTATATTTTAAAAATTGCTTAAGGGTTTCGGATTAGATTCACGACATGGTTGACGTGAAATCAATTTTTAAAAGGGTGTTTTTAAACTTGAATATTTTATAATCCCTGGACTGGCACCTGAAGCGTAAGAATTATCTTATCCAGCGTTACAAAAATGATCAATATACACCCATCATCATCATCATCTCTTTTCCGCACCTAATGGTGGATAGGGCACTGTACTGGTACGCCAATTGCAGCGTATCTTGATTATTATTGTTAAATGAAGGTTAGATGATCAGTTTTACGCTTCAGGTAACAGTCGATTCCATCTGTTGACTTTTGTGAAGTAAAAGAGCTGAAACCTTTATCACGTGGGTGCGATTCATCCGGCTGAACCAAATCACCTACTAGGCAACGCTTGAAAACAATTTTCCAATTTTTATACTTCTTCTGTCAGGTTTCAGCTTTTTTACTTCACAAAAGTTAACAGATCGGGAATCTGGATGTATAAACATGGGCAGAATGGTGAATGTTACACAGTGTGTAAAGTGGCCACTCAATCAGCCAATGACAGGTCATAAGCCCTGTAAATTCCTAGACTTCCGTCTATCCTTCTTAAAAATATTTTCCCTCTCTGTTGAAATAAATTTAAATATAAATAACTCCCTAGGGAGAAAATCCAGCCAGTTTGCAAGTATTTGGACATACTTAAACATTATTGAATAAATATTGATTAGGTTCGGTTTGTATGTAGGTAGACAGAATTGAAATAGGTACCTACATAATATATGTAATAAATTTATTACCTTATTCAATAATAATTTCTTAAAAACCGTTGTTATGATTTTTACATTCCACTAGCGGACCCGACAGACGTTGTCCTGCCAGAACATTAGCTTGCCTGGTATTAGCTTGGAAAAACACTTTTTATTAATAAGTAGGTTCCTAGGTACTTGTTTGTAATTAAATTCCAAAACTAAAAATTGTTAATATTGAATTTAAGTTGGTACCTAGGTACTTGTTTATGGTTAAATTTAAAAACATAAAATAAATATTTTTCAAATATGGTATTATTTTTGCAAAATCGGTCTTCATACCAACAGAGTGGTGTACTTATGCAGGAATACGATTTTTTTTAAATATATTGAATTTAATATTATTTTAGTATTACCAAACATTCAGTTGAAAGAAATCAATGGGAAGAAATTATATGGAGTTTGAGAAAAAAATCTAATTGGAATCCATAAAAAGTTGATTTTGTTTGTAAACATTCAAAAACTTTTTATTTTTATCCACAAAAAAACAACATCTTTCCATTTTTTTGTAAATGCATTCTCCTCGAATGCAACCCTGGTAGATCGATGAATAAAACATTTATGCTCTTTTTTTTAACTTCTTTTTTACACATTAGATTGAAGATTTTAAACCTACGAACACGCACAGCGCAAAGATCTATATTTATCTGAAAACCGCACGTAAATCGGTTAAGTCGTCTAGGAGGAGTTCGGTGACATCACACGTACAGAGGAAATATTTATATAAAGATACTCCCAGATTAATTAACTCGGGGTGAGAAATTCGGGGTGACAGATTCATGAAAAGTTATTGAATAAAAGCGACGCGACGCCGACGTTAGGTTAATTTCAGCGCTTAAACGGTTTCCACACCTACGTACGCTCAAGTTTTTAATGGAAACACTTGTTTAGCTTCGTGAGACCCTTCTGTACTGCTAGAACGGCGTTGTTTTCGTTGTAAGCAATTAAACGGCGTGTTTGCCTTCCGACATGTAGGCAAACCTATCATGAAAGCTTATCGCTTGAGCGTCTCTCCCAGCGCTTTTACAAACACAAAGTAATTGTCAATTTTGCTTCTACAATAAAACTTTGATAAGTATTTTAAAAGTATCTTCAATTGTTAGCTGAAGACATTAAACCCTTTCAAAGAACTGGTTCTAGGCTGATAAACCTATGTGGGACGTTTTATGTGCTATTAAACAAAATAACTACTTAAAATGGTAACCGAGAAATTCCCCGACAAAGTTTTATTATTATTTGTGAGCAAAACGAATTATTATATTAGAAATGGGATATAACGAATTTATTTTATTACAACAATTATGAAACTAATTTTTTTAAGGATAAATAATCATATGCGAACATTTAATTACCAGTAATTTGTCATACACATAATGTTATATTTTAAGATAATATAATATGACTGGTGCCGTTGCGCAATTGGTTAGACGGCCAACTATGAAACTGGCTTTGCGTGTTCGATTCCCGCCAGAAAAATTCAACCAATATTTTTTTCTCAATTGATTTGAGTATTGTGGTGTATTTTTGATTACTTCTATACCACCTAGTGACAAGCCTCTAAATAGAGGTTTAGCGGGTTGTTTTTTTTAAAAAAAAAACAATTAAATCTACAAAGGAGATTTATACAATAAGCAGGGTACATTAAATATGCTAACTGAAAATATATATAATTATTCTTAAGTTATTATTCACTTATTAATTATTCACATGTATTAAAAAAATAGTTTGAGCTTTCATTTGCTGACGCCACTGCTTATTTCTTCCACCAGAAATAAAACCCGTTAATATCAGGGACAGTAATATAAAACTATAAAGTCGAATAGTTCGAATGTTGTTAAGGTTTCCGATGGAAAGGGGTTAACTTTTTTTTAGTGATTAGTCGTTTTGAAGTATCATCAGAAAACTAACATTCATTCGCAAAAACAAAAGCATAACTTATAGTTAACTCAATTGCGCCATCCAGGCTAAATGTTTTTAAAAGTCAGAATGGCAAAGTGATCATTTCGCTTTTATTATTTCTTGAATTTAAAAAAAAAATCCGAATGGCAATATTTTTTACTTTCAAGGTTACATAAAAATTTTGAAGAATTGTCGTTAACTGTTAGTTTATTAAATATATTCAAGAATATTTTTGCATACCAAGCCATGTGATTTCGGACTTGTGCCATTATTATCGCTTAAGTGTTATTTGTACCAAACAGTAGTATTTGTAGATAAAAGTATCATTCTTTATTTTGTTTTTAATTTCTTTTATAATTCACTAGATCCTCAACACAAAGACAACTTAAGCAAATACAAACTAATACCACTTACGGACAAAAGGATTTGAGTATTATTTAATTAAAATCTATAACCTACTTCCGCTGTCTATTTAAACAATTAGTAACGAGAAAATGTTCAAAAAGGCTATAAAAAAAATGGATAGTGAAGCTAGGTAGAAGTAAAACGAATTGTCTCATTTAATCAAACCAATATTGAATCATCAAGTTTATGTTAGGTTTTTGTTCTTTCGTTGTGCGTTTTGTAATGTAAATAATATAGATGTACACAAATTAATTATAAACATAAATACGTAGTGTTCAAAACTCTATAAACATTTTATTAATTATCCCTGTTTGTAAGTCTTCTTTGTTTATTCTTAAATGTAAAAATATTTTTAAAAAAAAAGTATATTGTTAAGTGTCTTCGGCACGGGTTACCCCAGTGAGGTCACATTATTTTTATTATTAATTATAGTTTGTAAAAGAAAAAATATGAAGAAATTTAAAAAAGTAAAAGTAAATTTTACCCGCGGCTTCGCCTGCGTGGTATTAGGGAAAAATAAGTTTTCTTGATTAACAAGAAGAATTCTCCGGTGGAATTAAATATTTCTTTGTAATTAAAAGTAGCTTGCACTGATTGCCGGTTCTTTAACTATCCTTTGCAAAAAATACGACGAACCGTTTATATATGGCGACGTAACATCGTTAATCTGTTTTTATATTAATTTGTTTTTCCGCAAAGAATTTTCCCAAGAGAGTGAGATTTTTTTCGTGATAAAAAACATAAGAAACTTAACAACCTTCTGGCTATTTTTCTGCAAAAAATCATGCCGATGAGTTTTTTCTTTGCCAAGTGAAATAAACATAAACAAAGAAATCAACACATTTTTGAATTGATAATATTAGTATGGATACACATTATACCTGGTGCTCATCCAATAATCTACATCTCAACTTTAGTAAGCGCAATGTTATGAGATTTTTTCGTCTGGAAAATCCAATCATATACGACTACTCACTGAACGATGAAATATTATCTTCTGTGTCGATTTGGGTATTATACTTGACACTAAACTTTCTTTTACAATTCATATTGAGCATGTTATCAATAAATTCTTAAAACTTCTTGGGTTTATTAACAGAAGCACAGCTGACTTCAAAAATATCATTACCTTTAAAACTCTCTTCTGTTCCCTAGTTCGCCCGCACCTAGAGTATTTCTTTGTTATCTATGTTATGATGTTCACATCAAGAATATTGAATCAGTTCAACATCGTTTTTTAAGAAAGATAGGCTGGAAGTTGGGCTTATCCAGAGACCTATAAACGTATAATGAGTTAGAAACTACCTTGAATATATTTTTTCTTCAAGATCATCGAAATAAATCCTATCTACTATTTAAAATTTTCAATTCAATTTTTGATGTGCCTGAACTACTGAGCTCAATAAAATTAAATATCCCAACTAGAAACCTCAGACAAAACTTACTCTTTCATACCGATAACCATAGAACTAACTACGGTTTTCATTCCTCTATGCCCAGAATTCTTAGGTCTGCCAACAAAAATACCAGTCTTGATTTCTTTGATAACAAGTTGTCTCCTTTCAAACAATCACTGACTCAAATTCAATTACAAACACTTCTCTCCCGCTTCCACTTCCACAAAGTCTACTATAAACCATTGAGTCTTTCTAATTTTGTTATAAAAATTTTCTATGTATAAATGTGTCCATAAAAATGCTAATTGGGCGTATATATAAATAAATAAATGTTTGGACAGAATTATTACATTTTATTTTATGTAATACCATTTTTATCCGAAAAAGATACGTTACATGAAAAAAACATTATCGGATGGGTTTTAGATTTCCCATTTCAGTATTTTTTAGTACCAAACATTTTATCTCCGACAGACGATTTAGTTTAGAATACCACAGTAAATTAAGGATTGAGTTAGATATGTATGTTCATTCTGAAATGCTTTTAAGGGTATCACCTTTCTAAGGCTCTAATTCCTTTTCTGAAAGCGTTGCTTTTATATGGATATCCAATCCTCAAAACACAGAGAGGTACCCGGGTTTCATTTGTTCAGAGACAACCTACCCCTGCCGCGTAATGAGGCTGTTTCATGCTCTTTGTTTCAGGGGGTGTTTGTAAATTAATTGAAAGCCGTATTTGTAAATAAATAACATATAAAGTATGCGTCAATTCTAGTATTTTAGAGAGAAAGTGTATACAAAACGAATGTCGATGTACCTAATATATATAAAACACATTTTTTAAATCAGTGTGTTTTTTAAAATTACTTTTTTCAAATCTTTGAAATTAAATGATGTATTTAAAAATATTTTTTCATGTTAATTTTATTCACAGTAAATTCTGTTTTTCAGAAGTTCTGGCTTATGAATAAGTCAATAAAAAATCAAAAAAGTTAAGAAATTATAGATACAAAAATTTACTTTAATATAATAACATAATAATAAAATGACTCGCCTACAGTCTTATTGAATGCCGCAGCTCAGTTCAAGTTCAGTCATATCACTCTACTACTTCGGGAATTGCACTAGCTACATTTTCCACAGAGGGTGGAATACAAACTCTGTTGGCTTATGTATAAGTCACTGCACAAGTCTGCTCCAGAATATCTAAGGGAACTCTGCATTCCAGATGAACTAGCTGACAGACGTCTTATGCTTAGATCAGCTACATCTACGTCGAAAGGAAAAGTTATACAAATATATATATTTAGTTGGATAACTTATATAGCCCCATTTTTATGAAAATCACCTCAAGGGCGCTGTATAATTAATAAATATCCCAGTACGTCTTGCAGCTACCGAGCGCATGGACGGTTGGGATTCTAGTTCCTCGTTTTCAATTAAGATCAATAAAAAATAATAACAGATAGGAGCTAGATTACAGGACGTCTTGCAGCTACAGATCGCATAGACACTTAGAAATTTAGTCCCCATTTACATATTTTAAAAATTGACAAATAAATTTAGTGTATAAATGATATTAAAAAAATAAAATAATATGAATAATAAAAAGGAGTAAGATTACAACACGTCTTGCAGCTACTAAGCGCATGGAAGATTTATTATACCTCTACGCAAACAGCGCACTAAATTCGGCGAACGTGCATTTGCGGTCGCAGGCCCTACGGCATGGAATGCTCTCCCAGAAAGTCCGAAACTGTGAGAGTGAAGTGATGTTTCGGAAGAAACTTAAAACCCACTTGTTCCCTAAATCATTCGATTAAATTCTTAGCATGTGGTGGTGACACATTATTTTTCTTAAATTAAAAATTAAATTTATATATTTATATAATCACTTTGTAAAGTGCCCTTGAGGTACTATATTACGAAAATGGCGCTATATAAGTAATCCATAATTATTATTATTATTATAATATGGCAAGAGAATGAACACCAATACGTCGCCAGTAGTAATCCATAATTTCGCATGACGCGTCGCCTTTCAGGTTCCCCCTGCCCTAAAAATCGTAAAATTATTTTATTTAAAATGCGAATGTCACCAAGGTTACTGTAGTTAAAAAGAGGTTGTGTAAATCGAAATTATTTATTGTTCAGTAAAAACAGTAGCGGAACTTTTAGTAAAAACTCAATAAGCATAAATCGATAAAAGCGAATAGAATTCATTGACAGTGTTTGGTCAGCTTAATACTTTTTAGGCATTGTACACTGATAACGGTGGTAATTGAAATTTTGTGGACTGTATGAAAATCGTTTACTCACTTTTAATTCTTCCGTTTGTTTTTTTTAATGAAACACTTCACTTTTGCTATTGCGCAGATACCTGTATCGTGTAGATAATAATGAGATGTATATTTTAGGCTGTTTATTTAACACTTGTTGCATTTTTTTACTTCGATATAAAAAAAAAACCTTTTTTACTTCTCACCTTTTCGGTTATCCCTATGCAAAAAATTGTCAATCTGTCGCTTTGTTGAGACGTGAAGGAAATACAAACAAACGAAATCACTTTCTCAATCATATTATAAGTATGATTAGATGAATATGGATTATTTTTAATCGCAACATACCGTTTCCTTTGAACAAGTATTACCCATATAGATCCGTACAAATATTCCGCTATACCACACTTTTTAGCTTGTTTGACTTACTGTTGCTTCAAAGTAGAATATTGGTTTATAATTTTGCATTTCTGATGTTTTTATTGTGTTCGTAATTTATATTTTACCCAAGAATTCGCTCACATGGTATTTGGGAGAAATTATGTAAATAATAACCTAGTGGTGTCCTATATCAATGAGTATATTCGTTGATCAATAGCTTGCTCACCACATACCACACACCACATCTGATCACATATGTCTCCTTGGCGATGCCCACATACACGGAACATTTCCTCGTTGCCGAACCAAAAAAGTTTCTCGAAGAAGCTCTCTGTAAACTGGTAGTCTTAACATCTTTAAGCTGAAAGAAAATATTTTAGAAAAACATCATATGAATTTCATTGGATTGAGAAAAGAGGGAAGTGAATTATGTACTGACTGGCATTAAATTGATTAGATATGATCAATTCGCTGAAATTATTACAAAACTTTTTAAAAGCCTTGAAATTCTTTTTGAAAGCCACTAGATCTTTTTATCCGATAGGACCTAAAACAGGGCCACGGATAGTAGCGAAAAGATCCATTCGGTAATCACAGAGAAAAGAAAAGTGAGAATAATACAGGATGTGTTCAGAAGACTGATTAGGATATCCGCAGCAGCACGAAGGGGAATCAACAATATTGAAAACAAATAATTTTTGATTAAATTTACCACGATCTGATAAAAACTGCAAATTTAAGTAATTGGAGATAACCCGAGAAAATTTTAAGCACTGACGGATTGAAGGGAAAAAAACAGGTAACTCTCTCTGAAGGGGGAGATTCCCTTCGCGATTGCCAAGCATCAAGAAGAGCATTCAAAGTCTTTTTTTATATTTGATTGAAACATTCCTTCAGTTTGGAGTAGACGGACCCCACAAATAACAGAGGAACGCTTTTTTTCAAAGAAAAAAATTGCAAATCGTCACTGGACTTCCAAATTCAAAGGAACCAAGCCCGTTAGAACCGGCAGCGCATCCGTCGAGCATGTCCTATATGCTCTAGCAAGAGCCAGGAGAGGTTGCTTTTGTGCGTTAAAAATAATTTGCTTGAAATATTGCAACTCACATTGGTGGGCCCAACAGCCAGCTACATAGCATACGATGCCTACGAAAATGGATCTATAATAGACCGTTGAAGTTTCAAAAGACAACTTCCAGTGTGGAACTTTGTGGAAAGCCAATATTTTCAAATTCACAGCGTTCCTAGCATGGAAAGTACAAGAGAAAAATGCTTTTTAAAAAAAGATCTAGGTTTAAAACCAAATTTGAAGCTCAAATACAAGTGCCCAGGAATTTGATAGAAGGAAGACACACAAGATTGCCTTTTAATAGTGAACGTTGGGATTTTTGTGGAGCAAAACCTTATTTGTTTCGAACACCCCAATCAGATACTTTATTTTATGCATTATCTGCGTCACCCTCCAGAGATCTGCGGCTATTGCCCTCAATCAGAATACATCCATCATCGGCAAAAGCCTGAATCATACATGGATAAAAGAAATGGAAGTTCAAGAAAATCATCGAACAATACACTCCACAAAAATCTCACGCGATAAAAGTGTACTTCTACCGAGATACATAACGTTTTGATTCGAAAAATAGCTTATTCAAATTTTTAATAAGTTTGCAGGTATTTGTTGAAGTCTTACTTTGGAAAGAATCATCAGCCACCAAGCATGGTCGAAGGCACCTAAGATATCAAGTAATACAATGAAGACATATTTTTTGTTTGTGTTTTTAACAAAATTACAAATGTTAATGTTAGCATCTTCGGTAGAAATATTGGGTCTAAACCCAAATTGCTTGGTTTTTATCGGTTGAGTTACATTTAAGTCAGTTACATTTTAGTCATTCCACTATTTATCCTAGAAAAGGCAAAAGAGTGATTGCTTTAGGATTAATACTTGGCCAATCGCAGTGCTTAGGAATAATTTACATCAATCCCGTTTTCCAGCAATCTAGGAAGACACCATTTGAAAGGCAAATATTAAACATGTCAAGGAATTTGAATGGGTCTAAAGACAAGCACCCTTTTACAAGCGCACGATTAATTCGATCTAGACCAGATGCTTTATTTAGGTTGAGATTGGAAACGATTTTTCCAACTTCTAATGAGGAGATAGATGGTGACGACAAAGTTTGTGGAATTAATCATGCATGTTCTCTAATCTGTGTATAATGAAGATAATAGCTATGTTATCACTAGAGATCAAGTGCATCAAGCAGAGCTGAAGCCGTGTCCACGGCAATGAGTGTAATGACACCGGTCAAAGCATGTGTAATACCAGTAATGGGCTTATCTTGTAAATTATGACTGGAAATAAATTTGTATAGAGCACCTCAGGGATTAGATTTCGTTTATCAATAAGAATTTTCCCGATTGAATGACACATTTTATCTGTATTAAAAGTAGCTTGACTTTTCAACTATCGTTATGAAAAAAAATACAATGAACCTTTATTCTATGATAACGTAGCATCATTAATTAGTTCACAAATCCAAAATCCTACTTCAAACCAAAACGAAAAGCGAACCAAACTAACCGCAGGTAAAGCCAGTCAACATTGTAATTTTATTAGATATTTTTGTATTGGAATTTATTTTAATTTGGGATAAAAAATAAGAATCGTATTTTTCTTCTCCCCCTCCTGGCTATACATATGCATAAAAATATGTCAATTGGTCTCTCTTATGAGACGTGAAGGGAACGCAAACAAAAAAACACACTTTTGCATTTATAATATTATATTAGTAAGGATGTATAATATAATATCTTTGTTGAAAAAATATGTAATGCGTAAGATATTTCGATTTAGCAATATGAACCCGAGATTCATTATTAGTCCCTTCTAGTAAAGCTAGTTAATTATGCAATATGGAGTCTGACGTACCCCCGAAGAAGGGTTGTTGCTGTAATAGTCAGTTAAACTTAATATCACACTCAATATTCGTAAACTTTTCAATCTAATTAGCGACAATTTACAACCCATTTTGTTAGAACTAAGTTTTCTTAGCTAAACAATATGTTAATCACATAAACACTTACGCGCTGTTTTAACAAAGTTTAGGCAGTATTGAAATGAAATACCCATTTGTTTTGTTTCATAAAACAGAGGAAATTTAAAAAAACGTTTTATTACGAAATATTATATTTAATTTATGAATTTTCGGGCGTTTACGTTGCTTGGTAATAAGGTTTTTTTATATATTTGTTAATATACTTTTAAACGAAGCCAAAAACAAAAATATTTTTTTGTATCATATTATCAACAGGATAAAGGAGGAAGTGATAAACAATACACTACAACATCCAGACCAATTTTTTTGGATTTCTTTCTTGCAACTGGCGCGAATCGAACCCGAGACGTCAGTTTCACAGTCATTCGTCTAAACAACTGCGCCTACGTCACGGCGCCTGTCACAAGTATTTTTTCAACAGAAATGGAAATGTTTATAATACGAATTATCAGACATTTGCAGAGTTTGTGATTTATCATCAGCTGAGTTTAGTGATCAATTTATACAACGTTCAACAGTGCTTATAAGCAGTAGACTTTCTTATTCACGTAAAGCATTTTAAGATTACCTTTATATATTAATTATTATCCTTATTTCTAAATTGTTTATCAAATTACTTGACTGGACGTAAACTTGCTGTTAAATTCAATGGGTATTTGTCAAATTAATTTTCAGCTTTGTCGGGAGCTCCTCAAGGTTCTCTCCTTGGTCCTCTTATCTTCAATGTATTTTTAAATGATATTACGCGGCTATTTAATAACATTGAATATCTTTTCTTGCTGATGATTTGAAAATGTATATGGAAGTAAACAATTTTAATGGTGTTATAACATTACAGTCAAATATCAATAGATAAGGTGAATGGTATGTAATAAATCGATTATATCTGAATGTTAAAAAGTGCTATCACATGTATTTTAGTCGCATACGCTGTTTTATAGTATCTACTCTTTATATAAATAATACTGCCATAACACCGATTGAATCAATCAAAGATCTTCTCGTCATATTTAATAGAAAACTTTCCTTTTCACAGAGCTGTAAAATGATTTCAAACAAAGCAATGTGAATTCTTGGGTGTGTCATTAGAAAAATTGCATATATCCTCGCTTTCAACTACGCGTCACACTTCACAATATTGTGAATAATGTTTTAGATTGTCCATGCTTGCTAAATGAAATAAACTTTAGGATTCTATTTAAGACCACTAGGCTTAGATTTACTTTCCAAGCAAAATCATTTCAAACAAATTATGCTCAGTTCTCTCGGTTAGTGCGATTATATCTAAATGCCTTTATTTAAAACATTTAGTTTTTTAAATATGTCAAGTAAAATATAATAAATAATTGAAAACAATGTTTAAATAAGTCACTTTTTTGCTACTTAATTATTACATTGATAAAATAACCTTTTTTATTTGTAGTAATACATGTGTGCGTGTATTTCCTTATTCTTTATTTTTGGTTTTATTCTTTTAAATATTAAATGACACTTTGTAAAAAGTAAATTGCGTACTTTAAATAATTTCTATTGTATCTTTTTAAACATGTTTTTATTACTAACTTTTTAAACCTTTGTATAATTGCTACCTATTATTGTTTATAAACTTAATTATGAATTTTACCTACATCGTCTGTTTATTTGAGAGAGCTCTTCCAACGTCTATCAGAACACGGATGATATTTTCGTACTAGTAACGAGAGAACCCTTTTAATACCCTTCCATCACTATAATTTTCTTGTCTCCTTTTTCGCTGCTCGGTTGTGAAATAATCTACACACTAATGTTAGAGACGCCCCTTCTTTATTTACATTTAAGTCAAGATTGAGATATCACTATCTAAATATTAAAGTTGTTCCTTTATCCTTCTTCTTTCCTTCCCATCCCCTTTCCTCTCTTCATAGTATAGTGATTTTTTATGTGTTTTTATTTTCTTAATCTTTGTTTTTAATTTTTGTATAAAATTGTAAGATTCAAAATTTCCATGTACTTGTAATTTACTCAAGCTGAACGGTATGGATAAGTAGGAAAAAATTGCCAAATATTTATATTTTGACGCTTTTTTCAACAAGTTGCAAATAACTGTTTTTGCAAATAATAATTCCTCATGCTGCGCTATCCCTTTACAATATTCAAATACTATAGATTTAAACAGTTGCACAATTTCTAATAATGATGTTTTCCGTTCTATGAACAAATTAACTAGTAAAAAGACCACTGGGCCTGATGGTATTCCAGATTTATTATTATTAAAAAATTGTTGCTACACTCTCTCTAAACCAATTTCATTCATGTTTAATCTCTCTCTATCATCTGGTGAGTTTCCATCCTTATGGAAGATAAGTTATATAAGGCCTATTTTTAAATCAGGCGATAAATCTAATGTTAGCAATTATAGGCCTATCTCAACATTATCTTGTATCCCTAAAATGTTTGAAGCTATAATTGCTAGCAAAATCACGCCCATGTTTAAGAATATACTGATCGATGAACAGCATGGATTTAGATCTGCCAGATCAACCACCTCTAACCTGGTAGATTATACCCAGGTAATTGTCAAAGCACTCGAAAATGGTCAGCAGATTGATGTTCTTTATACAGATTTTTCTAAGGCATTTGACAAAGTAGATCATAAAATTCTCATGTATAAATTACATGCCTTGGGAATAAGAGATCCATTACTATCATTTATTAAATCGTATCTAACTAGTAGGACACAAAATGTTCGGATAAATAACTATTTATCAACCAGTATTGATGTTACATCGGGTGTACCTCAGGGTGCTCATTTGGCACCCCTGCTTTTCAATTTGTTTATTAATGATGTTGCTAAATCATTCTCTTACTCTCGCTTTTGGCTCTTCGCGGACGACAACAAAATTCTCAAAATAATTCAAACTTTACAAGACTGTTTTCTTCTTCAATCAGACATTAACTCTTTTAACCGATGGTGTAAAGTCAATAAATTAGAACTAAATATTAAAAAATGCAAAATAATGTCATTTCATAGAACAAAACAACCAATTTCCTTCGAGTACCTATTAGAAAACTCCAAAATTGATGTAATCAAGTCCATCAGAGATTTAGGAGTTGTTTTGGACTATAAACTGACATACAATGAGCATATAGATAATACAGTAAATAAATCACTGAAATTACTTGGCTTCATTAACAGAATATCCTCTGATTTTACTAATGTCCGTACAATCAAAACTCTTTATTGCTCAACTGTTCGCCCTCTTCTTGAATATGCCTCAGTGGTCTGGTCTCCATTCTATGTCAATCGCATAAATCATATTGAATCAGTCCAACATCGCTTGCTTCGAAAAATAGCGTGGATGCTTGGACTAGAGAGAGATAATTATTCTTGTGCTGAAATAGAGTCTATGTTAAATATTTCTAGTCTACAAAAACGTAGAACTAATATTGACTCCATATATATGTTCGGCATACTAAATGGTATAATCGATGTTCCATCATTACTGGGACAAGTAAAATTCAATATTCCGACTCGTAGATTGAGAAACAATGAAGTACTGTTCATCGATCAGCATAGAACAAACTATGGCCTAAATTCTCCAATGACCCGCCTTTGTCGTATTGTTAACTCAAGACAGGATCTGGACTTTTTTTGTTTAAGTTTACAACGATTTAAACGAGCACTAAATAAATAGTCCAGATCTTGTCTCGATGTCCCTTATGTTTGTCAATGCTTTTTTCTTTTTTCTTTAAATGTTTTAAACTACTCTTTTCTTGTAATATTTAAACCTTATAAATTGTATACATGGACAATGTCCGTTAATAAATAAATAAATAAATAATAAATAAATAACTCAAAATTACAAAATAAGAATCAAACTGGGAAAAAGTAGCGTTCGAACCTCGGACCACTGATCCGTGAGTCCGCAAAACTAAATAATAAAAAGGATCAAAGTTTGCGTTTTGACTGAATTTTTATTTATTTTTTATCATTATATTACATACACAAAATTAAAGTTTAAACAAAGTTGCTTTGACTGCCTTACTAGGTTTATTTACCCCATTCTAAGACAGTCAAAAAAATATAAAAAACTGTTTTCAATTTATAGACATAGTTATAAAGATAAAGGACAAAGTGAAAAACCAAGTAAAAAATGGAGTAAAAACGTAGTCAAAATGTAGTAAAAACATAGTTAAAGTGTAGTGAAAAAACGAAGCGAAAACATAATAAAAACAAAGTAACAAATGTTGTGAAAATATAGCAAAAACCATTAAAAATAATAAATATGTAAATAAAAGTATTTTAAAACTCAGTAAAATGCAAAATAAAAACAGAATACATAGTATGAAACATATTTAAAGTCATAGTAAAGACATGAATGTATGTGTATGGCAAAAAGCATATTAAAAAAAAACATAATGAAATTCCGAGTAGAAAGAGAAAAAAAAATTAAAAATAAAGTAAAAGATGTTCAAAGAGAAGGAATTATAATTCGCAATCACGAAAAGAGTCAGTCTACTATGAAGATTATAATGAACAAGAAATGGGTGACCTTTTGCTCATAATAAATTGCAGTACGCTAGAACTCTCTCCGGCTGCAACAAAGAGTTCAGGACGATTCCAGAAAGTTAAATAACTTTCCTGAATACATTAACTTGTGCATGACTCTTTAATAAAGAGAAGAAAAACTAGAACTCCAGATTTGTAATATGATTTTAACACGTTCATTTATTTTTCTCAAAATATTTTGTCAAAACCATTCGCAGAGAGCAATAAATTATTTCAATTAAAATCAATTATTTATTTAAATAAATATCATCATCACCACCATTCCATTTTCGCTCACTATTTGGAGCATATGGTGTCTATTTTTATTATTATGGATAACGTATATAGCGCCATTTTCGCAATATAATACCCCAAGGGCGCTTAACAAAGTGATTTTATAAAGAAATAAATTTCATTTAACTTTTTTACTTGTAATTTAAGAAAAACAATGTTCTTTGTCATCACATGCTAAGGATATATTCAAATGATTAAGAGAGCAAGTGGGTTTTAAATTATTTCCGGAACATCACTTCATTCTTACAGTTTCGCCTGTGGCCTGTGACCGCAAATGTGCGTTCGCCGAATTTAGTGCGCTATTTGTGTAGATAAATAATAACTTTTCCTTTCGACGTAGATGTAGCTGATCTATAAGAAATATAACTATAAGAAATATAATTAGCCTAAAAGAACTTGTAAAAATATTACGCAATAACTCAATTAGTTTTGGAATGTGGGATAATTGGATGGGGATGTGCAAATGACACACTGATCAAGCAAATAATAATTGCACAAAAAGCTTTAATAAAAATTATCTTAAGAGTCCCAATCAGATTTAGATCCCTCGGTATATTTGAAAATCTTAATATAAAATCTATAAAACAACTTTATGTAAAAGCTTTGTTACCATAAGCACGTACACATTATTCTCTACCTTCCGCTAAAAATACAAGAGTTACTAAATACTCCACCTTGATGCTGCAAAAAAATAAATACAACCTTCGGTTAAAGTGAACAATCCACCTTTATTATCCATAAAGACGATTAGTAAGTTCTCAAAATATAAAATTGCCATTAAGAAATGGATAGTGGAGGTGGGTTGCGCACGGATCGATGAGTGGATCAAGCCAAATATGTGAAATGTATGCACTGTTTATGATTTTTTTAATTAGTCTATATAAATTGGTTATGTTTTTTATGAGAATTTTTGTTTTTTATTGCTTATTATGTTAATTATAATTAGGTTAATTGGTTTAATAACGTTTTTTTATTGTTATTATTTTGTTAATTATGTTAAATAGCTAATCTTAGGCATGTTTCACATTTTGTAAAATGTTTCCCTCGGCACGGGACACCTCAGTGAGGGAACATTATTCTGTATAAAAAAAAGAATACAAACAATGTAAAAGTTTAAATAAATAAATAAATAAAAGTGCAAGACGTCTGTCAGCTAGTTCATCTCGAATGCAGAGTTCTCTTAGATATTCTGGATCAGAGTTGTACAGTGACTTATACATAAGCCAACAGAGTTTGTGTTCCACCCTCTGTGGAAAACGTAGCCAGTGTGATTCACGAAGTAGTGGAGTGATACAAGTGAAGAGAGTGATTAGAGATTCCAAAATAAGTCTCGCCAAGGCATTCAATCCAGGCTGTAGGCGAGTTATTTTATTTATTGGTAGATCTGCGTATATACCATTACAGTAATTTATTATAGATACTACAAACGCATTTATAGATACGCCAAACATCTCTGTGCTCCTGTGCATCCTCCTAAGTCTGGTTTGCGATCCGTAGCTTTGACACGAACTGCCGACAAACAGTCAGCAGTGGACGTTCAGGACGTCAGAATCTGATGTCTTGTAAAGTAGGCAAGCGTGGTTAAGGCTCTCAGGAGGCATCCGCAGTACACGGCCATGCCAACCGTATCGCCTCCGCTTGATTACTGTTGTCACCAGAGTTTGTTACGTCCGTTTTCTTATTACTTCATTCCTCACAAAGTCAAATTACCGCACACCCAAGATTCTTCTGAGAAACCCATATTCAAGAATTTTGCCGTTTTGGGCCCTCGTGAGGTGCCGAGATTCGCATCCCCGTAGGGGAGAGTAAGTGTTATGCCAGCGTTATATAGGCGGCATTTGGTTCATTTTGAAAAATATTTTCCACAATAAATATACATAAAATATTGTTGATTATAAAAAAGCTGTCAAGGAGAAGTTCAATGCTAAGGAAAATTGGATATTAAAAATGTTTTCAATGTAAAAATTTTATTGTATGGCGAAGTTTCTCGAAAAAGTTTGAAAAAAAATGTAAAAATAAACTTCTTTGAACTACGTCACAAGTACTTGCAAATCAACCATTCAACCACAGCGTTGTTATGTGTTGTAAATTTACGGTTTTCGGTAAGCCCATTAGTCAAGACAACTTACCGACGACAACTAGTGACGTCATGGGCGGAGTGATTTCAAAATTACGAAACCTTTAAAAATCATCACAACGATAAATTGATTAGTTGGAAAAAAATGCCATTTAGTAATGATCCCGCCAATGTACAATTATCATAATGTACAAAAACTTTAAAAAAATAAAAAAATAATCATACTATACATAATTTTTTTTTTTTTAAATGCATAAATATCATCATCTCATATTTCCCTTTTCGCACCTAATGGTGCATAGGAAACTGCATTAGTATAGCAATCGTGATCATTTTTGTTGCATAAGGGTAAGATAATCAGTCTTACGCTTCAGGTGCCAGTCCAGGGACTATGAAATATAGTGTAAAAATACATATTTAAATAAATATTTCATGGCAGCTATGTCGGGAATAGAACCCGAGACTTCTCACATGGTAGGCAAACGCGCTGACCACTACAACACGAGGCCAACTGTGATACATAAATATACTACCTACACACAAATACAAAACAAAAATATTTTTTTAGGTTTAGTTTGATGGTCTATTAACAAAAAAACATATAAAAACACTGAACTTCCTTATTGTATAACGTAATTGTGAATTCAAAAACTTTTATATCTGACCTAAAAACATGGTTATTGTATAATATTTACGACGGTGATTATTCACTAATAACGACATCCTTGGACCTCTATAAAGGCATTTAATGGCCCGAAAAGGCTCACTTACTTCCGAGTGATCTTTCATAATATTATCAATATAACTGTGATAGCAAAAAACATTAAAATATTACTCTGTTCGTTCGTTGTTCAAACTCGTCTTATAGTACGGATTTTTTTTAGAGCGTAAGAATTTGCCGTCTTCAACAATCACGTTGATGGGTATTTTTATGCAATATAAGGAACTGTTCGTTGTTCAGGCGAAGAAAACAGTTCTCTGTGTGAAATAGAATCAGTATGGATGAGTGAAGTGAAGTAGTTCATGAAAACATTTATCTAGGATACTTGGTAAAGATAACCAGACAGCCGAGTTACCAAGAAGAATAGGTCTAAGTTGGGCTGTTTTCGGAAAAGTAAAATATATTTTTGAAAATAAAGAAGTCTCTATATGCTTAAAAAGACAAGTAAATGAATCGTGCATATAACCGGTGACGATATACGGACTAGAAACCATGTAATACAAAAAAAGTTTCCAGAAATTAAAATGCACCCAACAATCCATGGAAAGACATATGTTTGGTTTATGTCTAAGAGACAGAGTCATGGACCGTGCAGTGAAATTGAAATAGCAGTGGGCAGAACACTTGGCGAGGCAAAATGATGGCAGGCGGACACCCAGAATAATGAAGTGGAGACCATGGGCAAACAAAAGAAGTGTTGGAAGGCCACAGAAAATATCGGTCAACGACATCGCCCCTATTGCTGGTAAAACATGGATGATGAAAGCGGGTGATAGGAAAGAATGGAGGCATTTGGAAGAGGCCCTTATCCAGCAGTGGAGAGAAGAAGAAGAAGAAGATGATAGATGAGTGTGAAAGACTCAATGGCTACTTACAGGTAAACATATATAATAATGAAATCGATTACTGATAGGTTTGCTTCGCAGTAGAGCTGTTAGTGCACTCGCCTGCCATACTTTTCGGGTCCAACTCTTAGCAGAATCCACGTGAAATATTTTTAAAAAAAGTAGTTTTTAATTCAAACTGCAATATTTTTCTGTCCCTGGACTAATACCTTAAGCGAAAGACTGATCACTTTGCATTCTAATAACATATGATCGAGAGACGCCGCGTTATATTGTATTGCCCTATGAACCATAGGGTACTAATGGTATGATGATGTGTAATTTAAAAATAACTTAGTACTTAATTTGTTGCAACAGAGAGGGAAACATTTTTGCGAAGGGAATAATGGTAGTCTAGGCTTTCGGCCAATCAATCGCTGGTTTAAGTGAATTTTTTTTTCATGTGGTGCCTAGTAGGCGAATTGGTTCAGCCAGATGAATCTCACCCACATGATAAAGGTTTAAGCTCTGTTTCTTCACAAAAATCAACAGATGGAAGAATTGAGGAAATATGGATGTTTAAACATAGACAGAAGGGCAAATGTTACACAATGGGAAAAGTGACCACTTAAACGAGCCAATGACGGGTCATTAGCCCTGTAAATACCTTGACTTCCATATTCCTTCTCAAAAATGCTTCACTCTCTGAGATATCATAAGCAATGCAATGTTGTAGTTCAAACATCTTTTGAAATAAACGCTTCACTTCCACGCTGTAAGTAATCGAATCCAGGACCTTAAGAACGGTAGGTAAATGCGTCAACTATACAACGAGGCGGACTTCTCTCCATTCAATTTAATTATTCCGAATTTTTACCTGAGATTAGCCATATCGAAAGCACTAAAAAAATTATGTTTATTTTTTTGACTTTTTGTACATAATTGATTTATAAATTGACAGGTTTATTGCCTAATGGCCATTTTTTCTAACCATCCAATAAAATGAAAGTTTTTTTCTATAATTCAAGTAGCAAGACGTATACGATAAAAAATAAAAATAAAAAAGCCAAAGATAGATAAAAATATAAATAAATGTATTTGTGTATAAATTTTCTTAAATCATTACCATTACCCATGTAAAAAGGGAAAAAAGAGGAAACAGGAAAGGTGGAGAGATTAAGTAAGAGAAAGGATATGTTTCTTTATACGTGATTTAAACAGAGATACCGTAGTAACATCTTTGATAGTGGATGGGAGATGATTCCAGGGTCGAGAACTCTTCCCGGGTTCTGTTGCTATTCCAGACACAAAAATATATTTTTCATAGCCTGGACACAGAAATGTAGTTAAAAGCACTTTTTTTTATTGACTCTCTAAATTGTTGGGAGAGCCAAAAAATCAACAACGGATATAAAAAAAAGTACTTAAAGCATTTTAATGAACATTCAGTATAAAAATGCTTTTCAGAACTGTTTTATTTTTTCTTTCTGCTATGGGTTTCCAAACACCGCTTATCTTTTGTATAAAACACTGCCATTTCCACCCTTATATGACTGTTTGTCAAAACTGATGCTTTTCATTCAACCTTAACAACGTACTGTAATGATTGATTACAAGGTTAAACTTTGAAACTTTGAATGTTGAACATATGAAAAATATTGTTTGAACATGTTTTTACCTGTCCATGTTGATTTCAAAAACAGAAATTGCAATACAATATTAAAATAATAGATAACAGAACTTAGGTTGTTCTATTGAAGGCGGGAAACTATTTAAATAGAAGTCTATTTTTAAGTCTATACACCAGGTGTGGTATTCTGAATTTTCTTTACCCACTGGTGAGTGGTTAATTTGGGGATTTTTATTTTTTTAATGCAAAGTCACATTGCTCCATATAATGGCCACACTGATTATTAAACGTAAAATGATGAATAAAACTGTTAAAAAAACGGAAAAACACAAATACGGTTTGGTCAATTAAACCGTGTTCGAAGTGTTTGGGTAATGCTTAAGGTCAAAAAAATGTTCTAAATGAAACATAACATGTTTAATTTTACGTGTTAATAATGCTTAATCATCAGTGTCGCTAGATATGTAACAAAGGGTAAACGATTGCTAAAATTAAAAATCTCTAAATTAATCACTTTTTGTAGAGAAGATTCAGAATACCCTCCCTAAAGAGATAGTAATATAACGATGGGTTTTATGCTAGTCCCATAAGCCCAGTACAATTAAACATAATAATTAATATGTGAATAATTTAGTACTATTGATAGATTGTCTTGAGGGTAATTTAAATTTTACCTGGTTAAGTAATTCATATAAAGAATGGTGGTTATGAAATTTTCAATTATCAATTATCTCCTGTTCATCATAAATTAAATATTTAAATGAATACTAAAAAATACCAAAATACGTTACTATAAAGCAAGCATAAGAATATGTATTGTGTACGGATTAAATTTAAAAAATGATAAGTTTATCCAAAGTGGCCACTTAAACCAGCCAATGACAAGCCTTGCTATTGCATAGGCTTCCTTATTTACTTCCCTTAATGCTATCCATCTCGTAAAAGGGCGTTCTGGATATACACGTTACCATCACTAACTTCTATCCTCAAGGTCATTGGGTCATCCAGGTGAGAATACTAGTGCGAGTACGCTAAATAATCTTGGAGTTGAGGAAGTTAATCCACACCCATCATTATCTCTGCACAGTACCTCAATGTCCTTGGCCAGCTCAGAGTGATGAGTAAGGGCCTTTTAGTCCCAGTGTGTTGGGTGGTTTCTTAACGTTACTTACTCCTCTAAGGCTAATTAATTAATAATGAGCTAATTTTAAAGGGTTATTATAGATAACCAAATTTTTTTGCTCATCGAATGCAAAATGCAAAATACAAGTTAGTCCTTTAATTAAGATAAACATCACAGCGAGTTATGTTAAAATGTATCAGGAAACAGTCATAACCGATAAATATATGCGACACAAACAATTATGATTCTAAGTATACGACAAGGGTGATAACCGATAAATCAGTCATAAATGACAACAATCAGTATGAACGTATAAATCCAGGATTAATAGTAAGCAAAAAGCCGATAATAAGTTTGGAAAGTTCCATCATTGGAGTGAGGTCTGATACTCGCATACAAAATTGTTATAAGGAGAAGGAACGTATTTGATTTTAATATTGAAAGCCTTCCAACATGTAAAAAAATATTTTAGTAGGGGTACTGCTTTAAAATTAATATAATAATTAGATATTAATATTAATTCCATTTCAATAAATTAAATAATTAAGTTCGTTTGATAATGTCCTAACAAAATTAAACACGTCACGTTATACACTCCTGTACATTCCAATAAAAGTATTTTATTTTCTACACCTTACCAAATTAAAGCATTGGTTTTTATAAAATAAATATTTCATTTGTTAGCTTATACCGAAAAAATGTGATTCTAATCACTGTTCTTAATGGTACGTTACGATTTAGAATAAGTAATTTTTTTCCAAAATTCTATTTCTTAGCTGATACGATATTGGGTTGATTAACGACAACATTATTCATGGAATTAAAAGCAATGAGCTCACATTCGATCTATAAAATAAATTATCCATTATTTTTGTGATTTTGTTAGGTTTTTGAGATGTAAGCTAGGCAAATGTGCGAAATTCTATTGCAACGGTGTCCCACAGGAAACAGGCCTGTGTACTGCATTGTATAGCATTGCCAATTGCCTTACTATCTAATGTAGATCCATTGTAATTCGATAGAGCAATAGATTGGTTCCGTCTACACTGGAAACCTCAATTGGAGTAGCAACAATATTGCTGCTACCCATTTAAATACATTGTTATTTAATCTCAATATCATTATGAGAAAACAACTTTTATGACCTCATTTGGAAACGACTTTTTTGTGTTATCGTTTGATATGTCTCATTTGCTATGTGTGAATACAGTTGAATAATCTGTGGACATGATATAATTAAAACCATGGACAAGTATTTTCGTTCGATGGCTGCTCTCAGGTAAAAATTGCGACAGATAAAATCGAGGGGAAAAAATGTATTTTTTGGGGAAATATGTTTTTTTTTTACTGTCAAGGGAAACATTTTTTTACTAATTATTTAAATCATAAAAAGTATTTTTAAATTTTGAATTCTCGCGAAAACGGTCACGTCACGATTTGGGTAAATTTTGAGCTTTGTTTGTAACCATTTAAATTAAAATATAACATCGTCACGAATCTTGAAGTCACAATTGCAAAGGCCAAACGTGTAGAGTTTTTGTAGGGACATTTTTTTAAATAATTTCTTTGTAAATTCTTTGTAAAATATTTTTTCTATTCATACTGATTTTGAAAACACAATTCATTTTTCTAATTCCATTTCATATATTGTATCTGTATTCGTAGTATGTGATATTTCCCTATTTCCTACTATGCTAAAAAGAAAATCTTTTTCAAAACTACTTAGATCATTTGTATGAAATTTAAACAAAAAATTTAAACATTATTAATCCTCGTTAAAAGAATAAGTATATATTTGTTTATAAACTGAAAACATTGTTAATGTAACAAATGTTTCTTCTATTAAAATACATTAGCTATAGTTTTAGGATAATACTCCTGACAGTTGATATAAAACTCATATCTAAAATACGGAATACTATTTAGGCGCAATGTTGTGATAGGGTCTAAATAAATTTAAAAAAAACAACAAATCATTGGTATAAATTAAGGTTAGGTCTGTGAGTGGGTTTTTTTTACTTATTAAAGGCGTTTACATATCGACGGTAGAAAGGAAAAATTTCCTAAGCGACATGTAGCTTATTTTACAGAACACCCAGTCAAACTTTTATTTAATTAATGAAAAATTTCATATTTCATTTCAATTTAAATTATGTAGGAATCACGCTATAATAATTTGTATAATAAGACTTTTTTTATCAATCAAACGAAAAACCTTTAATTGGCTCTTTTGCAAAGCTGCAACATGTCGCTTCGGAACTTTTCCCTTTTTGTCGTCAATATAATATTGTTCGTCTCGTGCTTAAACGATCAGTGCGTTTGACTACCATGCAAGAGGTCTCTGATTCAATTTAAAACATGATTGACATGAAATATTTATTTATGAAGGTGTACACAAGAGTGTACAAAAATGATAAAGTTACGCTACAACTCACGTGTCAATACAGTATGCACCATTTAGCGTGAAAATGTAGTAATTAATGAATGAATAACATATAACATAGGGCAGTTCACAATGAAGTCCTGGACCTGACCCTTATGTATAAGAGCGAAGTATAGACTCGGAAAAACAGGGATGAAAGTAGGCTGAATGCTGGCAAAATGGGATCTTTTAGGCAAATGTGTGGTAAAACTACGTACAATACATGCAAAAATGTTGAGATGCGTACATTTTGTAAGACAAAGATAAGCATTATCAACAAAATCAAGAAAGGAGCTCTGCGTCGGTTTGGACATGTAGAGCGAATGAACAGCGAGAGAACGGCTAAAAGTATTTGCAATGCGAATGTTATGGATGCAAAAATAGAGGAAGATCGAGAAAGATATGGAACAACCAAATCCAAGAAATACTTGCAGACGGGCATGTCAAAAGTCGGAACAATCGGCGCGCGTGCATGAGAAGTTGAATGAATGTATAGGAAGCGACATCCGTATGCAAAGATTGAGAGAAAGTGGGTTCTATCCTCTCTGCCTACCGTTACGGGGAAACGGCATAATGGTTTGTTGTTTTTGTGATAACAAATAATAAAGGTGAAATAATAAAATATTTTCAATGGAGACAAGATAATGTAATGCGGAATTTATTTCATAATGTTATAATAAAATCAAAAATAAAAACAAACAAACGCCACGGAAATAAAAGTAAGATTTGGTTTGTGGATTGGCATACGCTAAGTAAATCATCCATGGGTCAGTCTATGGGGGAGGCAAGGAGGGTGAGGGTGGTATGTTTTTATTTCATATTAGTTTATCGAAACGCCGATTCAATACATCAAAAGCATTTTTAGATATTTTAAAGTTTTTAATAAAACAAATTACCATCTCGTTGGAGACAAAGTGTCTTGTTGTGTTTCTAAAATACAAACTGTGAACTCGGATAGGGGAAGTTTGGTCATTAGGCAGCTTTGAAGGAAGCATGACTCGGGCATTCCCCTGAGACCCGTGTCTTGTAGACATTCCGAATAGCAAACGAGATTTTGATTGCGACAATAACGTATGGGAATTGATTCTCTTCCGCTAGATTACACAATCAAGGAGCGTAAACTTGTGCAACAGAATAATGCATCACTTTGTATAATTTATTTGTCATATTGCATTGCATCAAAAACAATCTTAACAAGACAAGGACTGTATTTTACTTCCTGAGAGCTTTAGATTAACATATTACAACAGAAATTGAGAACATTTATGTAAACGAGAAATAAACTATAGGTACAGTATATCAAAAAACCAGACTTTTTAGGAGAGAAAAATTTGTGATCTTTTATTATCTGGTTTTTTTCAAGATTGGCTTAAAGCTCATTTATTTTCTGAAACACAACTATTTTGATATGTTCCCAATACTTTTTGTTAGTTTTCAGACTTTTTTTTTGCTCAAAGTAAAAATACATTTGTATACCTCTAAATATCTTTATGGTACAACATTAAACGTTGTATGGGAAAATTTATATTTTTTCACAATTTACTTCAAATGTTTTTTCATTAAATATTCTTTTAAATGTTGATATGTCATAATATATATGGTGATATGTATGTTGTATTATGTATATATTTGTCCCAACTCAACACAGGACTTTGGTTCCACGGAGTTGGGATTTGTATCTTAATAAATGTTACATAAATATATTGTGAAAAAAATAAAACATAAACAACGGTCAATACAAAGAATTTGTCATATAAGGTAGAAAAAACACATTTTTACAATTTGTAAAATAATGATATTATTTAATTATCATAAAAATGGTTTTTACATGGATAATAAAATTTAATATGCTTGAAATAATAACTTGTTAAAAGAGTGCCTATACATCAGTAAAAGGTTTAAATTTTCATTTATTTATTGCAAAGTAATTTTTTGTAGGAAATTCAAAAAAGTTTGTTTCATGTTTTTTTTGTATAAGGTAAATAAGTAGGTATTGATAAATAATAATAATTTTTTTTTCGGTGAAACGAATGTTTAAAATGTTTTAAGTATGTAAAAATGTTTGTAGGCAGGCAGACAGGGTGGATTACTTCCTAAGGGAATTAATAAAATCTAAATTATAAATGTTAAAAAAAAAAATTCACGCGTTGCCTAGTAGGTGAATTGGTTCAGCCGGATGAATCTTACCCACGTGATAAAGGTTTCAGTTATTTTACTTCACAAAAGTCAATTGATGGAAAAGTTGAGGAAATGTAGATGTTTAAACATGGGCAGAATGGTGAATGTTACACAGTTTGTAAAGTGGCCACCTCAGCTAGCCACTGACAAATAATAAACTCTTTAAATGCGTAGGCTTTCATTTTCTCTCTTCAAAAATGTTTTCCCTCTCTGTTGCAACAAATTTTATATGAATTAATCAGAGTTCATTTTCTTCCTTTTTTTAGTACTGTTTGTTTTCTAACCGTCGTTTACCTCTAATAAGGTGTGGAGTAACAAAACAAAAATGTAAATTTTCTTTGTTTTGAAATAAAATAGAAGTTAATACTATTTACCTCTTTATAGAGGTTAAAAAATTTGGTTTCGACATTGTAATTACTAAATTTCATCATATTTGTAGTTACCAAAATTTACCCCTAGCATGCAGATTTTAGAATATGGCCTGTTATTTTTAATCCTCTGAAACCTAAATAAATACAAGATGCAAATACATAGGTACTTAAATCTATTTTATTAAAAAGACAACCATAAATTTAAACATACAAGATGACAAGCCAGTTGGCATTTGACCTAAAATAATAACGGAAAGAATCAGGTAGTCTAACGAGGGTCGAACTGTCAAAATGTAAATGCCATTTTAGGCGAAATAACGGATAGCAACCAAATGGAAAAAAATGGTCGCTATAGAGAAGATTACCAGAAATTATAAATAAAAACCCTGATATTTCTATTGTGGGAAAAATAAAGTCGCAAAGTTAGGGATCGTTTTAACATACATACGGTCTCAAAGAGTTAAGTGGCCCGAATCAATATACCCTTCTTCTTAGACCAGTTAGTTTAATATAAAATAATTTAATTTAAAACAGCATATCAAAACATTTGTAGACAAAGTTGAATTCCACTTTCTAGAGAGTTATTAAAATTATTTTTTTCGCAACTCGGAAGAAAAACATTTGGGAGTAGGGAATATGGAAGTATAGGCATTTATACGGCTTATGACTCCAGTCATGTGAATAAACATTTAGATATACTCAAAATAATGCTGCTTTTTTCTTTAACTTTTCAAACATTTTAAAGTTTTTTTTTTTGTTTTTTTTTGTAAAAGAATTATTAGCGTTCTTATAATTAACACAAATATTTGAATTTTAGAAGCCATTTTCAACGAGTTGTAAATAACTCACTTTTAGAACCTCGGGCCTCTGGCCCGTGAGTCCGCAACACTAGCCACGGGACCACAACCCGATTCAAATTTTATTAATGTTTTAAATTTTATTGGTGTTCATAATAAGATGAAATAAGTTGTGGAAATATTGCATTTACGTAATTAAAAATTGTGTCATGTTTATTATCCTTTTCTGCATTATTTGAAATACTAACATAATTGCAGAATGATTCATATACAAATTAAAAACATTAATCTCTGTTATTTCACCATAATATTCGTTGAATCAAAACGAGAGTAGCTGAATGCTTCGATCGAGATTGAATCCCCAAGAGTTAAATTGTAATCATCCACTTATTCCCAATTCCCTTCCCGACCCACCCCACGTGTTATTACCTGCTCATCTTCACATTAATTGGGCTGAAAGGGAAAGCTATGAATAATAAATAAATGCGATAAAGTGAGACCGCCACCCAACAATTTAATCACAGTGTAAATCGTTTTTCTAATTGTATCATGTAAATTTTGTGGTAGGGCGTGTTTTGAACTGCGGAGAGTTAGCTCTTTACCTACTCAGTTTCAGTTTTTCGGTTCAGTGCCGAAAATCGGCGTTTATTATTAGAATAGTATTATTATCTTCTAAATGTTATTAAATATTTGTATTTAACCACTAACCGACTTTTTTGTGTCTACCGGTTTTGGGACGTACCCGTCTCTTTGTCAGGACACCAATAAAAACAACATGCAAAACCCACTATACACCATCACCATAGTTGTTGCACAAAAAAATGAAACTAACACGACACTCATTTTAATAAGCACATGCACTGATTAGGACAAACATGCACTGATTCAATTATGAAAATATTATATGTTGTTTGAGAAATAGCTGAAAAAAGGTAGAGAGGATGGAGGAGGAGTGAGCTTATTAGGTTAAGAGGTGTATAACGGACTATACTAATGTGAACTATTTCCATATTATTTACTTTTAAACCTTTATTATTTGTTATATAAATAAAACACAAGTGATACTTTAATCCACAAATTTGGAATATCCAGTGACCGGTTTCATCGCTTTCACGACATCTTCGAGACTGGTCTTTATTATTTGTATGTAAGATTTTAACTTCTGTATTTTTATTAAAGTCATGATTTAAATTGATGAGGTGATTGGCGAATTCGGAGAAATTATTATTGTGAAGACCCGTTCTTTAACACAAATATAAAAATTTCTTGACGTTCTTTCAACGTTAACTGAAGGAGCGTAATTTCATTTTTATTGGTAAACACTTGAATTATTTTATAAAGTATTTTTACCTTTATTTTTAAGCACTAATTTACCAATATTGTTATTTGTATAAAAACAAGCCTTATATTATTTGTTAAAAATTTGGAAACATTTGTCGATTAGTAAAGTAAAGAATTCTTCTCCGTTCATTATCATTATTAGTATTAATAAAGTAACTGTTGACAAGCAAGTGGTTATAAACACATATTAAATAACATTTACTCAAATGTATGACCACAAAGTTTATGCTTTAAATATAAATAATATTATGTTATGCTATTTGCAAAAAAGTAAATTAAAATATAAGCAAAAATTCTGAGCTCTGTCTATTTTCATTAGGTATAGTTTGTACCTGTTCTAAGGTAGACAGAATTTCTTGTTTTTTAACATAAATTACAGCATATTATTTACTAGAGAAGACACAAAAAAAAATTATTAGAAAATTGAATAACATACAAAAATTCGAAAATCGCAAAAAATATGGAACTACAGAATTGTAGTTTGAGGAGTTATCGACTTTTTTGGGTGGGAACTCTGGTTTTTATACCAACTGCAGTGTAGAGCACTAATAGAGGTGCAAAATACAGCAAGTACAATTGGGTTGATTATTTTAGCAAATATGTGATCTGTGCAAGTTTCTGCATCATGAGTCACTCTTGTTGGTACATTAATTAATAATATAAATCCATAGGAAGATTAGTGTTTTCAATTACAGTAGATTTTCCGCTTAGAATATTTAAATTGATATCTTCGGCTAAGGCATTTGTTTTAAATGTTTGTTTTCTTATACTCGTAGGATCTGCTCAAAAAATTGTAGAAAGAGTGCATTATTTGCATAGTTGTGGCTCCATAGTAAAAGATGTAACAATAATTGACGCTTAAAGGATGTTCTTGATATTTCAAAAAAAAAAAATTACTACTAAATAATCATATTTTTAAAGGGAATATTATTTAAAGCAAATGTGAACAGAATTTGGATAACCCCCAGTTTGGATTAAGGAAGGGCTATGGTACACGTGAAGCCCTATTTAGAATGAATGTCCTTCTACAAAAATGTCGAGATCAGCGAAAATACGTTTTTGATTGCTTTGTTGACTACGAAAAGGCATTCGACTGAGTAAATCACTCAGAATTACTAAAGTTGTTACAGTAAGGCCAGCTGGATAACAAGGATGTTAACTTCATAAAGAATCTTTACTGGCAACAGACAGCTGTGATAAAACCAGGTCACAATGTAACGAGAGATATTGCAATAAGGCATGGTGTGAGAAAAGACGGCATATTATTGTCCTTACTTTTTTACTTATACTCTGACAAGATATTTAAGAATGCTCTCTTTGATGTCAGACAAAGATTAAGAATTAACGGAAAAATTATAAATAACATCAGATATGCTGACTTTACCGCTATCCTGGCTGACAACGCATGTGTCCTCGAGGAAGCTGGTAGAGTAATGGGCTTGAACATCAATGTGGCTAAAACAAAGATGATGTGTTTAGCCGAAACCCTCACAATAATGCTGTGTCACGAATAAATGGTCAAACAATTGAGAGAGTGACTAACTTTAAATACCTCAGCAGTCAAATCACTTTTGATCTGGATCTAGATAGGGAAATCAAATGTAGAATAGAAATAGCACAATCAGCATTCAATGACACGAAATCATTTTCCTGCAGTGACAGTCTTAATTTAAAACTGAGACGGAGGATGGTGAAGTGCTATGTGAGGTCAATACTGTTCTACGGGGTTGAAACATGGACTCTCAAGGTGAACTCCATGAACCGATTAAAGGCTTCTGTGCTTCACTAGAGAATGCTGAAAATTCCGTAGACAGATTTAGTGACCAACGTCGAGGTACTGAGACGAACCAGAGCCGAAAAAGAATACTGTTCTCAATAAAACCGAGAAAACTCGCATATCTGAGCCATATCATGCGCGAAAGAAAATATACGCTTCTACAGTTAATCACGATGGGGAAGATCGAGGAAAAACGTGAAGTTGGAAGGCGACAGATGTCCTGACTGAGAAATATCCGTGACTAAACGGGAGTGCGCGGGGATGAGGCGCTATTCCAGTTGGCACAGGAACGGAATGCCCACTTTAGAGTGACGCCAACGTTGGGGAGACCTGATATGGCACAGAAAGAAGAAGAATATTATTTATAATGTACACGAATAACGTGTTTGAGAAGAAAAAGAAGAAGGACAAATAATGATTTCGTTTTGTAGTATTGCACCTATGCACTCTTAAATCGAATGAAAGTCTTGTTTTTCGTAATTTTAGTAAAATATAGAAGCCAACCATTTTAACATAATTATACATAAACTTAACATGTGGCTTTGAAACGATGACATTAACTGCCAGCATAATATATGAACTAAAGTGCCGACAGTGGTCTATAGAACGGCAAATATAAACCATAATTCTGAGGAACAAAATTAGAAATGAAAAGATCAGACGTCGATCAAAGTTCGCCGACATACCGTATCGCTAAATTAAAATAGAAATGAACGGGTCATATTGTGAGACAAGGAAACAAAAGGACGCCCAGTTTTCTAAAATGGAGACCGTGGGAAAATAAAAAACTAGCTGGGTGACCCTAGAAAGAAAGGGTAAATGATGTGATCCTAGTCGCAGGAACAAATTGGTCGAGAACAGCCCACGATAAAAAAAGAAAGGGAAATATTATAATTGGTCTGTATCCAGCAGTGGAGCGATGGCTAAAAATGGTGGCCAACCTACGGTAGGAGCGGCGAAGTAAGAAAAAAAAGATATTTAAAACAGGTAGAGCGGGGTTTAAACCTTGGGCATCTGATTAGAGACATAAGCCAAGAGACAACACCCCTATTCGGGCGTATAAGTTTCTTCAATTTTTATATCAGTTGAAAACAGCTGAAACCTTTTTCGGTGTAGGTGATGTTCCATCTAATTATTTCACCTTCTCTCGATGGTAGCAGAAAGTTGTACGCATGAGTGTAATACTGTTTATATTGAATCATTTGAGTTTTAATCGTTCCCGAAACAAGATTGGCTTGTTTTCGCTTTCAATTACGTTCGCATTACCGTTCCTGTTAGCCACCTTTGGCCGCGGGGCGTGTCTGGATGGGTCCCATCCGGCCAGGGCGGGTGTGATTATCGAGGGCGGGACCCCGCCCCTGGCCTGGGGCGCCGGGCCTTAGCCGCCCACAGGGGCACCTTGGATCCGCTCTTGATAATGAAAACTAGATTTTTATCATTTGCAACTAACTAGACTGACAAATAAATAATAAAAAAACTGCTTTGTAACAATAGAAAAGTATAGGCACATGATAATTGAGTGTTGCCATAGGTAAAAACACTCGTCTGGGGTTCTGAATCTATTTGACATACATAACCGTACTTTGTAAACTGAACGAATGAAATCGTATAAGTGAAATGGTTAGCGCTCCCGATTTTGTTACCTGAAGGATCGACTTAAAATATTTATTTAAATTGTATTACAGTACACTGAAATATTATTTCATTGCCTCTTAAAATGATAATAAAAATGAAAGATAATGGAAGTCGAAATTTATTCACTGATTTTTACTATTTTAATTGTCGTTATTGTTATGCACACAGTGATGATATGTTGGTGTAATATATAAAAATTAGTAAAGTAAAAACATAAACCCAACACAGCACAACATACGTACACAATACAATATTCAACCCAAATTTCTAAGAAGGAAAACAATATGTAATCAAAATAGGTACTGATGATAATATATGTGTAGAGTGTGGTTGTGGAGTGTGGTATGTGGAATGAAATGTGTGAGATGTGGTATTTGCTTTTTGTGTTGTATGCGAGTGGATCTAGTTCATATTTTTAAAGACTTCAGCTCTTTTACTTTACAAAAACAATGTCATTGGAGATAAATGAGGTGAGTTTTAATAAAACATCTCCACAGAAAAGTACTTTTTAGGGTAAAAAACTTTTTTTTAAAAACATATTACATTAGAGATGAAGAACATTTTAGAGAAGGTGATATAGAAGTCTAGGCATCTTCATCATCATCACATCATCACTTAAACCAGCCAATGACAGGTAATAAGCCCTGTAGATGCCTAGACTTCTATATCACCTTCTCTTTAATGTTCTTCATCTCTGTTGTAATATGTTAATGTTAACAGCTCCTCAGGGAGTTGAATACAGTCCTTGTCTACAAAAATTAGGACAAACTCAAAATATTGTTGATAAATCCACCTGGTCCATGAAGAACTATAGAAACTGAAAAAATAAAATTTTCAGGCGTTGCCTAGTATTTAGGTGAAATAATTCAATAAGATGAATCTCACCCGCATAAATAAAGGTTTTAGTTCTTTAACTTCACAAACATCAACAAATGAAAGAATTGAAGGAATATAGATGTTCAAATATGGGCAGAATGGTGAATGTTACACAGTGTGTAAAGACTTCTATATCACCTTCTCTAAAATATTTTTCATCTCTGTTGTAATATGTTAATGTTAACAGCTCCCCAGGGAGTTGAATCCAGTCCTTGTCTACAAAAATTTGGGCAAACTCAAAATATTGTTAAATTTTTCTTCATCAGATATATTATTTTTAACTGACAATATTTTCAATTCATCACAATATTATTTTGATTCACGCTCATTAAGCACTTTCTAATTCTAATCGTTTGATCACAATAGTATAGCGTTCTCACGTTTTCTGGATCTGATTTGCGGTGTGTGGGTAGAAGGATACAACCTCCTCTGGCAGTCAATTAATTCAACCCTTAGGGCTGGAAGTAAGCACATCTATAGAAAACTATCGAAAACCTATCAAATTTTAAAACCATTTAAAAGCAATAACATTATTTACCTCTATAACTGGCCAATTTGGGATTAAAATGACCAACTTACAAAACTTGTTATCCACTTTATCTCATTATTTATTTTATTGCTTTTCTCTTCATTTACAATTTAATTTAATGTAAAATTAACGTTTTCCTTTTAAAAAAAATTGCCTTAATCATTTAATAATTAGAAACACGAACACAAAATTATAAGTCTTGCGTTTCAGATCCAGTCCAGGAATCAGAAAACATTATGGTAAAGTTAAACTCTCTTAATTTAATGTTTCATGTCGACCTTACCGGTTATCGAACCCAGCACGGCATAGTTAGCAAATATCCTAAACAGTACACCATGACGTGAACTAATCTCCACATGATTGTCTTATCCGAAAGAAGCTTACCCACCACATACCGCACACCGCATCTTTAGCGTGTAAAACTACTGTATTTCATATGTAGGTGATGTGTTATTGGTGGTATGTTCATACGGAGACTGTACATTAAATTAAATCAATCTCAGCATCCCCACCTGTCCTCGGTTGAAGTAAAATTATATTGAGTTAAGTAGGTACTTTATACTCTCAAGTTAGTTGCAATGGATGTATTCTGTTTCGTCTTCTTTGAGTGTTAAATATAAGAAAAATAATCAAAACTTACTCTCATAGGTAAAAATGAAAAGAAGGCTTTGAGTATGCAGGTTTATTTATCCTATGTTTTTATGGATACATAATTGGGAAACAAAACTTTTAAAAAAACATAAAAATCCATGAAATGTCCAGAAATAAAATATTGACTTATTAGTTGAATAAAAAATATTTTAAATCCCGCGAAAACGGTTCATTGCATTGGCAATACTCTTAATACAGCACGATTCGGTTCAATTTTGAACTTTGTTTGTGACGGTTTAAATTTATAAATAACATCGTCACGAATCTTGACGTCACGATGGTCAAGGCCAAACATTTCAAGTTTTTGTGAAGACATATTTTTTAATAATTTTATTTTGAAAGTTATATATAAAAATATTTCTACACAATATCCGTACGATTTTGAAAACACAATTTATTATTCTAAACCTATTTAACATATTTTTATCGGTATTCGAAGTATGTGGTATTTCCCTATTGTACAAATTAGCAAGGTACATGTTAATTCAGTTATAAATGAAAAGCTTAGAATGTATAATGTCAAATACATACACCCTGAAAATAATATGACCACTGCGGCGCTTTACAGGTCAACTATGGCACGCAAGAAGTTTAATAAAAACTGATTTACAAAATGTTTTATAAAAAAAAATATAAGTGTTAAAGAAATAAAATACAAAGGGGTAATAATTGATAATAAGCTCAAATTTGCATCACATTTTGAGTATATCATCAACAAAATTTCTAAAAAGGTAGGATTTTCAAATAAAATTTAAAAAAGCATCGGTTTAAATTCATTAAATTTTTAAGGCAATTATTCTCTTTCTCAGCAGTAAAATCAATATAATGTTACGCAGAAACCTCAAAATAGGAATATGCGGAAGATGCTGAGATTCGTCTGAAATACAAATATTCATCATATTTTGACGGTACTGAACATGCTTTTAGTAAAGCAAAGAGTATTTTTTAATAAAATTGTATTAATACTTTTTAATAAACAAATAAAATATGAGTGATACTTTAATTCACAAATTTGGAATATCCAGTGACCGGTTTCATCGCTCTCGCGACGTCTTCGAGACTGGTATTTTTATTAAGGAGTTTAATGTGTTTATACAAAATAGAGGTAAGGAAAGATAATTCAAAATCATATAAAGGTAAATTAGATAAAGTTATCTTTATCTTAAGGATCATATTTAAATTTTTTTCGGGTTAACTAATGAGTTGATGTAATGCTATTTTAATGAGTTTAAGTATTATATTTTTAGTGTCCCATCCTTCGATTTATATAATAAATTACAATGAACTTCCATCAAGAATTTTCACTTACAAACTTTAATGTTTTGTATAATACTTCAATTAAAAAATAAATTGTTTCCCGAATACATATTCAGTGATGTTCAATGTATTAACGAAATTCATCGCTATCCTATGAGAGGATGTGAACGTTTCAGACTCCCTGAAACAAGAATCCAGGCAACTCAGAAAAACATGTATCGTAAAGCACTCTAGACATTTATTGAGTTGCCAAAATATTTAAGGGATGCTGGGGTCTATCGTACCGTTTTGTTAGATGTTGATGGTTTTAACTAAAACAATCATCCATTTAGGTAGAATAAGTGTCATCGGAAAGCGTCTAGATTTTACAACAATGTTTTGTTATTGAGATTTTTTGTATATATATTGTTTTTAAAAAAAATATAGATTACACAAACATCACTCTGTCGGATTTAAAATTTACACTGAAAATGTATTATGTAACTTAGTACACATAATAATAATAAATATGTACATCTCCCCTCCCCTCCTTATCCTCTCTTCAAGCATTTTTGTCCTTATTTCGCCCAATTTACAGTAACTTAATGTTCATAAAATAAATATTTAAAAAATCTTTGATTATTGAGTACATGAATATAACATTTTTTATGCATAAATTGTATGTATTTATTTGATATGTAATATATTTTCTTTACTCACTTTGTATACTATGTGGAAATATGTTATATGTTCTGAGTTTATACACTATATCTGTTTGTTTACTAAAAATATGTATGTAGAACTGTTGATTTCCCAAATAAAATAAAATAAAATGAAATTAAATTAAATTAAATTAAATAAAATAAAATTAGTAACGGTTTAACTAGGTGTTAAAATTTTATTATAAAACTATAAAAAAATTATACATTTTATTACATATATACATACGCACATACCCGTACAGTTAAACCGTATAAAATGATTACTCAAACCAGCAATTAAGTCATTACAAAGCTTAGACATCCATATTCCCTTTTGAAGAAAGTTCTCTATTTGATTTAAAGTATCCGTTAAATCTGAAAACAAATTTAAATTTATCTTTTTGATTGTACAAAGTATTAACGTATATACCTGAAATTCGATATCGTAAAGATTTATTATGCAGATTATGTTAAGTTTCGGGATAATTAGATTAAATACTCGATAGCTGATTATATCAAAACGAATCATTTTATACTCATGATATCATCATTTTCCCGGAGAAATATGTTACTGGAGAGGTAACCTCGCGCTAAATTGGCTAACGACCAATAAACTCAATTTCCCATACAGACTATTGATTATCTACCCACCTAAATACTTTCAGCTTTGGAATAATCATTTTTTTTTGCTTTTTCCAGAAAATAACTTTGCAAGAAATATTAAGACAGTACTTTAAATTTTTATTTTGTAAAAATAGTTACAGCCGTGTAAGCAAAATTACAGATTTTGTTTAATTAATAATTTGTTTACTAAAAAAAAGTATGCTTTCAATAAAACTTCATAAACCTAACTCTACAATTCAATGGATTAAATTATCATTTTTATCATACTTTTTTACTTTTTTCAGACGAATTGAATATCTGATTAAAAAAAGGTTTTTTTTATAAAAAGTAGTATAAACAGTAGCTGGTTTATCAGGCAATGGAAAAAAATCAATTTATGTCAACTCTTTATGTGGAATAAATTGAAGGCTGTACATAGAAAAAAAAATAACCATCAAATTGAAATATTTCGGCTTATCGTTAAAATGTTAATGTTTTCAGTAATCAAAAAAAAGTATATGCAGACTTGACCAAATAAATGTTGGGAAAACAAGAAACCCTCAATTTTTGCATTCCAGTCATATAAATTCGCCAGTAAAGCTGTAACCTGCCATAATGTTTTTTGATGCACCACACTTATGCCATCAGATTTAGTATTTGAAAAATATATATGAAAAGCATGATATTGCACTTCCTTATTTGTTTTCTAGAATACAATAATTATTATTTACACATTGAGTTTTTCTACTGACATTTCTTGGTGGAACTGCATTTTAATTATAATAAAAAAAATACTTTATAGTTTTATTCCACTTTTATTTATAATTATTTTTTTTATTTTTTTTTACCAGTGACCGAGTTTCGTCGTGACCGACATCGTCAGACTGGTGGGAGACTTAACAAATTGTTATGTTATATACAAGTGCAAGCAGGGGTTGTAAATCATGAAAAAATTATTCAATGGAATTGCATAATATTTAGATTACTAACAATAGTAAATTTTCTAATTCCTTACTTCCAATGTCTGTCAACCAAATCGTAATTATTTTCTTTTTTAACACTGTTGGCTTATCAGATTCCAAACACACGGAATCAGGTTATATTGTTTAGAATCGTTACACATAAATGATTTTTGTGAACGATTTGGTGATTCCAATAGCCGCTGGACGTGTTATTGGAATCACCAAATCGTTTCTTACTGTACTCCTGGTTGAGTGCATTGTTATTTGCTATCTTTTTTTACCCGACTGTTGAGAGAAACATAATATTTTCTATTTCTTAATTGTAGTAAGCTTATGAATAACATGTTGATATAAAAAGTTTTTAAATTAGCGTGGTAGATTTTGACGGACCATAGCAGTCATTTTGTTTTGATGACATCTGTCAAATATTTTTTTTATTATTTAATTGCTTATGCCAAATAACCATGGTAAGTTACACAATTGAACAACATGTTCAAATAGTATTTTTTTTAAATCAAAATGACTGTTCGTTAGTGCAAACGTTGCGCGCATTGCGTCCATTTTACGGCAGACGTGGTGGTCTTTCATGGTCAACTCTTCAACGTTTGGTGGCCAAATTTGGGACAGCCGGTTTGGTAATCAATCAATTAATACCTGTACGTTCAAGGAATGCAAGATTGGCATAGAATAATGCCGCTGTCTGTGAAAGTGTACAGCAGAACCCGAGGCAGTCAATTAATCGCCATGCATATGAACTCGGCCTTTCGCAGACTTTAACTTGGCGAATATTGCGTTAGGACTTAAACTTACACCCGTACAAAATTTAACTGACTCAGGAGCTTAAAGTTCATAACCATAGACAACGCCGTTTGTTTGCTGACTGGTCTTTGAATCGTTTGGAAGATGACCCCAATTTTTGCCGAAAAATCATTTTCAGCGACGAGGCTCATTTTTGGATGAAGGGTTATGTATACAAGCAAAATAGCCATATATGGAATGACACCAACCCACGCAAAGTTCACCTAGTGTTAATGCATCTTCAAAAAGTTACCGTTGTAGATTTTGGGTTGGCGGCGTCATTAGTCCTTACTTTTTCGAAAACGATGTTGGTGAGGCGGTGTCGCCGTCAACGGCGAGCGCTACAGAACTATCATTACCAATTTATTATGGCCCAAAAAGAACTATATGAATCTAAACGACATGTGGTTCCAGGAAGACGGCGCTACGTGCCACACAGCGGACGCCACAATTGACATTCTGCATAAACGATTTAAGGGTAAGGTTATCTCTCGCAAAGGTGATCTGAATTGGCCACCAAGGCCATGCAATTTGACCCCACTAGACTTTTTTCATGAAGTTTTTTGAAATCACAGATCTATGCAAATAAACCACAATCGACTGATGCCCTTAAGTTGAACATAAAACAGGCCATCGCTCAAATTCAGCCGGATCTACGCGAAAATTGGACCACTCAGATCCGTGCCACCGCAAGAAGCCGAGGCGGGCATTTAAACGATATCATATTTCACACTAAATGACACATATGGGCCTTTTAAATGAAAAATTAATTTTGTTAATACCTCACACAACTTCTACCCGCCCTTATTGAAAAACCCTTGATTATATTATACGTCGTTGTTATTATTACAAATATTCATTTTATTAATAACACGACCACCGTTCATATGTGTGCATAGTATAACATGGTATCATAGTGCACCCTGTTGCAGCTTGATCATAATTAACATGAAACGGCTCCAAGGGATTTACACGGAACAAAGCTGTCATTTGTAATCAGGCTTCTATATTCATCCAATAAGGGCTGCAACTAACGGCGCCTTAACTTGAGACGGAATATTCGTGAATGCACTTAATAGGTAAGATCTTGTTACAAAACATTTAAGAGGTGGGTTATAAAATATGAACTAAAATGTCAAAGTACAAAACAAATTGCTAAGACCGCTGTGAAAATAAATTCGTATTCATATTCGTTCCTAACTTTTTTTCTAAAGATGTTATTATTTCAAAATCTAAGTCAAGTATATAAGATTATTTTGCAAAAAAATCGCATGTAAATAATTGGTCTAGTAGTTATTGAAACTATAAAGGACATACGCTCATTTATATATATATATATATATATATATAGAAAATTGTGCCGTTTTGTTTGATAGTTAAACGTTGTCAGTTTTAAAAATTGCTTTCCCTCCTTTCAAAAAAATATATGGGTAAACGCTGTTTCAATTTAACCTAGTACAAAAAACGTATTTTCCTCTATTGATGCAAAACGGACCAAGAACATGAATTAATGGAAATATAATGTATGAAGTAAATGATTATGTAAAATATGAATGTATGTGGCAAATGACAACCCTTACTATTTTAGAAAATTATAATTGCGTTTCTCAGAGGCAATGTCGTCTAAACGTGTTTTTATTTGATAATTTTATAATTCTTTTTTGAAATGTATTTTTTCTACATAATTATTTTATTATTAATCTTTCCTAAAATTGCATGAAATTTCGCAGCCTACTGCCATAGCAACACCTAACGGCACTTTAAATGTTCATTTCACTGCAGCGGTGAAAAACAGAACAGGGACTTCTATAATTTTATTCGTCAATATAGGTACAATCGAATTGATTGAATAAGTAGATAATTACTTATGTTTTTAAAACATTTTTCACGATTTTCTAGTACCTTCATAAATAATTCACTGACGGTTAGCTGGTTGTGTCGTATCTATGGCAACAAGTTACACAAAAAAATATATCTTTCTTGTATAAATGCTTGCATGCGTATCGTGATTTGATACCTCGTTTTTAAAAATTGTCAAGGGCAACTCACTATTTGCCAAATTTCAGTTTCAGCTAGTAAAAAAATAACGTGTGTTTTTATTGAACGCCAGTGTTTATTGTCCCGTATTTACATTGAGGATATTAAAATTACATATTTGAAATTTGAGCATATCGCCGTGGTCGTAGAACAACGACAGATGTGCAAAAAAATACACATTGACTTTCTTTTATGTTTGATCTATAAAAGGTTATGAAAAAACTTAATATTCCAGGTTTAAAAATAAAAAAAATATATATTTAACTTATCCCGGTTATAAGTGAGTTGTACTTATAGAGTTGTGACATAAAATGTAAAAAAAAACCGCTCTTAGTTAAAAATGAAGAAAATAAAATGGGTCGTTGTTTTACGATCATGACAGGTACAGATAGCCCACGAGTGATTTTTCAATACCAGAATAAATATTTAAAAAATAATATCGGGTAGTAGTCCTGTGGCTTATGTTGCAGACTTACAAATTAGAGGTCCGCGGTTTGAAATCCACTCTGCCCTAAGTTGATTCCTATTTCATAATTGAGAGTTATTACTCGCTAAAAAAGGACCCAAAATGTAAATATTTGGATAAATCACAAGAACGCAAATATTGAAAAAAAAAAATAATAAAAATAAATACAAAAAACTATTGGGTTGGTAAATTTTTAGGAAAATATAAAACGTACTTATATATATCTATAACATAATTTTCAAAAAGAAATATTTGAAGCTCTAACTTATTTATCCATTAAACAATAAAAATTACAACAAAATACTGTTTTTACAATCTATTATTTATTTATTACCGTCCAGTTAACCGATTAACTGTGCACTCGCAAAATTATACCTGCCATTAAGACATTAGTTATCATAGACTCAACTAAAGTTTTTGTGAATGTTCATGTCATTTTGCGTCTAGATTACTGTAATGAAATAAACCAAATTTCCTAAAATACCAATCTGATACACTTCGATCTGTTTTCAATGCAGCAGCAAGGCTTATTACGGGAGTAAAAAAAATATTCTCACATCTCACAACATCTTCGAAATTTGCACTGGTTAAAAAGCCCAGAGAGAATAAAATGCAAATTTTGCTGGACAGTATTAAAATCCCTTCATAAACTGGCTCCAAAACACTTGTATTAGAAAATATACATATCAAAGAAAATCTACTCTTAAGTCAGCATTTGATTCAGGCAGGAGAAAATTTGTAGAAACCCGGCGCTCCTCAAACACTAGATTTGGAGATCGTGCTTTTGCCTTTGCCGTCCCCTCTGCCTGGGACCAATTGCCTTCAAACTAACGAATCATCGATAGTCCCAGTCAGTTCAGTTTTTTTTTTTTTTTAATAAATATTTGCGTTCTTATGATTTACCCAAATATTTCATTTTGAGGGCCATTTTCAACGAGTTGTAATAACTCACTATTTGAAAATGGAATCAAGTTGGGGTAGAGTGGGATTCGAACCACAGACCTTTGGTCCGTGAGTCCGAGACACTAGCCACAGGACCACAACCCGACCAGTTCTCAACTAAAATCTCACTTCTTTAGTTTATCATCTCTTCATCCTCAATTTTAAATCAGAAACATAATATGTCACTTTATATTAGTTAGAATGTAAGTTTAAGTATACAATTGTAAAGCGCCTTTGAAGTGAGTTTTCAGAAAAATGGCGCTATGTTAATCAACCAAATATATTTATTTTCATTAGATATTAAATTAGGTAATTAAATTATAAAATCGGATAGTATTTATTTCTGAATTATACCCTGATAAGGGAGTACGTGAAGCGATAAGTAATTTAATGAATAATTAGTGGTAAAAACTAAAGTGTTTTTATTGTAATTTTTATAACATGAATTAATTATCAAAAACAATCTCTTGATAATTACTTCATAATTATTGGACTAACGTTATAATATTGTTCATGAAATAGTCACTCTCCCCTGTGGATAGGCAATGGAGTCATTAAAACATACTGTTTTGTGCATTTTCAATATCAAATATCCATTTAATGACACGATTGATCACTCTATATCGTATTTAATCAAGCAGATCAGTGACATAACTTTTTACTTTAAAGATAATTAGCAAAATTGATCAATGCGTCAATGCGGTTTTGTATGTGAAAACAGCTGATTTAAATTGATAATTAATATCAACTTGAAATGAATATTGCACTGTTAATAAATGAGTCCATTTAAAATTTACTTTCAAACCATACATACGTTAATACAATCAGTCAAACTATTTTAAATCTATTGTTTTATATGAAATCGTTGATTACAGTTATTTTTTCATGATTGTAGAACAACGAGGCATTTGAATTTTTTCAAATTTACCTGAGAGGCTAAAGTATTTTAGAACACTGCGTCGTAACTTGATAAGTTAAAAAGTATATCCTTTGATACTTGAGTTATTTATACACATTTTTTTTTAAACGAATATTTATAAATCCTTTATAAAACTCTTTCAAGATATAATGAAAAAGAAATTCAATGTCGCATTTTTCGCACATCTGTCATCGTTTTACGATCACGATGATTGATTTACTTATCAACATACGAGTATAATACTGTGATAAAAAAATAATGTGAAATCGTTAACAACTTTTGAAATCTTTATTAATTCCTCTAAATCTATTTCATCGTCTTCAAAGTACTCCCTTTATGATACATTACAATCATTCCAATGTTTTTTCCAATCGTTGAAACAATTGTTGAAGTATATTTTCGGCATGGCCTTTAAAGCGCGCAGCAATTCGGTTTTCATCTCTTCAATTTGTCAAAACGATGTATCCGGAGCGCGAGCGGTCTCTTAAGCTTAGGAAATATGCAAAAGTCACGCAGTGCTAAATCAGGTGAATATGATGGTTGTGGAACCATACGAATTTTTGGCGAAATTGTCTCGAAGCACCAATGCAGTGTGAGATGGTGCAATATCGTGGAGCAAACACCAAGAATTGTCTGCCCATAATCCTGGTTTCTTGTTGCAAATAGCTTCACGCAAACGTTGCATAACGCTCTCTTAATATTCCTTGTTAACAGTTTGGCCCGCTGGAAGGACATCATAATGCACAACACCACAAAAATCGAAGAAACAGAACGACTTTAGCGCGATCATTTCGGTCTTAACTCACCTTGTGCACAGTTTTTCCCTGATTAGTCGGTTGTTTTTGGGTTGTGTGCATAGATCCAAATCTCATATCCAGCTATTATGCATTTGATCTTATCCCGAGAGTCAGAAAATATTGTTTCACATACTTCAACGCGACGCTGTTTTTCTAAAAAAAAATATATTTTTGGCACTCTTTTCAGGCACAAAACATTTTTTAAAATGGTGACTGATCTATATGAAATTGTATCAGCGAGGTCCTTAATTATTAATCGACGATTTTTGAGTACCAAATCTTTGATTTCCTTGACGTGTTGTTTATCAGTTGATATTGATGGTCGTCCAGGACGATTTTTGCTTCTGTTTTGTCTCAATGTTTCTGCAGCAGAAATTTCATACCGAAAACTAAATTTAATGCAACCTCTTTGCTCATCAAAATCGGACATTGTAAAAACGATAAGTTAACTTTTTGTTCTTCACAAAACACGTTCGTAAGTATTGGACAAATACAGATATTGACATGAAATTGTACACAGATGTCAGTCACAGTACTACTAATCTTTTTTTATTTTTTGATTTGCTAAAATCGAAGAGCCCGCGAAATTAAAATAAAATTTTCAATTTATTTTTTGATCACGGCAGTACATTCCAATAAATACATGTCATGTCGAAAAAAACTATTATAAAATAGAAAAAAATAATATTTGGTAGGGTTTTGTAAATTGTTCTTAGGGATCTCCAACACCAGTTGAAGATAGCGAAACATGCTAAGTATGTTGATGTTTGATACATATTAATTACATGCTGAATATTATATAGGACAACGTGATGAGGTGAGCACTTACCCTGAACTTAACTAAACGATGTTACCACTTCCTGTGGTCCTTTTATAGGTTGTTTTTTTTTTTTTTTCTTGACGTTTTGATGGCGGGAACGACGTTGATCTACTCCAGAGTAGCACAACCTTTTGGAGTCTAATTATATTGGATTTGTCTAACACGCATGAGATCTTCAGTTTGATTTTTGATGATATTTATTAATTTACTCATACAAAGATGAATCTTACAAAAATATAATAATAACGTATCCCTAACTTTATGTATATGAAATATTTATTTGAAATATCTATAAATTTTAATGAACTCCTGTTAAATTCGGTATGTTCTAAAAACATTTTCAAATACCCACTTCAATTATTAAAATTAAAATAAAAGATTTTTGTTTGAAACCAATTATTTTTACCAATATTTAAGCAATAAGTAGAATAAATCTAGTTTGTTTTATTTTAATCTTATTTATCATTTATAACCGATTTTAAATTACGATTTTTTACAAAAAACATTAAATTTGTTAAAACTTAACGGTAGAAGAAAAATTAAAGACCTTTTAAATGTATTCGAAATTGTAAATTCAATATGGGATTGCCCTGAACTGTTATCTCTTATCAACTTCAAGGTGTCCGAAAGAATGACTAGACTGGTGCCACCGTTTAGTAGCAACAATTCACGGATAGTGTATACTTGTAATACCGTATTGAACAGACTTCACAAACTCGGCAATAGTTATTCCCACGTATCGGATATATTTAGTGTAGGGTATTGTTCCTATAGAACCAACCTTTTGAATTTTTTCAAAGATGGTGAATGGTAATTATATTTATTTATTTATCCATTTCATAATATAAACATTTTTTTGTTCACTTTGCTCAGCTGTATGAAACAGTACTTACGATTTTCTTGTTATATTACTTAAAAAAAAGAAATATTTGCGTTCTTATGATTTACCCAAATATTTAATTTTGAGGGCCATTCTCAACGAGTTGTAAATAACTCACTATTAGAAAATGGAATCAAGTTGGGGTAGAGTGGGATTCGAACGACGGACCTTTGGTCCGTTAGTCCGAGACACTAGCCACGGGACCACAACCCGATATTAAATTGATTAAACTTTCTACTGAATGCTGTATAAATTATTATATTGTTCTTTTTTACAAATCTTGTTTATTTTTTATTTTAAATTTTTTAGTAAATCTTCGGTAAAATGAGATATATGTTTTAAAAAAAAAAAATATTAAGCCAAATATGTTAGTATAATATTTTCTTGTAAAAGGCAGATTTGCCGTTTATGATAATAAAAAAAAAAAATGTAACCGTAATGATAGCGCTTTAAGTATACATGAATTTTGAAGTTATACTTATTATTGTTTAAAAATAATAATGATGTTCAGTGATACGAGAAATTGAATTTAAAAAAAAAATCTTACGCGCGGTAAAAATAAGAGTATTTATTTGTTTCACTAAAATGTTTTAAAAAAATGTACAAAAAATACTTTAAATGATGTCACATTTTTTTCTAATTTAACCCCATGATAGAGTGTTGTGATGGATTTTTGGTTTTCAGGGAGCTAACTCGCCAATCAGGACAACTCACCGAAGATAACTAGTGACGTCACGCGCGGAGTAGTTAAAAAATTGCAAAACTTCAAAAAAATCGTAGCGATGATAATACGATACATAAAAATAAAAATTGCTTAGTTTGAAAGTGGATTAACAAATAAATAAATATATAAAATTCACTAAACTTTTTGTGAGTAATATAAAAATTAAGAAAAATTATTCTTAAAATACTCTGAAAGCCTCTGCTTACGTAACTAGTAATAATATTTCTTTAGCGGCTTTGAAAGCATGTTCACTATTTGTGGCGCTTTTATGTCCATTTCCTTGATTCCTTAATCTCTGACAAGTTATTATTTTGTCTTAACACACTAGTCAGCCCCCGTTCCCAAACATGAATACGTAACACTGCACACTACATACATAATATTACATAAATGTATTTAAATTAGTGTGGCCGTTAAGCGGGACATTCGGCTATAATTACGGGCCGGTACTATCACCCTAGTTAGTACCTACAGGGGTAGGTCGGTATGCAAATATTTGGGCCCATTAGCGCCGAGCAACCCCAGGACCATCTCTCAAAGGGTTTAGCACTAAAACCAAACACGGGGTGGGAAAGTCATACTAAAGTAACACCAAGATTTAAAAGAGCAACCAAATTTGTATATCATTGTCAATAAATGGTTTTAACCACCAAGTGTGAAAATCGTCATCATTCTCCCTGAGCACTGAATTAGTTAACTAAACGGAACGTATTTCGATCATCAGTTACATGAAGGTAATGTGATCAGTCTTACACTTCAGGTGTTAGTCCAGAAACAATGAAATGTTGCATGAAATAAAAATTTGTTTAGTCTTCCACCAGTTTGACGATATCGGTCGAAACGTCGGTCGGTCGACGAAACCCGGTCACTGGTAAAATTTTTAAATAAAACTGGAATAAAACTATATAGACCTTTTAAATTTATTCGAAACTGTAAATTCAATATGGGATTGCCCTGAACTATTATCTCTTATCAACTTCAGGGTGCCTGGAAGAATGACTAGACAAATGCCACCGTTTTGTAGCAACAATTCACGGACAGTGTATACTTGTAATGCCGTATTAAATAGACTTCATGAACTCGGCAATAGTTATTCCCACGTATCTGATATATTAAGTGTAGGGTATTGTTCCTATAGAACAAACCTTTTGAACTTTTTCAAAGATGGTGAATGGTAATTATATTTATTTATTCATGCATTTCATAATATATATATATATTATATATATACAGTTTTTTGTTCACTTTGCCTAGCTGTGTGAAACAGTACTTATGATTTTCTTGTTGTTTTACTGTAGAATGTTTTATTATTTAAACTTTCTACTGAATATGCTGTATAATTATGAGGTTATTTTTTTAAATATAAATCTTGTATAATTTTTGGTTTAATTTTTTTTTTATAAATCTTGGGTATAAGGTAATTTATGTTTAAAAAAATATAAAAAAATCAAGCCAAATATGTTAATAGTATAAATGTTTTTATAAGACAGATTTGCTGTTTAGGTTTATAAAATAAAATAAATAATTATTTTTACTATAATATTTGAAATATTGTAGTTTAAAAAACCTTTAAAACCAATATTTCACGTCAACCCTGCGAGAAATCGAACCAAGGACCTTAAAAATGGCAGGCCTATGCACCAATCACTTCACACCGAGGTGAAATTATTTCCACTCGATTTTCTAATTTAGGATTTGTACCCGAGGGTAGCCTTTGAGTCAAAAACACTCGCCAGTATTTAAAATAGTTCTTTGAAATTCATATTTTTATAACTTATTTGTAGGTTTCTGTGTAATATTGAATCGATTTTAATGAACAAGTTTAGTCTAGACAATTTGGTGTAAATAGGGATAGTTGAAAGTAAGCCAGCAAGAAAACGGTCTCCTACACGATATACTGACCAAATAAAGGAATTAACGATATCAATGAACACAGCATTTGGAAAATTTTCCCAGAACAGGAAGAATGGAACTTTAACACAAACCTAGTGCCGGTCATTCCTGGATACCAAGATGCTAAACATTCAGTGATTCGACGAGGAATATGATTGCATATCTTATGCAAAAAGGGGAAATAAAATTATGGCCACTTAGTCCTTTTTTGAAGCGTTATCGTTGTTTTTTTTTATTTTAAAACAGCTACATTCACGTGACCTCTTCAAAAACTGCAATTACTGTAAAAATACAGTGTCCAGTGACTCAATAATTTTATATGGGTATCTGTAAGTATTTCTTGTCAATTCGAACAGATGATAGAGCTTTTTCAGCGAGTTATTTAGTTGAATCTACGAGACTTAAGACCTATCGAGTGTTAAAGGCGGATAGTCGAATCTAAATCATTATTTGTTAGAGGAGCTGGGAGCTTTTCACCGTTAAGCTAACTAAGGGCCGAAACTAGAGCCACAAAAGGTCAAACTGCTAAGGCAGTTTATTCTAGCCGAGAATACCACTTAAGTAGTTTTCCAATGCCTTACATCTCATCTCAAATTAAAAGGGATTTTCGCATTTTCCCATCGATTCACGTTTTTACGGAAAGGGCTTAATGCAATATTATTGATCCAGTTAATTAAGCGATTCATTAGAGTTTAATATTATTTTGTCAGGGTACTATTTAATCGCTTCTTCATTTTTTTTCTTAAATTGTATATTCAGACGTAATTGTTTGTAAAACGTTAATTATTTAAGGGATGAACCTTTTTCCGTCCACGTATTTTTCTTTCTAAGGCACTGCACCACTCTTAAAATACACAGAATTAAAGATAAATAATATGTAGAAGTACTGGATGTGTACATTGAAAAAATATTGAAGCAATAAAAGAAAATGTATTTAAAACGGTAAAAATTTGATTTTTTTTTCAAATGTCGATCTTAATAAATCACCGGGGACGGGAATACAGCCTCTTTAAGAAATAGTGGACATAAAATTATTGTTGATTTGTACATTATTTGCGGCATATTTGTATGCAAGCATTATTTTATGTAAACTTTAAATTAATAATTTTCTTAGCAACAAAATGATATTGCAGGTCCAAAAATATTATTTCAAGGAAGTCTCGTTTAATATTCATTTATTTATTTACTTGTTTATATACGGTTTCACTAGCCTTTTATAAAATAAAAATAACAATAATGTAAAAATAACAACAATAAAAATAAATAAAATCCAGTAACGAAAACATCAATATATACAGTAGTAGAAAATAGTAGTAATCAATAGATTTAACATCTGAAACAGAAACAACTATTTAATACAAAAGTGGGTGCTTAAATTATACGAAATAGCAGTTACTAATGAAAGAAAAAGGAAAATTACTTCAGATTAGTTTTTATACAAAACCGATATAAAAAAAATACTCGTGTATCAAAATAAACCTCAAATAATTCAGAATAACAAAGTAAAAGACAATAATTCAAAAAAGTAAAAAAATCTCTGAAAAAAATCTACTTTTGCTGTTTGATTTCGTATGGACGTAGTCCCATTACTTTCCCAACCTGAGGTACTCATTGCACATATTAAAAACATTTTCAGTATAATTGGAATTGTAAATAGAAGACCAGTTCTCATATGATAGAAATTTATATTAATATCTATAGTCAGCATTTTTAATGTTGCAGGTTACAATTTTTATCCCTCTTCTTGTACGATGTATGTTTGTTTTCAGCAATACCAGATAGAATATAAATATCAACTATAATAAGTGAGTCTTGGGGTACCAATGGATTATATGTAATTCTGATCAACCAATTTTAACTTTCTATATTTTATCATTAATACTAAGATTTAAGAGATAAGTTTTTCACCTTATTTATGATTTTCGGGCGGCCGTTAAAGTACAGTATTATGTTTGATTCCCGATTTTAAGAAAGAAGATTATCCATATTTTTGCGCAGGTTGTTAATATAGTTTCTTTAGGCGGTGTTTTATCTTTGGATAGTTTATAACGTTACTGTCTTTTAATTTTTGATGGTAAAAAATCAACACTCTTGCTTGATTTTAGCCGGGAAATATAACCTTTAATGGTCGTTGCTTTTCCACAAGTTTTATTTTTTCGAGCCTATTTTAATAAAAATAAATGTTTCTCTTCCCAAAATATTCTCAATGATTTTTCCAGCCTTTAGATTATCCTCGATCCCTTTCCGTACATTTCCGGAAGAATTTTCTTCAACATTTAATATTATGATGTTGTGTTCTCTTTTTTCTCGTCTGTTAATTTCCATAATTACTTGATTAATGAACTTTTTCTGATGTAGGTTGGTTTTTGATTAAATACTGATTTTAAGTAATTTAATATTGAATAAACGTAAATAACTTTTAACATCAAGTACAATCATGATATTTTAATCAAAAAAATATTTTTGATTTTTTTAATAAACACAGATGTAGGTAAAAAATATTATATAAATAAATAAAATGTTCTTTATCTCTGTTGTAATATATTGATATAAACAGCTCTTCAGGGAGTTAGATCCAGTCCTTGTCCACAAAAATTTGACAAACTAAAAATATTGTTGATAAATCCACCTGGTCCATGAAGAAGTATAGAAATTGAAAAAATAACATTTTCAGGCGTTGCCTAGTATGTAGGTGAAAAAATTCAATTAGATGAATCTCACCCGCATAAATAAAGGTTTCAGCTCTTTAACTTCACAAACATCAACATTGAGGGGAGACTCTTAAGCCCACCATCCACCCGCAGCTGTTATAGAGTCCTGAGGGACTCTCTGTCAGCTGCGCATAGAGGAAAGTTATTATAAATATTCCTAAGGAATACAAACTCTATGCAGATTAAAGAAGGGGGAGGAGGACGTATGGACAGAGGCCAACACGTCGTCCTCACCTCTAAGGATCCCCTCAATGCCTCTGTTTTTTTTATTCAAAAAAATATGTTAACAAACAATTTACATAAATAAACGTATCCAAATATACAAAAACATTTTCTTAAAACTATAGTAACATAACAAACATAACTTACACAAAACATAAGTAAAAACACGGATAACACAAACATCAACAGATGAAAGAATCGAAGAAATATAGATGTTTAAATATGGGCAGAATGGTGAATGTTACACAGTGTGTAAAGTGGTCACTTAAACCAGCCATTGACAGGTCATAAGCCCTGTAGATGCCTAGTCTTCGATATTACCTTCCCTTAAATGTTCTTCATATCTGTTGTAATATGTTAATAAATATTATTGTTACTACTAAGTACTTATTTGTATATTTTTTTCAAAAATCATACATGCAGGGTGTGGCATAATGAATGAATAAACTTATTTCTACGAATAGGGGACATCATGATCGTTCAGAAACTCAATAATCATGATTTTGTAAAAGTCAGACAGTTTTTTATTTATGAGACATTTTTAAAAAGTTTGAGTAAATTGCACCCTTCACCACTCTTTTCGGTGTAATATTACAAACCAAAGAATTTTCTCAACCTGTCTTTTGGGTAGTGGTCTTAGATAAATGTGCTATCGAATTACTGTCATTTTTGTGTGGTAAAAATAGTTTTTGTTGAATGAAGAATTTAACTTAAAATTTAATGTTTTGTTGGTTTTTTTTGTAAACTTGACCTTTTGTTGCTTAAAAAAGTCATCTCAGTGACCAATCAAGAAATAAGTTGTTTATTTCGTTGAGATTCTAAAATAGTATAACAAACGGTTTTTCCAGCTTTCGATACAAAAATATTATTATTGAGATGAATCACAATATATTGTTTCAAATATTAAAATGTTAAAATTAACTTCATTAATTGGAGTTTATTTAAGCAAGAAAACGAAACAAAATAATTAGTCAAAAAATAAATTTACTACATTAAATTTTACAACCGGTGTTTAAAGTAACTATCACTAGCTCTAATATATGCTATACAACTTTTATGAACGATCGTTTGATCCTGCGCGCATATCCAGGTTCAATTATAATATTTCTTATGCAGCCCTTTGCAGAACCTCCTAAAGCTGCTCAACTTAGGCGAGAGACTCTTTGTAGACTTTCTCCTTCATTGATTTAAAATCTTACCACTAAAAAGAGTGGCGATGGGTGTAACGTTCTTAATATTTCAAAAAATAACATTCGAAAACCATGATACCATCTGCTGACAAATGTAAAACTACAAACCAAGGAACATTTTTTTTCATTGGTTTCATCAATAAAAGATCTTGGCGTTACTTTAGAAAGTAAACTATGGGGAACACATTGATAATATTGTAAACAAATCTCTGAAACTTCTCGGTTTTATCAATAGAATGACGACGGACTTCAAAAATATGAATACCTTTAAATTTCTTTATTGCTCACTAGTTCGACCCCACCCAAAATATGCTTCTCCAATTTGGTCTCCATTATAAAAGACTCATAAAGACCATATTGAGTCTATCCAACACTGTTTTCTAAAAGAAATAGCATGGATTCTTGGATTGCAAAGGGGTAATAATTCCTATTTCCGATCTAGATGGACCATGTATGCATTTTCAAAATACCTAACGCAATAAGTGATGTCCCTTCTCTGTTGCAATCATTTTTTTTCATATTCCCAACCATCGTAGTGTAGAAACTGTCTGAACATTTTGTTAATTATCTTCGTCTTCTTTGTTTATTCTAAGATGTAATAATTTATATTTTTTAGTGTATTATTAAGTGTCCTTGGCACGGGTAACCCCAGTGAGGTCACATTGTTTTTTTTATTTATCTTTGTTTATAACGGAAAAAAAAAATATTAAAAAAAATAAATTAAAGTACAAATCAAAAGTCAATTTTTGCTATTTATTAAATCTTCAAAGAGTAACTTGTGTTTTTATGCCTCAATATCCAGAATGCGTAGATTGGGCAATTCGTTACACAACTTGAGGTTCTTTAGGATAGATATTCCCGCTTTTTGTTGATCGCGTCGCCACTAAAACAGTGCGGATAAAGATACATTAGCATGGTTTAGCTATGTTTATTGTGTTTATAAATAAATTATAAACCATTATTTTTTTGCCCTTATTTCGTCGCTTTAGTTCGTTTTCGTCCAACATACCATTTTTAACGAACTTGAGTTAAGTACACAGGAGTTCTGAGAAAGCATTTATTAATAAAATTCAAATGGAATAAAATTGTTACAAAGGTTTTTTTTATCGAATTTGACAAAAATATTTAAGACATTAAATTTTGAGTTTTGTCTTTTGTGGTCATTATTTATGCCCATTTCGTAAAAAAAAAAATTAAAGCTCTATTCCTGCAGATTTGTGTTTTGGCCTGTTAGACAAAAACAAACTGAAGCGACGATTTATCTTTGCCATATAGTTTTATGTTTTTTTTGTTCAGTTTCTTGTACATGTTATGTTACGGTTGTAATTGGCTTAGGCCGTATATACATATAAAAAAATAAATAAGATTATCCATTAATTGTGCCACACCCGTTTGTATACTGGGAAAACATTCTAAATGACAAAATTTGAGAAAACAAGTTATGAATTCTTCCAGCTTTACCAAATGATAAAATCCGCCAAATCCTCCGAGGTTTACGATCAAAATTATTATGTATAAAACACATATGGGTTTTTTTTGTTTTTTCCGGTGAAAACCTTTAATTCAATAGATTATTTTTTTAAATCTCATCCATTGAAACCATCTGAAGAAACTAAAATGGTTTCATGAGTATGTACCATATCCAAAATATAGTGATAAACCTTTTCTTGAGTCAAACATTCAAAGTGATTTTTCTCAGTAGAGGTATCCATATTTTGTGTTCAAGCGTATAAAGACTACAGTTATGTGTGTAAAATAAAACCAGAACTCTGGACGAGTGTTTTTGACTTGATAACTGCCCTCAGGTTAATATCCCGAATAAGGAAATCGAGTAGAGGTATGTCTGTCATGTTGCAAAGTGATTGACGCATTTGCCTTCGATCGTTGAGGTCCTTGGTTCAATTTCTGGGAAGATAGGCGTGAACTATTGATTTTGAAAGGTTGTTCAAACTACAATATTTTATTGTTCCTGGACTGGCACGTGAGCATAATATTGATCACCTTACGCTCCATTTGGTTTACAAATTAAGTGCTCCGTCCATCACTGGGTGTAAAAAAGAGAATGCTATATGTCTCACTATTTAAAAAATAGAAACCAGTTACAGTTATTATTTTTGTTTAAAACATTAACTTTGTGGTCAAACATTTAAACTAATGCTAAGAAATATTAGTATATAACCACTTACCGACTTTATTAGATTTTTATTCTACTAAAATATTTAGTAAATAGTTATGTACTAATATTAATTTACACCAGTTTTAGTTAGTAATATTTTTGAGAATAACCTTTAAATATTTAAAAATATTAGCAAAAACCATGCACAACGCGAATAAAATGTTTTAATGTTTATAATTTACTTATTTACTGTGTTGAAAATTTGGTTAAGCGGGAAACAAATTAACATTTACTTTTAATTGGCAAAACCAAGAAACACTTAGAAAATGTATTGACGGTCAGTCTTAATAAGCGCAAATTGAAGTCAGAGGTTTAATTTATACAAACGGTTTGAGTCAATGAGTCAGAAAACGAACCCTTTTGAAAGTTTATAAACCCGGAACCCAATTCGAAGACATTTAAAAAGCGAGCAATCTACCGGCGCAGTTTGGGCCCTTACGAACTAATACAATGGGGTGGAAATATGGGCAAGTTAAATGAAATCTCACCCCTGTGTCCAGTCTCTCCCTCACCAGAACTTTTCCTAAGACTTCGACGCGTAATTGATTTTGATGTGGACGGTGCCTAACCGCCTGAATAATTAATACGGGCGTATTTTCAAAGAAAAGCTCGATTCAAGTCTGCAATGAATGGAGACTGAACAAATGGAAAAACACGTTAAGTGATGTGGAGTTTATGTTTATTACTAGAATCCCAATGACTCAAAGCGAACTTACTCGTTTGAAGTACACAAAAACCGTCAGAAGTATGTTTCCTTCCAATTTTATTCCTTGTATACATACAACAAAATATTTCTTTTTTTTTAAAGAAAATATGAATATTTGCGTTCTTATGATTTATCCAAATATTTAATTTTGATGGCCATTTTAACGAGTTGTAAATAACTCACAATTAGAAAATGGAATCAAGTTGGGGTAAAGTGGGATTCAAACCACGGAACTTTGGTCCGTGAGTCCGAGACACTAGCCAGAGGACCACAACCCGACTGTTGTTGTCACAACAACAAATTATTTATAGTCGATTCTTGATGGAATTCCATTGTAATGATTTATAACTTATATTGACATATAAGTTAATTATACTACGAAATATATATTTTTTTTAGATAAGGTATTTACATTTCAGCAAATTTTATCAAATATTAACATATATATTATATTAACATATTACAACAGAGGCGGAGAACATTTAAGATAAGTTACTATAGAAGTCTAGGCATCTACAGGGCTTACGACCTGTCAATGGCTGGTTTAAGTGGCCACTTTACACACTGTGTAACATTCACCATTCTGCCCATATTTGAACACCCATATTCCTTCAATTCCTCCATATGTTGATGTTTGTGAATTAAAAGAGCTGAAACCATTATTTTTGCGGGTGAGATCAATCTTATTGAATTATTTCACCTACATACTAGGCAACGCCAAAACATTTGAATAAATCCGTATCATGTGACAACAAAATAAATTGTTTTAATTAAATTCAAAATTTAAAAGCTTCAATTAAATTAATTTAACATAAGAATCACTATGTAAAGCGCCCTTGAGGTATTTTATTACAAAAATGGCGCTATATAAGTTATCCAAAATAATAATAATAAAAGTAACGCCTGAAAATGTTATTTTTTCAATTTCTATACTTCTTCATGGACCAGGTGGATTTATCAACAATATTTTGAGTTTGTCCAAATTTGGACAAACTCAAAATATTGTTGATATATATTATAACTGAGATACAGAAAATTTTAGAGAAAACAATATTGTAGTCTAGGCATTTTAAAGGCTTATGAGCTGTCATTGGCTGGTTTAAGTTGCCACTTTACACACATTCACCATTTTTACCAAGTTTGAAAATCCATGTTTCTTCAATTCTCCCATCGATTGATTTCAGTTGGTTAGGTAGGTGCTAGGTTCTCATCTTGAATAGAGTGTGATGCTACAAAAAGAGTGAATTAAATGGGTTTTTTTAACCGAAATTATTTTGAACTTTGCTTTGTAAAAATAGCATAAAAATATTTTATGTTTTGTATACGTATTCGAAAATCTTATTCATATAAATCATTTCTTAGAAAATCTTTGATATTTTTGCTACGTTAATATATTGACTATAACACGCATATTGTTAAAAAAAATGTTTCATTTGTGAAAGAAAAACATCAACGTATTTGCTTTTTTTCTTTGGCACCATAGAACTACAAACATTAATATATAAAAACACATTAATAAAAATAATAATGAAAAGAGTAATGTACAAAAGTTATTCGTGTAATATAAATAAAGCCACCCCAGAGAAAGCTGCAGTATGGGAAAGCTAACAGCATGTTTACCCACTTAATTGGCTATTATTGCAGAATTATTTCATACTGCCGTATATTAAGGCCTAATTATAATCTAAAAGCTAAGATAGTATATGTTGTGTACATTGTGTAACTTACACGGGTGTAGGGTGACTTTTTCAAATATAAATAATTTTTTTGAATTAGCATGTTTAAGCTATTTTGGAAAGGTAACTGTTTTTTGAAACAGCAATTACATTTTTTTACCACCATAGTCCCTACCATGTAGACGATGAGGAGGTTTAGAGCGGCAGTGAAAGGGATATTGAAAGTTTTAAATGTAAAAATTTGTTCGCTGATTTCCTTATTAATTTTGGTTGGTTGAGGAAGAAATATAATCAATTACTAATGAAAAAAATGCTCGCTTGTATAAGTGAATTTAAATAAAGATATTGAGTCTTAAAAATGGATTCGGGTATGTGGAGGATGCTTTCAGTCCTAAAATGGTGTTTTGCACTGTCTTTTATCATCAAAGAGAAAAAGTGTTGCCTTTCTAACACATGGTATTGTAACGATCAAATATCATACTAAAAATTATTTAACTTTGACTTGATTAATTGTCAGCATCGTGTTGTAGCGGTCAGCGCATTTGCCTACCATGCAAGAGGATTGCAGAATATTTGTATTCGTTGTATCTTATATCTTCGCAAATTAGACCACATAACTGAGTATTGCACGCAACTATACTGGCTCAGTATCAGGCATAGAGGAAACATTCTCATTCTATCACTTCTTCACAATATTTTAAATAATTCCACTTCGTCTGTTTATCTGAGAGAGCTCATCCAACCTCTTTAGCAACACGGACTATCTCTTCATTCTAGTAACGAGAGAACCCTTTTAATACCCTGTCATCGCTCTAATTTTCTTGCCTCCCCTTTACAGTAGTAGCCGCCTGACTGTGGAATAATCTACCCACTAATTTTAGAGACGCCCCTTCCTTATTTACATTTAAGTCAAGATTGAAATGTCACTATCTAAATGTTTAAATTGTTCCTTTATCCTTCTTCTTTCCTTCCCATCCCCTCTCCTCTCTTCATAGTATAGTGTTATTTTTTTAAAAATTTGTGTTAATCTTTGCTTTTAATTTTTGTATAAAATTATAAGATTCAATATGTCCATGTATTTATATTTTTTTCAAACTGAACGGTTTGGGTAGGTAGGAAGAAATTGCCTTAAGACAATATGCCCGCCCTTATATGTATATATATTGTAAATGTATATAAAGTGTCCAATAAATTAAATAAGAGGTCTCGGGTTTGATTCCTTACTTGTTTGACATGAACTATGTAATAAAAAATGTGTTTTCACACTAGAATATTTCATAGTCCCTGGACTGGCACCTAAGGCGTAAGACTGATCATCTTACCTTCATGCAACAAAAATGATAAAGATACGCTGCAATTGGTGCACCAATGCAGTACACTATGCACCATAAGGTGTGGAAAGGGAATGATGTTGATGAGGATGTCCACATGGGAGCGGACATAAAAAATGAGGAGATATAAATTTATTTATTTATCTTTGCTCTCCTACTTCCCTGCTGAGCTGTTATTTCTAAAACATAATTATAGATATGTATGCGGCTGAATAAATTCACCAGTTCACATACATACTAAAGCTCACACCCCTGACATATCGGATACCGCCAAAAGCGGATAAAATGTATGTAATGTTAACAAACAAATGTGTTTCTTTAGGTTTCATTTTAATTACTCCCATAATAACGTTATGCTCTTGCGGGTGGAATAATATAATGTTACTCGCTCGCTACCAGCTACGTGTCTGTTTAATGTAATGTTATATTGGTTCGTTTAGTTTTGAGAATGCTAATAATTATTTAATTATAAATAAATATTTAGTAATAACTTCATTATTAAGTGTTTGTGTGTTTCTTTTAAATGACACGTTTATTTGTTGAATAATTTGCTGTATAAGAAAATCCGGCTCGAAGGACCAAATACGGCGTTCTTCTTTAGATGATTCAAATGCAATTGCTGGTTGAATGGTTAGTAATAACACTGCTCTTGGCATAACAAATACATTAACAATTTATTGTCCTCATCATTATTCTTATTACAGTGGTGCATAGCGCACTGAATCCGCTAACCAAATATAGCGTATTTTGATATGTTACACAAAATATAGATGATACGTCCTACGCTTCATATGACAGCCCAGGAATTGTGAAATATTGCAGTTTAAGCAACTTTCTCGACTAATAATTTCATCCAAGTCCATCCTGCCAAGAATCGAATCCAGGACCACAAGCACAAACGGTAAATACGCCAACCACTTCACTCATCATCATCATACTCTTTTTGCACCTAATAGTGCATAGGGCACTGCATTGGTGCACCAATTGCAGGGCATCTTGATCATTTTTGTAACATGTGGGTAAGATGATCAGTCTTACTCTTCAAGTGCTAGTCCAGGGATTATGAAATATTCTAGTGTGAAAGTACCCTTTTGAATAATTAAAAATATGCATGGTTGGCAAACGCGCTGACCATTACACTATGAGGCCAACTCACGGGATCCAGGACCCCAAACATGGTAGGCAAACACGCCAGCAACTACACTACGAGGTGAATATTTCTCCATTTAAATGATTTTTTCAGGATTTCTTTAAACATTATTTTTAAAAAAACAAATTTGTTAATCCATAAAAAAGGGTACAAACTAAAATATTTAAACTTTTATACGTTTTTAAAACGAGAATTTTATTTATTTATTTACTAAACGGCACAAATGCATTTTACAATAAAAAATATAACAATATAATGAGTTAGTTAAATAAACAAAAAATAAATAAAAACTATTATTAAAAATGGGTTTGAAAAGAAAAAGAATAAAAAGAAGAAAAATTTAAACATGTATATATACATAGGTATACATGTTTGTATGTGAGAATACAAAAGATATAAAAATATCTGTATATTATGAAAATAAAATGAGTTAACACCAGATCATTAGCATAAGTGGCTTTTGCAAATAGTTTGTCAATCGTTACTATTGAACATCATAAAATATTTATAAAGAGATGATTTGAATTCACAGAGACTCGAGTTAAAAATGTGAAAATGAGAGGTACATTCATTACCTAGTCTGTGTATACGCGGTATAGGTAAGTGACAAAGATAGTTGGTTTTAGAAGTGTAATAAAATTATAGCGCATTTTGTCCAGTTCTACGTGTTGGTATATTAATATTTATTAAATTCAGGAGTTTGCTACAGTCGAATTTAAAATTTATGATTTTATATAAAAATATTAAGTCAGTTATTGTCCTGCAATCCTCCAGAGAAGGTAAATTTAAAAAAATGAACAAAGACATGAAGTTCGTTTGTTCTATAGAAAAATGAAATTTTGGCGGCCTCCGTGGTGTAGTGGTCAAGACACTTGACTCACCCACTGAAGGTTCCGGGTTCGATTCCCGGTGAGAACACGAAAATTAAATGTGATTTTTATCAAGCCTGGGTGTTTTGTGATGTAATTCACCACTGAAATTGGGCCCCTTAGCCTGTTTTTTTGTTGGATTCTTTCAACATTTTTTATATGAATTTTGTAAAAAAGGGACTATATAGTAGAGTTGTACTCTAATTGGCTTCAAACCAAGGATATATACAAGAGTTTCATTATTTTAACTGATTCAAAACCCAAAGTTTTCATACTTTTAGAAATAATGTGGTTAATGTGGCTTTTGAATTCAAGTTTTTTGTCAAAAAACCTAGACATGACACCAAGATCTCGAATCTCTGTGACTTTTTCTAGTTAAATGTTGTTTATTGAATACGGAAATAAAATTAAAATTTATTGAATACGGAAATTAGATTTATTTCTACGAAAAGGTACAATTTACATTTATCAACATTAAAAAAACAATAATTAGAGATGGGTATTATAAAAGCACATTGAAAGCATTATCGCGCAGAATTAAAGAAAAATATCACAAAATATATCTAACTTAAAATGTTTTTCTTTTCCAACAAAAAAAAAAAAGATTTTACCGCATTCTTCGGTTAAATTTACTATCTTTAAATCATTGGAGAAAATTTTACTTTAATAATAAGCGGCTGCGCCACATTTACTGTATATATTGTGTATTACACATTTACTAAGTTGCGGCGGTAAATTTATTGCAACCTACTGAGGCCTAGTTTGAATGTTGCGATTATGCTACTGTGGGTACAATATTTTTCTCTCCGGCCCTGAACAAATGAACTGTCATCGAATATGCATGTGGTCTTGATATTCTCAGCACGATCACTAACAAGTTATTTAAGCTATCGATAAGTCATTCCAATTCACTGTGTCGTGTTTTCGCATGAATCAATGTGCGTGGTGACGATAAGTGCCAACCAGATCACAGGACACCGATAGAGCCTGCCGCGAGAGAAGTTCGAACATAAAAGTTGGAAGAATCTCATTACAAGGTTGGTAATTGTATTCATTTGTATTGTAGTTCGGTGGAATCGATGAAAATAACGCAATAGCAACGCTAAAGTCCGCGAACCCGCAAAACAAGCAAAATTCGAGCGTCCAATTGCTATCTGGCGAGTAGCGCAATCAACTAAATCTTTATATGAGAATCAGTGTAGGTACCAAAGTAAAGTCTAAAAATTAAAGATAAGTTGTTGAAAATAAAGCTGTTTTATTTTATTTTATTATTTATTTTAAACTTAAGTCTTCATCCACTTGAACACAAAAAATACGTGAATGCAAGAATATTTTTGTAATGTTCATTTTCTGTTGCGTTATACAAGTATACGTTTGTTTTGCAGATTTTTCATTGAAAAGGGGGCGGCATGGGTATTCATACGCATTTAATATGGTTAAAAGTTGAAACAGGGTAGTATTTTCCTCTTGCGTTCCCGAGGTGGTCGTTCTTTTGAAACTACACCCTCCTTTATGAATAATGAAATTTATGCTCTGCTAACTTACACAACTGGCCGTAGAAACAGCGTTGCTCCAGTGCAAGGAAGGTTGAAAGAATTTGTTCGAGAAATGTTTAGATGCGCAAGATACACTCCAACACATAAACAATATTTTTCAAATGTGAATTAAAAGCATAACGTGGATATTTTAGTTCATAGAACCTTTTTCAGGCCGATTAAAAATACAGTTCAGTTGTTGGAATAGGACAAGCGTTTTGATTCGATGGCTACTCTCATGTAAAAATCGAGTGGGAATAAGTCGGTTTCGTAGTGTAGTGGTAGGCGGTTCAATTCCTGGCATAGTCAATCCGAAATATTTATTTTATTAGTAATTTAAGACTGCAATATTTCAATGTTCTTCGACTGATACCTAAAGCGTAATATTGATCATCTTACATTTCATCTCACAAAAATAATCCAGATGCACTACGATTAGAGTCCTGATTCAGCGCCCTATGCATCAATGGGTGCGCATAAGGAAATGACGAAAACGATTTAATTGAATCTGGTTGTGGTCCCGTGGCTAGTGTATCGGACTCGCGGATCAGAGGTCCGAAGTTCGAACCCCACTCTACCCCAACTTGATTTAAATTTTTTAACAGTGAGTTATTTACAACTCGTTGAAAATGGCCATCAAAATTGAAATATTTGGGAAAATTATAAAAACAAAAATGTTTTCTTATAAAAAATATAAAAAAATGATGATGAACCGCTTGATTTAAAAAAAAAATAATAGGACAAGTTCATAAAAAAAATATAGGATCTACATACAATCATGTTAAATTCGTTTAAATATTAACCTATATAATACATGAACTTTCATCAACTGATTTTTAAATTTTTTTATTTTATTTATTATTTACAAACAATATTACATTTTAGTTATTTTTAAAACATTTTGAATTTTTTTTTTTTACAGGACTCACCAAGCCAATGAATATGGCTTGTTGGTAAAGATCGATTACAATTAATCATATGATAATCCTACGTAGTTGTATAATAATAATTACTTCTAACTTATATATAAGGAGCGAAAAAAAAGTACATATAATTTGATAAAAAATTCAGGTCAGTGATCACTTTACCCACTAGGAAAAGTGATGAATATTACATTTGATAATGATCTTAAATCAAGAGATCATAAACCCTGTAAAAATATTATTAATAAAAAATTAAAAAATCCATTTGGTTGTTTTTGATTGCTAATGTTATGTGAAAAAAATTTACACGATCATCTTTTCGAATTTCTCAACAATTTTTTTTTTTTTTAAGTTATGATAAATTTTATAAACCCGTTTAACTGGCGTTCTGTCCCAGGCCAGATAGAAAAAAAATCGTGCCACGTCATGTGTCCTGTCGAAGAGACGGGTACGTCTCGAAACCGGAAGACATGAAAAGTCGGTAATAATTACTTACATAAATAAAATTTTTGACCACAAAGTTAATGCTTTGAACATAAATAATACATCATAATGTCGTTTCTATAGAGGGTAAATATGCAAGATCGCTTAATCTTTAAACACAAACCTTACGTGTTTTACAATCGAGCATCTGCTCATGTATGCTCGCCGATTATCCCAGATTTTCACAAGTCCACATACTTCCCAGTATGCTTACAAGAAATACAAAAAAGGAAAGTGTCTGAAAGATGGATTAGTGAACAGAATTAAAGGTGTCTAAAATCTATCATTAAATGTTTAACGAGAAAAGAAAAAAAAATGGATTCACAAAACCTTTTCTTTGGCGACTTTTTTGACGTACCTATTTTTTAAAATATTTTTTTTAATAAAGGAGTTGCATATTTTTGCCATGCTTATTATGTACAAGGCTTAAAGTAACTGCATAAGGTATGTTCCTACTCATATTTTTTTTACTGTAGTGTGAGAATCTGGCAATGGAAACTCATACAGAAGAAGCCGGACTATTGACAGGCATAAGCAGATCTTCCGTTTCACTTTGAGAACGTTCGGCATTTCGTGTCCTATTTTTAGTTATTTCAACAATCACCTTTACAATTTTTACTACGTATGATATAACTTCATGCGATTAGTCTTTATGACTTATTACGGTTACGATATCTTCTAGGTTCTCATTCAGACTTCTGCATCGCGCCTCCAGCTGCATTCGTTTTAAGCTGAAAATGGGACAATGCATCAACAAATGAGGGACATCTTGGGGTGTCTAATCATCACATGGACAGCTTTTGATTTCTGAGAGCTTGAAACGGCGAAGATAGCTCATAAAACATCCGTAGCCTGTTAGGATTTGAGTGAGTAAATTGACGTACCTATTCTTTTACATACGTGTGAAGCGTCCTCAAATAAAACAAATATAAAAACACATTTTTCATATCATTTCAATTAACTATGCTTGGTTTGCAAATACTGTAAATATTATGATAGTAATTCAAATATAATTCAACTCCACTGAATCATTTACAAATCTCTTATATTTTTTTTTATAACAAATCGGTTTCTTAGAAAGGCATTTGCCCGTATAGGAACCGATTGCAACATTAGGCATACTTGTATTTCTGGCTTGCCGACTTTTCATATACTAAGCTTACTCCAAGTACAAGCAATATTTGTCAGAGTGCCTTTTGTGCCATTTTGTCTTATATGAAATATTTATTTAAAATGGTGTTTTTACACTTGAATATTTCATAATTCTTGGACTAGAATCTGATGCGAAAGACTGATCAGCTTACCTTCATATTTAAAAATGACCACGATACGCTGTAATTGGTGTACCAATACAGTGTTCTATGCACCATTAAGTGCGGAAAAGGAATGATGATGATGCCTGCTTTGCATGTACATATTAAAAAAACTTCATTGTGTTCTTACAATCAATTCTAAAAAATCATTTTACAATGTTGATGGATTCCCAATTGTTTCGCTTAAAATTACTAGTGATACTTTGCATAAAATTATGATTCAATACAAGAGTTGCTTTAAAATGTTATTGACGCCAAAAATGTGTTTAGAGACTTTTATTTTATTCACGGTTTTGTTTATTATATTGATAATTTTACATTATGCATTACACTTATTTCATTCCATTCACACTAAAAACTTTTTTTTCTTTGTATTTGTCCTGATTGATATTTTTAATTATATTTGTATTTATTTATTAATTAATTTATTTATTTATTCAAAATTACACTAGTTTAAATATTAATGAACTTATTAAGGCTATTTAGGCTAGGCCCGTGTCAAGCCATTTTGCAACAGCTATTATTTTATTGTCGCTTTTGTAATTTAGAATATGTTAAGAATAAATTTAATATCATATTTAATAATCCTTTTTGATGAAAAACATTTCCCGTTAACTAATTACCTAATTAACCTAAGGAGCTGAAATGCTCACAACCCTAAAAAAAACTTAAATAAATTAAAAAACATTAACAAAATTGTTTTCTTTTATACCTATAATTTAAACGTTCTATTTTACAGACTTCATAAAAATGAATATAAAACAGTTCCATTGAATGCACTCAATTTAATTAAAAGTCATAAAACTTTATGGTATCAGTATCAAAAGATTTGAGTAAACAAACAAAGACAAGCACTTAAGCAGTATTTTTAGTAACTTTGTTAATCTAAACATTAATTTATACCCCGTTTTTCTTTAGATAGTGCAAAGGGTACTTTGTTAATACATCAAAATCAAAAAGCTTTACGATTCAAGTGCCCGTCTAAGGACTATGAAATATTGCATTGCGAGGATCTTAAGGCTTACCATCCACGGGCAGCTTATATCGATTACTGAGACACTGTCAACAGCACATAGGAATAGGTAAGCTAAATTATTCTTAAGGAATACAAACTCGATGTAGATAATTTATGGAGAGAAGGATGTATGAACAGAGGCTAACTCGTCGTTCCACTCCTTGAATCCCTTGAATCTCGACTTTAATGACCACATTTCGGACTAGCGTAGGCAAATGAAATGGCTCAAAATTAGACAGCGGAGAGACTATCATTCCCTCTCACATCTGTTCCATGTACTTTATAGTCCTAACGCTCCTATACGTATGCGTGAAAAATTTCAACGCTTATCAGTTCATGGTTTACTTCTTCATTCTAATTCTCAAGGCACTCTCTTAATACCCATCCACAATTCCTCTTTCTTATCTAACTCATATAGTGTCCATGCGGCTCGACTGTGGAATCATCTCCCATCCACCATCAAAGATGTTACTACATTATCTCTGTTTAAATCACGTCTGAAGAAACATCTCCTTTCTCTTCCCTAATCTCTCCTCCTTTCCTTTTTCCTCTTTCCTCTTTTTTCTTTTTTTCCATTGAGTAATAGTTTTGATTTAAGGGAATTTACTTCGTTTATTTCTATTTTTATATATCTTTAGCTTTTTTAACTTTTTTTTCTTTTGAATATATTCTGTAACTTGAATTATGAAAATGAAACTTTTATTTTATTAGTTGGTTGGAAGAAATTGCCATTTGGCAATAACATTTGGCGGGTGCCAATGTACAAATAACATTATGTACAAAAAGTTAAATAAAAGAAAAATCTTTTAATTTATTTATGTATTTATACACGTACATCAACTTAAAAATATAGATATCACAAAAAAAAACACTCACAAAATGCCCTTTTGGTTTCGTAAATTTGATCTAAATTTTAGATCAAATTTACTAGGACAAAAGTGACGAAATTGAGAAAATCGGCAAAGAAGATGACTAAATCATACTTAAATGTTGTGGAGTATATCCGTTGAAGTTACTATAATACTATAAGTTGATAACGAAGCACCTACTTCAACGAGAAAAACTCTTTTCAATCACCAACATGGAACTAGGTCAATTGCAGCCATGAGACTGCCGGAGTCCATAGCACAGAACACTTTAGAAGCAGAAAATTCTCGGCGACGCCGACAATGCGACGGCAACGCAACGCGTCGCGACGTTAATGGTTCTATCAGTCAAGAGTAACGAAGCAGATGATTAAAGGACTTTCTAATCAAAAATTAAAACTCTAAAGTCTGTAAATGCATTCAAATATTATTTCTTATTTTTCAAGGGATTCGTAGTTTTGTTTTTAAATTACTAGATTGGTTTATTTTTTATCTATTTCATGATTTAGTTTTAAAGATAATTTCTTTTGTATGTTACTTGAATTAGTTTAGTGCGATCTATATTTTGTTTACTTTTGCATATAAAGATAATATTAATAAAAAAAAAAAAAAAACGATCTGTACCATTTCCACACTACAAGAAGACCAATGTACAACATCACCTATCTTCTATCTTTATATATAAAAAAATAATCACCGTTATTTGTCCCGTTAAAACTCGAAAATGGCTTGACAGATTTATGGTCAGTTTTTTTTAATTTACGTCTTCATGATTTATAAATAATAACATCTTCAATATATTGAGTGGGAAAAAAAATAGAAGCGATTATGTGTTTTTAGTCGATTTTCCAGGGTTCCATTCGACTAAAATGCACGTAACGAAAAATTGGGAGAATTTTTTTTTGTTTATTAAAAAAGTTTATATTTTAACGTTTACAAGCAACAATAATTTCTAATGGATACTAAATTGATTAATTTCCTTACAGTTTCTTAATTTCTATATATTAACTTATTTTTAATTGATTTTCAGTAATGCTTAAATAATTTTAACTGATATTTGATACATTTTTAAAAAACGGATTCTCTCAAAAAATGCACCTCTGTTGGTAAATTAAGCAAAGTTTGCCTTTTGCAAAAATCTATATTTGAAAATTATTCTTATACAATTTTGGAATTCAACCATAAACAAGTACTTAAGTACCTGCCTTAATTCAATATTAAAAATAAATTACTTCAACTTCTGGAATTCTTTCATACACAAGTATCTAGATAACTACTTACCTATAGAGAGTTACACCATCTTTTTTACTTTTATCCGAACGGTTTTTACACTTTTTCAGGACACACTAAGTATTTTGGTTTCGAATCAAATGTAAAACTCACGTCGAGACCCAGCTCGCGGTTAAAGAACGACTAAATACACGTAGGGCAGGACTGAGCGTTTGGGTATAAGTTAAGTGTCATAATTTTTTAAGGTTCCGGATACGTCTTTGTGTATAATTAGGTAGAAAGTTTTGATTAAAATATATATATAGTTAAAACGGTAGAAAGATACGTCGATTTTGTCTGTTTTTACAAAAAGTCTGACATGCAGTTGTCTTTTCGCACAGTATCGGGGAGGCACTTGCAAGACAGTGACAGGAAAACACTGTTCGAATACCTATTTATCAATATTCTTTGTCCTCACAATTAATGAAAAACAAAACACAAAAAAAATAATGTATGCGTGCATATTTAATTTGGACTAAATACAATAATTGATATTAAACTTTCGATTGTGTTCATTTAATATATATTTATATGGGAGCATGGACTCAAATCTAGCAATAACAAAGCATTCCCGGGTTCAGCTCGTTTAAAATAATTATTGATGAACTTACCTTGCGAGTAAAATATACTGCTTGTCTACTTTGCAAAGAAAGAAAACCCGTAGATAAAGTAGCGGCTTACCCATAGTATTTTATTTTATTTTTTAATGTTTCGGTTTGGTTTCAATTTCGATAAAAATTAAAACAGAAGCCAAAATTCGGTTGAGTTATGGTTTTGGTTAAAAATCTGCGTTAAAATAGTCAGTAACACAGACTACTGATTTATGAAGAACATTAAAGCGGTGTAATAACAAACCGGGTTGTGGTCTTTTAGTAGTGTTGTGATCTCACGGATCAAAGGTCCGACATTTAAATTCAACTCTGTCACAACTCTACCCCCACTTTTCCAGCGTAAGTTATGTACGACTTTTGGGAGATGGTCTGGAAATTTAAACATTTTTTTGGAAAATCGTCATCATCATCATCACAATTCCAAATCCACCTCTAGTTGGAGCTTACGGTGTCCACAAAAAGCCTCCGAGAATATCTGTCGGCTGCCAGCACCTGTGCGTCCTCCCAAGTCAGGTTCTCGTCCCATAGGTGTTTGACATAAACTGCAAACGAACAGTTAGCTGCAAATTTTTAGGATGTCGAGACGTAATGCTTTGTAAAGTAAGTAAGCGTGGTTAAGGCTCTTTTAGGAAGCATCTGCAATATATGGCCCAGTCAACCAAATCGCCTCCGCTTGATAAAAGTTGTCACCGGAATTTGCTGCGTCTATTTTCTTATTTTGTTAAATATTATGGATTGGGATATTTTCTGATACAAAAAAAATAAATTAACTTAAATTTTTAAAAAAAATATATGAAAAAAATCGACTCAACCGGCTTTCGGTCACTATATTTTGCTCTGCGTTGCGTCCTTCCTAAACACAACACTAATAGCGTCGCTTCCGTGCTGACACGTTTTTGGCGGTTTTGTTTTATTCCCACCTGAATGATGCGTTTTTTAAATGAAGAACGATGGATAGTGTCCATTGAAATCGTTTTAATCATCTTTACTTATTTGAGGCTTTTTTTGGTTAAGTCCTTTTCGTCCTAAAGGTGCGATAAGACCTAACCACTCTGCACGCTTCTCCGATATGGTGTTTGACAGGTGTCTGGTTTCTTCAATATTGTTGAGATCCTCATCATTTGTTATATATGAGATACTAAATGTCTTCTCGTTTAGTCTTTAAGTCAAGCGTTATTTTGTGTTTTATTATTTCCTCTATACCTCCTCCACAAGTGGAAGGACAAAATGTATCTTTATATTATACATTCGAAAATCTCGTGTTTTAAACTAACTGAACATGTGTAGAATGTAACTCCTTTTACGAATGAAGATAGAGAGTTGCTGAGATACATCTGAATTAAGTATTCTCTAAGAATGGAACATTTTTCAACGGTTGTTTATATTCATGATTCTGGAAACGAAACTACTTCCGCAATCTCATTTGGAGGAATTTTTCTATTTGTTGAAATTGCAAACTTCTCTGGTAACATTCTAACGAGAAAACGAACCACTTTTAGTAACTTAACCATATTTGAATGCAAAAAAGAAGGAAGGCAAACAAAAATAATAAATCTAACGATATAAATATTTTAACAAAATAACCGGCAATTCTTTGTTGAATCAATAATAAAGAAATATACTTAAATAAAAATAACGTGTCTGTTATATATATATATGTATGTATATATGTTTGTGTACCAAATATATTCCAATATACAGGACCAATCTGCCGATGGTTATGCCAGTTGGAAGAGCTACCGCTATGCTGAACATCATCGCTCTGGGTGTTGATCTGTTCCATGTATCCGAAGGGGTTTTCCAGAGTAGGATTCTCCTACAATTTTGACAAGAGTAGTCTCTTTATGTATTTTTTGACTTTTTATAATATGGATGTCTTAAATTTTAGTTTGTAATGTATGTATTATTTTAAAGAACTGAATTGGATTAAATATTTTTACATTATTCACTTAGTTTAATATATTTTTTATTATTAATCTTTAATGCTATTTTGTTAACTTTATTTTTTTCGAATTGAAAAAAAAAGTACGTATTTACAACTTGCTTTTTAATTTTCCTTATTTACTTTATTAAACTACTGTTTTCATTATTTGTTTTTACACCTTACTATAAATGTTACATTATATCCATATTTTTCTCTTTTTTCATTACGCAAAGTTTTACTTTTGATTTTGCATTGCAGTATTCTTTTTTGGTTTCTATGTCTTTTGGAATGGAAAAAAATGTGTTGATAATCTTTCAAATCATCAATTTGTATTATTTTCGTGAATGCCCCGTGGGTCAATCGTTAAATCAAACAAATAAAATAAATATAAAATATGTCTCGATATTCTCGGTGTTAAAAATATGCTTGTTGTTAAATGAAATTTTATAATAATATCTTTAATAATTTTCTTTTATATAATAGTCATGGCTTTTGAAAAATTTAATTTGTACAAAGCTTCCATCAAACAGTGCTTTAACGTCCTTAAAATGTGTAGTTTGGCAGTAATAGCACCCTATTTAAATACCAAACATTTATTCTAACAATAAATTCTGTCAAGTGAAAAAAAACCTTAAATTATTATGCATACTTCAAAAGCTACTTTTCTTCCCAAAAAAAATATTCACTCCTTCGGAAAAAAATTTCGTGAAAAAAATAAATTCTACCTAGAAACTTGATTACTATTAAAACAGAATAACAATGCTACTCGTACTTCAACAATGACTAAATAATTTTTGCATAGGAATAGTTGAGAATCGGCAATCGATATAAACTAGTTTTCATTCCGAAAAAATATATCATTCTACCGGGAAAATTGTTATTGCTAAACAACGTAAGTGACTTTCGTGGTGTACTGGTTAGCCCATTCTCGGAGGGATTGACCTGGGAAATGTGTTTGATAGGTGACTTCACTCCAGTATTTTAGGTCCATGACTGAAAGCTGAAACGAAAGAATGATCATCTTGCTTTCATTAATCAAATATTCAAGTTGCGCAATTTGAATACGAATGCAGCGTTCTGTTCACCAGATGCCGATGGAAAAATAATATTTTTAGATCAAATAAAAAAGTGAATTTGATGGATAAAAACCATAAGTCGAAAATTATGAAAACGTAAAAAGGAATGTTGGAACTCGCTTCATAAAAACAGGAAAATAACTACATGGATATTAAACAAATATCACTTCTTATAAAAAATCTAAAAAACAACGAAATCCGACTCTGAGAATGTCTAGAAGTTTATATTTCTTAAATAATAATAGGAATTACGTTTAACATCAAGTTTTAATTCTAAAAAGTATTGTATTGCATAAATAATGAATAAATAAATTCTACGAAGGTAAATCTGAACAACGGTTTACTAATTGGTATTGAAAATATTGTATATTAAAGAAAATAATTTTAATCGGTGAGGTTTTCATTGCTATTTCTTTTTAAATTTTCAAAATAAATACTAGCACGAACTTTTGAATAGGTATAAATATTAACATATTACAACAGAGATAAAGAACATTTAAGAGAAGGTAATATAGAAGTCTAGGCATCTACAGGGCATATGACCTGTCAATGGCTGGTTTAAGTGGCCACTTTACACACTGTGTAACATTCACCATTCTGCCTATAATTGAACATCTATATTCCTTCAATTCTTTCATCTGTTGATGTTTGTGAAGTTAATATGTTAATATAAACAGTTGTAATATGTTAATATAAACAGCTCCCCAGAGAGTTGAATCCAGTCCTTGTCTACAAAAATTTGGACAAACTCAAAATGTTGTTGATAAATTACCTGGTCGATGAAGAAATATAGAAATTGATAAAATAATATTTTCAGGCGTTGCCTAGTACGTAGGTGAAATAATTCAATTAGATGAATCTCACACGCATAAAAAAAGGTTTCAGCTCTTTAACCTCACAAACATCAACAGATGAAAGAATTGAAGGAATATAGATGTTCAAATATAGGCAGAATGGTAAATGTTACACAGTGTGTAAAGTGGCCACTTAAACCAGCCATTGACAGGTAATAAGCCCTGTAGGTGCCTGGACTTCTATATTACCTTCTCTTAAATGTTCTTCATCTCTGTTGTAATATGTTTACACAAACAACTCTCCAAGGAGTTGAATTCAGTCCTTGTCTACAAAAATTTGGACAAACTCAAAATATTGTTGAAAAATATTTATATAAGTACATATGATTGTAAAATATATACTTTTTATTTTTGAATTTAATATTGAAATTAAATTATAATCGAAATCGCAGTATTTGGGCGCTTATACATTTATATAAACCTTCATTATGTTAAAAATAATTATATTTTCTTTCGCAAAATTTTTCTCCTTTACGGAATCTCGTGAGTATAAATGTGTCAGGGATATTGAAAATTTAATCACAAATGTGGTCAATAGATAGTCTTGCTCTGGGAGTCTCTTATCTCATCATTCTTTATTCTATGTAAGAGAGCCCTCTCCAGCCCTCCTCAGAGAAATCTAATTCTAGTCTCTTGAATCCAAGATGTTATGTGCCTCGGACACGAGTCGGAATCCATTACGAGTCTCATCAGGTAAACAAATATATACAAGACATAACGAAGTAACAAAGGGATATGAAAATACCCCATGTCATGTTTAAACGTCATAAATGAAAATAGTTGCCTTTAACGACTTTCAACAAGCTAAGGGGAACTGTTTAAAACAACTATGAGGAATGTTGTTTAAGAGTTTTTTTTTGCATGTAGGTAGGACGATAAATTGACAAACGATAAGTAAGATAGATCGGAAAAGATAAAAAATATGAATCATGTAAGTATCATCAAATCAATTACAAATACGTATGTGTAGACAAACTGAGGGCATTAGAATCAAAAGTAGCAACCCCCTGAAATATTTTTTTTTTGTTTTGAAACCTTTTTGTAGTTAAACTACTTTACTTTTTTAAAAATCTTGAGTTGAGTTGCAAATATAGCTTAAGTTCATACTTCTGATCGTTTGAAAATAGTGTTTGTAAGCAAACATGGGAACATCCATCAGCCATTTTATTCGACCGACAATAGGCTTGAGATTTTAAAATTAAAAATGATTTTCTTAGACAAATATTTAACTTTGTTTCTTTAAATTGGTTTAAATTGGTTTTTTAATTGGTGATAGTAAAGTTAAACATCTATTTTATTTCAGGGTCTGAACGGATTAATATCTTGTAAAGCAAGTGCTACGTGACAGTCGATGAGTTACTGAAGTATTATAGACCCCGCGCCGTAGCCATGAGCACCGCGGGTGAAGCTAACGTAGCGGGGGGAAAGATATACGCAGTACAAATCGAATTTTGTATCATAGTAGGTTGATTTTATTTCGGATCTAGAACAGTTTTAACTGGGATGTTGAACACTCTTCTTACTGAATAGTTCTCATCTCTACGCATGACGTGACTATACCATCTCATCCTGCTTTCTTTCAGTTTTTCAGACATCGGTGCTGCTTTGAACGACCTTCTGATGTACATATAATCTATAATTCATATTTGTAGCAAAAAAACGAAAAGGTGATTTACATATCTTATATTTAAATTAATATTATTTGGTAATAAAAAAGTCAATCGCAACGATCGTTTCAAGTGCTCACGGTTGTTTCTTTAGAAAATATAAACATGCTTTTTCAGCGTCAATAAATTAAATACATTAATAAATTAATAAAGTTCAAAAACAAGGTCGCGTGTGTAATATGTAATATCGTCGCTCTTAGCATAACGTGCCGAAACGTTATCGCGAAAGCGATTCACACCTAGAATGTTCTGCCATGAAATGGAATTCATTCGTAAGTTATGCATTCTCTTATTACACTGTGAGTCTGTCGTAACTTCATTAGTCCCCATACAGTGGCAGTCAGTGGAAAGAGCGACCATTATACTACCTACGAGTATAAATATACACGAGGAATATTATCTTAGTATCAAAAGTCTTTGGAAAATGAAATCACAGGAGGAAATTTTCAGAGCGTAGATGTTTTTTCTTCAAAGCCAAATTTTCATTAATCTTTACGAAGCAGTATACATCTTGTATACGGCTCGTTAAAACATATTTATGGCTTTTGCTTAATATACCTACACGTTTTTTCCGAATGAAAAAAACATTTTTCATAATAAATTATAATACTGATGCTGATCAAACTTTCCAGACCTGAGTTGTATTCAAAAATACAATTCTGCGTAAGAAATATAACAAGGACCTCCGTGGTGCGATTGTTAAGATACTTGACTCATGCACGGAAGGTTTTGGTTTCCATTCCCGGTGAGAACAAAAACATTTAATGTATTTTTTCTCAAACCTAGGTGCTGTATCTCACCAATTTAATGAGGCCTGTTGTTGGCTGGTTGTTGTAGAAGTAAAATACGAAAAAGTTTTTGGTGTTTTTGACTCAGTGGCTGCATTACAACGAAAATCATAAACGAGTCAAGTGCCTCGTTGTGTAATGGTTGGGGTATTTGTCTACTATGTAAAAGGTCCGAAGTTAGATCACTGACAGATAAAAAAACAAAGCTTGTTAATACACTTTATGTTTGTTTTCAGTTAGATCGGTATAATAGAGAATTTTTTATTTAATATCTTTAGTTCGGTCGTTTTAAAATGTGTCACAGCGTAAATAAATTCCTATACCGGTCTCCTTTTCTCTCGCCTACTTCGATCCCGTCCTTTTTGCACCTGTAAGACAAAAACTTTTTTTTTTTTTTCTTCTGGGGTCAGTGTCCGCTTGAAACTCAACTAACAAACACGTTAATCGCCAAATCGATTTCGGTAAAAACACATCGCGTAAAAATAAAAAAATAAAAATAATTAACTCAAACTAAATTTTTGTGATAAAGAAGATACCATAAGTGAGGAGTTTTGCCGCTGTTTTTCAGAGGAACAAAACTCTTCAATATGCCAGTCCATCTCAATCTTTTCCTTTTTATTCCAATTTTGCGCTGTGAAAAAACAAATTTTACATACCCACTGTCAGAAACTAGCTTACGCATCGCCAATCTTAGTAAACAATAGTAGTAAGAAATAATACAAATATTAAGTGAATAAAATATAAAACAAATCATAAAATCGCTGTAAAATTCAGCATATAAATATTTATTTATTTCTTGTATATAACATAATAATTCATTGCTGGCATCTTTTGTTAAAAAAAAATATTCCTAGCAAAAGGCTCAGTCATTATTCAGATTAGAATATTTTGCAACAGAGAGACGCTACGCTACAGCTCTTATGACCTGTTATCGGCAGGGTTGCAACAGACGCTGTTACGCAGTGCGCAGCACAGACGGCCGATTGTGAAATTGTCGTCCCGCGTTCAATTCCCGCCAACCGACTAGCCCTTTCAATATCATTGATTATTTTAATAATACATATAGTCTAAGGTAAGAGTGAATAATATATATATCATTCGCACCCAGTGTAATATGAACTATTTTGCCTGTTTGAACATCCACGTTTTTTAAAATCAGCAGATGGAAAAGCTCATGACATGGATACTAATAAATAGGCAGAATGGTGAATGTTTGTTTTTAGCATGTAAACCGATCACTTATTTAACGGATCCAAAACTCACTCCTTGCCACGACATGTAGTGACAGATATAAATATTTATTTATGTTGCAATAAGTATATAAAAATCCTTATAACTTGCGATAATTTGAATTTTAGTCTTTGTTTACAAACGATTATTAATATATTATAACAGAGATGAAGAACATTTTTGAGTGAGAAATATAGATAATAAGACATCTACAGGTCTTATTTATTCAACTTTTTGTGCATAATGTTATTTGTACATTGGCGGACTTATTGCCAAATGGCAATTTCTTCTAACCAACCAAAAAAATAATAGTTTTATTTTTATAATTATAAGTTACAGAACATATTCACTAGAAAACAAAGTTCAAAAAGCTAAAAATATATATAAATAAAAATAAACGTGATAAATTACCTTAAATCAAAACTATTACTCAATGGGAAAAGGAAAAAAGAGTCTTAAGACCTGTCATTGGTAGGTTTAAGTGGTGTTTACGCACAGTGTAACATTTACCATTCTGCTTATATTTGAACAAATAAAATCTAAATGAACTTCGAAATACATATTTAAGTTTTTTCTTTCTCCTTCCTCTTTTCTTCCCTCTTTACCCCCTTCTCTCTTCATAGTATAGTTTAGATATTAAGTCAATTTATTTTTTAATATATATTTTTATGCGAGGGTATTAAAAGCCAACTTAGAAATCTCCACCAAAAAACGGAAAATGAGTTATTGATGTCGAAATAAACTAAACATAAAAACCTATCTACTTATAAAATAGCGTAATTCAAACCCGTCTCTAAATCTTGCAAAAACAGATTTTAATTAGGTACAGTACTTGACACCACAAACTAAGCATTTTCTATTGAATTAGTAAAGCATCATGAGAAATCTCATAATTCTTTATATAAAGTTTTTCGCAAATATCCCAGTAATCCCCTCATGGAGATTTCTAAGTTTGCTTCAAATATATATATATATTTTTTCATTTATTTTTTTATTGAATATTTTTTTTTTTACAAAATACATTTTTGAAATACAAAATAGGTAAATATACAGAACATCTTATATATAACGTTTCTACCTCTCTTATAAAGTAGATACTTGTGTTTAGAGAGGGAGTTCGTTTCACATTTTTTTTTTTTTTTATAAACAAAGTAAATTAAAACAAAGTAAATTAAAATTAAAATAAAAAATAAACAAGGTAAATTAAAAATAAAAAATAAACATTCTTTGGTATGGAGTCTAGGAAGGGGTGAGTCTTAAATGTTTTTTAATTTTAGTTTTAAAAGTTTGATAATTTTTTATAGATTTTAAGTTTTCCGGAAGTTTATTAAAGTTTTTTTTACCTATGTACGTATAATGGTTTAACGCTGCTGTTGTTTTACATCTGTGCAAAATTAAATTATTTGAAAATCTAGAGTTACTTGAATTTTGCACTTCAATTGTTTTTTCTTTAAAAGTTTGTAAGATAGAGGCTTTATTAAAAATTTCTTCAATTGTTGGTATATTAAGTTCTTCGAATACTAGTTTTGATGGGTAAGTTCTGGGCTTTTTAAGAATTATTTTTGCAATCTTTCTTTGAATAATAGAGAGTGATTTTAAGTTTGTATATATATTAATGTTTCGTTTTAAAATTAAAACGTTATAATATACCTACAATTTTTTCATTTACCTGATTTTCTCGAATTCAACGGTTAGGGTAGGAACGAAAAAAATTCCTTAAAATTATATGCCCGCCCATGCATACACTCGTACATGTAAACTATATATGAACATAAAATATTTAAATAAATAAATAAAATATCTGTATTAAAAATTAACAACAGGGATGGAGAATACCTTAAATAAGGTCATATGGAAGTCTAGGCATTTACAGGGCCTATGACCTGTCATTCATGGGTTTAAGTGGCCACTTTACCCACCTTCAACACCCTGCCTATGTTTGAACATACATATTTATTCAATTCTTCCACCTGTTTATTTTAGTGAAGTTAAAGAGCTGAAACCTTTATCGTTGTGAAGAGATTCATCTAATCCAATTATTTCACATACTAAGCAACGCCTGATAATAATTTTCAAATTTTTAAACGTCTTCTTGGGCCAGTTGGTTTTATTACAGTATTTGAGTTTGTGCAAACGTTTGTTTGCCTTCAATTCCTCAATTTCCTCAAAAATTTTCAATTCCTCAATCAAGATGCTTATGAAGTTAAAGAGCTGAAACCTTGTTTGTGTAGATACCTAGAATTATATATTCCCTTCTCTAAAATTTTATTCATCTCTGTTGTAATATGTTAACATGAACGCTCCCTAGGGGGTTGAATCCAGTTCTTGTCTATAAAAATTTGGACAAACTTAAAACGTTGTTAATATTAAATATTTTATTTTAACGTAGTTATCATTTTTTTTCATAAGAAAGTTCTAATGTGTGTGTTAGCAATCTATTAGCGATGTATGAGGACGCTATGGCACAGCAAAATAATTAAGGATCGCAAGGTAAATTTTCAATGAAATGAAATAATTATATTAGCTATGTAAAAGAGGTTCCTTTTCCTTTGTGCCCGATTATACGAAACTTGTTTTGTTTTATCTGGAACTACAATTAGGACTTTTAACAAAGGCAAACCCCGCATGACACGAAGATAAATATTGACGAAGTTCGGAAGTGCATATTTTGTGTATTCTTCGTGGATGCCATTGGAAATTGTTCAGTATATTTTGTTATGCACGCCATTACTAAGTCAACTATCTCCTGATTGCAATTTATTGAGTCAAGATCTCCTGTCTACGTGAGGAGATCGGTGTAAGAGGGACACATGTTTATTACTATTGATGTGGAACAAATTATGTGATCTAATGGTTACCACTGTGTCTTTTGTCTGTATCCAAAAGGACGAATTATGCAGTTCTGTGAGTGCAATAGAACCAGAATCCTGGACGTGTGCTTTCGATTCTATGGCTGCTCTCAGGTAAAAATCCTGAAAAAATAAATCGAGGGGAGAAAAGTCCCGCCTGCCATGCTTGCAGTCCTGGGTTCAATTCGTAGAAAGATCATCATGTAAATTTTTTTTATAAGGTGGTTTTACACTGTAATATTTTAATGACTAGCATACCACACAAATGGTTTCGGGACAAGCTTTATAAGGAGTCTAGAGACAAGCTTTATAAGCTCGGACTTGCCCTGTCTCGAGCTGTGCTTGCGGAGATGACCATCAATCGGCCGAACACATCCTGTGGCACTGTGAGCTATTGGATGATGCCATACATGAGATGTTGAATGGTTTGACAGGGGTCATGCGAATGTGGATCTGATGGCCAACAGTACGAATTTTACACTATTCCGTCAGTTTGTCCGGACTCGGGTATCGCGTTGGAAGCTCCTCAGATGCGCGGACTCCTAGGAGGGTAAAATATGGTAGGACAGGCATCTGTTCCTATGTGATGATGATTCAGTTGAGTTTGATTTTGTTTGTTCTGATGGTTTGTTCAAAAACAAAGTATTTTGTGCACAATCATCACTCATGATTCTAGGCCGGTTGTGGTTCTAATAAATTTTCATTTTTTGTCTTTTTACTCTCAAAAATATAAAATTATTTACTTAAAACTTTTTTCTAGTTGCAAATTTTCATAGCCAATATTCTTTGGTTAACCAGGAACACTAAATTTTACAAGGTGCCTTTACTAAAATGTGAGATTGAAAAAATCAGTGTGGTGTATAAGCAAATCAATAGCCTGACCAGCATCTTATTAAAGGGGAGTGGAGATGTTAGGCATCTTAATTACTTAAGCGTTCTAGATTTTCAGAATTGAGAGAGTTTACCGGTTTAAATAAAATAGATGTCTGATGTCATCTAATGACTCCCATTTCTTAATCAAGATATAAATAAAAACACTGCTCATGGTCCATGAACGAACCTTTTTTGAAAACAAATTGACATGTCTGTAAATTAACCATTATGAATCAGTACACAAAGAATAATGAATCAAAAGGACATGGAAAATATGTTCAAAATAATATTATACGGTGCACAACGTAAAGTAACAAAACTATCGTTATTTCCTTGAAAAATAAGACATTGCCTTGTCGGTAAGTTTTCTCTATCAAAAAGTAATCAATATTTTTATTGTATAACTGTCTTTGTTTTAAGAACACATCAAGCCAGCTGTCTGTAAAGGCTGTATATAGTTAAGCGTAAGCATTCTTGGTATTGGTTCAAAAAAACCAGTGTTGGTTTTATAATTTCTGATATCAAATAATTTTTTCAAAGCTATTAGAGCGATTCGGAACATTGTTGTAATATTTATTATCTTAAGTATCCATATTACTGGATAGAATTTTATGTAAGACCATCAATAATGTTTAAGTTCTCCTAAATTCCAAGCGAAAATGTCATATTATTTCAGTTGTCAGAATTAATTATCCAGAGTATTGATAAAACCGTTTTTGTTGGCAATAGGGAAATATTACATACTGCGAATACCGATAAAAATATATAAGATTGAGTTAGAATAATTAATTGTATTTTCAAAATCACATTGTGAAGAAATATTTTCGTATGTAAATTTTAAAAATTAATTGTTAAAAAATACGTCTCTAGAAAAACGCGACATGTTTGACCTTGATAGTGGTGACGTCATGATTTGTGACAATTTTCTAAACAAATTTGAATTTTCAGGAACAAATAAACGTGAATCGTGACGTATAAGGGGCGTGGCCAATGGAATGGCCGTTTTTTGTGGGAATTCAAAGTTACACATTGAAAAATTATTTTTTATTCTACTAATAAATAACAAAAAGTTTTTTTTTTACTGGAAAGAATTTTAGAGACCTTTATTACTGTAAAAAAAGTTTTATTTACTTTTTATCGATATCTCAGATCGAAAACTTTAATAAGCTAGATTCTATATTAGACAAAAAAAATTGCCGATATTTTAAAAAATATAACTCATTAACAATAGTATTTGACAAAATATAAAGAAGGCATACTTATTTTTTAATTTGATCTGATTTCCCCCGACCTCCCCGATGAACATTGCCGGAAGGGTTTCTTCTCCCGTAAATTGATATCTTTCCTCAGTCGAAGTTTTGAGGAAACAAGGGACGTAAAAATAAAATGCCTTACAGTGACGACACGGTGTCCATCGATAGAGGAGGGTGTTTATTTTGAAATTAAAATAGCAATGTGAAAAGTCGTTCACTTTGTGGAATTGAAAAATATACGAAGATAGATACGACATCAAATGATGCAGGAAGCCCATAGTATGAGAAACCAATCAGCAGAGACAAAGGAAATATTTTTGATACAAATCTCAACCAAAATGAAGGATTTATTTGAAAATGGGCAAACCTAGGCATTGGCAAGTTTAAATTGTCAGCGTGTAACATTAACCATTCTGAATAATGTGTGTGATTCCAACATCACGACAACTTTTAGGAGTAATATATTTATTTTATTTTTATTTATTTATATATTAGAAAAATCACATAAGCCTAATAATAAACAAATATTATACTTAAACACTAAGGATAAATCAAGCAAGCGAAGGAGTGCGGTATAGCGTTGGTTGCAAGAAATTGCCATTTGGCAATAAGCCCGCCAATGTACAAATAACATTATGTACAAAAAATTAAATAAATAAATAAATAAATATAGCGGAATACTTGAGAGGATCTATCGGTTCCTATATAGGCAATGCCTGGTCTAAGAAACCAACATGTTGCGCCAAAAAAAATTAAAATATAAGGTCGTATTTGTAAAAGTGTACACGGATATAATAAGTATGAATGTAAAATATAAGTAAGATAAAATATATAATATATAATAAAATAAGTATGTACATAATATATACGTACGTACATAACATATAGGTACAAATTAAGTTATTATTGTTAACAAATTTTTTGACTCTTTGCTTCCCATGTCTATCAACCATTAACCAATTGTTTTCCCAACATGTTGTACTTTCGTTTTTTTTGATGTAAAGCACTAAGTTATGTAGCTTTGGTCCCGTAAAAATTAAAGATATGAATATCTAGTGAATGTGATCTAGATGTAAAGGGGTTGTTCAATCATGTTTTGAGTAAGTCCAAATACTTGCAGTGTTCTTGTTTATTTTATATGTTATACTACGTTCTATTTTTTTTTAAGTTGGATCCTGGAAGCACGGTCATGGTCCCATTTTGGAACTAACACTGTGTAACTAAACAAGAATAAAGTGAATGACTCACCATATGTATTTGATTGATCATAAATTGACAGTACTGTAGTGAGTGGTAGTTTTGTAATTCGAGATCATAATATAGACAAAACCAAAATTTTGAGTATGTACCGGAACATATGTACCGGAAGTCAAACTATCGGTGCTGTTAAACAAGTACATTTACCTTGGGCACAAAACCAAAATGGGAAAATTTGGTCAAACTGCGGAGCTGCCTAGACGAATCGGGTTAAGTTGGGCTGCGTTTGGAAAGCTGAAACACGTTTTCAGAAATAAGAAAATCCCAAGTAATCAGAAAGCCAAAGTCTACAACTCTTTACTCAATACGGTCTTGAAACCATGTCACTCACTGCTAGAAGTGTTCACAAAATTAAGTTCACTCAGCGGTCTATGAAAAGACAAATTTTGGGCGTCTCCTGAGAAACCGAATAAGGAATGAGGAGATAAAACGCCGTACAATGGCGACCGATATCACAGAAAGAGTGAAGACAAAAATGGCAGTAGGCGAGTCATGTGGCGAGATAAAAAGTACAAACGGAAGTAAAAGGAAAGTAGGGAGACCACAAAGGAGATGGACTGACAAAGTCGTCGAACTCGTGGGCCATATATGGAAACAGAGTGCCTTGAATAGAAAAACATGGAAAAATTTGGAAGAGGCCTATTTCCAGCAGTGAAGAGAAACGGGCTGATAAGAAGAAGAAGAGGTGGTGAGTGGTACAATTAAAAGATTTGTACATTGAAAGCCCAGAACGAATCCAGCAGTCTCTTACAACGAGCGTCTTGAGGGTGCGGCGGTGAACCTGAATTGGAAGCGTGCTGCGGACGCCTCACGAGATCATTAACCCAAGTTGCTTGTTCGTCACATCTGCGGGCTCCCATTGTACTGGAAAGATTTTTTGGCTTTATTTAGTGAAACTTAGTAACACGATGATTGACTTGGGAAGAAGTGAGATTGCTGCCTGGCGATGGGGTCTCCTGGATGCGTCCATATGCTGCACCTAGAAAACGAGAAAAAGAGATTTGTACAACCTGTGTACAGTGGGCCAATCAATCATGACACTGACAAAACATCATACAAATAAAAATAATTTATAACATGATGGATAACTTTAAATAATCACAAAAAAATGTAATTATCCTACGTAGTTGACCTGGTATGCGAGTACTACAGCGTTATAACAATTTATTTACTAAAGTATATTTCCATTTAACTACTCCCAAGTGAGTTTTAAAAACATACTAAAAATATTACCTTTTCGCAAAAAGTGGGTCAGTAAATAAATCAGCTATATTTTATCATCGTTTCCGGAAACGTTTTCCGTTGTGTTCGTTTGCAAATGAAAAACAGGTAAATAAAAATGAAAATCGAATCAACGATCCCAGAGCAAATGTTGTGATTCTCCATTGACCTAATAACGTGTGTGAAAGTAACTTCTTCTTCATCCTATGATGCCACTTTACAGTGGAAGTTGATTGTCATCATAGTAATATTTCTTTTGTCCGCAGCTGCTCCAATAAAAGGATTTAGAAAAGGATAGAAAAATATGTTTGCGGAAGAAAGAAATTTATTTATTTTTGTTAAAAATAGTTTATAAAACAATAATGCAATCGGAGGAAAAGAAGCATATTGATTTCAAACTGAATGATCACTAATAAAATAACTGTTCAGTACTTAATTTCCTTTTTTTTATACTAACGACTGTAAATATTGCGATCCTACCTATATCCTTCCTTATTTAAATTTTTACTGTCCTACCATCATGCGAGCAAGTCACATTATGAAAAGTATCACTCTGATAAGTCTTTGTCATATACCTGCATCTGCGTGCTTCTAACGAAGTACAATAAATGTTTCATAAATAGCCTATAATAAACATCTCATAATTATCTACACAATACCGGTATCCTTGCAATAGTAAAAGTGAAGTGTGCTTACGTATTTTTTCTGATTGATCCGTGGTATTACGATCAACATAAGTGTAACGGAGAGTATTTTTCTTATGTTGCTAATGACTACCTTAGACATAGACAGCTTAAGCTGTTTTATCTTTCTGCTTGCAGAACCAACCTGCCGATGGTAACGCCAGTAGGAAGAGCAATGTCTTTACTCAACCGTATCTTCGTACACTTCTTCACAATATTTTAAATAATCCCACTTCGTCTGTTTATCTGAGAGAGCTCATCCAACCTCTTTCACAACACGGACTATCTCTTCGTTCTAGTAACGAGGGAACCCTTTTAATACCCTGTCATCGCTCTAATTTTCTTGCCTACTCTTTCACAGTAGTAGCCGCTCGATTGTGGAACAATCTACCCACTAACGTTAGAGACGCCCCTTCCTTATTTACATTTAAGTCAAGATTGAAATGTCACTATCTAAATATTTAAATATTTCCTTTATCCTTCTTCTTTCTTTCCCATCCCCTCTCCTCTCTTCATAGAGTAGTGTTATTTTTAAAAATGTTTTGTTAATCTTTGCTTTTAATTTTTGTATAAAATTGTAAGATTCAATATGTCCATGTTTTTATTATTTTCTTAAACTGAACGGTTCGGGTGGGTAAGAAGAAATTGCCTTAAGGCAATATGCCCGCCCTTATCTGTATATTTATTGTATATGTATAAAAAATGTCAAATAAATAAATATCTCTTCGGATATTGACATCTTTCATATAAGTGAAAAAAAGTTCTGAGAGGATAGCATTCTTTTTCTTTAATTGCTGGGTATTTTTATTTTACCATTTTTGTTTATTTAAATTTTAGAATTAATTTTTGCGTTTTATGTGTGCATTTAAATATTTTTTTATGTACATAAACGTTTTTTATTATATAAATAAAACACGAGTGATACTTCAATCCACAAATTTGGAATATCCAGTGACTGGTTTCATCGCTTTCGCGACATCTTTGAGACTGGTATCTTTATTAAAGAGTTAAATGTATTTATACAAAACAGAGGTAAGGATAGACAATTCAAGGTTTATATGTAAGTAAATTAAATAAAGTTATTTTTACCTTAAGGATCATTATCAAAAAAATTTCTTTGGGTTAACGAATGAGTTGATATAATGCTATTTTAATGAGTTTAAGTATTTGATTTTGAAATTTCAAAAAAGATTTGACTCGATGAAACCGGTCACTGGATATTCCAAATTTGTGGATTAAAGTATCACTCGTGTTTTATTTATAAAATAAATTACAATGAACTTCCATCAAGAATTTTCACTTACAAACTTAAATGTTTTTAAAATATATTTAAATAAATAAATTGAAATAAAAAAAATAAATTAAAAGGCTTCATAAAACAAATAAACGGAATAATTAAAAAGTGAGTTAATTGTTTCTATACAGTCCACTAATTCCTTCTGCTATCAGTGTACAAAGGGTAATGAGCATAACAAACAATAACGATGGACATTTTACAAATTTTAACTATTTACTTATAGCACATGTTAATTATTAATGAATTTGATAAAACACGTATCATTCACCTTTAGTATGTCCATTTCGTGTTTTGCGTTGCAATATTTCTAGATCTTCTCCGATCACCTCTGCTGAGTGCTTAAAATGAAGATCGATGTCCATCTCGATTGATGGATAGAGGATAGAGTACCTTCAGGAGAAATAATTATCCGCCATTATGCGGGTGGGCCAGCAAATGGCCGCGGTTGCGATGGTTATTTGGGCGGGAGATGAATATTTAGCGCTACTCTGGGAGAACACTATACGCTAAACACTACATCACACTCGAAAGTCTGTATTATACATATCAGAAAAATGAACGAAATTCAGAAAAAAACAACATTTAAATCAATCGTTTGTAGTTATTTTACGTGCTGTATTACGTAGTTTTATTTTCGCCTTTACGCAATATGCAAACGCTTTATATGCATGGCATGCACGCGCAGATCCTGAATCAGAAAATAAATTAATTCTAGAGCCAGAGATTAAGATGATTATTTTAAGAACCTGTCGTCTTTAAAAAAATGCATGGCGGCTGTTTTATTATTAAGATATGAAGAGTACAGCTCTATGTGTGAAATAGAACCAGAACCCCGAACGAGATTCTGACCAGACGGCTAACCTCATGTAAAAATACTGAAAAATTAAATCGTGTAGAGATAAGTCCGTTTTGTACTGGTTGCCGCATTCGCTATCCATGTTTGATGTTCAAAGTTCGATTCCCGGGGGGATCAATACAAAATATGTGTTTTCAAGGTGGCTAAACTGTACAATATTTTATTTTAATAATTGAATTTCTAACAACAACAACAACAAACCATCACGCCGTTTCCCCGTAAGGGTAGGCAGAGAGGATAGAACGCCACAACACTCTATCTTTGCATACAGATCTCGCTTCCTCTACATTCATACATCTTCTCATGCACGCGCGCCGATTATTCCGACTTTTGACATGTCCATCTTTAAGTATTTGTTGGATTTGGTCATGCCATGTCTTTCTCGGTCTTCCTCTATTTCTGCATCCATCAACATTTGCATTGTAAATATTCTTAGCCGTTCTCTCGCTGTCCATTCACCAGCGCAGAGCTCCTTTCTTGATTTTGTCGATAATGCTTGTCTCAGCCTTACATAATGTACGGATCTCAACATTTGTGCATCTATCGTACATAGTTTTACCACACATTCGCCTGAGAGATCGCATTTCGACAGCATTCAGCTTACTTTCATCCCTGTTTTTCCAAGTCCACACTTCGCTCCCATACATCAGGGATGGGAAGAATTTCTACGTCTGTCCAAACTCTTAATCTTCCTGTTTTTGTGTATAAATTCTTTAATCTTATAATAAAAACACTAGTTTTAAATGTGTCCGGTCACTGGTTATTACAAATTTATGGATTTATGTATCAATTTACTTTTATTTATGAAATAAATTAGATTTTCCGTACAGGATGTTTGTATTACACAACACAGTGTTCTCTGGGACGAAATCTGATCAATTTCCTGCATTGTTTTCTGATCCGTATAAAACAGGCTTGAAACTATTAATACTCTACCCTGATCTAACCGATTATGGGTGCTAAGGATAATGGATTATCGTGGCTCGATTATATCATATTAATTGCGCTCTTTGAATATTTCATTTGATCAACCAAAGTATTTCTAATTAAGACGTTTTTCTATCAACTCCTAGTAAAATTAAAATGTGGTTTTATCGCTATTGAGAAATATGAATCTATTTTGTAGCATAATATTTAATACTTTTGTGGATGTAAAGTAAGTAATATCATAAAACGTGTGAAAATCCCAAAACCCAAAAAAAAATACCCAAAGAAGATTTAATACTGGGTTTACTTTAATGGACGCGAAATGAAGATTGCAATTGAAGGAAGCAGAAAAAATATACAACAAGAAATAAGCTTTTTTATTTTTATTAGGAAAAAAACCAATTTTGAATAAAATAAATTACAAAGAATTGTCCATCCAACCAGTTAAAATTTTTCACAAAAAAAATGATAAAACGCCTTACATTTAAAAGATAAAAACACATTAAATAAGAAAAGAAAGGAAGAGCACTGTAAGAAAAATAGGCGAAGGAGAAGGATTTTTATAATATGGTTAACTTAAACTTCTAACTTCTAACATAAGTGTGTTTTGCCACCATGCATGAAGTCCCAGATTAGATTTCGAATAAGGTCAATCAATGGAAAAGTATCTGGTTGATTTTAAATTTAAAAAGGGCGCTTTAATAATATTTTATTTTATCTTATTTTATAAGGCTTGATAATAATATTATAACTGCAATTTATGAAATTTTGATTTTTTATTACAAGTACTTACAGTGTATCTTTCTATATCTAGATGGATGAAAAAAATAGTTCCATGTGTGAAATTAATAAGGATGATCTGTGATAAGCGGCACCTGTACTTTATTCTCTACACACGGAACGTCAGCAACGGGAAGAAAAGGAACGTCCTTAGACACGACGCGCCCTGACACGTACACCGGAGGACATCATGGAAGGTGCAGGTGAAAACGCATCCAGAAGTTGAACTGTACAAGACCCGCAGACAACAACCGAGAGTCATAGCAAAGCACGGTTTGCTGCGGTAGATCATCAGGGAACTCGGGAGAGTTCGTAGATTTCGTTAACAATTAACGGACAATGGGTGAATTTCGGATCCACTACATTGTAGACAATGTTTGCTTATAAATACAATGTACACATCAAGGCACTCGAAAAAATAATTTATACAACATAGTTATTACTTTGAAAAATAAATTTCTCCATTTGAAGTTGCCAATTTTGTCGGACAAACTCGGACGTTCACACAGTGTAACTCACGTAAACGGCCCCGAGAAGTGTGTGGGCGCTGGCTCCTGAAAGATTGTATGAAGTCAGGCCATATAAAATATTCGTTATTGTATGAAAACGACAAAGTAAATGTTTTAGCAAGTTAAAGGGAGAGATATGAGAAAAATACGCTTGTCATTAACTTGTGTAACCAAGGTCATTGCATTCGGTGACCGTAATCTGGAAGAAGTTTGTTTATCCAAGAATTTTAATGTATAACGGAAAGTTATTAAAGAAACACTTGTTCTATTTTCCAACGGATTTTAGCTATACTAAGGTGGTTCAGAAAATATGTTACTTTAAAAACAGGGGGTTTAAGATAATAAAACATTGTTACAAATAATTTTGTAACAATGTTAAATAGCTTTAAATTTAACGCAGCGACCTAGTAAATGTGCAATACACATACACATAGTGAATGTGGCGCAACCAGTTCCTTTTCCGCACCTAAGCAGCGTATCCTGGTCATCGGGGTTTAAGAACTGTCTTTGGCTGGTTTTAGTGGCCATCTTACACACTGCCAATGACATTTTATCAGCCCTATAAATACCTGACATACATATTTCCTTTTCTAAAATGTTTTCCATTCCTGTTGTAATTTGTCAATTGAAATTACTCCATAGGTGGTAAAATTCTGTATTTTGTCAATAAACATTCGGGCAAACTAAAAATAAATATTAATAAGCAAACTTCAACTAAAATATTTACAAAAAAGGAAAATGAAATAACGTTGATATAGCTGGTTAGTTTGCATTAGGAATTTGAGCTGTACGTGCATATTATAATGTAAGCGATATTAATATTAAATATTATCTAGTTACGTATGAGCATGTATTACAAGCAGCAAGTGCACTACCCAGAGAAAACGGGAATATACCCCATGGAGGGTCTTATGTCAAATTAATGCACTATTATACTCTAGAGCCGGCTCTACATGCGTGAATGCAAATAAGGAGATGCTTGTAGTTTACTAATTTGTGTGTGAAATTTCATTACTGATTCAAAACAAAATGAATTACTCAAAACCACTTACATAGATACTAAAGTATTCTTAAAACACAAGACGCGTAAAAACAATCCTCGTATTTTCGCGTAACAAATGCCTAATAAAAAAAGACTGCATAAGGCAGGAACCAAGTTATTTCACGAATTCCTTGATTTGTGATTTTTCCCACCGATAACAAATAACGTATTTTTTCAATTGATCTTGCATCAGGGTTACCACCTTAATAATTCCACAATTAATAATTTTTACGTCTCGACTTTCTAGAAAATTCCACAATAAGTCGGGACTCTTATATACTAAAATAAATACATAGATAGATTTATAAATATTTTCACACATCAATATACTAAATTCATAATAAAAATTCGTTCATATCAAAAAATATAATTGAAATAACTAATTTAATAAAACTTGGTAATTCAAAATAAATTATATCCTTTCTATCATGGGTTTTGCCAGAAAAAATCAGATCTCGGAAATACAAAATAAACATTATTGGATTGAAATGGGACTCCCATGTCAAGGATATCTACCGACAGACAAAAATACTTCCTTTCGAGGTGATGCCACTGCAAGACATAACCAATACTATTTTGAATATCATAAACTTTTCGGATCACACAAATCTAAAATACACATTTGGTAATGATATTCACAATTACAATTCGCGTTTTTCAGGAAATCTTCATGTTTCTAAGTTTCGCTCAACGAAGTTCGGCAGAAGGTCTCTGGAAAATATTGGCCATTTCGAATTAAATAAACTACCCGATGAGCTAAAACATGAAAAGTCGAAAAGCAAATCCAAAAGTGTCGCAATTAAAAAATATTACTTAAATCTTTTTGATAGTGACAGTTATTAATGTAATTTATATAGATGGTGTAAAGTGCTGTGTTTTATATTTCTTATATAATGTTTTCTTACTATTTCGGATGTATTAACTATGTATTATATTATGGATTGTCAAAAAAATGTTTTTTTATGTACGGTGCCAATTGAGTTATTTTCAATAACTCCTGGGAATATAATATGTTCTTTATTTTTTTTATGTTTTATAAATAAAAATATTCAAAAAATGTATAATGTATCTAAAATGTGTGATTTTATTTCTTAATAGTTTCAGAATTCAATTCGTTTTTATAATAAAAATAACCTTTTATCATGGTACAACATTTAATTAAATTATAAATAAACACATTAGTAAATAATGATTTGTTTAATAGGCAATAGTTAAAACACATGCTTACAAATTTATCAGCATTATTATTAAGTTTATTCACAAAAATATATATTTTTTCTCATTATTTATTAATATAGTTACATAAAACAATTTACATTTTTTTCTTTTATAATCTATTTATTAATTAAAACCCTCATATATACATATACGGGTAATAATAAAGACAACATCTGTACTATAAATTTATTCCCACAGTAATATAACATAGTGGTCTCTACCTTTCGATGAAATCCTATAACGGATGTCCATCTTAAATATGGACATTGTTTATGTAGAACTTAATATGTTCATCCAAAAAGTTGCACATTGGAGCTATATATGAAAAGAAATTAATTAAATTCGTACTTAACGATTCAAAAAGGAATATAAATTTAATCACATAATGTTTATTTTTTTTATTTAAAATACACATTTAAATCATGAAACCAGTACACTTTATCTATATTTATAAATGAATTTAGATATATTTTGAACTATGACACTTCTCATGTATTATGCTTACATCTAAGTTTGTTTACCAGATCAAATAGTAGGTAAATTAAATATCTATTCGTTTAGTATAGGTAGACACAGTAAAAACAGTTATACTTTAATAATAAAATTCAAGAATAAATAAAAATATATAAGAATTGAAGTCAACTATATACGTAATTCCAATGATGCAATTATGGTAGAATCCCTGATCAACATAAAACGTCCGCAAGATTTCAATCAAATGCAGACAGGAAAACTGCGGCAGTTATGCAAATACTCAAGCGCCATACAATCTGTCTACTGTGACATTGCACGACTACGGGATATGAATACGTTCTGAAGGAAAATTGGAAAATCAAATTAATGCGCAAGATATACGTAGGTTCACATTATTTGTCGAAGAGTATATAAGCGGAACCAAAATATCGAACGTCGTGTTTTGGTTATTTATCTGTGAGTTTAGATTTTAGACCAAAATTTTTGAACGAGTTGAAGTTTTCTTCAAAATAATGAACTTTAAATTTGTTGCAACAGAGAGGAAATCAAAGTGGAAGTCAAATCATTTACATGGTTTATGACCTGTCAGTGACCACTATACATTATGTGTAACATTTACCATTCTGCCTATGTTTTAACATTTATATTTCCTTAGCTCTTCCATTTGTTGACATTAGTGAAGTAAAAGAGCTGAAACATTATCCAATCCATCCAGTCTGAAAACATTATGAACTTTTTTGTAACGAATATACATTGTTACCTATGTTTAAATTTAATTGAATTCAAAAGATGTATTGCTATAAAAAATAATTGTGTGCGTTTTTAGATTTTTTTAAAAATTAAAAATATTAATTTGCTCAATGATTAACCTAAGTATTTTGATTTTAGGGATGTTTTTAAATAGTCTCCTCGTAGGAATAGACAGATAGAATGGATTGACCGTCACTTTGCGCTTAATTTGATAACGAACCTAGCTTTCTCTGCATTCGTACAATTTTCCATGCACGCCGCCGATTATTTTGACTTTCAACATGTCCATCATCAAGTATTTGTTGGATTTGGTCATGCTATGGCTTTCTTGGTTTTCCTCGTTTTCTGCATCTTTGTAGCCGTTCTTTTGCAGCTTATTTGCTCTAAATGCCCAAATCAATGCAGAACTTTGATTTTGTCAATAATTATTGTCTCAATCAATGCACGAACTTTGTCATTTGTGCACCTATTGTATAGCGCGTTCGAATGTTAAAAGGAAATCTCTGTATGGGAACCACATAAACATACATTTTTGTTGAGTAAGTACACACGTTTAAATTATATAAATGAAATTTTTTTGGTTAGCACATATAAGCAAAGTCTATTAGAAATTTGAATGGACTGTACATAGCGACAGAATAAGGTCTGCTTTCATCCCTGTTTTTCTGTTTTTCCAATTTTCTAACACTACAAAGTACTGATTATTTTTCCAGCGACAAAAATATTACGAATTTACCTAAATAAGAATTTATCTATATGTGAGACCTCGGACTTGGTTCTAAACTGCATCGAACGAAATAATTGTAGAATATCGATCATCGCAATTATAAAAGCATTTAAATACGGATATTTGGAAATTTTATTATGAAGTTATGACATGTTGAGTTTCTACAAAAAACTAATACTTGAAAAAATATATTGAGGACTGGATATTTTTGTTGGACAAAAATTCATATATTATGTATTCGTATCGTGTTCGGTTTAAGTACCTATCATACGCAATAAACAATCTTATTGGAATAAACGTACCATCTGCGAGCTTTCTCCATGACTATTTTCCTTAAATACGTCTTGGATATCTGTGCGAATGAATATTTGATTAATATTTGGGGGTGTTTCTTTGTAAACGACCACCTTTATTACGGGGTAACTGCCCTACGGGGCGTCGTCCTGCTGCCGGATTTCCACAATTCTGACCCTAAAGGATGGGGTCTTAAATACTTAAACAGCAAAGCGCAGCTCAATAAAGAGGATCCTTGAGGACATAGACCAAAAAATTCAAAAATTTGTTCAATAAATATTATAATTGGATTCGTTAACCTAAAAGATATGATCAGTAGTTTATTTATATTATGAGTACCGAATTGTTTTCGGATCTGACGATAAAAATTAGAGGTACATTTACCTGCAACATAACTAAACAAACAAAGGTACATACGTATGATTTTTTTCACAGCAGAGAGATATCATTTAAATTCAAGGTAATGCAATGCACTTAAATACGATAATTTATGAATATCTTGTTTAAATATTGTGTTTCTCTTATAACTATTATATATTCTAATACTAAGTTCGTTTTTCTTAGGTGTTTTTATTTTTCTTAATGACTGTTATTGGTACCTTATGAAAACGTTTAAGTTTGTTAATTTAATTCTTGGTAGAAGTTCATTGTAATTTGTCATAGAAATTAAAGATATCAAAGTATAATTATTAAAGAACGGGCTGAGCCATCTTAGATAGAGACTAACCTTACCAGAAAAGACTCCATATTCATGTTAAAATGTCATATTATTACAAATATTCTCTGGACATAAATATGTTTGTAACGCTAAAAAATTAATTTGGCTAAAACAAAAAAAAACAGATATTTTGTGACTGTATGAATTTACTATATGAATTTCTATTACTTTTACACTATTTTCTTAGTAGAAATAAAGAAAATGGCTATGTTAAAAGGAATATAATTATTTAAAACAACTTGTCTCATGACACACAAATTTGAAACATGACGGTAGCTGGAGATATTCTCTTCTTGCGGCACGTGAATAAGTGCAAATGCAATAAATTTTTGATTTTCATCGTTTGTATAGTTAAATAATATTAAAAAAACGAATTGATTCTGGAATTGGTTTTTCTATTGCAGAAGCATATAATTCTGGAATTCAGATTCTGGAATTGGTTTTTCTATTGCAATAGCCTATAAGCAGTTTTAGATTTCCAGTAAAAGCAAAAAAAAGAGCTACCTTAATTACAAAATAACAAAATCTTGAACAAGGGCGGAACCGAGTTATATTCAAAAACTTGTTACATTTAAATAGACATGCAAATCTTACTTTTATTTTAAAATAACGTTATTTTCCATGAAGCCAAACGGCTTCACAGGTAAAACTTTGTATGGTTACAAAGTTTAAAGTTTACCTCTAACGTTTACCACATATAGTAAACCACAGCTTTATAACGGTGGCGGTTCAGTGAAACTGTGTTTCGGTAGTTTTTTGAGAAAAATCAATAAATATGTGCACATACAGCATTTCGTATTTATATAAACAAAAACAAGACCGTTTTATGTACGTGATAGAAACAAAAGCTCGTATAAGAAACACGAACTTGAAAAGTAAGCTATCGTGGAAGATTTTATTATTATTTCAAAGTAATTAGTGACTTAACAAAGTTTTAAATTTGTCCAAAAACTGTTAATATTAACATAATACAACAGGGATGAAGAACATTTAAGGGAAGAGAATATAGAGTCTAGGCATCCACAAGGTTTATGACCTGTTATTAGATTTTTTTTACACATTTAAAAAAAAAAATTTGTACAGTTTACAATACAATGAAAAATAAGTTGTTCCTCTGCACTTATTAACTAAGATTCATTCCTTAAACTATATGAAGAAAGAAATGCTGCGTTTATTCGGACACGTGAGCGAATTTACGGTGAAAGAACGGCTAAAAGGGTTTACGATGCGGATTTTGATCATTGCAGAAAAGTATGAAGATGAAAAGACGTGGCTTGACCAAAATCAACAAATACTTGAAAATCGACATTTTAAATTCGAAATAATCGTTGGGCGTGCATGAAAACTTGTATGAATGTAGGGGAAGCAAAGTATGTTTGTAATGATAGAATAAAATAGCGTTCTATTCTCCCTACTTGCTCGCATTGGGAAACGGCTTAATTCCTTACTATAGAATTGAGTGAGTTTCTAGAAAACATTTCTCAATTATCATTTCAATTATGTTTTTGTGCATATATTTTTTTTCTGTTGATTTAAATGATACTCTTATATTGTTTTTTTTAATACTAGTTTATTTTACTATTATTTTGTTGATTTTAATGATCCCACTGTTTTGTATATTTGATTATGTGTGATTCCTAATTTGTATAATTTATATTTTTTAAATTATTTCTGAAAATCTTTTTTGCATTGTTTTCTTTGGAATTTGATTGTTTATTAAATTTACCTTTTTTCTAGATTATTATTCTGTGTCATTATAATTTGATCTAATATAATGACATAAAATAACAATACAGACATCTACTGAAGAAATATTCCATAAATCACAACTTATGACACCAAAACAATTATACGCTAAAACTATACTAACTTATAGATTCAAAAACTACTTTTACTCAAATGAAAGACATAACCCCCACAATACATCACATACAAATAATATAATCACTTGATCCTCAACACATATACAACTTAAACAAATACAAACTAATACCACTTTCGGACAAAGGGATTTTGAGTATTATTCTATTAAAATCTATAACCTACTTTCACTATCTATTAAAGCAATGCGTAGTGAGAAAATGTTTAAAAAGGCTATAAAAAAATGGAAAGTAGAGCTAGGTAGAAGTAAAATGGATTGTCTCATTCGCCCATACCAATGCTGAATCAACTGCTCCACAACTGCATAGCTTATGTTAGGTTTTTGTTATTTTCATTGTGATTTTTAATATAAATAACATAGATGTACATAAATACCTTGTTTTTAAAACTGTCTGAATATTTGTTAATTGTGTTTGTTTTTTAAGTTAGTCTTCTTTGTTTATTCTCAAATGTAATTTCAAAAAACTAAATTGTTTTTGGTCCGGGAAATCCCAGTGAGGTCACATTATATTTATTATTAATTATTGTTTGTAAGCAAAAAAATATGAATAAATAAATAAAGAATAGATAATTAATTTTACTATGTATTTTTATTGTTATTTATTGTGGCTTGACACGGGCATAGCCTAAAAAAAACTTAATAAGTTCATAAATATTTAAACAAGTGATTTTTGAATGAATAAATAAATAAATAAATGATTAAATTGTTTTTTTTGTTTTGTCCGTAATTAAACTTAAAAAAAAAAAATTGTTTCGCCGATTTAACGTAACGTTTCACATCACCACGGCGCGGCCCCGCACCGTGTTATGGCGTCGTCGACGTCTTAATAACAAGAAAAGAATGCGTCTTTCGCGGTCCATATCTAGACAAACACTCTAAGTTTGAGTAAAAGAAAATGTTGCAAAAATATTTTGAGAAACATCAACTACCGAGCGAGTGCGCCGTGACGTAACACGGTGCGGTGCCGCGCCGTGGTGATGTGTCCAGACCCTAAAGGTAATACAGTATTACGTAAAAAAAAAAAAGTAATTATCATAGGATTAAGAATAGTCCAGAAGGAGCGTAGAATCATATTTGAATACATCAGACTGTGTCCTATAACTCCCCCACTATGCCCCACTTTCGCCGCGCGCATTCGTGATGTCGCCGCGTAATATTGCACCATGGGAAAAAATATAATTATAGCACAGATGTAAGGTAAAAAAAAGCAATCTGTTAATTTCTCTAAAATTTTACTGTGCACGCGGAAATATTGATTGACACAACAGAGTAGATAAGTAAAGGATCATTTAATAAGAGTAATTGAATTAATAAACTTTAAACTGAAAATGTAAAACAAATTTTATTTTACATAAAACGCATTTTTTTATATCATGTTAAATAATATTTGATGTTTTTAAGATAATGTCGGTCAAATGTCTACGATAGAGTTGTTTAATCCAAGATCCAATTTTTATTAGTTCTCTCATTAGATGAACAAAGTAGTTTAAAAAAAATTTCTACCCTGGCAACATTGAAAAAATGTTCATTTTGTTTCTTCGACAATCTGACAGATGAAGAAATAATCAAATTTTTAAGTAATGCATTTGCTACATACACATTCATTTGCTAATTATACATGAAATGTGATTGCATCCTGTTTCTTTAAGGTCCTAGCAGTATTTCTGCACTTTATAAGGACACAACACGGCAAAGTTGAATTTAAATCAGGAATTGCGTACTGAGCGACGTCTACAAAGAAACTAATGGGCCAAAACGTAAACCTACTAATTTTTGAGTAGTTAAGTTGCCTTCTGTTTGATGGGCGTATGCGGTTTCTGGACTATTCTGAATTCTATGGTAATTATGTGAATAATCTAGTTTAACAAACAAACCTTGAAAGTCTCTTCTTCTTTTTCTTATCGGCCCGTTTCTCTCCACTACTGGATATAGGCCTCCAATCTGTTTCCACCTATGTTCCACGAGTTCGACGATGTAGTCAGTCCATCTCCTTTATGGTCTCCCTACTTTCCTTTTTTTCGTATGGTTTCGTAGACCCTACGTTGAAGGCATTTCTCTTTATTTTCACTTTTGAAGAATTTTAATTGCTGTGGAATTTTTATCGGTTTAGGTTACTCTCCTCTGGAAAGGAAAGTACTTATAGTTACTGAATAAATCAGTAAGAAACAGTTGTGCACCCTATTCCCGTGAAACGGACTTATTTATAGGGAACCATTTTAAAATGATCTGCCTAAGGTAGGCATTTGAAGTAATAAAAAAGTAATGATTTTTTGCATGAGCAGAATACGAATGTATCCGGCCAAAGGGTAGGCGCCATATTGTAGATTTTATTTGGCGTTATACTTTTGTTCGGAATCGACAAATTTAAGACATAAAATTCTCTGTGTGGTTTTGTATTGTAGGGGTTTTAGATGTTTTCATTTGAATATCTACAACATTTCTATCCATATAGAAATGGTTTCAAGAAATGATATTGAGAAACATTTATAAACTTTATTATAATGTACTGTTCCAAAAAAAAGAGTTTCACATACAACACTAGATTAAAAACTAAGGACTCCCTGTTTGTTCCCCAAATTACAAGTTACCTCGGAGAGCGAACATTAAATTGCGTTATTCCGAGATTGTTCAATGATCTCCCACAATCCATCATTAACATGAAAGATCTTCAAACGAAAAAAAAAAAGAACTGAAGAAATATCTTCTAGATACTTTATAGTGCCTCTTTATAAATTGATTTGTAAAATATAAATAAAATTATGTAATTTAAACTTGTCAAAAAAAATAAATGTGTCCCACCGAAAAGTCTTTAGACTTAGTAGGTAACAAATTCTTATATGTGTTTTTTTATTTATTAAATAAACGCTGCTCTGCAGCACTGAAAATGTGGGTCCTGGATATTAGTCAAATATGTATAAAAGAGTCGTTGACGCATTTCTAGATATGCGATTACAATAAGAAATCTCAGCAGAATGCTCGTACAATGTATACCTGTAATTTAAATTACCTCTAATGCCTAAAGCATGTACGAAATTTGCACGACGAATTTTTTTGGCAGCCCCAAAAGTATTCAATATATTAAGTTTTACAAAACAAAGCCTTCTTCAAGACGAATTTTCTAAATTGGGTTTTGTCGAGGGGAAGAGACTGTTGCTACGAGAATAGGATATTTTTAAAACATTTTTAATCATAATATGGTTCACCCATAGTGCTGCGTGTTGTTTTGAAAAGTAATGGGATTATTGTTTATGTTACAATTTATATTTTTAATTATGTATGCTTGTACTTTTCACTATATTGTATCCTACTCAACACGGGGTTTTCGGAATCATGGAGTTAAAGATACCTACTTTACTATTTAATGTATAGACATAAAACTTATCAATCGATTTAAATAACGTGGTGCTCCGTAGCAGCCTGGCGTATTTTTACTAGCTCCTCAAAAAATAATTATTTGTCTAACGAAATCTAACTACAAATTTAAAAAGTTGAATTTTTTTTTTTTTCTTTTTCAAAGATGGTGAATGGTAATAATATTACTTTATTCGTGCATTTCATAACATATATATATATATATACATACAGTTTTTTGTTCACTTTGCCCAGATGTATGAAACAGTACTTATGTTTTTCTTGTTGTATTATTGTAGAATGTTTTATTATTTAATTTTGTCTTTTACATTTATTTAAACTTTCTACTTAATATGGTGTTTAATTTTTAGGTTAATTTATAAGTATAAATCTTGTATAATTTTAAGGTTTAATTTTTTTAATAAATCTTAGGTACAAGCATACGGAAATTTATGTTTTTTTTTAAATAAAAAAAAATATATATTAAGCCAAATATGTGAGTGTTATAAATTTTTGTAAAAGGCAGATTTGCCGTTTATGTTAATAAAATAAAATAATCACTTTGTAAAGCGCCCTTCAGGTATTATATTACGAAAATGACGCCATATAAGTTATCCATAATAATAATAATAATACCTCCTTTTTTAATAAATAAATAAATATTTAGATACCAATCCATTGTTTTTAAACGCTGTATTAATATTTGAAGTATAAAAAAAAAGTTACCGCCAAAGAGTTCAGTGGTTTTTTTATATTTTTGATTTGTAATTGACTAAACTTGGCCAATTTTTTTTCAATTTTTATGTATCGTCTTATCAGCGCTAATATTTTTTAAAGTTTTGCATTTCTGAAATAACTCCGCGTGTGACGTCAGAGGCTCATTTCCGCTTATTCTTATTCAGTACTTCCTATTGGTCCAAAAACAACAAACTCACCGGAAATCTTCCACAACTCTCATATCATAGGTTGATTCGTATGAACCAGGGACCTTATTCAAAGAAGTGCGTTTTTATTGAAATATTTTTTTTAAATTTTTTTTTTCCATTTTCAAGAAACATTGCCGTACAATTAAATGCTCTAATTTTTATCACGCGCAAGAAAACATTTTTTATATCCATTTTCCGTAGGGCTAAAGTTCTTCATTGGATTGCATGTTTTGGTGTATTTTCATAACTTCATTTTACATCTCTAAAATAAAGACTTTGAGGGTTACTTAAAAAAATACTCGTCGGGGTTCTATTTCGGAGCACCCGAACGTGAAGCAAATGTTTTAGCCATTACATTACATCCGTTATGGACCGCCAATTTACCGACTGAATTTAGTTTAAAAAGCACAAAATTTCTAAATTCCTTGAAATTTGCGTTCTTTGCTTTCTAAAAATCCAACTGCATTTCTGCAAGCACACATCAAATAGAAAAGAAATTCTTTTAATTGTGTTTACCTCATAGATAAAAAAAGCGCATTGTCTTTCCGTAAGTATTTTTTTTTTAAACTCAATTTTTTTTATTGTGCTTTTATGCGATTTTTGATGCAAAATCACAATCAAAATAATGCAATGTTGTATAATAAAATAATTTTCAGATTAATCTAAATCTACATGGAATAATTTTAGATTTTCTTAAAATGGAATTATTAGTGATATGAATTATCGTGAAAAGAAAAAAATTGCATTTTCCTTGGCGGAATTATATTATCAAGTTGTTTTTTTTATCAACAAAAAAAATAATAGAGAATAAAATTTAAAATTATTGCCGTAATCTATTGTAAAAAATCAATAAATAGATCTCACAAGTTTTCTCCAAAATATTTTTCTCTATAGTAAACCAGCAAGCATAGGAATTAAATATTCAAACCAAACATATATAAAAAATCGAAAACGCCATACATACCTATAGGCAGATTGATAAATGTTACAGTGTATAAAAAGATTACTTAAGCCAGCTGATGATCATAAGCTCTGTAAATACCTAGACTTCCATACTCTCCGCATCTTCATCTCGATTGAAATAATATCTAATGTGTAAATTATTTATACAATATTTTCATATTAAACAATTTTTTCTTGAAATCTAATAGTTCGCAAATTTTTTTATATATTTTAGAATTTCTTAGAACAATGCTTCTCACCCTAATTAACCAGTCAAATCAACATAGTAATATATATTAGAAAATTACTATAAAAGATGAATTAATTATTTCATGCGTGTAAATTATACTATACCCGATTTCGACAACAGAGGGTGCTGTTAAAACATAAAGAAGAACGCAAGAAATACTGTGCTCTTTTTCGCGAAGGCAACCTCTGAAGTAACATGTTACGTTTAATCTCTAAAACTTTTGACTGTTAAAATATTATTGCGATTTGCAAATTCAGTGTCAAAAAATCACACTTAAATTATTCTTATTGCGTATCATTTAATAGTAAAAAAAATGTGTCATTCAATACTCGTTTAGCAACACAAATCAACTGTTTTGTCCCATTTGTATCAACCGCCTTTGGTAAAAAGCAATACAATGTAATTGCTCCAAAAATATTTAATGATTTATTGCCAAATATAAAAGACTCAAAATGTAAAACAAATTTTAAAATAAAAATAACTGCACATTTAAATAGTGTAGGGAGAGATTTTTTTGAAAAATATATGTAAATCAAAAAACGTAGTACTTTATATACTTGGTACACATACGAGTATTATTTATATTTTTATGTATTTCATTGCTTTATATTTGTTTTATTATATATTAAACCATATTATTTATGTTTAAGTAACATGTATTCTTGGCACATATATATATATATATATATACTTTATATTTGTATAATAACGGTTTTTAATTTCTTACATTTAATTAGCTAAGCATTTTTAATTAAGTAGTTTTAGTTTTTCTTTTTTATGTTATTGTTTTATTGGTATAGGACTACTTATGCTCTAAAGATTGAAAATCTCCATCTTAGAACAGGCTGTGCCATATTAGATGGAGACTATCATAAACAGAGAACACAACGTTTTCATTTTACATTAATTGGTTTTATATTGATTCCCTGTTATTAAGTATGTATATTATTTTTTTTGCAATAAATTTACAAATAAAAAATAAAAAAATTAATCCCAATCTATCTTATTCTACAGAACCGCAATTAAATAATATTAAATATGAATAAATATGACACCGGTTAATTTTCTGACAAAATCGTGGTGTAATATTTCCTTAAACATTTGAAAATACCAACAAAACTCATTCATACATAATACAGAGCATACTACGTAGTTTATTTAACATTCGCAAATAAAACTCCCTAAATATGTGAGATAATAATTAAACTTACGCTTTTATAACTTCTGAAGTAGTGTTTTGATTAATGAAAAGTAAAGTAAACATTAAACTCTCCATTATTGTCTGTGTTTGCCCAGCACAGTTGAACCGTTCGTGTCTGAGCTGTCGTTGAACAGAAAAATAAACGAGATAAGCACTCCTCTGAGCATAATTTGTTTGTTTTAACACTTCTTGTACGCTCAAAATGGTGCTTTTTATTTTATTGCACTTTATACGAGAAAAGTTCTCGGCAGAGAATGTTGCGAGTTAGTGCTTCCATTGTACCTTATAGTCGTCGGAGAGTATTTATTTGCTCGGTGGTTTACGAATAATGTGTAGCATTTTGTCCAATATGTTTCACATTGGTAACTGCGAACGTTCGGTGTTATTTCATTTACTGTAATGGCGGAAAATATTGTACACGTTATTTAGTTTACTTATTTAAATACTCAGAATTTATTTTTTTAAACATTTACTACACCTTTTACGTACTTTAAAAACGTTAGTTCTAAGGTTCATTATTTCTGGACTGGCAACTGAAGCGTAAGACTACTCTCAGTCCAGGGGGGGTTTCATCGTTTATTAGCCAAGTAAAAACAAGCGTAAATAAATAAATAATATTTGATTTTAAAAATATGTTATATATGGATTAAATACTAGCGCCAATGAGTCTGACGAGATCGACTCTAGAGGACGATTTTCTTATCTTGTCTACGCATGGGTAATCGTCACCGTGCATATTCTGTTTTGAACGAGCTTTTACTCTGTATTTGTATGAAAAATACCAGATTTAGTAAAATTGTGGCTTGAGCGAGACAAAGTATGCTTCATAATGGTAAGAGGGAAATGGCAATGTACATCTGTGCAGCGTTAGCGCGTGCGCAGATATGAGTCCGTTTGTATTTTCACTTTGAACATGCGTACTGACAAAATATCAAAATCAGATACTCACGATAAGGTAAGAAATGGGAGACCATCGGTGATTTCTGGCGAACTTGTGCAAAAAATTAAAGAACAAGTGAGAAAAGACCACCGTTTGACGCTTGACGACCTCCACAAAAGCTTTCCTGGCATTTCTCGAAGTCTCCTTGGCGAAATACTCACACCGGAGAACCGCTGAAATCACGTGACCACTGCGCGTGAACTTTCGATTCGTTTGCACAGAAAATAGAAGCGTTTTTGGACGGCGACGAGATATGAGATGTGAGTGTATCACTACACTAAAAAAGTGGTACGGTACGGTAAAAGTTCAACCAACTTTCGGGTGTCTACAGGGGTGCCTCAAGGGTCAGTACTCGGACCACTCCTCTATCTCCTTTACACTAAAGATATAGAGAACATTATCAAAGAATGTGGATTGTGGTCTCACTGCTACGCAGATGATACTCAAATTTATTTTTATTGCAAACCAGGCGAGAGAAGTGTGCTTGTCAATTTAATTGATGGATGCATCGAGAAAATAGGAAACTGGATGGCTGAAAACAGACTAACATTAAACCCATCAAAAACTGAACAACTATGGGTCGCTTCAGCCAGACGACAGAATTTGATCCAGGATACAGCCCTACCCAATTTAGGGAGTACCGCTTTACCCACTGTTAAACTATTAGTAGTTTTACTCAATTCGGACTTTTCTCTTTCATCTTCCCCATTCACCAAGAAGTTCAAAACGACCCATTCCGGTAACGGCGTCTTATTGGTTGATTTTATGTCTAATGGGACTACCATTAATGCTGAGGGTTACTGCAAGCCCTTAGAAAACCCATACAGGATCGCAGAAGAGGAATGCTGATCCAGGGAGTAAGCCTCGTGCATGACAACCCCAGTCCCAACTCCGCTCGAGTTACACAGAAGCTGTTGACATCGTTTGGATGGGATATTGCCACCCACGCCCCATTCACCCAACTTGGCGCCTTCGGACTATCACTTTTTCACTAAATTTAAAGAGTTTTTAGGTGGAAAACCGTTTTTCAACGATCAGAGGTCAAAAAAGCAGTGAAAAAGTACCTGAAACAGCTGGCGGCGAATTTCTGTGAAACTGGCATACAAGAACTGGTGCCTTGACTACATTATTGTCTCGATCTCAAAAAAAGATACGTTGAAAAATAGTTTAATGTAATAGTGAATTATTCTTTGAATTGCAATTAAATACTAGCGTTTTTCGGTTCTACATAAATGTTGTAACCTTATTTTGTGGATGACCCTTGTAGTTATGTATAATGTTAGTGCGTGTAAAACAGTATGCAAAAAAAACAATGACGAATTTAGCATTCCTATCTGGTTTCAATGTGCAAGTTATCATTGCACATATTACTATCGCTTCGTAACCATGTCAGACGTACATTATAATATTACTAAACTTAATATACAAGTTGATACAATGTGAATAAATGCACTTCTAGTGTTTTTGGTCAGGAGCCGCATGTGACTCGTACTTATGTATGGATGTGTAGGGTTCATAGTCCACTATCGATGACATACACGTCCTAAAACGTTTCACCTGAAATAGTGTGATGACCGGAGAAAGAAATGTCATCATTTTCTATAGAATCCAATAAAGCAACTCTAACGGTATTGCACATAAATCGGGAGCATCGTTCTGCACTACTTTAACATCGTCCCTACCATGAAGACGCGAACTTTAAAGAAACGTGGTCTATAAAGAGACCACAGGACGCAACGGCAGTCAGACAACCCAACAAATTCAGTTCAGTCAGTCAGACCAGCTCAACGAAGTCACTCAGTTCCTGCATTTAGTTCAAGTGCAGTCTCTTCAACAAATCATCGTTTTAACACTCGCGCAACACAATTAATTATTTATTCGCCATGAAATAAATAAACATGAAACAGCAACCTCGTGTCTTCTCTGTCAATCTCTTACTGGGATAGGAGCTCCAACTAACCCTTAACAACCATATTCCTACAGATGTATAATTTTAAATATCACCTCACCTGTCATGTAACAAAAATGATCAAGGTACGTGACGGTTGGTTTACCAATGCAATATTGGATGCACCTTCAAGTGCGTAAAATGAGTAATGATGTTTACATATCAATTTTACATATCTATTGAATATTGGCAAACACTTTTTCTTGCACTATGAGATTTTCTGGGTTATTATTATTTACCAGGGTTGATATTATTTGTGTGAGTAATATTGAAACCCTATATACCATGTCGCAGTCGGCGCAATAAGCAACTTGTTAATTAAACATTTTTGTCGTTTCACTGTTCATGCTTTTCCGTCATTTATTTACTACAGGCAACCAGATTGATTTTAATCACATTAGATAGACCAGTATAAAATTTAACAAACACAATTTATTTTTTACTGTCTTATATACGAGTTACATACATTTTTAAAGCACTTTCTAGCAAAAGCCTGTTATAAACAGTGCTATTTGGAGTTAATTTTGTTTTCATTGTTTATATTATATCACACTGAGAAATATATTTAATTTCTTTTGCAATTTGCATATTCGCTTGGAACATTTATTAAGTGTATCAATTATTAAATGGAAAACCAATCAGGTACCCGTTTTGAACTTCCGCCAAAGTATTTTTAAATAAAATCTTAGAAAAATATTATTCCCGCATTTGCTGAAAAACAGTAATTTTCACTTCTATATTTTGCTTCTTACCGTCTGATTTTAGCGGAAAATTTTATTTCATACTTTAACTAAGTACTTCTCTTTAAAGTGTCCATTCCATATATTATTTCCTTCATATTGCACGCTTCATGGATTTTTCACAAAGGACGATAATCCTATATCGCCTCAGTCCTTTAAGGGTCCTTGGATCGTTGTGAAGGTACTCTTCCTACGACGCTCAGCACTGATAAAGAAGGTACACGTTTGCGTTAAATATATCCTTTGAAACTATTTATGTATTTATTGGTTACGTTAGCAGGCTTATTTCTTTAGTCGAAATCTTAAAACAAAATAAAAAACAGCTCATTGACGTTTTTCCTCACTGACTTTTTACAGCTATCTTTTAAGAATATTTTGAGTTTGTGCAACCTCCTAGGGGGTCGTCGTAAATCCTAAAGTGATATCGCAGATTGGTAACATCCAAATCTGAGTTCAGTCATTTCGTATAATTAGTTATTAGTAGTCAGCAGTCGGCAGTCGGCAGTCGGCAGTCGGCAGTCGGCAGTCGGCAGTCGGCAGTCGGCAGTCGGCAGTCGGCAGTCGGCAGTCGGCAGTCGGCAGTCGGCAGTCGGCAGTCGGCAGTCGGCAGTCAGTAGTTATTAGTCAGCAGTTATTTGTTTGAAGTTACTTATTCTTTGTTTTGTTGTGTAAACTTAAGCATAAAATAATAACAGTATTACAAATTAATTAATTAAACACAGCAAGGCGCAGCAGTGGCGCACAGGTTTTGGTATCTCACTCATCCGGCCAAATCAGTTCCCCTGAATGTCCTGAAAGCATTACTTCTACCCATTCTAGATTACGCTGATGTTTCCAGTATTGATTTAAGCTGTGAGCAACTCGATAAACTTAAACAACTTCAGAATACAATTATAAGGTATATTTTTGGTCTTAGGAAATATGACCACATTTCTGATTACCGTAGGCAACTGAAATAGCTCAAAATTAGACATCAGAGAAACTATCACTCCCTCTCACTTCTGTTCGAAGAACTTCATAGTACTAACACTCCTATATACCTGCGTGAAAATTTTCAACGCTTATCATTTTATGGTTTACCTCTTCATTCTAATACTCAAGGCACTCTCTTAATACCCATCCACAATTCCTCTTTCTTCTCTAACTCATATAGTGTCCGTGGACTGACTCGCTGAACTGTGGAATCATCTCCCATCCACCACCAAAGATGTTATTACAGTATTTCTGTTTAAATCACGTCTGAAGATGTATGAAGATTTAAATTAAATCTTCTTTCTCTTCCTTAATCTCTCCTCCTTCGCTCTTTTTTTCCCATTGAGTAATAGTATTAGGTAGGTTATTTATATACAAATACATTTATTTATATGTTTATATTTCTTTAGCATTTTTTCACCTTTATTTTTTATTGAATACGTTTCAACTTGAATTATAAAAACGAAACTGTTATTTTATTGGTTGGTTGGGAGAAATTGTCATTTGGAAATAAGCCATGTACAATGAAAATTATGAACAAAAAGTTTTCTACTGAAAATATTGTTATGTACTGCCCGGCAAAAATATGTACGCTGTACTAAGGTATAATCAAAGTACGCGGTGATTTAACGTAAAAAATATTATTTTCTGTTTAAAAATAGGGTTGAAATGATAGAAAATGTAGATACGACGATATGTTTAATAGACTAGACGCTCAAATATGTTTGCTAAATGCACCGCCATTTAAAGGTTCTCTCCCTCGTGACAACTCTCGATAAAACGCTTACCGGAAGCTTTCAAAACAACTCAAATCACTCAGAAGGCCCGCTTCGATTGAACAGTTATCGGTGACTTGTGAAAGACGTCAGTTACAAGCTGACACGTCAATTATTTAAGCCCCATGGTGAATTTTCCCTAACTGACGGCGGGAGATAACGTGCTATTAATAAGTGAGTGGTCCTTTATACTTTATACACTCAGCGCGGACGCGAACGAACAAAATATTCGACAAAAACCACAAATGAAATATCACAACATAAAGTCAGTAGATAAATGCCTAAGTAATATATATTACTTTTAACATATATTATGTTATACATATCACCAGATTTGTCTCTATAAAATCTACAATCTGGCAAAGTTACAGTTTACCTTTCAAAATTATGACAGGAATAGTTGACTGTACAGAACTACTTAGTTTAATAACAATACATGTGCCAGCCAGGATTTGTAGACGGTACCACCTGTTTCATGTTCCAATAAGTAAAACATCGTATCTTAAAAATACTTTTTTTCGTAGGACTTTTTCAGTGTACAATACAAAATTTAAATATGTAGATTACACAAACATCACTTTATCAGATTTAAAATTTACACTCAAAATGCATTATGTAACTTAGTAGACATTATAATAATAAACATGTACATCTCCCTTCCCCTCTTTATCCTCTCTTCAAGCATTCTTGTCCTAATCCCGCCCAATTTACAGTAACTTAATGTTCTTAAAATAAATATAAAAAAATATTTGAAAATTGAAAAATATTTACGAGTACATGAAAATAACATTTTTATATACATAAACTTATATGTATTTATTTGATATGTAATATATTTTCTTTACTAACTTTGTATACTTTGTGGAAATCTGTTATTAGTTCTAACACTATATCTGTTCGTTTATAAATATGTTTGTAGAACTGTGTATTTCCCAAATAAAATAAAATAAAATAAAGTAAAATAAAATATTAATCAGATCGCTAATGATGGAATGAAGATGCTTGGATTTGCTTTGAGAGTAGCGTCAAATTTTAAAAATATATTCAGTGTTAAACAATTGTTCTGCACTTTAGTGAGGAGTAGACTTTAATACAATTCTTCAGTTTAATCACCCTATTATGAAATTCATTATCATGCTATTGAAAGGGTACAAAATAAATTCTAGCGCTTTATAAACTTTAAATTAAAAATACCTGTTGACGCCTTCAATTATGATTTTCTTAGAAGTGAAATGAGATTAATTGAATTGTCAGACCAAAGAGTTATAGCTGATTTGTTATTCTTATTTAAAATAATGAAATCAATAATTGACAGCCCTGCTTTACCTGAACTTATTCAAATTTGAATACCTGGTAGGTGCACTAGAAGTACAGAATTATTTTATTGTAATTTATTTTATTTTATTTTATTTCATTTTATTTGGGATTTTTACAGCTATTACATAAACAAAATAATTAGAAAAATCTTAAAAATACTAAAGCCAATTAAAAAAATCCACTGTAAATATAATGACACATAATATATAAGAAAAGAAGTTTAGTAATTGTATTTGTGTGACGTTTGTATTCATGTGTATGTGAATGTGTGTATGCGTGAATGAATGAGGGAGAGGATACATGTGCGTGTGGGAATGAAAGAGGGAGAGGGTGCGTTTGTATGGGTACGTAAGTATGAAAATAATATATTTGCTTAAAACTTGTAAATTGTATTAAAAATGGTACAATAAAGAGCTTAGTAAAAAGTTAATTCTCGTTCCAACTTTGAAATGCATTCACCTTAATCCAGAATACATAGGAATGGAAATAAAATCGAAAAGTATTTGATATTTTCGATACAAACTCTGTAAATGCATTAAAATGTAATCTCACTCGTTATTTCTTGGAAAAGGAATGAATTTTTCAAAAAATATATTATTAAATTTAACTTTGTTTTTTTTGGATACGTATTTTTGTTTATTTCTTTATATTTAAATTAAACATTTGTGGATTAATTGCCAAATTCCAACTTCTTCCAACCAACTGATAAAATAAAGGTGTTATTAAAATTATTTAAGCTTTCATTTTTGTTCCAAAAAACGTATTATTTATAAAATCTTATTGTAACATTACTTTTCTTTTTCATTATTACCTAGCTAAATACTAGTCACTTTATGTTTATGTTAAATTTTTCTCCATTTTAATTTGCTATATTTAGAACATAAGATTTTCTCACTTTAATTGTTTTCTTTTATTTGTCATCTTAGATTTGTATGTTTTTTTAAAAACTTTTTTGGAGTTTAAAAAAAAAACTAAATTGTTTCGTTTCAATTCTTCTTCTTCTTCTTCTGCAGCCTAATACCCGTATGAAGAGACAAACCTTAAGGTTAGGAAAGTACATTCTATTGTCTTCACCTTCCGGTTATTCTCTGCATTTGAAATTAGAATCTACTTCCCTCACCTTAAGTTTTGTCTCTGCATACGGGTATTATTCTCTCCACTGCTGGATAAAGGCCTCTTTCAAACGTCTCCATTCCTTCCTATCACCCGCTTTCATCATCCACGTTTTACTGGCAATAGAGGCAATGTCGTCGACCCATCTTTTCTGTGGCCTTCCAACACTTCTTCTGTTTGCCGATGGTCTCCACTTTATTATTCTGGGTGTCCACCTGTCATCATTTTGTCTCGCCAAGTGCCCTGCCCACTGCCATTTCAATTTCGCTGCACGATTCATGATATCCATGACTCCGGTTTGGCGCCTTATTTCTTCATTTCTTATTCTGTCTCTTAGACATACACCGAGCATCTGTCTTTCCATGGATTGTTGCGTGCATTTTAATTTATGGCTAATTTTTTGTGTTATAGACATGGTTTCTAGTCCATATGGTGTCACCGGCAATATGCACGATTCATATACTTGTCTTTTCAATCATATAGGGATAACTATAAAATTCAACATTAGTTTTAATTATTTAGTTGAATTATAAAGTTATATTTCATATTATATATAACAAAATGAATTGTTCACTCCTGTGATTATTTCTGTAAAACTTTTTACTGTAAAAGGTTAATTGAATTGTTAATATATAAGTAAATAATTAAATAAAATATGGTATGTCTTTGTTAAATAGGGTTAGAGAATATAAGCTGTTTCACTTTATAATATGTATATTTTTCCATTTCCGAAAAAGGAAAATTGAGATATGTCACTTAACAACAAACATGACATGACAAAAAACGTGACATACCATCTTTAGAAATGGAGTACTAGTCAACAATTTATGATATGTAAAAAACATATTGTTTTGCCGGCTTTGTTTTAAATGGCAAAATATGATATGTCAAACATACCCTGTTTTGTCAACCACAACTCAAATGGTATGTCCGGTTTGTTGAAAGATAGCTAAATATGGTGCGTCAGGGACGTCTGGAAAAATGCTTGTCTATTAGGCTTGTAAATTAAAATTCTGATTTCTCAGAGCCAATTAGATTTTAAAATTGCTCTCCTTCAAAATTGATTAAGAGAGAAATTAAACTTTGCAATCTTTTCACTAAAGTATTTTTATTTTTCGAATGACTTATCTTAGAAGATTGGTATCTTATTGATTTTGTTTATTATTTATTTATTTACGGACGTAAAAAGTCCATTTAACAATGCTTGAGACATTTTTTTATAATGTATACAGGTACAAATTAAATAAAATACAACTAAAGAAAATTAAAGTGACGACAAAAATATAAAAGTAATTACTACCTCAAGACAAGATTTGGTCTCTCTTATTGATTGTTTAAATCTAGACTGACTTACACCAAAAAAGTCCAAATCTTGTCTCGAGTTCACAATGCGACACAATCGGGACATTAGTGCATGTAAGCCATAGTTTGTGCTGTGCTGATCAAGAGATATCACATTATTATTTCACAACCGGTGGATTGGAACATTACATACTACTTATTTCAGTCACTTTGGTACATCCATCTATGCATTTAGTAAATAAACCATAAATATGGAGTCAATATTATTTCTACTTTTTTGGTAGATTTTCAACCCTAACTCCATTTCTCCGTAAGTGGAATCAATCATCCTCGCATCATCATCATCATTTTGTTCGCAATAACCTTATGTTTAATTTCCCTATACGTAACAAATGGTGTATAGGGCACTAATTTAGGTACTCCAATTACAGTGTACTTTGATCATTTGTGTTGCCTAGGTAAGGTGATCAGTATTACGCTCTAGGTGCAAGTCCAAGAATCATCCAGAACAGTATTTTGAGATATGTATCTTGTTTTATTATTGTTTGTTAAATAATAAATCACATTTTTAAATTTTTACACTCGTATATTAAAACAATATATTCATTCCAAATAGTTTCGGTTTTGGGTCTTGCTATAAAAAACGTTTAATTGTACAAAGATTTGTCAAATCTTATTTTTCCAACGTAATAAAAACATTTTTTCAAATAGAAACCGTTAATTTAAGATATTTTTAAAAGCGATCTGCAACTTTTGTTACAGGTTTTCGATAAGTTTTTTTTAATTTTCCTTCGTACATTTGTTAAGTTTTAAATGGAATATGTTTCAAAAATAGATATTTAATAAACCAACAAGTATCGCTCACTTTTAGAAGAAATGAACTGTGATAAATAAATATTTAAAAAATAATCTAATAATTTTGTCTGTGTAACTAAAATGTTTTATATTACGCTAATGAATTTTTCAAGATAGGCTGCAATTTTTGTTCAAAACACTGCCTTGCGATGACTTTCTAAATACATTTTCAATCTTAATAATAAATTATCTTTTCAATAATTGAAAAAAAAACTAAACATAAAAATATTATTTAATTTAAAAAAATATATTGTGCCTGTGTTTTATATTTTTCTATTTGATATTCATTTAATAAAATTACCAACCTATTTTCAATACACACTTGCATAAAATTACTGAATTGTGATTTTTTACTCTGCTTAACAATTAATGTAGAGAACATGGACACAATACGAGCATATCAGAACAATATCACATACAACATTCTAAAACGATACAAATAAACCGGGGATTGAAATTATTTACTAAACAAAACGTAACAAAACATTCAGAAAACCTTTGAAAAAGACGTCAAAAATATTATCATTAACAATAGAATATGAATTTTAGAAAGAAAAAATATATCGTTAAATGAATGTAATCCGTAAGGGTTTGTAAATAAATTAATTTTAAATAAACAAAACAATCAATTCTAGTCATGGAAAACAGTTTCTAGAAAATGTTTTAAATAATTTTTATTTTCAGAAAGCTCGTTTTGTACTGCAGATCTCGTTCGACGAAAACAAAGCCATTAATTACTTTCAACGATACTAGCTTCGAATATTCTCGACGTTTAGACATTGCTTCGGGATTGGCTCGTGTTCCAACTTCACATCCCCCGCGATACTATACTTATTAAATCTTAGCGTTTCCGAATAGCGGGAGTCCGGGAACAATGGGCTCTGGATCCTTTCAAGAGCCTGTCGGAGAGACTCAAAGGAAGTGGAATCAATGCCAATCTAAAAGCTCATCCGCACGTATTTGAAAAGTTTAATAACGTTGTATCGTGTAGCATTGTGTTCTTTTTGACTGGAGGATTTCAACACTTCTCGTGTTGATGTACTAGTAGAGAAATAAGGTCTAATGAAAAATATCGGATGATCGTATTTACGGAAATTGAAAACCTCGTTCTAAAAACATCAAATGTCCTAATTTTTTCAAAACAATATTTTTCGATTTTATTATTCTCTGTCTATCAATACAATTGTTATTTTTCAAATGTTTAATACAAATCAAAGGTACCTTAAATTTACTGTTAAAAATACAGTGTTTTGTATTAACAGCAATTGTTCACATCAATTTGTTTAAATATAGCAATTGTCCACAGCGATTTGTATGAATTAACAAGAAATATCCTTTAATTAGCATTAGCTATGGCTCATTGTTTTACAGTTCAAACTTGTTCTGGATACTCCTTTAGGTGTTTAGCAGTGTTTACAGGAATATTTTCACATTTCTAAATATTGAGAGTTCAACTACAATACACGTTTTTGAAAATTAATATTTTAAGTATTCCTCCTAATTTTTGTTTGGTTTAATTTTAATTTTTTTACGCCTCCACTCGTTTGCGAGTGATTTCGATTAAAAAACCACACAGACACAAATATTGTTTAACAACGGCAAATGCCACATTAACATTTTATTGAATATTTGACTATATGTTCATAAAATATTTCTGAAATTTTTAATTTCCATACGGTGCACTTAAAGTTAGTTATGATTTTATTTTATTAAAAAATATAATAAACAAAAGTAAAACCGTGGTACGAAATTTAAACACTCTCCTGAAAAATTGTTGGTTCATGACATTTGAGGTTTTCAAGACAAAGTTTAAAACAATTACTTCAGTTATTAATAAAACTAATTTTGGTTTTTATTTCCAACAAATATGGTTTTAATTAACAATCGTTTAAGTATGTCGAAATGTTTGTAGACAAAGCTGGAGTCTCTCCCTAGTGAATTATGAACAGTGGCCACTTTATGCACCGTATAACACTCACCGTTCGGCCTATGTTTAAACATCTACATTTTCTCAGCTCTTCGTCCAGTTGGCTTTTGTAAAGCAAAAAAATGAAACTTTTATTGATGAGGGTAATATTCATTTGGCCGAATTATTCTACAAGTGGGCAACGCCTGAAAATACTTTAAAAATGCTGTGCTTCTTTCTTTACCCGTTTTTTGAATCAATAGTTCTAGTATGTCCTAATATTTATTGACAAAATTGGATTTCACTATTTATAGAAAAGCCGCTTAAACCAATCAATAAGATCTGTAAATGCCCAGACTTCTATATTTCTCCCTAAATTTTTTTTTTCTCTGTTGCAATAGAATTCAAATAGTTTTTGTATCTAAATGACAGTGGAATTAAGCACGTATTGTAATCCTGTAGCGGACTTGCATCTAAAGATCGACAATCAAACTTCGCTCAGTCGTAGCTTGATAAATATTTTTTTTTCATGCGATAAACTATTCTTCACAGAAAAATGTCCACAAAATTCACGTAACTTTTTTCTTCCCGTTGTTATAATAAATATGTGAAATTTTTCTTGTTGTCAAACGGGGATTTTTAATCTAAAAATTCATTTGTGAGTTAATAACATGACATTAATTAAATAATTGCTGGTAGATTTTCATTGGCGCACAGCTTTTTTCCACGTTTTTTAACTAGAATCGCCAAATGCAGAGCTTGTGAGATAAAATCAGACATGGAAAATACCAATAGAGATAGGGGTTTAAGTGGTGTAGAGAGTGGATAGACCTCGATACCACAAATTGCTCTGTATGGAAACCGCTAAAAATTGGCTTTAAGCAAAACGAACAAAACGACCAGTAAAAACTGAAATCGGATTTAAAAAAACCGAGCCTTCGTTAAATACAAAAAATGAAAATGAAATATTTAAATATTGAAGCCAGTATTTCGTCGGAAGATCTTCCAATAATAATGAAATACGAAAATTGATGACATTTACAATTGATTTTATGCGTGATTTTAAACTGCAATATGCCATAGTCAAAGAATTAAGAACAGTCCAAAGGGATCGTAGAATCATATTTGAATACATCGGACTGTGTCCAAAAATTCCACCACTATGCCTCACTTTCGCCGCGCGCATTCGTGATGCCGCGTCGTGAAAAAGCAATCTGTTAATTTCTTCAAAATTTTATTGTATTGTGCGCGTGGAAATATTGATTAACACAACAGAGTAGATAAGTAAAGGGTCATTTAATGAGAGTTATTGAATAAATGAACTTTAAACTTAAAATATAACACAAATTTTATTTTACACAGATATTTTTCTATCATGTTAAATAATATTTTATGTTTTAAAGATAATGTCGGTCAAATGTCCACGATAGAGTTGTTTAATCAAAAATTCAATTTTCATTAGTTCTTTCATTAGATGAGCAAAGTAGGGTAAAAAAAATTACTACCCTGGCAATACTATTAAAATGTTTATCCTGTTTCTTCGACAATCTGACAGATGTAAAAATAATTCAATTTTTAAGTAATGCATTTGTTACATACTCATTAATTTGCTCATTCACATAAAATGTGATTGCATCCTGTTTCTTTAAGATCCTAGCAGTATTTCTGCATTTTAAAAGGACACAACGCGGCATAGTTGAATACAAATCAGTAGTTGCGCACTGAGCGACGTCTACTAAGAAACTAATGGGGCAAAACGTAAACCTACTCATTTATGAGCAATTTAGTCGCCTTCTGTTTGATGTGCGTATGCGGTTTCTGGACTATTCTAAATTCTATAGTCATAGTTCCTAGACTGAGACCTAATGCGTAAGATTGATAACCTTTACCGTCATTATTACACAGCCATTCTTGTTCACTGCTCAACATAAGATTCCCCATACTGTCTGCGCTTTCTACATCCAGTCACCAGCAATTGTCTTTTTATCATTTGACCATCGTCTGAGGTGTCTCTCTCTACTTCTTTTGTCTTCGCAAAATCTCCACTCAACTACCCCTTTAATCCATCTTTGGTATTTTTATCTAGCAAGATGCAACTTATCATTTGAGCTAAGCCAATATTTCTTTTACGCCCGTTACTCCTGACCTTTTCCATATCTTGGTGTTTCTTATCCAGTCAGAGAGTTTTATTTATAGTATGGCTCTTTGATGTTTTCTCGCTGATACCTGGAGCTACCGTATAGTTTATTTATTTAACATATCAATATTGGAAGTACATATTTTATATCAGCGAGTATAAGAATCTCGGCCACAACATGTTGCTTTCCAGAGATAACCAGACCGCCGAGCTTCAGAAGAGAATTGGCCTTGGGTGAGCAGCATATGACAATCTGAAAAAAAATTTTGACAGCAACATTCCCCAAACTTTGAAACACAGAGTGATGAAAAATTGAACTTAGTTATACAAAAAGCAGCCAGCCATAGAAAAGCAAAACTAAGATTTTATCACTTTTGTGAAAAGAGTTGATAATCAAATCGACACAACAGTTGGAATGTTTATGTGTTTTTTTAAGTATTTTTTTATTTTTCTTTTTTAATTACCATAGAAAAAAATACCATTTATTTTTTTACCGAATATTTTATTTTCTCTTTCTTGTTACACAAAAATATTATAACTGTTCATTATTTTTTATAGAAGTAAAAATTTATGAACATTTTCTTGTATACCCACGAACAGGCCATGCTTTTGTGGGATTTTTTGTTTACTATTTTTACTATTCATTTGCATTTCATTGCTATGTAATTATGCCTTTTTTTTAATACTCTGTTTTACCTCTTATGTATATTGTAAAAAACAAAAAAAATAAAAACAAAAATGTTTTTACTTTGACAAATAATTAAAAATGCTTACATTCGGTTTTGTTTGTACCACAAAAATAATTTAACTTTGTATTTGACCAGTTTTAATATTTTTTAAAGTCTAGCTGACCACACAACCTACGATGAGCTCTAGGAAAACTCTGATGTGTGTTGTGTCATTATGTATTAAACATGTTATTTTATAATATGGTACGTAATTGTTATCACTTAATCAATTTGATTTAATAACGTAAAATCAATTTTAATTACGTGTTCTAGGAATTTCAGGGATTTTTTAAAAGTTAATGATATCTCATTCAAATTTTAAATCTAAAGACATTTTTTAATTAATACATGTACAACATCAAAATTAAAATTATTAAAAAAAAAATTACTGATAGATAATATTTTATTAATTGCAATCTTTCAAAATTTTCTTTTATTTAAAAAACACGCACAATCCTGTATTCAAACTAAAGTTACGAACTCTTTTTTTCTATGAAATATTTTGTTGTCCTTTAATAATAAGGAATATTTTTACGTTTTTTTTTTTATTTTCTTTTTAATTACTATAAAAATAATGAAAAAATCCTTTCAATCTTTTACAGGATATTTTTTTTTCTCTTTTTTGTGTAACACAAAAATACTTTAACTGTCTTTTTATTATAGGAGCAAAAATTCACAAACATTTCTTGTATACCCACGAACAGGCCATGGCCTCTGTGAGATTTTTTGTTGACTATTTTTACTGTTAATATGTAATTATTCTTTTTTTAATACTTTGTTTTACCTTTTATGAATATTGAAAAACAAAGTACTTGTGTATTTATCCACTTTAATTCATTTAAGTAACTAGATTTCAAGAGGTTAATCTTCCTATTAGCATCTATACCGTAAAAAAAATCTGGTGGTGTGAATTTTTTCGGCAAAATGAGAAATGTCGTTTTTGTGATCAACGTTTTTTCTTGAAGGTAATTATTACAGTTTTTTGTATGAAAGTGGTCTGACTATTTTCAGCGGAACGTGGAATTGACCTTATTGTACCCAATAACAACAATATCTCAAATTGTTAACTGGCTGCTTTCTGCATAACTACGTTCAATTCATTACCTTGCCTTAACGTAAAAAGTGATACGCAGCATTTGTAGTACAAATGGATTGCCCAATGCATCACTTAGCTTATAAGTACTGGAATCTGTCAACGAGAGGTTCAGAACGGAATTTTCTTTAGGAAATGGGATTTGAGTTGGAATCTTCTTGGTGATTTTTCAATTATTCAAGTTGATTGTTTCACATTAATAATTTTTTTTTAATACTTATTTATAGATAAGCTATGTGCTGTTTTTAAATTATATCTTGTTTTACTATAATAATCATTTACATTATTTAATTAGGAATTATTACAGCGTATTACACAACAATAAGTAGCAATATGTTACGAACAGTAGAAGCCATTTTTATAAAACACTGTTAATTTAATAATCAATATTTTAAAATGACAATATTTGTTAACATATTACAACAGAGATGAAGAACATTTAAGAGAAGGTAATATAGAAGTCCAGGCATCTACAGGGCTTATGACCTGTCAATGGCTGGTTTAAGTGGCCACTTTACACACTGTGTAACATTCACCATTCTGTCTATATTTGATCATCTATGTTCCTTCAATTCTTTCATCTGTTGATGTTTGTGAAGTTAAAGAGCTGAAACCTTTATTTATGCGGGTGAGATTCATCAAATTGAATTATTTCACCTACATACTAGGCAACGCCTGAAAAGATTATTTTTTCATTTTGATGAAATAATTCAATTCGATGAATTTCACCCGCATAAATAAAGGTTTCAGATCTTTAACTTCACAAACATCAACAGATAAAAGAATTGAATAAATATATGTGTTCAAATATAGGCAGAATGGTAAATGTTACACAGTGTGTAAAGTGGCCACTTAAACCAGCCATTGACAGGTCATAAGCCCTGTAGATGCCTAGACTTCTATATTACCTTTTCTTGAATGTTCTTCATCTCTGTTGTAATATGTTAATATAAACAGCTCCTAAGGGAGTTGAATCCAGTCCTTCTACAAAAATTTCTGTACAAAAATTTGGACAAACTCAAAATATTGTTGACAATATTTGTATTTTTTTCCTCGATAGACTAAATTTTGACTCAATTTGCGCCTGTTTTTTCTTCTTGGGTATTTTTAGGCTATTAAAGTCTGAAATCTGTCCTGCAGAAAAAAAAATAAAACCGTAAATGTTTTGTTTTTCAATAACCAGGGCTGCATTCGACGAGAATGCACATACTAAAAAATTGAGGGGATGCATTTTTTTTACACGAAAAAAAAGTTTACATTTGAATGTTTACAAACAACATTCGTTTTTTATGGATTTACAATCAGACTATTTCTTTAAATCTCTCATAATTTCTACACATTTTTTACTGGCATTTTTATTATACTATTAACTGATGTTGAATATTAAAGCATTTATGTTTGTAAGTGAAAATTCTTGATGGAAGTTCATTAAAATTTATTATATAAATAAAAGACCAGTGATACTTAAATCCACAAATTTAGAATATCCAGTGACCGGTTGCATCGCTTTCGCGACATCTTAGAGACTGGTATCTTTACTAAGGAGTTCAATGTAATTATACAAAACAGAGGTAAGAATAGATAATTCAAAATTATATGAAAGAAAATAAATAAAGTTATTTTTATCTTAAGGATCATTATCAAAAAAAAAAAATGTTAACTAATGAATTGATATAATTTATTTTATTTTATTTTATTTTTATTTCATTTAAATTTTATTTGGCATTTTTACAGCTATAACATAAACAGAATAAGTAGAAAAATTTTAACAATGCTAAAGCCAATTAAAAAATCTGTAAATATAATGACACATAATATATAAGAAAAGAAGTTTAGTAATTGTATTTGTGTGACGTTTGTATTCATGTGTATGTGAATGTGTGTATGCGTGAATGAATGAGAGAGAGGATACATGTGCGTGTGGGAATGAATGAAGGAGAAGGTGCGTGTGTGTGGGTGCATAAGTATAATAAAATAATTGTTTAAAACTTGTAATTGTATTAAAAATGGCACAATAAAGAGCTTAGTAAAAAGAAAGAAACCTTTCTGTTAAAATTTAAATGACAAAATGATATAAATTGATTTTTTATTATTTTTTTAAGTATGTTAAATTTCAAAACCGTATTCTGAAAAAAAAAGCATTTATTTTAAAACTTAACTGATACACATCGAATGAATAATGTGCGACGAGTCCTATACAATACGGTAGGTAACCACAAAATGCAGTAAATACGAAATAATGACAACAATAAAATAAGGTTTGACAATACGCGAACGTTGATTCAAAACGAACACACAAATGCATATTATATGCACCTACATAATATACGAGTATAAATAAGAATAACGATTTGGATTATAAAAATCAGGTGTCACAAACAGTTGGCCCGCAGTACGGGGATACATAATTATATTAAAAGATCTTCTCACTATAAAACTTATATTTGTTCAGGGATAGAGAGCAACGGAGAGGGGGATGCGGACAAATACAATTTATTACCTATGGCAGTTTTGATTAACTTAATATTTTTGGTAAATATATCTATGTCGTTAAATTTCTTGTTATACATATCCATAATACGGTTAATCGTAGCGTTTTTTGACGAATTTGTTCTGCATTTAGGTATGTGGAAAAGTCGTGTATAACGCATTTGTCTCTGTGGTATCTTAAGATGAATGCGGGTAACCAATTCGGGGGAATCTATTTTATCAGTTATTATAATGTTATTTTAATGAGTTTAAGTATTGCGTGTGTGTATAAGTGTGTATGTGCTGAAATAAAAAAAGTGTGTTTGAGGTGTGTGTAGGTGAATAAGTAATAAAAAGTATGTATATGTTTATGGAAGAAGTAAATGAGAGGGCGTAAGAAATTTGATTGTTCAAAAAAAAAATGTATTCAAAGCCTCTTAAAAATATATTTTTGGGTAAACTTTTAATGTTTTAGTCCGAAGAAGTTGGAACTTGTGTCTCAATAAATGTAAATAACACCGGTATTTGTTACAAAATATATAAATTAGTGTATGAAAATATTCCAGAGAACATTATTTAAGATGAAAAGTAGAAAGCGAACAAAATTAATTAATATAAAAAGAGGAACCCATGATCTTACATAAATCAACAATGATAAAACTCCTTGATTAACTTCCTTTGAGAGTTTTAATTATTTTGGTCTGATTAATAAACAAAATTAATTTTGAAATTCTCTTTACTCGCTGATTGCCTCCGGCTCTTATGTCATCTAAATAACGAGTTTTTTCTCGAATATTCTTTGTGCGTAATCCAAAAAATAATTAAGTGTTATTCTTGAAATAATTACGTTGAAAATCAAAAACACGTTTCAAAATAAAAAAAAATACTCTCGAGTATCAATCGATTAATAAACGTAACTGACATTGACATTTCTAAGGCGTGAGCAGCGTTGTCAACCTCCATCATGCGAAAATCGGTAGATACAGAAAAATAAAACGGTAGATTTCGGTAGATTCATTGTCCTAGGGCCGGGGGTGATGGGGGAAAGGGGGGTCAATTAAAACTTCTCCAACTTTGTTTATTACAAAAATTCGCTTAACATGCAAGTTGATTTTTTTCACGCAAACCAAATGGCGGCCTCCTTGAACAACGGCTGACGTTTTCCTAACACACGAAGAGTTCCGGATTCAATTTCCCAATCACAATAATTTACATAAATTTGTACTTTTATCGTAATGTTAAGCTTAAGTTTAAAATAATAAATACTAATCTAATAATAAATGCTTAAGTAATTAAATTCGAGCAGAAAAAGTAGCAGGCGACAAAAACGTTTCATAATCACTGACATTCCGTTTAATGAAATATGAAATAATGAAGAGAAATGACTTAATTTTAATTGATCAACTTTGAGAAAAAGTGAGAATCAGTAACTACCAAAACACCAGCAATAACATATGTTTTATGTACGACCGGAGGTTAAGTACATAGTATTCATAATAATAAACAGATAGCAGGAAAAGTAGCTTTCTGAGCAAACAGAAGAAAGTGAGTATAAGTTAATTTGTTTGTAAATGGAATGCCTGCATTTTAAAAAACAAATAAATTGTAAAAAAAAAGTTGTACGGAAAAAATGGAAATGTATTAAAATCGGTAGAATTTCGATCAAATTCGGTAGATTTTACCTAAAATCGGTAGGTCTACCAAAAAATCGGTAGGTTTGGAAACGCTGGGCATAAGCAATGACGATTTTCTATTCTAAAATTTATACTTTTATCCTGATTTCAGTGAATTAATAATTCTTTTTACCATTTTACCAATCTTGTTTATTAAAAAGTTTTGAAAGCCATTTTGCATTGAAATAAATAAATACTTTATTCTGAAAATAAAGGACAAGTGATACTTAATCCACAAATTTCGAATTACCGGTAGCCGGTTTCATTTTGATGCTAGTCGAGAATGCTGCAAAAGAGATGAAACCGGTCACTAGTTATCCGAATTCATGGATGCATTAAGTAAAAATGTATGAAAATTTTTACTCACTCTTTACAAAAATTCACTTTAGTTTTTCATTTTAACTGACTTTTTTGAAAAGTTAATAACAGTGTACCTGGTACAAGTAATGAATTACTTTTAGGGCTTTACTCATAAACTTGGTATAAAGTTACGCCTAGGTATAGTAGTATAAAACGGACATAATATCAGAATGAATTTAAAAACAATATGTATGTTTATATCTTATTATTAAATTTAGTTGATTTATCTATGTCGGCTGGAACGAGAAGAAATTTATTTTTATATATTGTTTTATTTTATCTTTAGATTAAATACATCTTATACATACAACGCTACTGATTATCAATCTATATGACTTGTTTAGCAGTGCCGATGTACTAAATACATAGTTTATATATTATTGTTTGGCTTTATAAATATGTTAACATTGTACTTTTTGAAATTGTCTTTTTGATAAATGTATATCTTATAAGTCAACTTAGATTGTTTGTATAAGATTGTATAAGTATATTTTTCTGTAAAAGTATAATTTAACTAAATAAAAGAATAAAAAATTAGTGGCAGAATAAAGTAAGTTGGTAGGAATGGTAGGCAAATTTTAAACTAGGTTTATAAGAAAGGCCCATTGTGTTCTGAAGGTTAAATTAATTATAGACCTTCGAATAAACAGTGGAAACACATGTTTATTGACTTGTTGCTTATTTGAAGAACTCCATGTTATAATTTTAATATTAAAATCAAACACTGATTTTAGTCTACTTAAAATCGTCTATTTTATTTCAAGCCTTTTTAACCATTCATAAATTATTTCACAATTTATATGTCAATAAATGCTTTCTATAGTTTTAAAAGAATATTATATTTTTTTCTAAAACGCAAATATAAGTTATTATAGAAACAAAAGACGAGTTATATTTTAACCCACAAATTTGGATTATCCAAAAAACGGTTTTATCGCTTTCGTGACATCTTTGAGACTAGTATCTTGATTAAAAAGTTCAAAGTATTTACATAAAACATAAGTATGGATAGAGAATTCAAAATTATATGTAAATTAATTTTAATTATTTTTGCTTAAAGGGTCATTAACAAAGTGTTTCAGGTTAACTAATGAGTTGATAAAATGATATTTCTAATGATATTGCTATTGTAATCACAAATACTATACCACTTTTTGGTTTCTGCCATAACCCATGTTTCTCGGGCTATAGCGATGGCCCTGTTGGCTGCCGGGGTGTTGGTTTTCGTCTGTACGCTGACATAATTTAGGACAATGTTCCGCTTCTTGCACTCTCGGTCGAACCACTGGGATGCCATTCTCAGTTTAAGATGATTTTTTTTGTAAAGTCGTTCCAGGGTTGCTGTGTTCGCGTTTAAAAAAATAAAATGTATTATAAGATATTAGTCTCAAAGATGTTGCGAAAGCGATGAAACCGGTCACTGGATATTCCAAATTTGTGGATTAAAGTCACGCGTCTTTTATTTCTATAATAAATTACAATGAACTTCCATCAAGAAATTTTACTTACAAACTGAAATATTTTAAAAATTTATGCACCTAAATTCCCTATTGCTTAATAAACACCTGGCCTTAGCCTTAAATTTTGTTTTTTTCCATAATTATAATAGACCACTTATTGAAGTGGCAGTTTTTTTGCCATTGGCTTAAATAAATATTTATGCATTTTTGCAGCATTTTTGAATAAACTAAATAGCTTTCATGTTCTTGACCTATTTATTTATAAATTTTAACATTATTCAAATTAAGGTTGCTGTCAAAAAATAATAAAATGTTTTAAACGGGCATTTAACAGTGCGCGATAGCCGACTGTTACCGGATAGTTTCATTTCAAAACCATTCAATAAAATAAAACGCGTACTTTGTCAATAGTTTTTTATTTAAATTAAAACCATGAAATGTTACATCAAATTGTGATTAAAATGACCAGATATTCATTGGTAGATACAATATTTACTTCAAGTTTATCGATCGAAAACATTATCAACTATTTTATAAAAAGATATGAAGTTCGATACAGCGTGCTCTCCTTAAGAAAATATTTTTAAACTTACGAACTAAAGTAGAATCTTAAAAAATTTAAAAAGCTGTAATATTTTCGATGATAAACTGTAGAAGATATAATATATTATTTCTTTGGATAAAGCTAGGGCGAAGGGAAATATGAACAAACTCAGATATAAGCACATAAATATTAACAAATGTGGACATTTACTTACTTTTGACATTGATTTCCATCGCTTAAGCTCACAAAGCATTCACATCGAATAAAACTTTACGATTTTGACAAAAACATACAATGCCATTTGAAATATATTAAATTATTTATATTTATTTATATTAGTCATAGTATTTACACATCAAAACAACAATAGATGCTTTGGCATTAAGAAGTGTAGGTTTAAGTACTTTTTAAGTGAAACATAAATACTTAGTAAATTTTATCTTTACCCTGTACAAAATTTGAAGATATAATGTTTTCTTCTAAAATATAAATACAGTAATATGAATAAATAACACGTAGATTATCAAATGTTTTTTATGTACATAATTTGGTTCTCTTTTAAAGACAAGTTTAACAGAAAAATACTTTTTTTAATAAGTTAATATAATAAAAGATTAGAACCACCATTTCGTGATTTTTACTTATTAGACTTATTTTATGTCCGAAATTGTGTATTTACTAATAAAAAATCTTTGGTTTTAATGAAAAACTAGAGTTGGTTAATTAAACGTTTCCCTGTCTTTTTATATAAAACGAAAACATTTTTTTTATCAGAGGATGTATACAATCCAATCCTTTAATTTGAGAAAATCTCTTTTCTATAGATAACTATATAAAAATATCGTGTTTTATGGTGTCAGGAGATTTTTTCATTTCTTTACATAATACAGATAATTAATATAAATCAATTTAATATTTCTACAGCCACTATTTGCCTCACTCGATATTTCAAAAAACATGTAGCGCTGTTTTGAATAAAAACATTTTATACAGCTTGAAATAATACTATAGTAAAATAAATTATTAATTTATATCAGATTAAGTAATCAAATAATAAACAAATAATAATTCAAAGTTGAAGATGGTTTTTTTTTAATTTGTTAAAAATAATTTGATTCTTAGGAAAAAAAGACGAAACCGATTTATTTTAAAGTAATTTAAAATTCACTATTTTAGTAATTATTTTTCTAATTGCTAGTCAGAAGAGGCTTGTTTTCTCTGTATTTTTTTAATCAGTTTTACAACACAACGTTTCAAGAGCTTTGCGAAAATTCAAGATAAACATTTGTAAGATTAAATTTTATATTTTTTAAAATATAAATACTATTTTCAAGACATTTTACACCCTTGATTGATATTTAAAAGCCAAAAAGTCACAATTTGACGATTTTTATAATAAATATATAGAGCAAGCATATTAAATTATGCACGTTAAAATGCAGAATCAAATTTGAGAAATAACTTTTTAATAATAATTCTCTAATTAACATATGTACATTTCACATAATTTATTTTGAAAAGATTGGATACTGGGTGACTAGTCTATTTCATAAACTATTTATGTAAAATCTATACAATTTTATAATAAATTAGTTAAAATTTGATACATTTATGAATTATATTGTTTATAAGTATAATACAAGAATAAAATAACAAATTATTCAAACTATTCTTCTTGAACTATGTACAATATTGTCAATTCACAATAGGTTCAATTTGGTGCGTTCTTAATATAGAAGAATGTCTCTTTAATGTATTTTTAATTCCATTGTTATGCACAATCACCATATTAACAGTACATCCAAATTTTTATGCATCTGAAAAAAAAAACAATCATTAATCAAATGAGACGGAATACAACACATTTGTATTATGATAGAATGATATTCTTTTGCTAAAATATATTCTGGTGAAGAAATAAAAACTACATAATGTTTGTTTAAAATTGAACATAAAACTATGAAGATATTACTATTAAAATAAATAGGTAATAATGTAAATAAAAAACGTTAAATACGTCAATAATGACGCACAATTTTGATTTGTCGTTCACACTAATAAGTTAAAAAGCATTATTTATGACGAAACATGTTAAATAATTATTACAAATTGTAAAGAACGCATTATTAAAGATATTTAATGTGACACTAGATGGGTTGTGGTCCCGTAGCTAGGTGTCGCGAACTCATGGATTGGAGGTTCAAGGATTGAACGCCGCTCTTAACTTGATTTCTATTTTCTAACTGAGTGTTATTATTTACAACTCCTTGAAAGTTGACCCAAAAATCTATGTACACATGATCTTTGATAGTATGTACAATTTGAATAATTTCCATCTATAAAACACTTTTTGGAATCCAATTAATAATAAATTTGATGATCTAGAAATTATTTTAATGTTCATCAATTAATTACCTTCACAACTATTCCAGTGACTTAAAATAAAGCCAGCAGGATCGGCAAGGCAAGTAACAAGAAGAGGACGTTATTTCTTGGAGCTGCATCAGTTCCTGTAAACAAAAATATTCAAATATTAGTACTTCAGTTAATATGTTCATAGTTCACTTTGGTTGGTGTGTAATGTCAAGGACGTTTTTTACTAATAATCTGAATACCATATATAAAACTGAATGCAAAGCATTTTATTGGGACAAAAAGATATGTCCAATGTTAACATTAATAGATGTGTTTGTTTTTTTTTTCTCGGAAAAGCTTTGACTCTCAAAATACTCGATTCGCAAAAAAAGTTTTTAATTTGGTCGAATATATAGAAGAAAAGATAAAGACATCGATTATTCTTCAAATAAACATAATTCAATAACGGCAAAAAACATTATGATTTATCATTGGGATTATCAAAACAATACTATTTTAAATCATTTCAGGACTATCAAATTGAGCTTAAAATTTTTTGATAACATTATACATTTACGAATTATCTTATAAATAAAATTGTTAAATAATAATGATAATTCATTATAAATGATACTTTTATAAAATACATCACAAATTGCACTTTTAATGATTATACGAGGAATATGACTGAATTTATAAAATCAAACAATCTTCATGTCAACTTGTACTTATTGTAATAATTTGGCCAAATTAAAATTATTAGCTTGTTCATTGAAATAAACTTTTGCTTATTTGTAAAAATTGTGTTCACATAGTAAAATTAACTTTATTAATTAACTTAACAATTTTTAATTAAATTTATTGTGTATTGTATATTGTTTGTGAAACATTATTAATAAAAGGAAAAAACATAATTCCTGAAGAAGGCATGGTGTTTTTGCCGAAACTGGTTGGTTATTAAATTATTTTAAAAAAATAGTAGCAAAAAAAACAAAGTTATTTAATTTTTGTGTAACAAAAAGTTCTTCAAACATTAAAAAAAAAGTATTTCCTAAGTAAAACTTTGCTTTTATTCAGTTTTTTTTTATTTTATTGTTTACACTGATTATTATTGTTTATATATGTTATTGATCACTATTTATAGTTAAACATTTGTTATAGTTAACAAAAATATCGCTTGCATTCGAAATAAATATGTATTATTCACAACATTATTTTCAATGAAAATCAGTCTAATTTAATCTAATAAAACAGTAATTTACATGAATTTTGTCGCCTTTCCACTAAAACACTACTAGTTTTCATTATTTTTTCTATTCAATAGCTCAGTTTGGGCGCATTTGCCAACGCGGACGTGTTTGATGAGAAGGAGAGCCTAGGGTGGGCCGGGGAGAGACGAGAATAGGGGTTGCATGAAAGGGACTGAAGGACCACTCACGAGGCTAAAGGATTGCCGCCAGAAGGGAGCGAAGTAGACCGTCAAAGGTAAGTCAAATAAGCCGCCAATGGGTGAAGGGCTTCAGGCGTAACCAACACTTGAAAAATCGCTCATTAATAATAATTTCTGAATAAATTATTTGGTCAATTGCTAGATTTTTACTCAAAATAATTAGTACGTATTTACACTTAAAACATTATTAGAATCTTTCTGACAGTTAAATTTAAAGTTAGAAATACTGGGTTTTGGTATTTTGAATATGTTTAAATATGTTCCTATGTAAGATTTAGTTTCATATCTATCTAAGTCTTTCTATTTCTGGTAAACATACTTCCCAGGAACACGAATTCCTCTACCTGTTTCAGCATACCCATTCGCACCGATTTCACATTTAGTCATACTTTCATCTCTTCCAAAAACTATCACATTTAATTTACCAACATTCGTCATCAGGTTAGGAAAACGTTTTTTTAATTTGTATTTATTTGCACCACAATAGGCCTGAAGGCTCAATTACAGAGTTGAATTACAGCACATAAAACCAAGGCTTGAGAAAAATTACATTTCAAATTTTTGTGTTCTCACCAGGAATCGAACCCAGAACCTTCCGTGTGTGAGTCAAACATCTTAACCACTAAATTATGGAGGCTGTATCTTATGCATAAAATATTTAGAACGATTAAATTAGGTATGTAGTAGTTAAATTTTAATTTAAATATTGTAGCACTATTTGGCGAATATTTTATTGACATAAGAAGCAAGAAGACCAAAAATTTGCTTACCATTAAAAGTTAATTAGTAGATAATATTTTTATAATGTAAACATACCTATATGTTACATACATACGTGCTTTAATTTTATTTTTTAAAAAAGAGAAGTACTTTTGTTTTTTTTAAATATCTCTTTACGAATACGTTCATACATTTTTTAGCCCCGACATATTGGTTCCTTGGAACAGGCACATCCATATATGAACCGATAGATCTTTACAAGTATTCTGCTTTATCGCGCTGCTTTGATTGTTTGACTTACCATTTGTGTGAAAGTAGAATATAAATTTATAATTTTGCATCTGTGATATTTTTTAAATACAAAAATTAATAAAAATTGTACTTTTGAAATTGTCGTAATTTTATGATTTACTTTCAAATATTGGTTTCTATATGAATACAATCACTTTTTTAAAAAGATCCAGGCCCGTTTTACAATGGGAAGTTAACATTTATATTCAATTTTATCTATAAAGTAAAACTAATTTTTCTGGATAAAAAATGGAATGTGTGTGCATTATTTTTTCTAAACACGTTTAATTACAGGTTACCGACGAAAATACATTTATTTTTTATAAATATTGATTTTAATTTATATCCGCTCGACATGTACCGATAAAGCCTATTTATAATTGTATCTAGAAATAGATATCTTTCTAATTTTTTTTTTACTATTTAATTTTTATTTGTGCTATCAAAATTAATTTCTAAATGGAATTATGAAATTATCCTAGAATTAAATGAAACTTTTAGATACAAAATTCTAACTTTGCTACACCATGTTATATTGAATAATTATAATCAACAGTATTATATATTCTAATGTATTCAAATTATTATTATTTATTTTGATGTGTCATGATATTTATAAATGAACCGATACATATAAATATCGATGAACAGAAGAGTCTTGATTTAACAAGAATTTTTTTTATAAGTCGGGACTATAAAATTAATGATTGTTACATAGGTTGAATAAACATGTGCATATTAAATAAATAAATACAAATATAATCGCGTCCTTTACACCATAACTTACTTATCTATTAAAAAAATAATTTTTTGACAAACATTTCGTTATTGACGTTATTTATCCGGGTGCATTTTGAAAACTATGGAACATGGTTAATAAGAACTTAAAATAAATGGGTTTGAAATCGGATTCGAGATTCGTGAATGATTTTCTGGTTCGTTTTAATAAAATTTGTTGTTTAAATCCGACAAGGGATAAGTAAATTGAAAGAGTGTTTAAAACATCAAAATTGTTAATTTTGAAGATCGCCTGCGGAGGTGTACAGGGGTGAATCGGTTGATGTAAGACCAGGGGAGAAAGCCTCCCGAACGTGATTACCTCTCACCTAATTGACTGGCAAAGAGTCCTCGCGAAGGCTGCCAGACCCGTGACCTCAAGAGGACTGTGGATCTTTGTCGTTTGGCCTAATGAACCCGCTTTCTGTGAGACAAACAACCCGCCCTCGGCTTGGGCGGGACGCACTCCGCCCATTTTCAATCCACCCCTTTTGAAGTAAGCGAAGAGGCGCTTTTTCCTTTTGACGCGAAATAATTTTCATTTCTCTCATTATGCGATCGCGTCACAGTTTTGTATTAGTCCTCTGGTAAAAAAGCTCCCTTATCTTATTCAACGATCTAAAGAAGAGATGCCATACAAATGATCCAGCTTACCGAGGCTGCTTTCATATTTTTTTTGTTTCAAAGAAATTCCTTTTTAAAAAATACTTTATCAAGGAAAATCGTATTAAGTGTTTTGTTAAATAGATCATTTTATATTTTCTCCAGAAAAAAGCTCTCAGCCATTACTTCGTATTTATAAGTAACTGCTTGACTTGACTTTTTATAGAATGAAGTTGAATACAAACTCATTTTTCATCAATTAAAATTGTTTTTTTTTTTTTTAATTTCCAAGAGGACATTGACGCACGTATCAAAATGACACAATGTTGTTTAATTTAACCGATTTGATCTTTTTTTTTGGAAACGAATACACCAAAAACTATCACTAATTGAACATAGTTATGCAGAAAACATCCAGTCCACAGTTTTGAAAAAAATAAATATTGGTGTTATCGAGAATAATCACCCTCTGACAATAGTGTCGATCACAAAAACGGCATTTCTCAATTTGCAGAAAACACCCACAAAACTACAAAAATCTTACGCTACTTTAAAAATAATTAAAACTGGTCAAATACATAAAGAGATTCTTGTTTGTAATATAAAAAAATAATGTATTCATTGTTTTTCATTTGTCAAAGTCGAAAACATTCCAAATGTTGTGTAGCTTTGATTATTTACTATTTTCATAAAAGTGCTATAATCTCAGTTTCAGTTTTCTATGGCTGACTACTTTCTGCAAAACTATGTTCAATTCAAGTTACCTAAAAAACGAGAATACTATGACGTTTTATCGTGATTGTTTATACACAACAACGTTTCTTAAAACTAACTTGGTGTCGGCAGCGTACAGCCAAATTGATGAAGTAAGAAAATCATTTTTTCGATCATTAATGAATAGATTGAATAGAATTATATTATTTAGGGTTAATTCTTAATGTTATTTTCACGAACCAGGTCATAAAATAATTATAAATATTGAGGTAACTATAGACATTTTTATAAATATATTACGCTAGAAGGATTCGAGTGGGATATTTGCATCTTACCGTGAAACCATGTTCCAGCAGCTGACATCTCTTGAGACTTGCCTCTTCTCCCTGTTATTACAAAAATATATAACCAAAATTAATAAACAAAATAATAAAAAGCTCTCTTCACAAAGTGTGGGTATAATACTCTGCATAAAGAATAAGCTCATCTGGTAAATGAGAGCTTGGGTTTGTAATGGGAAAATTACAATCATTTCCCGTAAAAGGATTGCGGAGATGAAAGCACTTTAGAAAAATATTTTTACTTTAAATTGTAATGCAAATCTCTGAGATAAAAGCGGACGTGATTTAGAAAATGAATTCAAATCAACGTCTATTTTAATGTCAGTTAATTACAGAAAAGTTTTTTAATGAGTTAAAAAAGATATGGATTGGAGTTGATGACATCAAATTATTTCATAGAATGCAAACAAAAATTAACAAAATTAAAATAAACATCTGGTAAACATATTTCTACAATAAATTATTAATGGAATTGCTGGGTAAAAATTAAACTTAATAATTAAATTGTTTATCCAAAATATAGAAAAAAAAATTATACTATAAATATTCAAAGCATAAACTTTGTGCTTAAATATTTCACTAAATGTTACAAGTAAATAATTAGGAAATATATTACATTACAAAAGCTTTGAAAAATAAAGTTCTTTTGATTAATAATCAAACAACTTTTCAATAAAGCCCATTAAACGATGTTGCATTGCACTGGTCACCCTTAACCTTTTAAACTCAAGCCCTTCTGTTCATCCTCTACCGTTTTTCAACTATTTCTCAAAAAACATAACATATTTTTATAATCTAATCAGTGCATGTTGGTCTTAATCAGTGCATGTGCTTATAAAAATGCATGTCGTGTTAGTTTTATATGTTTGTGCTACAACATGTGAATGTGTTTAGGGGGATTAACATGTTTATTTGATTGTTGTCCTGACGAGGAGACGAGTACGTCTCGTAACCGGTAGACATAGAAAAGTCGGTTAGTGGATATATACAAATGTTTAATAACATTTAGTAAAAAAATGTCAGTTAATACCTAAACACTGGCAATTAGACACAATAAAATTATTTTAGCGACGAATGAAATAACAATAACTGAATGGCTTCAAAAATAACTTATCAAATGAATAATCTACTTTATTCACCGCCTTTTCTCATTGAAGATTAATATTCATTTTGATACATATGTCGGTATTTTTTTTTCTTGATAATTATTTTATATTTAAAAAAACATAAACTGTAGAAAAATATTTTTTATTTATTTGTAAGTGACATAGAATTATAATATAACCAGAAGACGCATAGAACAAAGTTTGCATACATTGCACTGTGTCCAAAAATTATCTTAACTACCCTTCCTGCACACATGCGTGAATTGGCCGCATAATGTTGCCATACCGCAAACAATATTTTTTGAAAACACAATTTTTAAGTTTATTTTGTATTATGTTGTTATGTTTTTTCTGTACAACAATTATTTTACTGACTAGACGATAAAAAAACAGGTACTATAAGGCGCTTACGTAAAAATAATAAAATAATAATTTATTTATTATGTCAATATTACCGTTTAGTATTATACTTGAGCTGAAGGGAAAGCTGGGTAAAAAAGTCGACTACCTTGGCAATATTAACAAAATGTATATGTTGTTTTATTTCACAATCTAACAGACGGTAAAATAATCGAATTCTTTAAAATATTATTTGTGTATTCTGTACTTACACATGAAATGTGATCTCACCCTATTCTCAATTAATCTTCGAGTATTTTAACTCTTAGGAAAGACATAACACGGCATAATTTAATTTTAATAGGCAGTTGCGTACTAAGCAACGTCTACAGAGTCACTGATGGCCAAAATGTAAAACTACTCAGTTATAAGTAGTTTAGTCGGCTTCAGTTTGATGCGCGTATGCGGTTTCTAAACTTATACAATTCTTTGGTAATTTAGAATAAATTGCCATTTGGCAATGAGCCAGCCAGCCAATGTACAAATATATATTATGCACAAGAAGTTTAAAAAATATACACAAACGAGTAGATATTATTTATATTGTATGTTTAAAGTAAAGTAAGTTAATCGCAATTTTAGTATAATCGAAATGTTACATATGTTTAACAGTTTCCCAAACATTCCCAATCATAGTCAACAACGTACCATTACCAAAACATCAAGGCTTGAGAATATCAAGATATGTATAATATTATTTTAACCTGGCCAGAAATTTTCTCATTATCTGTAACCTGTATTTTGAAAAGGTAAAAGTTAAATATTTTTTTGAAATTTATATTTAGGGCATTTACTTTATGGTTATTCATTATAATTAAAACGAAACATATTTGGTTTTAACCATTGTTACAGGTAGTGGTTAAAAATAACGTTCCTGTATTTTATGCGCCAACTTTTATTTTCTAAAAATTTGAATAGATCTAGTCAAATATTAAATAGTTTACTTGAAATTCTGTATTGTAAATCGAGACACGGGCAAAGAAATTAATTTTTCATAGCTCGAATACTGTTTAACACATTTCATATGGACAGTATGATAGATATTAATTATTTGAATCTATTTAGATTTAAATTTTTGTTGAAATTACGAATATAAAAACGGATTTAAAAATCTTCTTGAACAGAATAATATAGTTTTTTTATATTTTTTAAATATTTTTAGTGACAAATAAAATGTGTTCTAATATCACCACTCATTTTTTAACTTTTTGATATCTATTGTATTCTTCCGGTAGCCTTTATTTCAAACAAAAATAAAATATACACCCACATACAGGCCATGCCTTTGTGGGATTTTTTTGTGTTTATGTTGTAGTTTTTTGTAACTTATTTATACCTATTGTAAATCCAAAAAATAAATTATAATAAATGAAAAAAAAAATACTTTAATGAAATATTTTTTTCATGTAAAAATAATTTTAGAAAAAAAAAAATCTTGATTTAAAAAAATAAAGCCACCAAACTGTATTTGATTCTTGGTAAGGTAAAGTCTGAGTACAAACTTAAAATTCTGTTACATCGGTAATCTTTCCAAACATTTGATTTTCATTTAATTTAAGCAAAGCCTTTGATGTAATGTTTCGAAAGCGGTTCAAAGAAAATCGATTTATCTACTTAACTTTTTATTAAAGCCATCAAAAATATAGCTTAGGCATTCCGATCGAGATAACAAGGAAATTATCGACGAATATAAAACGTACTTTTATTGAATTCCAGTTCCACTTTTGGCCGTAAATCAAAATTCCTTGCTAAAATGGGCGATTCCAGCGTTCTCAGATTCCGTATAATCTCCAGATTACGATCTTCTTTTATTTTGTTTCTTTTATGCACAAGATATTTTCTTGAGTTTATACCATTCAAACATACATTAGGGATTTCTAAACAACTGCTCGAATAGGCAAAGAAAATAGTACATCATACTATTCTATATCAAATGTACCCAGATATACATTTTTTTATTCAATCCCTTCTCATACACACACACACTCTGAGTAATTTTGTTTTTTTTTTACATCAGAACCGACCCAATTACACTGGTGAATTACAAAATAGAAAAAATAAGACTAAACTCCCAAAAATATATTTTAATTTTAAATTCTCATCAGGAATCGAAACCGGAGCCTTCCGTGCATAAATCAAGCGTCTAGGCGATTTCACCATGGAGGGCACCTTTAATACCCCTATTCTCAATAGCTTGTTGGACTTGATCTAATCCATACCTTTTTTGGCTTTTATATGCATCTCAATCTGCACTGTATTGTTTTTTTATCATTCGTTCGCTTCACACCGACATGTCCAAATCACGCAGAATAATAAATAAAAAAATATCAGTAATGCTTGCCACCTTTTTATTCTTCGAGAGTGTCTATATTTATACAAATATTTAAAAAAAATTACATCAAATTTACTTAAGGCTAACGCCACACTCAACGGAAATTCCGTCCTGGTTAATCAGTACCATAACGAGCATCTACACTATATATTCCGTGGCGGATTATCGGCTACTGAGCCTTAATCCCGTAATACAACAGTCGATGCGGATTGTCCGCCGAATGTGGCGCATCCCATTAGAAAACGTGCAATACGGAGTATTCGATTAGATGCTGAGGAATAAACCAAGAGCACAGAACGGAACAGAAGTTGAAGGTGAGCGTTCCGCCGATGGTACAACCGAACATCCGCGTAGTAGGTTTAACAGTAAATCAGTGCAATAAAATGTATTGGCGTTCCGCAGCGGAATTTCCGCCGAGTGTGGCACTAGACTAAGGAATAGCATTTCGACAGCGTTCAGAATACTTTCATTATTTTCTTCATACGTTTTGCATACATTACTTATACGCATTTGGGTTGATGTTAAACAGGGGTGTACTGTTGCCGGAACGCCGTTCTGGCACTGGTTTGAGGATACATTTAAAAAAATCTTTTGTTAATGTTTTTTTCCGAAGGGTGAAACAATCGTGTAAGGAGCGTTTTAATTGCTTGGTTTTCCTACTTTAATTGCATAAAGTATTTGAAAATGTAATTAAAAAACAATAACAGTAGATGAAAGTTATTTAAAAACTACAATACTGAAATCAATCCGTTTGCTAAATTTTTGTTAACTTATGGTGAGGTAAAAAATAATAGTTTAGATCTAAATTTGTTGTTACAAAGCGAAAACCTTTTTGAGAAGGGAATATTGAAGTCTCGGCATTTACAGAGCTTATGACCGGTCATTTGCTGGTTTAAGTGGCCATTTTACATACTGTGTAATATTTACTATCCTGTCTATGTTTGAACATCCACATTTTCTTAACTTTTCCATCTGTTGACTTGTGAAGTAAAAGAGCCGAAACCTTTATCATATGGGTGAGATTTATCCGGCTCTCATCTCAGTCACCCAAACGATAAAGGCTTTGGCTGTTTTACTTCACAAAAGAGTTGAGGTAATGTGAATGTTGAAACATAGACAGAATGATGAATGTTACACAATGTGTAAATTGGCAACTTAAACCAGCCAATGACAGGTCATAAGCCCTGTAAATACCTGGACTTCCATATTTCTCTTTTAAAATGTTTTCCCTCTTTGTCACAACAAATTTAAGCAATTATTATCGCTAATTAATTTAGCAGGTCATAAGCCCTGTGAATGCCTAGATTTCCATATTCCCTTCTCAAAAATGTTTTCACTCGGTTGCAACAAATTTAGATCAAGATAACTCCCTTGGGAGGAAATTAAGCCTGTCTGCAAACATTTGGGCATAATCAAAACATTGTTGAATATTAAATTATGCATAATGTTTAATTATATCGTTAAGTGTTTAAACTTATTTTGACTTAAGTTAGGTATACGTAAAAAAAATGTTTTAAAAGCGTGTTTATTACAATATTACATAGCTATTGTTAATAAATTACAATATCATTCGTTTGTACAATTGAAATGACTATTTTTGTTGTCAGACAAAAAATGACAAAATTAGCTATTGTTTACAATATTACTTTTAAAAGAAGAAAGAAACATGAGTAAGTCGCACACCCTGGCTGGGTTGTCTATTCTCAATATTTTTGCCACAATGAGTTTTTTTTAAAGCTTTTGGGCGCTGCATATTTTGCGAGTGTACACCCCTGGTGTTAAAACAACTTTATGGTATGGAAAAAAATGCACTGACAGATAAGTCTAACATTTCTTTGTCCTTTGATCAATTATTAAAACAATGTTATTTTAAAGACTCATCATTCTATATTGTATCCTCGTGTCGTACCGTATCGGGTATGTTAGTATCGTACCGGTTATATTATAGTCCGGTAAAATTAATGGACAGTAACTTAGAAATCAATTGATTTGGAGTTTACCTGGATAATAAATAGCTTCCTTCTTCACGATGTAGTTGGCCTGAGGTATTCTTAATTCACAAACGAACTCCGTAGGGGAGGGTAGAATTTCATCCCTTAGCAGGACCCAAGACACCGCGTCGAACCGACCCCCGGAAGGTGTGATGGATGTTGAGATCCCGTCCAAGCGACCGCTGAAAAACAAATAACATATATATAAAAACGTTAGCTAAAAAACAACTTAAAAATACAAAATCAAATAGTTTATTTTATAAATAAAACACGAGTGATACTTTAATCCACAAATTCGGAATATCCAGTGACCGGTTTCATCGCTTTCGCGACATCTTCGAGACTGGTCGAGAGATGTCGCGAAAGCGATGAAACCGGTCACTGGATATTCCAAATTTGTGGATTAAAGTATCACTCGTGTTTTATTTATATAATAAATTACAATGAACTTCCATCAAGAATTTTCACTTACAAACTTAAATGTTTTAAAATCAAATATGTGGTCCCGTGACTATTTATTCAGACTCACGGGTTGGAGGTCTGTGGTTTGAACCCCATCTTATCCTGTCTTGATTCCCATTTTATAATAATGAATGGTTTACAACTTGTTAAAAAAGGTCTTAAAAACTGAAATAACAAAAAAAAAATGTATTCCTTTTTTTTTTAAAAAAAAGCCAAAAAGATCTGCACGTAAAAAAGAACGAGAACAATGGAAAAGTGTTTTTAATTCGATGGCTGCAAAAAATCTTGAAAGTGTAAATATAATAACTAATTAGTAAGCCTCGTGGTGTGCCGTACCGGGTATGTAGGTTATCACACCGGTTATATTATAGTCCATAGAACTAAGAGTACATTTTCAACTCGATGGGTACTCGGTAAAGAAACATCTGAAAAGGCAAATCGATTGAAGACAAGTCCGCATCTTATAGTATTGGTTGGCGTATTTGATTAGCATGTTTGAGGTCCTAGGATCGATTCCTGGCAAAGTCGACGTAAAATAATATCGGTTTTAAAGATAGTCTTTCATTGTAATATTTCACTGTTCCTGGACTAGCACGTCAAGCGTAAGACTGTAATCATCTTACACTTCATGTAAATAACGGTGAGATTGGAGTACCAATAGAGTGACATATGCACCACTAGGTGCGGATAGGGAACTGATGATGATGATATATGGAGCCGACATTTAATGTTTTTTTGCAAAAAACGTAAACATCCCATATTCAGCTACCTTTAGACTTTTTTGGATCTTAATTAACACTTTTAAAATAATTTACGTTTAAAGCATTAACTTTCTGATCCAACATTTTTACTTATGTGAATTAATAAAAGTATATTTTTACTTACTAAATTTTTACGTCAACCGGTTTCGAGACGTACTCGTCTCTTTGTCAAGACACTCACTACACTAACATGTACTTTCATCGTAGTTAATGTACATAGTCTAATAAAAAAAACACATAAATTACATGCAGAGTTATAGAGGAATGCAAAAATGAAATCATTTCGTCACAATACTACGGTGAAGGTGAAAGTGTGATTCAGCATTTTTTTATTTTTTTTATAGTTGCAGATTATTTGTACCTTGCTTTTGTTATATGCAAGGTTTTATCGAATAAATTTATCTTGAAATAATATTCAGTTGACCTAAACCTTTTTTTTCACTATAGGTAACAATACTTACAGCCATAAAAAACTCCACAAGTGCCAATGTATTTGAGAAAAATGTTTGCAATTGGTTGCTGCACATCGATAGGGACGAGATTGTCAATTTTTTTAAAGTTCGAGATTAGCATTTAGCAAAAATTTACAAATCTGCTTTCCTTCCATACTTTTACTTTTATTTGCTTTTTATATATATTGATAATTGTTATGTTTTTTTCATAATGTATTTTTGTATAATTTAATTTAGTACGTACTATTATAAAGCATATGATTTATTGCTCCAATTTCTTATATTTCATACTATAGTATTGAGTGAGTTTCTAGAAAACATATCTCAATTATCATTTCAACGATGCTTTTATATATATATTCTTTTTCTGTTGATTTAAATGATACTCTTATTTTGTTTTTTTTGTAATACTACTATATTTTACTATTCTTTTGTTGATTTAAATGATACCACTATTTTGTATATTTTATTATGTGTGATTATTAATTTGTATAATTTATATTTTTAATATTATTTTTGATTTTTTTTTTTGCATTGTATTCTTTAGAATTTTATTATTAATTACATTTACCTTTTTTTAGATTGTTATTTTTTGTCATTATAATTTGATCTAATTAATTTTACTATGTATTTTGATTGTTATTTATTGTGGCTTGACCCGTGTCAATTAAGGCTTTTTAGGCTATGCCCGTGCATAGCCTAAAAAGCCTTTATAAGTTCATAAATATTTAAACTAGTGTAATTTTGAATGATTAAATAAATAAAAAGCAGAATATTATTTTTTTTAAATAATAACACTTTAAATATTACATCAACAAATAATAAATAAAAAAACATAAATGTTGGACACAAAAAAAAACAAAAGGAGCTAAATACCGAAATTAAATAACATAGTCTGCTTGATCGTCCCTGTAATAAATTGAACAGTCTCTCTTCGTGTATCATTACAGTTCAGAAGCTCAGCTAGGTTATTTGTCGCAGCAATCCTAGTGTTCGTTTGCATTCCAGCTCCCATCTCGGCCTATCGAACACTGGGCAGTATATTAAAAGATGTTTTACAGTCTGCTCAGTGATGCCGTCACATGGGCAGCAACTCTCGTCTCGCAGCCCAAAGCGATGCAAATATTCCCTCATGCATCCATGCCCCGAGAGAGCCTGAGTTAGTTCGTATGTAGGCGTTTCATGCTTCCAAAATGCTTTGGCCTCATCTGTGCTTTTCAATAGTAAATCAGTATTTACACGTTTGTGTGGTGAGTGTCCTGACGATATACTAATATTGACCAACATAATAACACTTTTCAGCCTTAATAAGATACGTCGTTTTGAGTTCCAGTTATTCTCACGTGAGAAAACCTGAAATACCTAGACTAAATAAAATATGGTGATCATGTTCAAAATTAGAGTAATAACCTAATAGAATCTCTCCAAACGGAGAAAAACTATTCTTTTATCACAATATTTGAGTTTGTCCAAATGTTTGTAGACAAAAGATTGGATTTCACCCCCTCGGGAGTCATAAAGATTAACAAATTACAACAGGGATGGAGAATACCTTAAATAAGGGAATCTGGAATTCTAGGCTTTTACTGGGCTTATGGCATTGGCTGGTTTAAATGACCACTTTACACACTGTGCTACATTCACCATTTTGCCCATGTTTGAACATCCTATTTCTTTCATTCTTCCATTTGTTGATTTTAGTTGAGTTAAAGAGCAGAAACCTTTATTATTGTGAAGAAATTCATCTGACTGAATTATTTCACATACTAGGCAACGCCTGAAAACAATTTACCAATTCTTAAACTTCTTCTTAGACCAGTTAGTTTCATTACAATATTTGAGTTTATAAATAATAATATATAATAATAATAATCATATAAATGAGCGATATTATTTTACAAGTGTTTATTTTGCATTTCTGTATGATTTTTCCATACGTAAATGTCGAAATTTATGTTTAATATTTAAAGTATTTTCATACTATATTTGTTATATTATTTCAGTACAATGTATGTCATTACTCAATCTTTATATTAAATACTATGATTTGTCCCAAAATGAGTTATAAGTAACCCCTGAGTGTACAATTTTTTTTTTTTTAAATAAACCTTGAGAGAAATATAATAATTTATCGTAATATAACTCCATAACGTATTTTTTTAGATAGATTTTGATTTAAAACAAATTAATTTTAAAGTATAACTTAAATCAGTTAAATGTTATCAAATTTTAATTTTAACAGTAAAATTATTTGTGAAGAAATTCGCTATAACTCTAGGACGCATTCTTACGTAAAGGTTTTCGTAACAATTTGTTCTAATGATTTGAGATAGAATTCCCATAACTGACATTTCCGACTTTCTGAAATAGCGTGGCTTTTCAACTTGATTCGTGACTGAAACTCACCGCTTAAAATCGTTTTCTACTGTAATTAACGATAATTGGATGTAATTCAGTTGATTTCAATCAAAGCTTGGTACAAGACCTTAGCAAATATTTAATCAGGAATATTCTACCGAATATAATGAGGATGACGTCGGCATCAGCGTCAGTATATCGTTAACGTCCCTATTATGAGGCATTATAATGATCAATTAAAATTTTATTTCGTTGGATACAAAACTTATTTTTTGCAACGATTTAACTCGTCGTCTTGTTTTTCTTCAAAAATTATGACATTAACGAGAATTGAATCTTTATTATTGATAATCCATTCTTTGAATAATTCAGGCATTAATGTTTACCATCCAGCCTGTATTCAAACATCAACATTTCTTCAACTCTTCCATTTGTTGATTTTGTAAAGTAAAATAGCTGAAACCTTCATTGGTGTGAGTGAGGTAGATGTCTGAATTATTTAACCTACTAAGCGATGCCTGAAAATACTTATTAATATTTATCCTTCTTTAATTTAAATAATTTAATTTTTTTATCCTTCTTTGTATACCAATCAGTTCAATCAACATTGTTTTCTGCCTTAAGTAAGCCAAATATTTTTAATTTAGGGTTTATTTCAAAAAAAAAACTTAGCTCGACAATAAAAATTGAATTGTGATAGTGCGGGTGTGAACATCTAATTTCTGAACAGCACTACCACGGGACCATATCCCGGTTTATTTTTTGTTTGTGTTTTGATGTAATTATTATGAACATTATATCTGTAACAGTTTTTTTAAATTTGTTGATGCATGCATATAGTATATATGAGTATTTAAACAATGGATAATATAAATTTTGGTACATGCGTAAACTAGAAAATCTCTGTAGGTATCGGTACATGGTTTGAAAAAAAATACACGTAATATTAGAATTCCGATGCTAAATTCTTTTCCTAGATTGGTACACAAGTGTTAAAAATAAATCTGCCAATTTTTTGCCATTTTTTGAACGTGGGCTTTTACAAACTAGTAGATTGACGCGTTTGGTATTTTGTGTGAACGGCGAATTTTCAAAAATTTCAAAGTGAAACTGACGAACGCCCCCACTCCCGCCTCGCGGCTTGTTTGCGAGTTTTTGACAAAAAACGAGATAGCATTGATACTTTAGCTGCTGCATTTATCAGGCATGACCCAATGCAACCTTTTCCTTTTCCCAAAAATGAAGAGGTCTATGAAAATGCGACGTTTTGCAACCAGAGACGAGATAAAAACCAATTCGCTGTTGGCCATATCAAAAAGTGCGCTACAGAAAGGTTTCGAGTATTGAAAAAAAATATGGTGTTAAAGAGTAACACCCAATGGTGATAATTTTGAAGGAAACAACGTGAATAAAACAATTAATAGAGATTCTTTCAAACATACTCAAATTTCGCATATTTTTTTTTAATAGACATGAATTTAGACATTTTATAATTAATCAACAACCTTTCCACAAGTGACGAATAGTGTATTGCAGCAATAGTAAGATTATGTTATAAAAGGATACTAGCAAAAGCTTGCTTTCCACCTAAAAAATAGGTCCTGAAACGCAGATGAAGAAACACATGTACACATTCTTGGTGAATGTGACGTTTTACATCATAAAAGAATCCTTGTTTTCGGAAGACCATTGGTTTAACCTGAGGATGTTAAAGAGCTCGCCCCCTACGAAATAGCCTGATACTTTACGGATTAGGGTTTGGAACGGAAGAATTAGCAAAATGAAAACTCGCCTTTCACACGGTAGTCAACTCTTTAAAGACATGAGCTTTGAGAACTATTCACGGGTATCTATCACAATATATTTTCATAGGTCGCAGTGACTTCAAGAATTTATATAGCACTAGCCCCCCACTTCTAAGAATAAAACAGTATTATTTTAATAATTTGTTCGGTGAAAGCAAGTGGGTTTTGTCATTAAACTTTGATAAACAAAAAAAAAGACTGAAGTTGGTTCAAACAACGAAAATAGAAGAAGACGTTTTAACTGGCACAAAACTATCGCAATAGTTTCCTTAGATTTTAAATACGCCAGTAAAAGTAAATGTGCTATCACTTATTTTATAGTTTTATTTCAAAAAAAGCATTATGAAATGTGTCGAAACATTTTGCCTGAAGCTCTGAAATCACGATACATTTCGTGCTTTATACAGTTTGAGCTTTTTTCCTGAAATACGTCCATTTGCATATTTAACGGTGTTAAACAACAAAAACCCAAGCAATATATACAGTTTTTTTTTTTTTTAAATACGTTTTTATGAAAAATGGTGCATTTTAACATTGAAAGGATTCTTTTAACAATAATTTGGTGCATGCAATAAAATTTAATGGTTTTCTTCAGTAATGCGTATCTATCAACAAAAATCAACAGATGAAAGAATTGAAGGAATGTAGATGTTCAAAAATGGTCAGAATGGTGAATGTTACACAGTGTGTTAAGTGGCCACTTAAACCAGCCAATGACAGGTCATAAGCCCTGTAAATGCCTAGACCTCTATATTACCTTCTCTAAAATGTTCTTTATCTCTGTTGTAATTTGTTTATGCGTATCTATGTTTATTATTTGTATTTTCATTATAGCCATTTATCAATGATTTCGTTGAGATGCCGTATTTATTATTCATAATACCGATAAATTAAACAAACATTACAATTTATTATCTACTACATTTCTTAAGGTAAAATATTTTTCTGTCAGCTCAGATTCTGGGTTCTACAGATACATTTTATGTATAAAACAAAGTTAACTAATTAAAATTTATTAAAAAAATATTTTTTTGCGTTTCTATGATTTTTGATTTCGCTATTAAGACTCGTTAGAAGTCAAACTCGATGGTAGAAAATGATAATGAAATAGTAAAGCGGGGTTCGAACCTCGGACATCGATTCGTGAGTCCGCGCACAAGCCACGATACCACGACCCGATTCGAATTGCACTCAGTAGTACACAGGGTACTGCATTAGTAAATCAAAAGCAACCAAGTTCGATCATATGTTACATGAAGTCTTACGCTTCTCGTAGTGAGTTATTTACTACTCGCTGAAAATACAAAGAGTTGTGTTTTATATAAAATAACAATATATACTTGTGACCAACCGAAACAAGATTTTTAGCCGAAACCGAGTTTAGGCTTCCGTTCTAGTTTCGGCCGAATCTGAAACCGAAACTGAAACTCATTTTAATAAGTTCAAAGACACTTCGAAAAGCCGAAAAGTATGCGTTTTTATTGTTAAACCTTACGAGTTAATTTTTTAATTTTTAATTCATTTTTTTAATTATTTTTACAATATACATAAGAGGTAAAACAGAGTATTCAAAAAATAAAGGAAAAATACAAAGCAATGAAATACATATTAATAGTAAAAATAGTAAACAAAAAAACCCCACAAAGGCATGGCCTGTTCGTGCGTATATAAGAAAATTCAAATGACTTTTTGCCCCTATAATAAATAAACTGTTATGATATTTTTGTGTAACATAAGAAATAAAACATATTTTTTTTTGTAAAATATTAAATGGTTTTTTTTTATAGTAATTTAAAAATATAAAAAAACAAAAAAATATTGCTTTTTATTAAAGGGCAACAAAATATATCATAGAAAAAAAGACTTCATATCTTAAGTTTGAATCCAGGATAGAGCGTGTTTTTTAAAACGGGTGCTATATAAAACACGTAAAACACAACAAATAAAAGACATGAATTTAATAATTTAAGTAAATTTTGTTTATTTTGAGCGCTTTTTAGTTCGTTATTATGTTGTACATAATATTTAACTGATATTAAGATTTCTTCAAGTACGCTTTAGAAAATAAAATTTATTAACTATAAAGAAATTACAAAAATATAAATATGAAAGATTTGTATAAAATTGTAAGATTCAACATGTTCATGTATTTATTATTTTCTCAAACTTAACGGTTTGGGTAGGTAGGAAGAAATTACCTTAATGAAATATACCCGCCCTTATATGTTTATAAATTGTATATGTATATAAAGTGTAAAATAAAAATATATAAGATCTAAGCACGACTAACTATAGTCAAGAAATCACAAAGTCAGTCTAGGTTTTTATTTTATATCTTAGACCATGACAATAAAATAACTAATTATTTGAATGGACAACAATCCATTATGTCTTTATTTGCTGGTTTTTTATACATTTATAGTAATGATTTGAGATACATCTGTTGAAAAACAATAAATATAACTTTTCAAATGTCGGTTGGCTAATTTTCTTTTTTAAATCGGTGGTGCCGAGAATTGGAAACGCCTGTCCTACGCGTGCGGATGCTATAATCCGACACATCCCGACCGCAGGTTTCAGCTGGGCCGAAGATTCGGCCAATTTTTGGCTGAAACCGCAACCGCAGCTGCAACTCGGTTTATTGGCCGAAACTAGCCAAAGCTAAAAACGAAACTAAAACTTAGGTTGGTCACTAATAAAATATACTAGTTTCAAGGCTTGGTTTCCTTTTGTTAAATTCTGCATATTTATTATGCGATGTCGGTAGGAAAACGGAGAGCGCATACTTTTATGTTTTCCATAACAAACGTTAATATATTTATGTAGAGAATTCCGCCACTTTAGCTGACACGTTACTTTCATGCTTTTTTTTTTTTTTTTACATATTTATAACAGCAATTTACAATTAATTGTTTATACAACAAATCAATTAAGTAGTAAAAGTAAACATTTATATTTTTATTCTTTTGCTGGTGGTTCATCTAAACTGCCTAACTAGGGATAGCTTCCCCGTTCTAAGGCAGTAAATGATGGTTTTTAAAATAATATCAAAAAGTAATTACAGTTTTATTATTATGTGTGCTTTTTCAGTCTTAAAAGTAAATCATTTTAAAAGTTCTACATCCTAAGTCCTAAGTCATTACTAGTAAAACAAAAAATCATTACATTTCTAAATTAAACATGAGTAAAAATGAACAAGATTTGGAAAAAAATAGTAGAAAATTTGCATTCTCTTAATCTAGTGATGTGCAGCTTGTCACATTGCATATAATAGCTTTAATATCTCTGTTAACATAATAAATGCTATGTCTATTCAATTTTCGGTATTCTTCTTTATACATTTACGCATCAGCTAAAATTTTTTTTTTCATGAATAATAATTACTTATTAGGTACAGAAGAAGTATTTTACCAAAAATCGGAAATCGCAAATACAATCAAAAGTTTATCAATGTGTTGAATGTATGGAGTAAAAGAAAAAAAAGCCGGAATACCTCTTAAATCGACTCAGGTAAATAATGAGGGCTTTCAAAGCATTATCGTGTGCTGCCGCTAGTGGTTTGATGATAAAATCCATAGCGGATTAAATCAAGTGCCCTTGACGAAAATTTGCCCATACTAAACTATCGTTAAGTTTTGATTACCTGTCAGGAGTAGTGATGGTAATATTTGGCCTCGGGTACATTCCATCGGCAGAACACATAACTCTTACTGAATCTTCTTGCTGCTTGTCTTGCACCAGCCTGAAGTTTCTTTCAGGAACTGAAAAAGAAATACTCCATTGTAATTTGAGGCTGAAGATTGTGATTCTGTACATATTTATTCTTGAATGTTTAATACTAAAAATTAATTATAGACATCCTCTTATTTTTAAACCTGATATTAAGAAATCACGTAGAGATGCGTATTAATTCATCATCGTCATTTCCTATCCGCACCTAATGGTGCATAGGGAACTGCATTGGTACACCAAACGTAACATATCTTGAGCATTTTTTGTAACATGAATGTGTGATGATCAGTCATACGCTTTGGGTACCAGTCCGGGGACTTTGAAATATTTCAGTGTGAAAACACCCTTTTGAATAAATATTTTATATTAACCCTGTTGGGAATCGAACCCGAGACCTCTTGCATGTTAAGCAAATGCGTTTACCATTACACCACGAGGCCGACATTATTAGTTCTTAGAAACAGTCTTATGAATAGGGAAAGATGTTAAAAACTTGCTGTTGGAGTCCTTTTTTAAATAAGAAGACGGAAAATATCTTCTGCATAATTCATTCTAAAAGAATTTGTCTTGCTGAATATACGAGTGGATATGTTGCGATCAAAATATCCAAAACCAATTTCAAAGAAGTCAATAAGCATATTTTTTTGTTAAAATTTCGGGTTGGTTATATTGATATTGAGGAAGTTCAGTGCTACGGAAAATTGAAGACAAAAAATATTTTCTTACACGCGGTAAAAATTATAACATTTCATTGTACTGCGAAGTTTCCCGAAAACCTTTGGAAAAATATTTTTAAAATCTCAACTTTGGAACGTCACAAGTTTTACTGAACAATAACTCATCTTTTTTTTTATTCAAATTATTTATCGACAATTTTTTATGGCATTCCATTGTAATGATGTAAAAACTTAACTTAAATTAATAACTTAGATGTAAATATAAGTTGTTACATCCATAACTAATCAATTATTGGGTTGTTATATATTGTGAAAAAATTCCGGTTTCCGGGTAGTCATTTTTACCGATTAAAGTATTTTGACAGCCATAGGGGTATTCTTTAAAAAAGCACCACAAGTTTCCGATGACAACGCTAGACGTCACGGACAAAGTAATTTCAAATTTACAAAAAAGCGATAGAAATACGGTACAAAAAATATTTGGCTTGGTTTGATAGTCGTTCGTTTTTTTTTATAGTCGAGTAATAATTATGTATTAACATAATAAAATAAAAATAATTTTGTTTTATTCTGCAATCAACACCACAACGCGTTAGAAAGCACTACTCAGTGTTTTAAATAATTGAGATATTGGTATATTTATTTTTGAAAATTTGTTTGTTTATTTATTTTAAATAAATACAGTTTACGTTTTCACAAACTTACGATCGATTTTTAGACTATGCCTGGGTTGAGATAATTGAAATAAAATTGTAAAGAGTGTCATCGGAAAGCGTCTGGATCTTATAATAATGTGTTGTTTTTTTAAATAGTTTTTGTATACATTGGTAAATTGTTTATAAGTAAAGGTTTAACTTGAAAATTCCCGAAAAAGTAAGCATAGCGGATGTTCATACATGTTGTCATCAGCAATAATAGGAAACGATGAAAAAATGGTGACGATGATAGTGAAATTAAAACGAGATGAAAGGAATATTTTGAGAAGGTGTACAAAAGGCACCCAGGAAATATAGCCAGTGCACCACCTTCTCAAGTAAATGTTAGTGCAGATGACGATGCGAAAGAGATAAGTATAAAATATGATTAAAAATGCTGCTAAGTGTACGAAGAATGGGAAAGTGCAAGGTTATGATAACATTGCCACAGAGTTTATAAAAGCGGGAGGAGAAATAATTTTTGTATTTTTAACCAATTTTTGGAGGAGAAATACACTCCTCCTGATCGAAAAAGGGCTGTTGTTATGCCTCTATACAAGAAAAAACGCTATAGGGTGGATTACGGAAACTATAGAACTATCAGCCTTTTGAGCGCTGATGGAAAAATATATGGCAGAATGCTGTTTGAGATAGTAAGAAAAGTGATTAAAGTAGAGTTTGGGATATACGAATTGGATTTATGGAAGAGAATATATGGATCAAATATTTGCTCTACGAAATATGACAGAAAAGTTTCTGGTGTTAAGCCAGTCGTGTTAAGCCAGTGGTGTTGTCGATTTGCAAAAGGCATTTGATAGAGTTGGCTGAGAGAAATTGTGGAAGGTTTTATCGAAGTATGGAGTGAATGATAACCTGACAAGGGCTATTACGTCACTGTACAAGGGCAGCACAGCATGTAGGAAGGTAAATGGGTCATTCACATCGTGGTTTAATATTCCTAAAGGAGTCAAACAGGGATGTGTAATGTCACCATGGTTGTTCAACGTGTACATCGATAACTGTATGAAAAACATAAGAATTTAAGAATGGGAGCAAAAATGAGTGGTATAACTGTTAACTGCCTTCTGTATGCTGATGATGCCGTATTTCTTGCTGGCAACAAAGAAGACCTGCAATTCTCGATTAAAAAAGTCTACGATGTATGCAAGAAGAGCGATTTGCTAATGAATGTTGATAAATCGAAAGTGATCGTTTTTGAAAGGGATGAACATAACTTAATATGAGATCAGTGTGAACGGAAATATTTCGAATCAGATAGAAGAATTTGTGTATCTGGGAAGTATGTTTACTAGGGATGGAAAGACTGAGAAAGATATTGAAAGGAGGGTGAGTGCCGGGAACGGGGTGAATGGTGCACTAAAATCTACTTTGGCAAACAAATGTTTATCGCAGGGGGCAAAACTAGCAGTTCACAATGGAGTTCTAGTGCCAACTCTAATGTATGAGAGCGAAGTATAAAATTAGAAAAATAATTATAAAAGTAGGTTAACTGCTGTGAAAATGCGATCCCTCAGGTGAATGTGTGGTAAAACGATGTATGATAGGTGCACGAATGTCGAGATCCGTGTACTACGTAAGGCTGAGACTTGCATTATCGACAGAATCAAGAAAGGGGAGCTGCGTTGGTTTGGACATGTAGAGCGAATGGAAAACAAAAGAACGGCTAAAAGGATCTACGATGCAAATGTTGATGGATGCAGAAAACGCGGAGGACGGAGAAAGATATGGCACAATCAAGTCCATCAAATACTTGAAGATGGACATGTCAAGAGTAGGTATAATTGGCGTGCGTGCATGAGAAGATGTATGACTGTAGAGAAAGCGAGTTCTGTATGCAAAGACAGAGTGATATGGCGTTCTATCCTCTCTGCCTACCCCTACGGAGAAACGACGTGATGGTTTGTTTGTTTGTTATTTGTTTGTATAACTAGATGTTCAAATTTTATTTTTACAACTGTTTAAAAATAAATACATGCAATTAACAAAAGAAAAAAAAATATATAGCATAAAAAATACGAACTTTTAAGAATAACATTCCAAAATAATAAGGTTAGATACTTTTGTTTTGTTTTTTGTTTACAATACTTATGGCCGTAATCAGAGACAAAAATGAGGGTGAGGTGAGTTATTTTTCTATCTTCAGCTTCTAGTCATTCTTTTTTTTTTGAGATTAGAATATACTGTCCTCATTTTGAGTTTTGTCTTTAAATACGGGCATTAGTTTTCTGAGGCTTTTCACCTTATTTAAAATAAGTAAAAAGAGTTGGATTTGTTGGCAGTAAATAAGTGAACACCGCCATCGGTATTAAATATGAGACGAATAAATCACAATTATAGTTAGAACAACCGTTGGAGAATTTGTTACAGAAAACTAATGCCATAAGTTGTACAAACCACTTTCAATTTAGAATGTTCATTAATTGCCATAATTTTAGGAAATTACTCAAGCAGAAACTCTGCTGAAAAACCAACCCAGGGCTCTACAAAATGGCGTGCTTATTACAATGTCTAGTCATACGAAAACTCTGATTTCGAGTAACTGAAGCGCCTTCCTTTGCCAAAAAACTTTCTTCAGTTTTCTGCTGAGACGTTGTAAAATTTTCTTGTTTCGTTCTTTAAATAAAACTCAAACTTTTACGAATTTCAAATCTGTTTTTAATTTTTTACAAAACAAATACCATATTTTGGTATAAAATGAACGCATATATTTTTTCATGTATAGTTAATTAAGGACAACTTGTTTCTTGTTGAACCTTACTCTAATATATTCTTCTTCTTTTTTACGTCCACTTCTAAGTGGAGCATGTGGACATTTATTTATTTAACACTTTTTATAGATATACAGTTAATATAAAGATAAATAAAGGCGGGCATATTGCCTTAAGGCAATTTATTCCTACCTACCCAAACCGTTCAGTTTGAGAAAATTACAAGCACATGGGCATATTGAATCTTACAATTTTATACAAAATTTAAAACAAAGATTAAGAAAATAAAATAACATAAAAAAATAACACTATAATATGAAGAGAGGAAAGGGGATGGGAAGGAAAGAAGAAGGATATAGGAACAACTTAAATTTAAATTGTGACATTTCAATCTTGACTTAAATGTAAATAAAGAAGGGGCGTCTCTAACATTAGTAGGTAGATTATTTCACATCACCAGACGCCTCCAGAATACCATATCGCCAGTCAGCAAACTCGCCTCCTCCCACGTCGATCCCGCATCCATTATTTCCGCAGAATAAAAAAACATCATCGACGGCCTTCCAGGACGGCAGAAGCCCGCAGGTGTGAAGAAGGGGAAACTTGGGTTACGGCTCTTCCGAGGCTTCCGCAGCACGTGTTCAAGCCAGATCCACCGACGCACTCTCAAAATGCTAGTTTTGGAGGCTGCTGGGTCCGTTCTCGGACTTCGATGTTAGTAATGGAATCGAACCTCCTAATATTCTCCTCAAACACTAAAACAAACAGCGTCGATGTAATATTGTAATTCCCTATTGATAATATGCAGAGCACTCGTAAAACATACGGTGAATTTAAAAAAAAATAATAAACGAATTGATTTATAATTGTCGTAGTGAAATGTTCATTTAACGGGATATTATTATCATTTTTTAAATATTGTTTATAACATGTAGAGCGAATGAACTGCGAAAGATGTGCTAAAAAAAATACGATGCGAATGTGAATAGATGCGGAAAGCGAAAAAGACAAAGACAAACTAAATCCAACAAATAATTGAAGATGTCCATGTTAAAAGTCGAAATAATAGGCCCGTGTGTATGACAAGGTATCATAATGTATATAAGTGACTTATTTGCCTTTGTATACAATTGTTTTTATGGACTATTTGTTGTACCTAAATAATCTTTGGGCACTTTTTTTTCAACATGTTTTTGTACATACCTAATCAAATATGTACATTGTCATTGGCAGTCGTGCTGTGTTGCACATTTAAATTAATCAGAATTAGTTATGTGTACAAAAGACGAGGTATATATGCAGAGTAATATATCGTTTTATTTTCTCTACTTACCCATGCAGAGAAACCTTGTGAATATTTTTTTGTTAGTACACAATCCAAATATTGGTTACTTTTTTTTTTAATTAGCGCAGCGCAAATTTATTATTTTGGCGACAATAAATAATATCAATTTCGAATGCAATCCAATGTACTAGAACCAAAAATTATTTAAATAAGAAAATACAGTTTTTATTAAAACTTTAGCTACCAAAATGATTTAAGTAATACTTTTTAAGTGCGACACTTTGAAATTGACTTGACTTTTTGTTTTTAAGTTCATCGGGCAGTTGATTGAATTTAACCTTTAGCTTTTCAAATATTATTTGTTTTGGTAAAAGTAAATCAAAATTACTTTTTCATTGAAAAACATGACATATTTTACGAAATATCTTTGTTTTTTAAAACTGATCTGTTACAACGCGCAGTATAAATAGAAATAACTTAAGTTTTCTTTAAAAACTCTTTACTTATCAGAAGAATTAGGTTCCAGTTCAACATAAATGTAAAATTTAATTTGAGCAAAATAAGGATAAAGATATTATTCTTTAACAAAATACAGAGTAAACTTTCAGAACATATTTGATGCATTGTCACTGATACACATAGCCACTTCGTGAGATTTTTTTAAATATTTGTAAGAATTAAATGTAACAAATATGATATTATTATATATATTTTGAGAGGGAATAAAAAACTTAGATAAAGTATAGTGGGCCTCGTGGTGTAATGGTCAGTACGTTTGTCTACCTTGCAAGTGGTCTCGGATTTGATTTCCGACATTGTTGATTTGAAATATTAATTTTAAAAAAATGTTCTTGCACTAGAATATTTCATAGTTCCTGGACTGGTACCTAAAGCGTAAGACTGATCATCTTACATTAATGTAACAAAAATAATTAAGATACGCTGTGATTGGTGTACCCATGCAGTGCCATATGCACCATTTTGTGCGGAAAGGGAATGATGATGATGAAAATACTTTGGTGTGCTAGTTGAGTAAATTTTATTTTTATTTTTTTATTATTTAACTTTTTGTACATAATGTTATTTGAACATTGGCGGGCTTATTGCCAAATTGCAATTTCTTCCAACAAACCAATAAAATAAAAGTTTTATTTTTATAATTCAAGTTACAGAACAAATTCAATAAAAAATAAAGATTAAAAAGCTAAAGATATAAAAAAAGAAAAATAAACGTATTTGTTTATAAATTGCCTTAAATCAAAACACTACAGGAAAAAGGAAAAAAGGGGGAAAAGGAAAGGAGGAGAGATTAAGGAAGAGAAAGAGGATGTTTTTTCAGACGTGATTCAAACAGAGATACTGTAGTTACATCTTTAATGGTGGATGGGAGATGATTCCACAGTCGAGCGGCATGGACACTATATGCGTTAGAGAAGAAAGAGGAATTGTGGATGGGTATTAAGAGAGTGCCTTGAGAATTAGAACGAAGAGGTATAGCATATTGTAAAATGTAACATATGTGTATAATATATTACGCAGTGTAGGATTAATGCTTAGTCAATATATTATAGTATAATCGAAATGTATTTCAATCATAACCGTTTTTATAATATTTCCAGCTAAATATACTATTTGCTTGGCGTTTTTCTTACTTTGAAACTGTAAACACTTGTATTTCCATAACCACGCATCTTTAAAATAAAATTGTTGGACAGATAAAACTTTTAAATTCTGATATAATTTATATGAATACATCAAAACAAAATTTCTACAAAACCAATAACGTAAATCGCCATTACTTATTTGTTAAAACAAAAAAGCACAACTTTGAAGATACGTTAAGTCTTTAATCAAAAAAATATATCTAAAAGAAACATTTTATTTCGTAAATATCACGGAAACCACTTGAATATAAAATATAGGCACTGAAAGATAATCTTGAAATGTGATTATGTAAAAGGCCGGGAAAAAACAGATGCCTCACAGAAAGTCGTTCCAGCAACGGGAGGGTGTAACCATTTGGTACTATTACCTACGTCTGCGTCTGTAGATATCGACCCTCAAATTAAGGGTGATTCCATGTGACTTACATGGAAGAATAAACTTTTTGAATATCTAAACCGGTAATTTGTACTTTGAGCTCGAAACCCAAAGTTAAGCAAGGATCAATGAAGGCTGAATGAACGAACCCCATTTTAATTTGCATAGTATAATTATTATTTTAATGCAATCAGGGTCTTTAATTTAAGGTTTTAATGTTTTATTTTAACAGGTGTAGAAACATATTTTTTTTTTTTTTTTTATCACCAAATTTACACGATACAAAAAAAAACATCGCATTAATACACTTACCGCATCGCATCACGTAATCTGATAATTTATTATCTAGATACTTGATAGTAAGAACATTGGTTGTCTACGTTCTATGTTACCATTCATTTTCACCATATTCCAAAACTGTTCAAATTTGACTCGAAATTTGAAATTTAAAAGAATCGCCCTCAAGATATTGGTATTTTTTTTTCAAAGACTAGAAAAACTATCGTAGACATTCGTGTTAATTTTTAGCACGATCAGTCATGTAGTTTGTTTGTGGCAACTGTGTAAACAAGTCAGTGATTGGTGTTTTCCACGAATTTTGCTTAATTTTCTTCAAAAAGATCAACGCAAATCTGTCGATAAAGAAATAATTTCTAAAGACAATACCACCGTTTATCGCATTATTACGAGTCATGAAACGTAGATGTGCGAATATGACGTGGAAAAAAGTCGACAATCAGTAGTGTGGCGCTAACTAACTTAACCAAAATCCAAAATAACACCCCAAAGTCGCTTAAAAATCAAAAATATTGACTACTTTTTTCGATTACCAAGGTGTTGTGCACTTGAAGTTCCTATCAACAGACGATCAATATCGAATATTATTACGGCGTATTAAACCATTTGAGAGTATTTGCCGAAAAAGGCCAGATTTATGAAAAGATAACTCTTAGTTTTGCATAACGATAATATGCCGTTTCACACATATCTTCTGATTATTTGGCTAAAAACGACAAAAAAGTCATTCCCCATGCACCGTTTTTACCTGATTTGGTTTTGTGGGACCTTTTCCTGTTCCTTAAACTCAAATAACCACTTTGCGAAAAGCATTTTGACTCGATTGAGGGGATAAAAGAAAATTCGCCGAGAGAGCTGAATGCCAATCCAAAATTGGCCTTCGAAAAGTGCTATGAAGATTGAAAATAAACCGCATATTATGTGATAAATATTGCTTCTTATAGTGATTACTTTGAAGGACATAAAAAAATATTGATCAAAAATTAAGGCAAAATCGTTTTTGTTATTAAAATTCCGATTTATATTTGAACATAAAGTAAATAGGATTTACCACTAACTTTGATATGTTTGTAAGTGTAAATTTTTACAATATTCAAGCGCTGATGTTCTCTATGAAAAATAATGCTGGATGGATTAAATGATTTACAGGGTTATTTAGAATCGAAATCGAATTACATTCGGTAAATCTCCGCGTGTACTAGTTGGTAGGTATGGTTACATGAGCGCAAAAGTCAGTGCTTCCTGTGATTGCTTTACATATAAATTATGCATGGAACTGAGGGAAGGAACCGTCAATAATACAGAACAGAGGGTTGTTTGTTCCCCCTTCCACCGTGTTTCTTGTTCCCGGCAGTATCATCCCCAGTAACAGCAGATGCACTCCTACGTCTAATTCAGATACGTGAGAAATTATTAAATCAGTACAAACGGTTGCAGCGTGCTTCGAATCCGATGTTATTAACGTTTGAAGTAGAATATTATAACTGCTGAAATTGTCTACGTCATTCGTGATCAAGTTTTGAAATGAATAGAGCTACAGGAACTTAACTAACAGATAAGACAGAGAGAGAAACAGGACAAATGTCTTATTTGAAATCAGAAAAAGACATGCCTTACGTTTAATGAATTCATCATTTATGTTATTTTAACATGGATTTAATTTCCGTAAAGATCGTAATAATTGTTTTTTCGGAATGAAAAATAGCATGTGACTCTTGTCATAGTGACCGCGCGGGTGCGCCAAGGCGTCGTGTACGCGCCCGCGCCGCCCCGTAAAACGCTCATCACTATGGCTTTACACTAACGATGTTGGTCATGATGAGACCGGATCCCCGGTGATAAATTTACAATGGAAAATGTTGTCAAAACTAATAGTATTTTTCAAGAAATGTCAGTATAAAGACTGTTTTTCTAATGTTATTAATTGATTTTAGATACTCATGTATTTTTATATATTATGTACCAATCATATTGGCTTGATGTGAAAATGCGCGTTTGATGTAAATAATTTAAACATTAAAAAAAAATGGGCTATCCAGAACTTTGATGGGCTCTGAAAAGTTTAAATTAAAGTTAATAAGTCTAATGTTGATGTCAGTCATTGATATATATACACTAGATGCAGCACTGCATAATACTGACTAATTAGACATTGTAAGACTGCATAATAAATGTAAACAACAAATGTCTCAAGCAAGTAAAAGATTTTGTGTATCTGGGAAGCATGTTTTCAAGGGACGGAAGAGTAGAAAAGATGTTGAAAGAAGAGTGAATGCGGGCAACAAAATGAACAAAGCACTAAGCACAGTACGTTCTAATAAAATATGTCAATCGAAGCTAAACTGGCAGTGCACAACGGAGTTTTAGTCCCAACACTTACGTATGGAAGTGAAACATGGAACTGGCAGAGGAAGGATGAAAGCCGAGTGAACGCGGTTGAAATGCGATCTCTTTGACGAATGTGTGAGAAATCAATGTATGACAGGGTTACGAATGATGAAATCAGGCGAGAGTGTAAATTTGAGTCAAGTATAATTGATAAGATTAAGAGAGGGTCTCTGAGATGGTTTGGTCACGTAGAACGAATGAACGACGAAAGAATGCTAAAACAAGTATATATGGCGAAAATGAACGGCAACGTGAGACGAGGACGACCAAAGAAGACGTGGCATGATCAGATAAACCAAAATCTTAAGTCTGGTCATGTCAAAAGCAGACTGAACCGAAGGGCATGCAGCGCCCTTGGGGTGATTTTCACAAAAATGGCGCTATTTAAATTATCCATACATTATTATGACAAGATGTATGAATGTGGAGGAAGCTAGGAATGTATGCCAGGATAGACGTGTGTGGCGGTCCATTCTCTCTGCCTACCCTTACGGGGAAATGGCGTGATGGTAATAGTAGTAGTAGTAGTAGTAGTAGCACTAAACACCCGTCTTGTGTTCCATTCAACTCAAGTTCCGGAACTCAACTTGTAGTCAAGAAATATGAAGCAGCGTAAAAAAGTGCTACATACAGTTTTGAATTCACAGTAAACTGGCACAGACAGTTAGTCTTTTTTACTCTACTACGCGTTTTGCACGGCAATGTTGACGTGACAAAGATCATTTTTCAGAACACAATTTTAAACAATCTTTCTATGAAGCATGATCTATATTTATTTATACCTTAGTTATGTCAGTAGATGTATTGAACATTTGTTTATAGGAAAATTTTTTGACGATAGCGTGTTTACACACAATGATGAAAAATCCGGTAACATATTATATTTAACCATCTTTAAACATAAATATTCATGTTAAATAAACAAATGTTAAACTTACCGAATACCGTCATGTGTTTCGTTCTCTTCTCCTCTGCCATGAACGTGGAGACAACACACGTATACTCTCCCGACAGTTCCGTGCCGGGGTTGACTATCCTGAGCGCCCGGTGGGCTTTGTACGCGTCATCCGACACCTTGTAGCTGAGGTCCAGCTTCCCCCTGAGGATGCCCAGCTCCTGGGGTTTGGTGGGAGGGATCCACTGGTACACTGGTTGCGTCTTGTTCTTGAAGAACCACTTCACGACTAAGCCGGCTGTATCCTCAGTTACGTAGTCGCAGTCAAGCACAACGGAGTCTTGACCCCCCATTTGAATTATTTCAGGGACTTTCATGTCAATTATCTTCACTGCGTTGACACCTGAAAAAAAATACAAATTAGACCGTGGTGTGGTGTTTTTTACAATTTATTTATAAATTTAAAATCCCGTTACTGTTACATCAACATATTAAATGTCAAGTGATGTTATGTCTCGCCTGGTTAGTGTCATCATCATTTTGTGGTGCTTTATGTTGATTTTCAATTTGTATGCAGTATAATTTTTCAAGTAGTCAGGTAAGTCAATGTATTGTTTTTTTTTTTTTTTTTAGCATAAATAAACAATACATTCAGTAGAAAAATGGAACACTTAAGGTTGAACTAGCCGAAAAAGAGTCTAGCTCTTGTATTTGGCAAGTTTACAAAATAACATAAAAATAAAACATAAAATGCAAAACAAAATAATAAAATAAATAAAAAATTAAACAATTTTAAAAATTGAGAAAATGTAACACTAAAAAAATATTAAATAAAAACACAAAATTTGTAAACACGGGCACATATTAAACATACATCTCTTTTTTTAAAATACAGTTAATGTTAATTATGTCAAAAAGCTTTTCTTTAATTCATCCTTAAATTTTCTGTAATTTATTTCTTGACGTAGATTTTGTGGTAAATTATTGAAAAGCTTCCGTTCTATTTTATTTTTTTATTTTCTTTTTTTATTTTCTTTTATTCAGGAAACATACAGTACAGTTACAAAGTTTAATATTTTACACAATTGGACTTAATTCTAATGGACCAGTGAAGTTTCCATATTAAAAAGCAATTAAATCTAATGTTAATTATGAAAGTATAAAAAAGAGAAGGAAAAAGAAAACATAAATGAAAGTTGTTTAAAAATTTAAATTTAAGTGAAAAAAAATATATATTTTAAGGTTTGTAGTTTGTAGTGAGTATTTACAAATGGAAATAATATTAAAAATGGAGAAAACTTGTAAGAGTAATTAAGAATTAAGAATGGAAATAAAGAATGAAAAACATACTCAGATGTAAAAATAAAATAAAATAGTAATAAAATTTTTTTTTAAAAAAGGAAAAACATAAACACATATTTATTTTAAGGGATTCAAAGAAACGATGAGAAGAATCTTTAAGTGAAATATAAGACAATAAATTTAAATTTAGGTCAATTTAAAAAACATCTTCAAAATTAATGACACATTATAGTAAGAGCAGCAATATATTGATTTTATTAACATATATAATATAAGTAATTAAAAGTAGTTTAAAAGTATAACAAGTATAAAAACATGCCAATGGCAGCAGAGAAAAAAGAAAAAATAAAGAAGGAATAACAAGTATTGCAAGTAATCATTTAAAATTTGAAAAAGCAATATAAGGAGAAGATTTTAAACCAAGAGAAGTCGATAAAATTTCATTAAAGCGATTTTAGAAGTAATACAAAATTTCAAAAGAGAAATTTAATTTATAATAATAATATGAATGTATGTAATTTGAGTGATATAAGAGAAAAAGGGACCAACCGGAGTTTTATTCAAAAGTTTTCAATACACTATTTTTAAATAATTGTAATCCTGTATGATATATATCTATATGGTTAAAAAAGCTGTTAAAAGTGGAACACGATCTGTGTAAAAACGAATTCTGGCAATAGTTCGTATTGACACTAGGTATTCTAAAGGTTGGGTGATTTCGTAGGGCACGTGATGGACAGTTAATTTGAATTTTATTTAGGAGCTGGGACGAATCAGCTAGACTGTTAATAATTTTATAGAGGAATGTGAGGTCCATTAATGTTCTCCTTTTTTCGAGGTTAATCAGTTTGTGAAAACGTCCAGATAAGTCATGATTTGGAAATATAAGAGAGCATCGGAAATTCAAATGTTTTAAAAATTTGTTTTGTACTTTCTCCAGCCTGTCAATATAAGTAATGTATTGTGGATTCCAAACGATTCCAAACGATTCTATGTAGGTTTAATGAAGTTTGGCCGTGGTAGTTTTAATTCTCGGTAGAGCGAGGCATCCTGTTCTCAACCTTCTCGTAATACGGTCCGATGGGAGGCTCTCTTTATGCACCTGGATTGCCAATTGTGTGGTTCTTTTAACAGTCCTGCATTTTTACTTGCTTTTTTATATGAAAGTGTTATTTTGGTCTGGTATTATATTTGCAATAAGAAATTTACTAAAAAATATTTATAAATAAGAAAATAATAATTTTTAAAAAATGTCAGCATTTTTGGTTATTTTAATGTCATCCATAGTCTTGTGTGTTTCCTTACGCCATTTCGTGCACAATTTCTGTCGTCACAACTTTTTGTCAATTATTTTATCTCAATCTGGTTTTTCGTTTGTTGTTTGTACAGTTCAGTCGTAAAGGTCAGGCAAGGATAATTGTAAAAAAAAAAGTTGTAAATAAACTCAGGATCAAAACTTTGAAACAATTGTAACTTTAACATATTACAACAGAGATCGAGAACATTTTAGACTGGGAATATGGAAGTCTAGGCATTTATGACCATTTATTGGGTTTAAGTGGCCACTTTACGCACTGGGTAACATTTTATTTAACAATGTCTGTGTTTGAGCATCCATATTTCTTCAATTTTTCCATCTGTTGATATCCGTGAAGATAAAGAGCTGAAACCTTTATTGATGCAAATGAAATTCTACGAATCTAATTATTTCACCTATCAGTCACGCCTGAAAACCCTTTTTTTTCAACATTTATACTTTTTCTAGGACCATTTGGTTTCATCCATGACATTTTAAACTTGTCAATTTCTTTTGTATACAAAAACTGGATTTTATCCCCTACGGTGCAAGCAATAATTTTATTTTGTTCTGTAGTAAGATCACACCTAGACTATGCATCTCCATTTTGGATTGCATTCATCACTGCACTTTGACTCGAGCGCTATTCTCGGGTAAAAAATCTGAAAAACGAAATCAAGCAGAAATAAATCCACCTCGTAGTGTAGTGATTGGCGCGCTCGCCTACCATGTTTGATGTTTTTGGTTTAATTTTTAACAATGTGGCAGTGAAATATTGATTTGAATGTAGTTCTACACAGCCATATTTTATTTTTACTGGACTTGAACCTGAAGCGTAAGACTGATATATTTACTTTTCATGTAACAATAATACCCATGAACTGTTGAGTGCTGATGGAAAAATGATTCTGATGATAATAAACTTATCATCAGAATCATTTCGTATTAGGTATATTAATGAAGTGCCTGAAGAATAATTGTTTTTGACCCATATGAACAAAATGCCTTAAAAGAGTTTAATTTCTGAAATCAATATTCAAGATCATAATATTTTTAAAAATTGACCAGAAGACCAAGGAACTTCCTGTATAATAAATTAGGCGAATGAAATTTTCATTTTACGCTTAAATGAACACTGTCCATAAATTGGGGCAAAATTGAGGTAAAAAAGTTTCCGCTAAAGAAATCCCTTTGAACACCAAACTGCTTTAAACTGTCTGAAATCGACAGTGATGCCGACCAACTAAAATAGATTTTAATCAAATTCCTGAACAATTCGAGCGGAAAAGAAGTACTATGCCTTAAAACAATCTATTGATGCTTCGTGGAGGTTTTCAATAAAAATCATCAAAGTTACCAAAGTTTTTGAAGGTTTACTTACTAAGAAATGTATTTAGAAAAAAACCGATTGCTTTTACAACTGATTTAAAGTCAAAATAAGGAACAATTTTTTTTACGATTTCTCAGCAAACTAAAGAAAAATGTACAGAAGCAAGCCGTTTATTTTGTATTTTATGATCCCAAATTTTTTTTATTTGAAAATTTATTTGTGTTTAGAAATAATGTTCATAACTGAGCATTAAATCTAGGTATTTTAAAATAAAAACATCCATGCAATAATTAATTTTGCAAAGATGTTTAACATGTAACATAAATACCATAATATGTATTCAACGTACAAACAACTTTAACAAAAAAAATATTAAAATTGATTACAACATATATTATAATTTAATAATAAATTGAGAAAATGACTGTAAAAATTTGTATATAATATACACATAATATGTTTATTACTGAAATCAATATCTCCCAGCCAGCCAATGTATTTATTTCATAAATTTTCAGTTTAGTGCTGAAAATTTGCGTTTATTATTAGCACAGTATTATTATTATATTCTGTTTGTAAAACATTGAAGAAGGTCAACAAATATACAAATATGTAAAATTAAAATATAAACAAACATATTAAGCACTGTTTATTCTCACAAAGGATAGTAAATACATGTTCTGAGGTAGACAGCATTTCTTTTTTTTAACATAGAATACAGCATATTTTTTCTAAGAGAGTCTAAAGAAAATTAACATAAAATTGAATAATAAATAAAAAAAGGATAATCTTTAAAAAAATATGGGACTAAAAAATTGTAGTTTGATGAGTTGTCGACTTTTTCGGGTGGTGGGTTTTAGTACCAACTGCATTGGTGTAATGATCAGTAATAGAGGTGCGAAGCACTGCAGATACAGTGACAATAATTGTTTTAGCAAAAATGTTACCGATTACTTAAGTTTGTAAGTGAAAATAATTGATGGAAGTTCATTGTAATTTATTATAGAAATAAAAGACGAGTAATACTTTTATATACAAATTTATGGATTTTAGTATCATTTGTCTTTTATATATATTAAATAAATTATTTATTTAATCGCTTGAAAAGTTTATATTCATATACAGTTTACCTGCACGTGCATTGCTTTAAGGCAGTTTCTTCTTTCCAACCTAAACCGTTCAATTTGAGAAAATCGGTGGTATGTGAACATATTGCTGGTATAATAATATTTTCAATATTAACCAAACATTAAAGTACATTTTAATTTTTTATAGAAATAAAATTGATTAAATATCTACACTTTATTATGAAGACAGGAGAGAATAAAGAAGGAAAAAAAGAGGGCGGAGAAAGAAAAAAAATGAAATTGAGGAAGTGCATTTCATACATGATTTGTTAATAGTGTAGGGGGGGCGTCTCTATCTCTCGTCTATTAATCAATTTATTTTTAAAAAATGATCGGCTTTTTTCCTTTATTTGAAGTGATTTATATGCATATTTGTAACATCTTTGTTAAAAAAAAAAAAATTTAGAAAGTTAGTGAAAAAAATCTACTCTTAGACCAATGTAAAAAATAGCGACAATGTTAAAAAGAGGGTCACATTTTAACCACGAATTTACAACTAAATGGCGGGTTTTATAATAACAATATTGCAAACTGTCATAGTTTAATATGTTCCGTAAGTTTGCATGTTTTCTTTTTACGGAATTTTCTTAAAACAATATATGGGTTATTCGTATAATTTTTTCCACGTCTGTTCGCATGACATATTTAAAGTTAACGAAATTTGCTGATCATGCAGATAAATTTACCTACAGACAATAAATCTACATAGAGAACCGTAGTGACTCAAGATATACGGTAAAAGACGGTTTGGAGGAGGTCATAAATTTTAAATTCACTACAATCCTTTACATGTCTGACGCTATTCAAGCTTCACGTAAAAACGCAACACGAACCAAATCACCATTCTAGGGCAACTCGGAACAAGGCATTCATACATCTAGTGACACGGAATCATTTTGTATTGTTTATTTAAATGTAGGCATAGCTCAAAAAGCTTTTCTTAAGTCAAATGCCATTACGCGTAAAAACAACTGACGCTAAACCATGTTCATTAATAATGTATAAGATTTCATACAAATAATATATTCGCACGTAGGGCTTTTTGCTTGATAAAAACCCAGCACAACCTTTATATTCACAATGTTCTACGAGGTGTGTTCAGAAAATAATAGGAATTTTTTAATTTACCGGGTTTGGAGAGTCCAATTGTCATTAGTGTACATTTCAGATAAGCATGTTTATTATTATTATTTATGACAAAAAAAAAATATTTCATTATTTTTTTCTTGGTGGTGGACACCGCACAAACGCCTTTCATGAACATTTAATAAATATAAAGTTAAATAATAAATAAACATTAATACATTTCAACATAAAAGTGTTCTTCTATTACAAAATTATAAAGTAATACAAAAAACAGTATAAAAATATTGCACAGTTGTTTTAAACATTATACTCAATATATGATAATACTTTGCGATACATAAAACTTAACATATTTAGGTTTAAAGATAAGAAAACACTGTAAACTAGAAATGGCAAAATTATAAATTCTTAATTTGTTGGTATTGTTGCAATGTATATTGAATGTCCTAGGTATAATACAAAGTGTCTCGTGCGAAGTTTTAAGGGGTTATCAACAATTTTAAAAATAAAATAAAATGAAAACTCAAGGATGAATAATAAACCGTTTTAAAAAAATGAGAAAAACTATAAAAATCAAAAATCTAGTCATTCGATTGTATAACATGTACTTGTTTATACATTTATTTTTCTCTTTTTACAAAATAACATAAATGTTTAACCAGAAATCAAAATCCTAAATAATTTCTGTAATAGCAAGTTTAAACTTGATTTAACTAGTGTAAATAATGTCAATACAACTGATCTGGTTCTCTACACTGTGGAATCTTAAAATATGTGAATTAATGGCATAATTTGATGCAAAAATTTCTATATAAAATGGCAGAGACTGAAAAATTCGGAAAATTGTTGTTGTGAAGACCCCTCAAATGTTCTTCAACACGAATGTCGAAATTTTTTGATATTCTTCCAACGTATACAGAAATGTTACTTTAATAGGTGTCCTGACGAAAGAACGGATACGTCTCGAAACTGGTAGACATAGAAAAGTCGGTAAGTGGTTATATACAAATATTTAATTACATTTAGTACATAAATGACATTATTTGTACTTTCTTTTAAAACAACGTGCAGATGAACGCAATAGATGAACTTTTTCATTCATTTTCGTTGTTGGAATTTTGAAAACCGTGTTATATGGAAACCGCGTTAAAAGAGGGTTGACGGTATGTCGTATTTTTTTAATCCAATATTCATAGTTTATGGCCAGTATTTCAAATGCAACACAAATTTTCTTCGCCATTATATAAAATTGAAGAAATATAGATGTTTAAATATAGGCAGAATGAATGTTACACAGTGTGTAAAGTGGCCACCTAAACCAGCCAATGATAAGTCATAAGCTCTTTGGATGCCTTGACTTCCATATTTCTTTCTCTAAAATGTTTTTTAAATTACTCATTCAAAATTACAATCGTTTAAATATTAATGAACTCATTAAGGCTTTTTAAGCTTATTAGATTAAATTTTAATGTCATGCGATGCAATAGAATAACAATCTAGAAAAACAAAGTAAAAATAATAAAATTCCAAAGAATACAATGTAAAAAAAAAAAACAGATTTAAATATTTAAATATAAATTTAGATTCATACATAATTAAATGTACAAAATAAAAGTATCATGAAATAAAAAAATTTAAAAAAATCGTAAAATATAGCATTATTGAAGTAAACTGAATAAGAGTATCATTGAAACCAATACAAAAACAATATATTTATAAAAAAATAATTGAAATTATAATTGAACGTAGTTATGCAGAAAGCAGCCAGCCATAGAAAATTGTAACTTAGATACGAGTAATAGCACCTTTGTAAAAATATTGAATAATCAAATCTACACAACAGTCTGAATGTTTTTGACTTTGAAAAATGATAAACAATGAATACATCCATTTTTTATATTAGTAACAAGAATCTTATTTCGTATTTGACCAGTTTTAATTATTTTTAAAGGTCCGTAAGATTTTTCTAGTGCTGTGTGTGTTTTTTGCAAATTGAGAAATGCCGTTTTTGTGATTGATATTTATTTCAGAAGGTGATTATTACAGTTTTTTTTGTGAAAGCGGTCTGGCTGTTTTCATTGAAACATAGAATAAACCTTCTGCACCCAATTACATCAATTAATTTTTTTAAGTGTGGACTAGTTGCCTTCTGCATAACTACGTTTAATTGAGATATGGTTTCGAAAAACTCACTCTACACTACAGTAAGAAATAGGAGTAATAAATAATGTGCCAAATAAGAGTGAGTACTAAATTAAATAATACGAAAATATATAATTTCAACATAAAAGTATCAAGATATACAAAAAGCAAATAAAAGTAAAAGTATAAAAAGAAAGCATATTTGTCAATTTTTGTCAATAATTGATAATCTTGAACTAATATTAACTAAGTATTTTTAGCGGGATTGATAAAAATAAAAATCCATACAAAATACTTAGCGGAATGTTTTCCAAGTGTAAGTCAGGTTAGAATTAAATTGCGATCACTATAAGGATGGAACGGGCGAGTGGTCAGTGATATAACATCTCGGAAAATCGGGAGAACAATAATAAATGTCCCACCCTTTGCGGCCGCCCACCGCTCATCTTGCGCATGTTTTCCGCTTGGGAAGGCACCGTATAAATTGGATTAGAAAATTTTCTGATTACAAACCTACCTGATAAAAGGAATACCACTTTTAGCTGAGTAAACCAGCGAACTGTGCGGATATTCGTACGGGATTTACGACCATCAATGATGAAAGGTTTAAGATTTGATATAAGTTTTTTATGATACAAATCTTTTATGAAGATTCCAGCGTCGGCCATTCTATCGCTTTTCTCTTCATTCCCCTGCTCACATTCTTCGTTTGGGTTCGACAAAAAAACCTTAATTTTATTATTGTTAAAATCTCTTTTCCGCATTAACTTATACAGAGACAGTGATTTCTCCTTTTAATTAAGGGATTAAATAAAATAAAAATATTGTCTTATTAACAACTTATTATTTACTTAATATCCGACTGGTTTTGAAACAACTATGTACAAGGGGCGAATTGTCAAAATAAGCGATTATGCACAGTTAACCAATATATTTGACATTCGATCATAATTTGACAGGCGCCGTGGCGCAGTTGGTTAGTCGGCAAACTGTGAAACTGGCGTCGCGGGTTTGATTCCCGCAAGTTGCAAGCTAAAAATCCAATCAAGACTTTTTCTAAATTGGTCTGGGTGTTGTGGTGTATTTTTCGTTACCATCTTCCATATTCCCTTTTTCCCAACTGCCTCAAAATAGAGGCTTAGCGGGTTTTTCCTTTGAAAAAATGTTTAAAGTCAATACGTTTACGGAAAAATGAATAAAATAATTATTATTATTTTTTATAAATCACTACCACTTTTCCACCACGATTTCAGTGGAACTATGAAACTAGTCGATTACCTCAGCTTATTACTCTATACAAAAAAGTACACTACATTTTACGCCTTTAACCTAAGTCAGTTTTTTTAGTACTAAAACAAGCTTGCAGTTTTATTTTACAAATATTGTTTAAAAATTGTCTATTTGGAAACTAGTGTTTCGAACATTATTTCCGAAGGACTATTTTTCTTTGATGGGATATCGTTGACATATTATGTATCACATGACTGGACATGTGGCATTTGCGGTGACCGTTTTTGGCATCATTCATTTTAAAAGGAATCGGCCAGTGCTCGGTGTTGACAGTTGCTGCTGAATATCATTGTGGTATTTGTTAATAAACTTGTGTGCAAGTATTGTATGAAAATAGAATAAAGCTACTTATTTCGCGTGGTTAAAAATAATTGTTGTTTGAGTTGATTTTCACAGAACCACAAAAAAAATAGTCACTTATAATTATATTTATTTATTTTAAAGAAACAAACAGTGGACAATGATACAATTTAACATGGTTTAAAGACAGACCAGCGAAGTTTCTGAATAAGAATCCTACATATTACTTAATTGTGTTACAACAAAAGGGTGTAATTATGTGTATTTGTATGAGAGTAAGTGTAGATGTGTGTTTATGTGTATAATACACACTAATGTGCGGGAGTAAGTTTTCAGGTGTGTGTAAGTGTGAGCATCATTATATAGTAAGTAGGATCGTATCGCAGCCGGACATAATGAGTCTTAATTTATTTTTTAATAAGTTAAGGGCATGTAAAATATATCAATTGATAAAAAAAAGCATTACAGTTAAAGCAAGAACAATGGAAAGAGTGCTGTGCATAGTTAGTGCTACAGACTGGCAGATGAAAAAAAAAACTTGTTTCTTGTCACGCGAAAGGGGATATTGAGAATAATTTTGGAAAGTAGATTAAAAGAGTCTACTTTATTAACTAATAATTTATGTAAATAGCATAATTCATATACAGTGCGTCTATGTTCAAGGTTAAAATCCATTTTGTTTGGCAGATTGGCTGTAAGTACTAAGCGTTTTATTGTTTTAATCATCTAATTACTTACACATTATGAAATTATATGTGGCTACAAATAAATTGTAATTTTTTGTAGAATACCTAAAAAATAAATCACGGCTCGCCACTGCTATGAACTCTTATCAAATTATAACTTAGAAATTAATATATTCCTATTTTTCAAATTATCAAATTTCAACCCCCTCATCCCTCAGTCCCTACTCCCACAAATACAAAATAATACTTAATATAAATGCCAGATTTATAACCTCTAGATTTATGTAGAGTGTCAAAATTATAAAATTGGATCTCATTAATTTCTATATTATATCTCGATAATAGCACTAGTTTATGCACATAGTAGCTTCGAAACCGGTTGTTAGTTAAATGAATTATAAGTGGTGAAAAATAAAAGTTTTTTATTTTAATTTAAATAATATAGTGAATAACCACAAAATCAATGATTCAAGTATAAATTTTATAAATAAAAAATACAACGAACTATACAACAGTTTAAGTCATTTTTTAAGCACAAGAGTAAGTCTCTTTGAAAAGTTACAGTTATAAGATTAATGATGTAATAACTGATATTTACATATAAGTTATTAATTTAAAAAATACACTTCCTTATTTCCACTTATTTATTTTGACCAATTAGCGCTTTCACCCTCTAATGGGCATCTTCAGACCAGTCTGGTCTGTAAATATAAGTTATTACATCATTACAATGGAATTCCATCAAGAATTGTCAATAAACAATTTAAATGAAATTATAAAATTAACTTAATATTAAAAAGTAGATTGTTATAGAAAAAAAAACGTGAATCATTTTGTGTTACTATATTTATTAATTTAAATTTAAAATGTTATTTGAAATGTCTTTTTTGAAATTCACTTTGTTATAACGTCTGAAATACTTTAGAAAAATCGTGTTTTACTCTTGATGTAAGTTAATAAACAACATTTAATTACGCAGCAAGGGTCATAATTTCAAGAGGAAAATTTAAATTATCTGGTGTTTTAAAAATAAAAGCTTTCTACGACAATTTAAACTCATGTTTATAGCACCTGAGCAAAAATTAGCATCAAAATACGACTTTATTTCTAATGCAAACTCTCTAAAAAGATTATGAATTCCACAACACGGCCAGTTACTAACCCATTAAAATGTAAATGTTACGCATTTTAATAAAATAAAACGTCCACAGGGGTTGTATTTAAGCTTGTTATTATTTTGAAGCGTACATCAACTCAAACAATAGTATTATATTATATACAGAGAGATGGCGGAATAATTAACTATGTCGAAATTATTCATTATTAAAACACCTTTTGCGTGGAAAAACCAAGGTATATTCTCTTCATTAGTATGCTTCTGCAAAATTACACAGCAAAACTCTTTTCGTTTATGTGAAAAATTTTGCACGAAATGGGTACCACCTCATGTACTTAATTAAAACTTTATTATGCGTATTCACGCTATTAGCATTTTAGTTAACGATGGAAGGGTATGATAATATTATTTTTTCTACAAACGGTTTTAAAGTACCCAGTTTGCTTTTTTTAAACATTTAAAATAATTTTCAATACAAAATTATACAAGCAATGATTTAGTTCTAACCTATAAAGATACTTTTTGAATAATTATTCATTTTTAATATTAAAACATTTAAATACAAATTAAATAAAACACACAAGACCCACCCTAGCCTAAACTACATACAGTAGAAAGTAGTGTATCTTTTAGATTATTATGTCTAATTTTAAGGAATCTGTTTTAGGTACTAAAAATTAAATGTAAATAACAAGAAAAAAAATGTATATATATACTTTTTATATATATGATATAGTTTACTATATTGATTTGCCATAATATAAATATATATATAAATATATAATTTAAATATAAAAAAAATTATTTATATGTATTAAAATAAATGTAAAACGAACTTCCTTTCCAAACACGAGTTTTAACTCTATTAGAGAGGTGGAAACGTTATTATTAATTATGTTTGTACCAACCATATATAATTATATACTTATTTCAGTCAAGAATAGTCAAGAATTTTTTCAGCAAAAAAAAAAAATAATGCAAAAGACTAGAATACGAAAAAACAAGAACTTTGGCTATGCTGTAAATGTTGAATTGACAATTAATTCAAATAAATTATCAAGCCATTTTCCCGTAAGGGTAAACAGATCTCGCTTCCTCTACATTTATACTTCTTCAACTGCACGAACGCCGATTATTCTGACTTTTGACATGTCCATCTTCAAGTATTTATTGAATTTGATCGTGCTATATTTTTCTCGGTTTTTCTTGTTTTCTGCATCCATCAACATTCGGGTCGAAAATCTTTTTAGCCGTCTATTTGTTTTACATTTACCTGGCCAAACCAACGCAGTACTTGTTTCCTGATTTCTCATTTCTCATAGTAAATTAAAATTTAGTTAAAAGTAAGTTTAAAATGCATATAAATAATGTACAACCCCGTCAACAATAGAACGAGGAGTAAGTGAATTAAAACCCTCATTACAATTTGAAATATATTTTCTAATTAGAATTTAAGTATAACCGTTCTTGGTGGAGGAGCCTGAGAGTCATACGATGTTCTTTTTTCAATTATTAATTAATTAAAATATACTGTAATTTTTTTTTTTGGTTTTTTCATCATTATCATTCCCTTTCCGCACCCAATGGTGCAAAGGACATTTCATCGGTACACCAATCGCACCGTATATTAATCATTTTTTTGTTACATGAAAGTAAGATGATCAGTCTTACGCTTTAGGTACCAGTCCAGGGACTATGAAATATTATAGAGTGAAAACACCCTTTTAAATAAATAGTTCATATCAACCATGTCGGGAATTGAATAGAATTTTAATTTATTTTTAATTTTGTTTGTTCAGAAAAACGACAGCAATACAAAAAAATATACACAACATTGTAAAAAAAAAAAAAAAATAAAGCCAAATCAGTTTTCCACATAAATACAATTATAAAAATTCAGTTCAGTTAGATATAATTCATAGAAGTTATAATTCATAAAAACCCGAGACCTCTTGCATGGCAGGCTAACGCGCAGACCATAACACCACGAGGCCGACTTAGAACGATCAACAATTTTTTTAATTTTATAATTTCAAATTCCCGCTAAACAGTTCATTGTATAGGCGAATACGTCACGATTCGGTTGAATTTTGTCTTTTGTTTGTGACTGTTTAAATTTAAATCGAACGTCGGCTCGAATCTTGACGTCAAAATTGTCAAGTCCAAACATGTCGCCGTTTCGTGGAAATTTGTATCATAAAAAATATGAATGAAAATCGATTTTGAAATAACAAATATTTTTCTGAATGCATATCGCATATTTTTATCGGTATGCGTAGTATGTGGTATTACCTATTAGTCTTGTTATTATTGAAGTATTCAATTTAATTATTTGTGGGGGCTGAAAGAAAACATGTTTTCGTGCCATTTCGTATTCCACTTGAATACGAATACGTAAGCACCGGCATAACAGAGTGGTATTTATATCATATTTCTATGGTATTTTCTTGTCCTTCCACTTCCTGCTCGCCACCTCTCCGCGCCATATTTCATCCCTTTATGTGAGTAACGGGAGCCACACTTTGTCAAAGGGCCGAGATATTCTTATCTTTTACGTCCTATCATAAAGTTCGGGTGTTTGTGAAATATTTATACCGGCCGGTGTGCGGTATTCCAGCGATTGGGCCCGCGGCCGTGTGCGGACAGCGTCGGATATGTGGACAGCGGGCAGGGGACATTAACCCAGCGTCGGGTATGCGGGCTTGCCACCCGGATTTCGTAAATAAACGTTTGTATTTTTACGCCATTTTCATCCCTTGCTCATTTTTTAGATTCGCGTCGTATCTATAAATTAATATATTTATTTTCAGTCAAATAATGAGTTGTATCGTAATAATATCGAGGGGTAATTACCAGAACTAGGTTACTTAAAAATCAGCATTTGTGAGTTAACCGCTAACCCCGTCCATAAATGCTATAAATAGACAAGTTGTGCATTTAAATCATCGTGAAAATATTTGAATTAATTACGATTTGTCTATTTTCAGCTTTCATTGAGTTAAATAAGATTTATTTTATTAGTTAACTATAAAATCCTAGGTTTACTAGATATTTCGATTTTAAAGATATTATTGCAATATTTTTGTTATGAATTATTCACTTTATGACCCTGTAGATGCCTTGTCTTCTGTATTACTTCCTCTAAAATGTGCTTCATCTCTGTTGTAATACGTAAGTATTAACAGCTCCCCAGGGGGTTGAATCCAGTACTTGTCTTCATAAATTTTGACAAACTCTAAATATTGTAAAAAAATTTACCTGGTGCATAAAGAAATATAGAAATTTAAAAAAAATCATTTTTCAAGCGTTGCTTAGTATGAAGGTTAAATAATTCAATTAGATGAATCTCACCCGCATAAATAAAGGTTTTAGCTCTTTAACTTCACAAACATCAACAGGTGAAAGAATTAAAGGAATGTAGATGTTCAAATATGGGCATAATGGTGAGTGTGTAAGGTGGCCACTTAAGCCAGCCAATGACAGGTCATAAGCCCTGTAGATGTCTTGACTTCTCTATTACCTTCTCTTAAATGTTCTTCATATCTGTAGTTATACGCTGAATAAGAACAATAAAAAGGTGACAACTTCTGACGATTTTCGTCTTCTCCAAGCGGATATATCTAATATATCTGAATGGGGAAGGCGAAACAAACTTGGGTTTAATGTTTCCAAGTGTTCGGTCACGTCCTTCACTAGGGCCCAAAAAACTCTTTTTTTTCGCTACAAAATGAATGACCAGAATCTGATACGAACATCGAATGTTAAGGATCTGGGCGTTAGATTTGTAAGCACTCTGACATTTCATGAACACATAGAGACAATCAGTGGTGATGCATTGAAGATGTTAGGATTTGTTCTGCGTACTGCCAGGGTTTTCGAAAATAACCGCGTACTGAGAACTCTTTACAACTCCTTGGTGCGAAGTAGACTCGAGAGTGGCTCGATGATTTGGGGGCCACATGAACTGAAGTACTCTCTTATGATAGAGAAAATCCAAAAGAAGTTTCTGAGATATCTCTACATGAGAGAGTGCGGGTATTATCCTTGGCTCTACCCGACCGAGTTTCTCCAGGGTATGCTTGGCTACAACAGTTTAGAGACTAGAAGGAATGTGTATTTGACCACACATTTTTATCGATTGTTGCGCGGTATGATCGATTATTCTGAAATTATGATGAGCATTGGTTTGTATGTTCCTGATAATTACCTAAGACAGCGTCAGCATAGATTGTTTCATATTCCGATATTCAGGACCAACCTGCCTATGGTTATGCCTGTTGGAAGAGCTACCGCTATGTTGAACAACATCGCTCTGGATATTGATCTGTTCCATGTATCCGAAGGGGTTTTCCGGAGCAGGATTCTTCGACTCCTTTGACATGAGTCTCTTTCGTGTATTTTTTTTCCTTTTTTATAATATGTACGTATTGAATATATTTTTGTAATGTATATGTCATATTTAAAATAAATAAATTGAATTGAATTGAATTGAATAAAAAAAGTTTTCAAACGTCGCGGCTCCTTATCATATAATATATATATATTTTTAAAAAGGGGTCTCTGCTTTATTCATAACCTTTTTTTACCTACAAAAAGACAGTAATGAATACGACGATTGATGTAATGAACTTGTTTTTGTCCGATCAGAAAGGGATTATTTTTCAGTTAAAAGAAGACGTTTTTGTTTTTTTTCAGTGATTGTATATAAAATATATATTTTGCATAAAATGAAAACATTATTTCTTGAAGGAAACGGGGTTCTTAATATTTCTATTACAGAACTTTTCTTATTATAAAACTTTTAAGTATAAATATGAATTAAAAACCTTTAAAAACAATTGTTTTTATTAAATTTATGTTTTTTTATTTTTTTATTATTGCGCGATTTTAAATGGCAAAATCGTATGATTTCCTAATTTTGCGTTCGTTTTACCAGAGTATCGACTTAATCTGCTTGTTGCTCTCCGGTAAAATTGATTATGTTTTTGTGGGCCCGTTTTTGCCGTGTACTCTTCATATTTTTTTTTAAAAATTAAAATATAAATTTGCAGGTTTTCGTACAATTGATGTATCTGAAAAAAGGAGTGATAAATTGATTTTTTAATTTTATAACATGTTTAATTGAAAACGCGTAAAAACATTTTTATTTAAATGTTATCAGGGCCCCGATTACAATAAGAAGTTAACTTGTCTTTTTTTTATTTTTTTTATTTTAAAATTTATTTATAAACCCTTACGGATTATAACATTCATTTTACATAAAATAATATATACATTTTTCATTTATACTCTGTTGTTCAAAATAATATTTTTTACATCTTTTGTAAAGTTTGTCTGAGTCTTTTGTTTAGTTTTGTCTGGTAGTTTATTGTATAATTTCAGTCTCTGGTTCATTAGTTTTGATTGTCCTTGTCTTGTTTTAGAAAGTTGTATATGGTATTTGTCTGATATTCTTGTATTATGTCCATGTTGACTACAATTTTTTACTAGTTTTAGTTCTTTGTCTACAATTACATTAGTGGCTAATTTATGGATAAATTTTAATGATTCTAGTTGAAAGAGTTCAGTTATATTTAATTGCTTAGTTTGTTTAAAAAGTTCTCTAGTTGCAGTTAAATAGGGAAGGTCATATACTAACTTTAATATTTTATTTTGTAGTCTTTGTAGTCTGTTTATGTCATTTTGATATCCTGCTCCCCATAATAGTTGCGTATAACATATTTTTGTTTTTACATAGGCTTCATACATTAGAATTTTTTCCGTTTTTGGAATAAAATTTTTGATTTTTAAAAAAAGACTCGATAATGTCGCCACTTTGCTAATTAAATTGTTGATATGAATTGTCCATGTCAATTGTTTGTCTATTGTTAGTCCTAAGTATTTAACATGTTCAATTTCAGTAAGTCGTTCATTATTTATGTAAGCATTTACTTTATGACATTTTTTTCTAGTTTCAAAATGGATAATATTGCATTTTTTTTCATTAAGTGTAAGTAAGTTTGTGTTTGTCCATTTAGTCAACATAGTTAGGTCTTTGTTTATGTCATTGTTTGTTAATACGTCTGTTTGATTTTTATAGAATAGTCCAATGTCGTCGGCATACATAATAATTTTTCCCTTGAAATTGTACAGTGACAAATCATTAATGTATAAAATATATAATATTGGACCCAAAATGGATCCTTGGGGTACTCCAAAATTTACCGTTTGCAAAAGGCTTTTTTTTTCAATTTTATATACCAAGTAAAATTAAGTTTTTTCTATAGAAAGCAGAATAAGCATGCAATTTTTCTTCTTAATATGTTTAATTATAGTTTACATATGAAGATATTTAAATGATTAGGCAAATACACCCATTTTCGTACCGAAATATCGGTTTTTCTTTATAGACAGTCGAAGATAACTCTGTTATCTTCCCATTGTAATCGGGGCCCAGAACGTGCTATTTTATAACCTACGGTATTGGTTTTTTTTAACTAAAGAATATTTCAATTACAAGCAATCGACATTTGGTACTAACCACTAGCCTACAGAGCTGGACCCACATAAAAATCGTGTTTTTAATTAAAACCATAGATTTGATAAAAAAGCAAAACTCGCACAAACGCAAATGTTCGCGATGAAAAACATCCTTTGATCGTAGGTAAAGAAGCTCCGCTGTAAAACAGAGGGTGGGTAATATTTCGTAAGAATGTTTGAAATTAAAAATACGTGGTTGGAAAAAATCAGATCGGTCCCTTGCTTAGGGGTCGGGCGCGGGCGCCGCGGGCGGCTCTCTTTGTGGACTATCTGGGTTAAATCGCGCGTACGAGACCACTCGACCGCGGGTTGAATGCTTATTTTTACAGTTTTATAGCCTTCGCCGACTGAATTTATTGAACGGGGAACGGGGCTCTGCCGAACTATCTGTACGTGCACAAACTGATAACAGCCTAGAGTAATATGGACACGGCGAGTTTTGGCAGTCGCCACCGCACGCTAAGTACCTACATACACACGTATACACTATACACGAACGGACGCCAAATTGAATTATCGTTTACTTTCTTTCGCAGATTATATACAAACATTCAACTTGATATGATCTTATCGATTTTGGTGATTCGCTTTGGACCCAATTAACTTTTGCCGAATCGCTATTGAATATTCTGAATTTTGTCAATTATGTTGTTTCTAAATGGAATTAAATATTTGTATATAACCACTTACCGACTTTTCTTTATCTACTGGTTTCGAAACGTATCTGTCTCTTCGTCAGGACACCAATCAAACCAACATGAAAACCCACTATACACCTTCACCATAGTTGTTGCTTAAAAATATAAATCTAACGTGCCGTGCAAAATATTGTATTTTGTGGGAGAAATAGTCAAAAAACGAGAAAAAATGGATAAAGGGAGGGGCGTGAGTGTAAAAGGTCTAATGCGACCATTTAAATGGAACATCGAATAATGAACTATATTGAAAAGTTGTTTGATTATTCATAAAAAGAACATCATTTTCAAAAGCTTTCCTACTGTGAATTATTTTCATAATATTTACTTTAAACTCTTTTTTATTTATATGTAAGATTTTAACTCCTGCTAAATCATTATTAAAATTGATTGTGTGATTTGCAAATTCGGAGAAATTGTTATTGTGAAGTCACCACGTGTGTTTAAATATTAAAATTTCTTGATGTTCTTCCGACGTTAACTAAATGACAATAATTGCATTTTAATTGGTACACACCTAATTTACCAATATTGTTATTTGTATAAAAGCAGGACATTGTTTAGTAAAAAAAAATATGCCTTTGTGGATTTAGTGTTTACGTAAATAATTATTCATATCATTATTAGTATTATTATAACTTTTAATGGGATATAAAAAAAATATTTTTTTTCTTCTTTTTAGTTTTTTAATAAAAAAATAATCAATTTGGGTACGTCTCGAAACCAGTAGACATAGAAGAGTCGGTAAGTGGTTATAAAAAAATGTTTAATAACATTAAGTGAAAAGTTTGACCACAAAATTAATGCTTTAAATATTAATAACAACTCGTATCTATTTATTACCTATAACACCCTTGTTGGTATACATAGAAACTAGCTATACTATTAGCGACCTCCCAGTTGCGAGAACAGTCTTTATATCTGGCATGTTAGCTGTGACTTTAGCCTCCTAACTATACAAAGCATTCTAATATTCTATCAATGAACTGTGATATGATCATTAAGTGATATACTTTTATAAAGTTTATAATTGAAGCACTTACTTTGTGGTTATTCATTGTAATAAAATAAATAAAACAACTTTGTTTTTAACCACTAATGTTTATTTTCCAATGACCGGTTTCAAAGCAAACAAGCTTCTTCGTCAAGGTTTACGTAACTAATGAATCGTTTTTTTTATTTTTATGTTTATCACGTTCACTAAATACTTCACGTGGACCCAATAAATCAAGTCGTTTTTTCCTTACACGTGTGGTAATTTGATATCATTATTTTTGAAGTAAGACAGGATAGGACTAAAAGAAATATTGTTTATTTGGTTATTAATTATTGTTTTCTTATTAAAAATTGCTTTTTTAATTTCTAAGATTTCTAAGTTGTCTAATTTTAATATTTTATTTTCAATGTTTTATTTATTTATATACTTTTAATTTATAATGAATACGTACCGGTTTTGGGTGATCCCGTGTAAGTTGGATTCGTTCGGACGTTTTGTCTACCATTGCAGGAGCCAACCTCAGCGTAATCTGAGTGTTGGTAGAATAAATATGCGGTCTTTATTTGTACCTTACCGTTGTGAAAAATCTGCAATAGCAGAACACTTATATCCACAGGACATCTTTTCGCCTACAAACCAAAATGTATACCCAGAAATAACAGTCCACGAATTATAAAAGAGGCAATTGAAATACACCAACACCCAAATAATATAGACAAAAACAACGAACTGAAATTAAACTCGACATGGTTCCCGGCACTACATGCCATAAAAATGACACGGAATATGCCTACTGCTAGCTGTAACACGGTACAAATTACTAGTACAGAAATACATACTGTTTCTACAAAACACACAGTTTACCTTGAAGTTGGCTCCAAAACGTATGAACGAATCCAACTTACCAGCTTTATTTTAAAAAAAGAGACATATTAATAACAGTGACAGTAAAAACCTACGCACGTTTTTAAATTATATTTTTGAATACTTCCACTCCTTATATTACTTTCTTTATTTCTATTCATACTCGTATTTGATACTATTTTCTCAAAGTCATAAACGACGGGAAAGAAAAATGGAAATATATAACCACGTAACTAGATATTATTTTACTTGTTTCCTTTTTTCTTCTTTTACCTTGCAAAATGCATGGGAATTTCAATTAAAACTTAAGTTAAATAACTGACAAAATTTTATTTATTGTTTCACCATTTCCTTTGTGGAAAGACATTGCGAATGTATTGAAAATAAAACACTTTGTAATTTTTACCGTTTAATACATAATAACACAACTGCTTTCAGGTATTCAGAATAACCCATCATCAGGTGAAAATATAAACTTAAGTTTAAACACAGTTAAGCACTTAGTACTGAATTAGGTACTGATAGCGTTGAGTGGAAGGGGCAAGGCAATGTGAGGTGCAGGGGAATTTATTTATATTTATTTTATTGATTCTATTTTATTCAGAAAACATAGTCATGCATTAAAAGTATTAAAAACAACATTTTTTTGCATAAGAAGACCAATTAAGTTTTCATAAATTATGCAAAAGATATGAACATTAAATGTGACAAAAAAAATAAAAATAAATAAGAATTTCAAGTGAGAAAATAATAATTGTTAATGTGAGATGAAGGCAATGTGAGTAGAAAAGTAATTCAGAATACCTAAACCTAGTTGTGTTATTATATATTAAACTAGTGGACCCGACAGACGTTCCATTAAAAGCGAATATTATTTGTAAACATTCAAAAAAAAAACTTTTTTTAGACACAAATAAACAACATCCTTCCATTTTTTGTATTTTCATTCTCGTCGAATGTAACCCTGGTAGGTCGATGAAAAAAATATTTATGCTTCTAACTTTTTTTTACGGATTTGTTTGAAATTTTTAATACCTACGGACACGCGCAGCGCAAAGATCTATATTTAACTTAAAACCGCAAGTAAATCGGTTAAGCCGTTTAGGATTTCAGTGACATCACACGTACAGAAGAATTATATATATATAAAGATACGAGTACTTATGTGGTAAAAAATACAAAGTGTTAATACGAATAGTAAATATTTATGTATATTTTATATATTATTGTTTTTTTTTTTTTAAGGTGAAATTTTATTCAAGTAAATGCCTATTCTTTAATTTTAATTATATTATTTTTTCTATATTCCTACATTTTTAAAGAATATTTTAAACCATTTTATCTAGTTTTGTTGGGTTTTATTTTTTATCTTCTTAATAATATGTTTTATTTTTGAAAGTATCAAAAACTCAATTATATATGTTAATTATTTTATATGCGTACAATATTATGTCTGTACTCTTTTATTTGATTCTTAATTAAAACTTATGTCTAAGCACCCGATGACAATCTATTATTCAATAGTTTATCGGGACAAAATATGATTAATACTTTGTTTTCTTTTTATAATAATGTGTATTTTATTGAATAAAAACTCCAAACCATTTTCAAAAAGTTAACTATAATAAAAATCGTAGTTTTTTGGTGTGAGTGAAAAATTAATAAAAGCAACGTTGTTTGTTGTAACCGTACTTTATAGATAATGTTTATCTATAAATGAATTACACAAAATAAAAACCCCTCCCGAATCACTACAGAAACTTCCAAATCCTATTGATTTTATTTTCGTCTTTTCCATCAGGGAAATTTCTTTAAATGCGATTCTATCAGAGATTTTAATTTTATTTGGTTAAAGTAATCAAGGAGTTTGGCAAGTCACACTTACTTTCTAAATCACACACTTATTTTTAATTAAATTGTTTGTCTTACAATACCGCTCGAACCAATGTCAATATCCATTACGTTTTTCCAGAATTAAATCTCGAGAACTAAGATACTAAATATTCGACTTTACAAAAAGAATTTTCTTAAATCATAAATAACATTATTTATAATAAGAGTTCCAGGGATATACAGGGTGGCTGGAGAAGTGACGTCCAAAGGTTAAAATGTACGTGCCTCATATTGAGGGGCATCCGAATCACCCCCATGTATTTTCCGCGATTTTGCGTAGTTTTCGAGTTACTATTTTTTTAACCACTTTTTGTAATTTTTTTTACCTAAATGCAGAATTCAAGTTTGAGCAAGACAGACTTTAAATTAAAATTCTAAAAAAGCAAATCTGAAGTTTTTTAGTGACTTTTAAAACTGCGTTCGAATCTAAGCTTTTGTAATAATACATAAAAAGAAGTACTTCATGGGCTATTATTCGCTGAAATCAGCTTTCAAAGATACTGAGGTGGAAAATTCCTCAATCATTATCACCTTGTGTTTACTGTCACTTGTGTCTCCATTTTATTTATAACAGTTATTTTTTATTTATATTTAAAGCATTAACTTTGTGGTCAAACATTTTAATAAATGTTATTAAATAAATGTTTATAACCACTTACCGATTAATAGTAAATATTTGAATATAACCACTAAGTAATTTTTGTTAGTTAACACTCTTTCTATCACAATTATCCTCAGGAATTTTATATCTTCCTAACTACGTAGAATTATCCTCAGGAATTATCTTTGAAGGCCAATTTCAGGGAATGATGAACTATTTAGTAGGTACTTCTTTTTTGTATTATTAAAAAAGCTAAGAGTCGTTTTTAAATTTATTAAGAAACTCAGAAATTGCTTTTTGGATTTTTAATTTTAAGTTGAAAGTTCAAGTCTGACTCGCTTTAACTTTAATTCTGCATTTTAGGTCAAAACTTTTGTAACTTTTATTAATGTTACGAACGTGATTATTTTATGCGTGAAAGTATAATTTTAAAAAAATCAAAAAACCCGAAAAACGCATCAAAAAAATATATTAAAAACAGATCTGGTCGAAAATTAAAACAAAAAAATCATAACGCGAAAACTACACAAAATCGCGGAACATATATGGGGTTGATTTGGATTCCCCTAATTATGAGGCAAATATATTTTACCTTTGGATGTCACTTCTCTGGCCATCTGTATATATCATGTTATTACTGGCATATTTATATCGCGATAATCATGCTTTTTCGTTGCAATATAAAATTTATTGCTACACTATATTATATTTCAATGATATTTATAATTTTGTTGGTGTATTTGTTTTGACTTCGTTCTGCATTCCTTCTTGTTTATCTTTACTGAAATTCCCCGGGCACCATAAAATCGCGTTTGGAGTGAGTGTGTTGTGGACCGGAATGGGAATTCGAGCGGAGCAGAATAATAATATGTAGCAAGAAAAAATCTAGTGGTATACTTTTCATCCTTTGGTTTATTTCAATGGAAATTAAGAAATAGGCTGGCTTTAAATATTACAATCAACGCCCTTAGCAAAACAAACTGGTTTAAGTTGGGTTTGGGGGAATTGGTCATAAATGCTAATGAAGATTCCTAGTCGTTTGATGATATCACATTAGTTGACTTGATTTTTATTTTATTCTTCGTTATTTTCATTCTTTAATGAATATACAAAACAAACAAACAAACCGTCACGCCGATTCCCCGTAAGGGTAGGCAGAGAGGATAGAACGCCACAACACTCTATATTTGCATACAGATCTCGCTTCCTCTACATTCATACATCTTCTCATGCACGCGCGCCGATTATTCCGACTTTTGACATGTCCATCTTTAGGTATTTGTTGGATTTGGTCATGCCATGTCTTTCTCGGTCTTTCTCTATTTCTGCATTCATCAAAGTTTGCATTGTAAATATTCTTAGCCGTTCTCTCGCTGTCCATTCGTTCTACATGTCCAAACCAGCGCAGAGCTCCTTTCTTGATTTTGTCGATTGTGCTTGCCTCAGCCTTACATAATGTGCGGATCTCAACATAATATATCATAGTAACCACCTGATTAAACTGTATTTTTAAGACCAGTATTCCTTAAGAAATATTGACAAAACCTAAATGACACCTCGTACCGGATATGCATCGATATGATTTATCGGATATTTTAAAATTAATATGAATCCAGTACATGTCTACAAAAATTTGAACAAACTCAAAACATTGTTGATAAATCCACCTGGTCTAAGAAGAAGTATAAAAATGAAAAAACATTTTCAGGCATTGCCTACTATTTAGGTAAAATAATTCAATCAAATGAATCTCTCCCGCATCAATACAGGTTTAAACTCTTTAATTTCACAAACATAAATAGATGGAGCAACTAAACGTAGTTATTCAGACAGCAGCCAGACATAGAAAAGTGAAACTGAGATAATATCGCTTTTGTGAAAAGGGTGTATAATCAAATTTACACAGCAGTTTTAATGTTTTTGATTTTAACAATGATAAAAAAATGAATTCATTAGTTTTTTTTTATGATACAAACAAGAATTTTATTAAGTATTTGACCAGTGTGAATGACTTTTAAAGTACCGTAAAAATTTTCTAGTGCTGTGGATGTTTTTTGCGAATTGAGAAATGCCGTTTTTGTGATCGACACCATTTTCAGAAGGTGATTGATACCGTTTTTTGTATGAAAGCGGTCTGGCTGTTTTTAGCAGAACATAGAATTGACCTGATAACATCAATTTATCATTTTTTTCGAAATTGTGGACTGGCTGCTTTCTGCATAACTACGTTCAATTGAAGGAATACAGATTTTTCAAAAATACGTCGTGAATGTTATAAAGTGTGTAAGTGGTCACTTAAACCACCCAATGGCAAGTCATAAGCCCTGTAGATGCCTAGACTTCTATATTATCTACTCTAAAATGTTCTTCATCTCTGTTGTAATATGTTAATAATAAAAACTTCTCAGGGAGATGAATCCAGTCCTTGTGTACAAAAATTAGGATAAACTCAAAAAAATGTTGACAGAAAAAAAACATTTTGATAACCGGAATTTTTAAATCGTCTATTTCCAAATAACTAACAAAGTTTACTAAAAACTTCAATTTTGTAATCCATGAAAACCTTAGCTCTTGGAATTGTTTAATTTAATGTTGTATAAAAGCTGAACAAGTTATATGAAAATTTAAATTTCAAATTCAAAACAAAATATTTTAAAACTTTTTGTTTCGTAATTTATCCGATGTAATTCAGAATGTTTACCATATATTTAGAAAATCAGTAACCCAAGTAAAAATACAATTTAATATATCAGAAAAATTATTTGCTTCTTGTTATTTCGGCTAAGGGTTCATTTATTTAAGTGGCACCCGTCTAGATATTGCCACTCTACTGGCGCTTCAGTATATTATGAAGAACCTATCAAATAGGTATGTTTTTGCTCTAGGATTGTCTACATATTGGAGTCATAAAACGTAAGAACGTATTACATAGGTATGAATATTCACGTCTCTTAGATGGTGATAAACTGTTTTCTGTATTGCGGGATTTGATTTGGTGTAATTTCCTAAATTTATAGGATTTTCAATTAATACGGCAATAAAAAAATGTTATTACATAAATGAAATTTATTTGATTTAACTAACTTAACTCATGATAGTAATTTTAATTTCGATAAAAATCTTTTGTTTGGTTCTTTATGCACTTATTACAACTGTGTTCATAATTTGTACTAAAATATCATTCAAATTTATATGAATATTGTTGATAAATCCACCTGGTCCATAAAGAAGTATAGAAATTGAAAAGATAAGATTTTCAGACGTTGCCTTGTATGTAAGTGAAATAATTCAATTAGATAAATCTCACCCGCATAAAAAACGGTTTGAGCTCTTTAACTTCACAAACATCAACAAATGAAAGAATTAAAGGAATATAGATGTTTAAATATAGGCAGAATGGTGAAAGTTACACAGTGTGTAAATTAGCCACTTAAACCAGCCAATGACCGATCATACACCCTGTAGATGCCTAGACTTCTCTATTACCCTCTCTTAAATGTTCCCTATCTCTTTTGTGATATGTTAATAACTATACGAAATAGTTTGAGTTCGTACTAGATTTTACTTGTATTTTTATTTCTAATAATATTTTTCTGCCTAGTCCCTATACTGGCAAATGAAACGTAAGACTGATCATTTTACTTTTATGTAAAACATATGATTAAGATACGCTGTGTTTGGTGTTTTAATACATTGCCCTATGCAACATTAGGGGCGGATAAGAAATGATGATGTTTTTATAATTTTCAACCCAAATGTTTTTGATGAATTGGCAAAATATAAAAAAAATTAAGTGACATTTTGATGTGAGTCATGCTTATGGAATAATATTTTTCAAGTAAAAAAGAAATGTTCGTTGTTTCAAAAACAATTTTAGGTTAACAAATAAAACATGTTGGACGTTAAAATCCCGTTTTTTATTACAGTAAGTTCAGAAAGTTTGCTCGAATTTTTGTTGTGCGTAAAAAATATTCGCCCAAAAAAAGTAGGTGCTTTTATTGTGCTCTAAGCTCGGCCATCAATTATAAAACTTTAAATGCCGTTTTCTGCCCGCGGCGGCCAGCACCCGAAAAAGTTTAAATATTGATTAAAAATATTCTTGAGCCGGGGAAAGTTTGGCCTTTAATTTAGGCCGGTTTCGGGAGGAGCTGTTAATTAACCCACCCCTTGTAATTACTCCCCTACGGCTGCGCCCGCCCAGCAGTAATTTGGCACCTGATATATGCAAATGACAGTTCACGAAATTGTCGCGACACCTATATTACCTGTTGTCTATCGGAAGTAATCAGCCGCTCCGCGGAAAAACTTCCGAGGAAATGGAGGGAGTTTGCTACAAACTTTCTCAAAGTGACAGTTAAAATATCTGAGATCGTTCGCCTCGTTTAGATGGAAGCTAAATTATGGAAATAGGGCCTGATTTTTACTTTGAACTCGACCCATTTTGACCAACGTAAAAACAAGTACAATTTCAGTAGAAATATTTCAGTAATAATAACCCTGTTTGTCTACTTTGTAGCGGGTCACAATAAAAGACAAAACCACAGACCATTCAGTTTGCAAATGAATTGTACCTATGTGTTCAAAACAGCAATAAACCAGGGTTTATTTTTAGCCTAACATTGGTTTTTACATGTGTTTTTTAATTGATGTTGTAGAAACACGCAAAAACTTTTACTTCAAAACAGAAATTCGGTTGGAATTTTTTTTGCTTATTAAAAACATAATACAAACATTAGTTTATCACAGAGACATAGTTTATAGCGACACAACCAGGAACGACCTAAGCTTTTAAACTTGTACTCGCTGGAAAATCCATGTTAAGTTGACATTTAAAAAAATGTAAATATACCTACTACTGTAATAAAAAAAATATATAATTTTCAGTTTAAATACGCGGGCCCTTCGATTCGGAAAAATCTTTTTTTATTAGATTGAGTTTTTTTACTAACATTTCTTGGTGGAACTGCATTTTAATTATAATAATAAAAATATCGACGATGTCGGTTACGACAAAACCTGGTCACTTGTAAAAGTTATAAATAAAAGTGTAATCAAACTATATCCGATTTTTTTTCTATCAATGGCATTTGTGTTAAATCTCATGTCAATATCTGCATGTGTCCAATAGCTACGTTTGTGTTTTGTGAACAACAAAAAGTTCATTTAGTAATTTTTAAAATGTCCGATTTTGTTGAACAACGAAGTTGCATTTTTGTTTGCAGAGTGAAATTTGTACTGCAGAAACACAAAAAATATTGCAAAAAGTCTTCGGTGACCAGGTAATGTCACAGAAACATGTTTACAAGTGGTAAAAATAATTCAAAGCAGGCAGAGAAAGCGTTGAAGAAAAAAACCGTCCCTGACAATCATCAATATCAACCGATGAACAACACGTCAAGAAAATCAAAGAGTTGGTGCTCAAAAATCATCGATTGGCAATAAGAGACCTCGCGGATACTTTAAACATTTCATTTGGATCAGTCTTCACTATTTTGAGAGACGTTTTGTGCCTGAAAAGAGTAAAAACAGCGTCGTGTTGAAGTCTGTGAAACAATGCAATGAAACGATGACCAGAGTTGTGCGCAGACAATTATCGGTTTTTGCACCATGATAATGCACATCTCACACTGCATTGGTGCTTCGAAACCATTTCGCCAAAACTTCAACTCAAATCATTCTACAACCATCTTATTCACTAGATTTAGCACCGTGTGAGTTCTGGCTATTCCCTAAGATTGAGAGACTGCTCCGGGGGCACTGTTTTGACACGATTGAAGAGATAAAAACCAAATCGCTGCTAGCTTTAAATATCATTCCGAAAATTTACTTCAAAAATTGTTTCGAGGATTGGAAAACCGTTAGTATAAGTGAATTGTATCGGGAGGAAAGTACTTTCAAGGCGATGGAATATATTTAGAAGAATAAATAAAGGTTTCAAAGGTTATATACAATTTTACATTTTTTATCAGTGTTACATACTACAAAATAATAAAATGTACAATGTATACATTAGAAAAAATATTTGTCACTTATCCTTAATAGTACAGTACAATGTATTATGTACATTTTCCAAAGCAGGGTTTTTGTTGCTTCAATCTATATAGGTAAACCTGTACCAAGATAGATGCAAGTTGAATTTGTATGATGTGGTATTGGTAAGGTACCTCAGCAACACAACAAGAAGCAACGGCAAGGCTAACCACGATCACTCGCTCAAATATTTTTACATTCGCTTCAATGACAGCGGACCACCCCGCTATCACGGCTTACCATATCTCCCCAATATATTCATAAACGTACATGCTCATAGATACATACACAAATACATATATATTTACAAACACATGTATATATAGTGGTGGTGCGAATGGCACAGTTTTAAATGGAGTATTGGTTGCTCAAAAAACCCTTATTAAAATAATACCGAGAGAGTCCCGATACAGACATCTCCTGAAGAAATATTCCACAAATCACAACTTATGACACCAAAGCAATTATACGCTAAAACAATACTTGCTTACATATTCAAAAACTATTCTTAATCAAATAAAAGACATAACCCCAACGATACAATGCATATAAATAATATAATCACTAGTGATCTAGATCCTCAACACAAAGACAGCTTAAACAAATACAAATTAAACCGGTTTTGGGCAAAAGGATTTTGAGTATTATGTAATTCAAATATGTTTTCAACTTCCACTGTCCATCAAAACAATTAATAAGGAAAAATGTTCAAAAAAGCCATAAAAAAATGGCAAGTGGAGGTGGGTAGAAGTAAAATGGATTGTCTCATTTTGCCAAACCAATATTGAATCACCTGCTCCACAAACGTTATTGTGCGTTTTATAATATAAATTAAATAGGTATACAGAAATAAAATACAAACATTAGTACGTAGTGTTTAGAACTGTCTTATTATTTTGTAATTTCTCTCTGTATATGAAGTCTTCTTTGTATATTCTCGCATGAAAACAAATAAAATAAGAATATTGTTAAGTGTCCTCGGGACGGGTAACGAAGTCATATTATTGTTATTATTTGTTATTGTTTATAATGTGAAAAAAGTGAATAAAGAAATGAATAAAATAAATGAAAACATATTATTATTTCTAATAAATATTACAATACTTGAGTTTGTCCAAATGTTTGGAGAAAAAAGACTAAATTTTACCCACTCGGGAGTCATTAAGATTAACAAATTACAACAAGGATGGAGAATACCTTAGAAAAGGGATTTTTTTATTTTTTTTATTTTCTTTTATTTTCTTTTATTTAGAAAACATACAGTACTGTTACAAAGTTTTATATTTTACACAGTTAGACGTAACTCTAATGGACCAGTGAAGTTTTCATATTACAAAGTAATTATATATGTAAGGTTATTCATGAAAGTACAAAAAATAGAAGGAAAAAAAAACATAAATGGAAGTTGTTTAAAAATTTAAATTTAAGTTATAAAAGTTATTTTGAAGTTTGTAGTTTGTAGTTGGTATTTGCAAATAAAAATAATATTAAAAATGAAGAAAATCGGTAAAAGTAATTAAAAATTGAGAATTAAAATAAAGAATAAAAAACATGCTCAGATGTAAAAATTAAATAAAATAGAAATAACATTTTTAAAAAAGGAAAAACATAAATATACAGTAACATATTTTAAAGGATTCAAAGAAACGATGAGAAGAATCTTTAAGTGAAATATAAGACAATAAATTTAAGTCAATTTAAAAAACATCTTCATAATTAATATGGAAGTCTAGGCATTACAGGGCTTATGACCTGTCGTTGGCTAGTTTAAATGGTTACTTTACACACTGTGTAACATTCACCATTTTGCCTATGTTTTAACATCCATATTTCTTCATTTTTCCATTTGTTGATTTTAAGAATGTAAAAGAGCTGAAACCTGTATTGTAGTAAAGAGATCTACCTGACTGAATAATTTCACATACTTGGCAACGCCTGAAAACAATTATCCTATTTTTAAACTTCTTCTTGGACCATTTGGTTTTATTACAATATTTAAGTTTGTCTAAATATTTGTAGACAAAATACTGGATTTCACTTGAAAATTGTTTTCAATAAAAATGAAAATGTTTCAAGGGCATTGTGTAAATGTTAGTCAAATAAGTTGATATTGAATAGTCATTGGTAAGATCAATGTTTACTTATAATTTAAACTTATTGTTAGCTTTAATTTACTGTATTCAGTATTAGCAGACTGCCGCAAAAAAATCCAAAAGCAGGTTGCCCGAAGTGGTTGAATCTTTGGCCTCCCATATTATACGAAGACAATGAAAAAATAGCAATACAATATTACATTTTGGTTTTCAGCTTGATAATTTATATCTTCTTTGTTTCGACTTCCCACGAAGCAATATAAAACACTTTACTCAAAATGATTTCGCAAATGTTTCTTAGGTCGGATAAATCTTTGTTTCAACTTGTCATTCAGGCGCTGTCTTTATTTTATCGCACTTAAATCACCATCTGTCAGTCGGGTTCAGTCCTGACTTGAAAACACTAACACTGCCCCGTGGTGACTTTAGGAAACTATTGTGTGACTAGGAAAATATTACCCGCAAAGGGCGCGAACAGTGCGGAATAGAAATGGCCGACCACTGCGGGTGAGCCTTAATGGGACCTTTAAATATATTCAATTTGTACTATTCTAAGCCGCAAAATCTTGCAAGAATAAACTTGGATACACTTGAATCAATCGTTGATCAAACAATTAACAATTTAATGACTATTTCAGTTCTTTTAATGAAAACTTATGATAAATATATCAATTAATTTAGTTTAATTCAATACCGTTTTTTTGTAAGAGAAATATGACTAATCATGGTTATATGTACATTTATAGTTTTAACTAAATCACTAAACATAATTCTTTCCTCTTAATAAGATGTTCGCAACTTAGGTGTTATTATTGAAAAGAAACTAATGTTTAATATTCATATTGAATTAGTCCTGAAAAAAACATATAAAATGGTCGGACTTTTCATGTGGGTATCGGAATAATTTAAGCATGCAGAGACATGTGAAAAACTTTTTAAAACATTTGTTTGTCCCCAGCTAGAATACTGTACTTCTATTTGGTCACCTTACTAAAATGTCAGTATTAATAGACTAGACAGGGTCCATTAAAAAATCTCCAAGCAAGTCGACTACCGGTTTAACCATAACTTCACTAACTATGCTGAAAGTATGTAGTACCATGGAATAAACTCTCTTAAAAATCGAAGAATAATGTTAGACCAGTTATTTTTATACAAATTTACAAATAATAAAATTGATTCTTCTAATCAACATGAAAAAATTCTATTCCATGTTCTATAGAATCCATTATAACATCATCAGCAACTATATCATAATTGCACATGAAATCGGGAGCATCGTTCTGCAGTACATTTATATCGTCTCTACCATGAAAAAATGAACTACAAAGGAACGTGGTCTAAGACTTCACGACGCATTCAATGTCAGTCAGCTCTACAAGTTCAGTTCAATCAGTCAGTCCAGCTCGACGAAGTCACTTAGTTCCAGCATGTAGTTCAAGTGCAGTCTCTTTAACTCATTGTCGACGTAACACTCGCGCAACACAATTCACTATTTATTCGCCATGTAATAAATAAACATCAAACTGCAACCTCGTGTCTTCTCTATCCATCTCTAACTGGGGTAGGAGCTCCAACTTTAAACTGCCTAAATCCTACACAACTTTAATACAAACTTTTAAGTAATTAAGAAACTAAATCATTTGGTTTCCATGCAATGTCAATTTCAATCTGTCTGTTTTTATTTTAAATATGAAAGTATTATTGTTTTATATTTTGTCTTTATATATCCTATGTTTTTATTTTTGCTTTTCATGCACTCGTATTTAAAATTATATAAACTCCTATAAATAAACAACTAAAATAGTGTAAGTCACTCTCCAAGCACAAGAGTTAGTCTCTTTTTTTGGAGAATTACAGTGATAACATTACTAGATGTGTAAAAGTAGATATGTTTTGAATTTTACAAAAACATGTACTTTTTATAAAATTTATTAATAAAAATAGTTTTTTTTTGTTTTACAAATATTTATTTTTTTTAAGTTATTTTTTTTTGTTTCATAATTAAAATTAACGTTTGATTTTTTTTATATTAATAGTATTCGAATTTCAATTTTTATTATTGTAATAATTGGTTTGAATTGTTAAAGCATTATCTAATAAAAAAACACATGCAACAAAAAAGAGTTATGCCTTAACACAAAAAATTATTAGCTATTTGGAACCTGAGATTAAGAATCTATGAACATTGCTAAAACAGAGGAATAAATTAATAAATAAAAAAAAATTAAAAAATGCCTGCAATTTGGTATTACGTAGTATGTTTGTACCCTATTTTATGTTATTTTATGTTATTATTCGTATTATTTAAAAAATCGCGTGTTAACTTAAAAAGATTTAGATATTTCCGAATAGAGTCCTGAAATTCACAAGTTCTAACGTTTGTCCAATAAGACTTTTTGTTCACAGGATCCAGAAAGTAGTTAAGATCCACTACTTAACCATATCTTGATCACATTAATCAGGTCTCTTCTCACACTGAAGAAGACGAACATTAAACTTTCTGTTTTCTCTGATTTTCAGAAGACTCATTTTTTGTTATTTTTCCTAAACGGAAAAGTTGAGAAAGGTGTGTAGGTTGAATAAGGTGATTCAAGTTTTCCCTTTTCCCCAGGTAGTAACTTACCAATAAAATCCCACTATACTCGGATTTGCATGTTTGTATAATTAGTGTCCCTGACAAAGAGACGGGTACGCCTCGGAACCGGTAGTAATAGAAAAGTCGGTAAATGGTTAAAAAAATAAAAAATAAATATTTTTTGAATTATTTTGATTCACTCTCAGTTAAGTAACTCCAGGTAATGTGAAGATATATATTTTTTTTTTCGGCTAAGAATCAATTTGCTATTTATGAGGCAAAGGTAAATAATGGTCCAACATTGTCTTTTACACATGTACTCGTATGTTAAAAAAATATATAAATTAATAAACAATTTTGATAAATCAAACAAAACTCATTTGAATAAATCCGTAGCACGTGACAACAAAATAAATTATTTTAATTAAATTACAAATTTAAAAGCTTCAATTAAATTAACTTAACAATAGAATCATAATGTAAAGCGCCCTTGAGGTATTTTATTACGAAAATGGCGCTATATAAGTTATCCACAATAAATAAATAAATAAATAAAACGCACAGAACGCCGACTAGAAGCCGTTGAGTAGGTCAGGTTTATGGATTTGTGGAAGGGATGCTAGAATGAGATTTTTTCGATTTTCAAATTACAAAAATTATTTTTTCCAACGTAAAAAGTTTAAAAAATATACCATAAAGAAGGAAATATGGAAGTCGAGGCATTTACAGGACTTATGACTTGTCATTGTCTGGTTTAAGTGGCCACTTTACACACTGTGTTACATTCACATTAACTCAACTGTTGCAAAACATTTATTAATTAAACATATTATCATTCATTTTAAAGCATTAACTTTGTGGTCAATCATTTTACTAAATGTAATTTAACAAATGTATTAAATATTATTAATGTTTATAGCATTTACTTTGCGCAAAAATACTAAATTAAATTTTAATCAATATTTGTACATGCGAGACGTGACCGTCTCTTTGCCAGGACACCGATTAAACTAACATGCAAAACCCACTATACACCGACACCATAGTTGTTGCACAAAAATATAAAATCAACATGACATCCCTTAATATTTATTTTTATCAATATTGTCTTAAGCTAATCAGTGTATGTAGCGGTTGCTTATTAAAATAAATGTCTTGTTGGTTTTATTTATATATTTTTTTATTTTTATAAATTTTCCTTTATTTAGGAAACATACAGTACAGTTACAAAGTTTTATATTTTACACAGTTAAACTTAACTTTAATGGACCAGTGAAGTTTCCATATTATAAAGTAATTATATGTTAGGTTATTAATTAAAGTACAAAAAAGAGAAAAAAAACATAAATAGAAGTCGTTTAAAAGTTAAAATTAAAGTAAAAAATAAAGAAAATTTGTAAAACTAATTAAAGTTAAGAATTAAAATAAAGAATGAAAAACATGCTCAGATGTAAAAATAAAATAAAATAAAAATAATCTTCTTTAAAAAAGGAAAAACATAAATATGCATATATATATATTGAGGGATTTAAAGAAACGATGAGAATAATCTTTAAAGAATCTTTAAATAAGAAAATAAATTTAAGTCAATTTAAAAATATCTTCAAAACTAATGACACATTTTAATGCAACAACTATAGTTAAGGTGCATAGTGGGTTTGCACGTTGGTTTAATTGGTGTCCTGACTAAGAAACGGGCACGTCTCTTCACCAGTATACATTGAAAAGTCAGTAAGTCTATAAAAAATTTAAAATATTTGATAAAATTTGGTATATAAAATGTTAATAAACACATGTAGGCATGCATAAATTTATTTTTATATTTGCGTATTTTGATTGGCTTTGATTGAATCAAACAACGAAACCAAAACACTCAACATAATATCGCGGAGTAATTACTACAATGTAACTTTAAATATGTTATATAAATACCCAGCGATATAATGTTGATAATTGTGTAATATGATTTTTCTTTCTTCCTTTTTTGGTAATGAATGCAAATGTCTTAGTAAAAAGAGACATAAAATCTTGTCTACACATTCTCCGCGCTATTTGTGAGCAAGTCCCATTCGTGATGCATTCCACGTCTCAGTTTATGAGGCCACTTGTCTCCATGTGCTCCTTCCCTTTGGGTTGAGTTTTCCTCGATTCCTACTCAATTTTCTCTATTTTCCTCCGCCGTGTCGAACCTTTGCACAGCGCGTTAAGGAGCAATCGTGCATCGCAACGGCGCATCGCTTAGTGAGAATAAAACATGAAAATGTTCACATTTTAGAGATATTTTATTCATTCGTATTCATATCACAATGTTAAATCTGTTTGGATATTGATAGATCTTATATTTTTGTTCGTCCCTTGTTAAAATATCTTTATATTATTGATAGATTTTTCTAGATTATTAGTTCCACGTTAAAGATTTAATACTAGGACTTTAAAATATTTAAGTCAAAATCATTTGATAAAATAATTGTTTCATGTCGACCTTGACGAAAATAAAATACAAAATGTGTTAATACCAGCAGGCAATCATTTTTATTTTACACGAACTGATTCATTTCTTTGTTTGGCGGCTTATAAAATTTATGAAACGAATGTAATTGAATGCAGAAGATAAGAAAAATTGAGAAAAACGTGGCCTGACCAAATCCAATAATGACTTAAAGATGGTAATCTCTAAAGTCGGAATAATCATCGTGCTTGTATGAATGTAGAAGAAGCGTAAACCGCATGCAAAGGATATAAGAAATATCTGAATGATATGATAAATATGATAATATTATTTTAAACACTGAACAGTTCTCCAAAGAACAGGTTTTTCTAGTAAGAAAGACTCTTAAACGAATTATCTATCAAACGTAGTTCGTAAAGAAAAAACATTTTTTTGTTTGAGAAAGACTAATGTGGGCTGCCATCCTCTCTGCCTACCCCCATGGGAAAACGGTGTAATGGTTTCTTCGTTCAAATTTTTTTTTCATTGTCATAAAGAATCGTGTTTTAAACAATGACTTTTGGGAAAAATGCACTTCTGTTTTTTCTACTGCAATGTATGTATGTACTAAATGTATACCCTTGTATTTTTTACTAATATTTTAAGATGTTTTTTTTTTATTTATTTCCTTTCTCATTCTTCTCTATTCATTTTTATTTTTAGCTACTTTTGTTAAAATAAATGTCTGTCTTGATATTTATATAATTCATCATCATTTCCTTCCCTAACGTAATGGTGCATAGGGCACTGCATTGGTACACCAATCATAGTATATCTTGATTATTTTTGTTACATAAAAGTAAAATGATCAGTCTTACACCTCGGGTACCAGTACAGGGACTATGAAATATTCTAGTGTAAAACACCTTTTTAAATAAATATTTCATGTCAACCATGTCGGGAACCGAACCTGAAACCTCTTGCATGGTAGGAAAACGTGCTGACCTGTGCAACACGAGGCTGACATATATATATTCAAAACATGTAAAAGCCTACAAGGTTTATTAAGTTAGGAAGAAAAGAAACCGAAAGCTTATTAAATCTTGTAGGGCAAGTAACATAAATATTAATATTGATATTAGCCGCATCAATTTAAACACTTCAATACAAAGACAAGAAGCAAAAAAATTATATACATAAATTATATGTATGTGTTTATAAGGTGTGTATGTTTTGACTGTGTGGCTTTTCTAAACTTTTCATTTGTTTGGTTTTTTATTTTGTCTTTCAATTTATTTCATTTTTAATTAAATTTTTATTCTATTTTTTTATTTAGTTTTGGTTAGACAGCAAGAAATTGCTAGTGGCAATAAGTCCGCCATTTACCTATGTACACCTTTTTTATTATTTTTGTATGTATGACATTTTTTATTATGGTTAGTAAAGATTTATTATTATTATGTGTATGTGGGTATGTGAATATGTATGTGTATATATATATAAATGTATGTTCATTGTATATATGCATGTAAATGTGTATTTGTATGTGTATGTATGTGTATATGTGTATGTATGTGTGTATGTGTGTATGTGTATGTATGTTGTATGTATGTTGTTGTACACACGTGTGTGGAAATAAATAAATAAACGAATAATATGTTAGTCTGCCTTAGCACGGGTCTTTTTTTACTAGGCATAACTTTATAAAATTAAATAAAAATAAAAAAATCAGGTTGTTGTATGTTCTAACGGGATTTGAATTATAACTCTCTGATCCGAAAGACCACAATTCTACCACGGGATCATAAGTCGTCGTTAAATCCAGTGCTCGTGTATCACGATTTGGATATAAGACTAAAAAAATATCAAAATTAAATATAGTAGTTGATTCTTAATAGTGTAAGTGCCTTAAGGTATTTAAATAGATTTTTCGTGGGAATTATGAAGGATGGTTAACATGAGTAACGGAAAAGAAAATCAGAAAAGCGATTTTAAATTTTGTTTTACCGATCGTGAAGCTTCACAGTACTGTTACCAAAATATGATACAAACAATCAATAATAACCTGTCGGTCGGCCCTTTTCGTTTGCGCTTTTAACGAAAATAAATATTGCCATATAATGGATTTAAATAATATAAAAAAATGATTAATGACGTTTGCTTCCATCAGACTATCAATTCTAAATCGATACAGGCGGAAGGAAAAGGATTAGTGCCGTGTCAAAAGAATGCCAAAATGGTGGTACAAAAGGCTTTTTAAACATATTTTTCTTTCAAAAACATCCAGCTTTAGAAATTGAGAATTGAGACACTTGCCGCATGAACGATCGTTACCTTATGAATGAAGCGCTAGCATCTAAATCACGGCGAGCTGTTTTAACAATAGGTTGGATGAAAATGCCAAATGACAATAAACCCGCCAACACATCATCATCATCAATCCCTTATCCAAAACCAATAGTTCATAGGGCACTGCATTGTTGAATCAAATATGGCGAGTCTAGATGATCTGTTACGGGAAGATAAGGAATTCAGTCAATATTTCACGTCCACTCCTCCAGGATTCTCGTTTTGTTTCACAACCAGAATTGTATAATTCATCCACCCGGACACAAACCAATATATAATAACATATTAATACTCTTGTATTTATTACTATTAGTATTACTTCGACAGGTCGACAAGGTACTAATTAAATCCGACTCTCAACAATCACCGATCATTTGCATTTAAATCCGAGAATAAATAGTTTTTTTTTTATAATTTTTATATTTAAAGCACTAACTTTGTGGTTATTTATTTTAATTAAATAAACAAAACAACTTTGTTTTTAATCACTATTTTTTTTTTCCACCGACCCTTTTCAAAGCAAACAAGCTTCTTCATCAAGGTAACTAACTAATGAATTGATTTCTATTTTATTTTTATCGTGTGTAGTATTTAGAAAACATGATAAAAATAAACTAGAAAATAGTTCATCAGTTACGTTTACCTTGACGAAGAAGCTTGTTTGCTTTAAAACCGGTCGGTGGAAAAAATAAATAAAAAAATTAGTGGTTAAAAACGAAGTTGTTTTATTTATTTCATTATAGTTTTTTTTTAAATTTATTTATTGGGGATATCAACAGTAATACATGTAAAAAATATAACAAATAAAATATACAGAGAATAAAACCAATGACAGATATCCACAGAAATACATTAAATACACGTACAATACATACTAGTGTGTTTGTGTGAGTGTAAGTGTGTGAGAGGGTGGGTGAGTTGGTGGTCTATTGGAATGAGGGTGGACATGTGTGTAAATATTATTGCACAAGTGTCAAAAATATAAATACATAAATTAAATATTAAGAATTAGAGAAAAAATAAGACTTTTATGTGATAAAGTTGATCTTTTTATCTCTCAGTAATAAAAACAATATACCATTTAAAAGATTTAAAAAATAATGTACCGTACAAGCTGTAAAAAATATTAAAGCATTTCAACTTGAACACAAAAATTCGACAAAAATATAATGATCCATCGTGTTAAAAATGTTTGCAATTTTGTTTGGAATACATTTTCAGATGAGGAAAAATGAGAGAAATTAATATTTGCAACAAAGTTTGAATGCATACAAACGTGAAACTATTATATTGAGTTAGACAAATAAATGAAAGTTAATAAAAGCCAAAAAATACGCACTTGAATTTCATTCACTAAAGTGGTTAATAATGTTTTAAAAATACTGTTTTTTTTTATGTTGTTACGGATTACCCACAAAACTGGCTTGTATAAATGAACCTAGGACCTACATAAATGAAACAAGCAGGTTATTGATATATTAAATATATATATATATTTTTTTTAATACCTTAAATAAATGAAATAAATAAAATATTTATAGTAGTAGTTAACTTAAATGTGTATACATATTTGTGTATACATCTAAAAATTGCTGCCAAATAGTTAAATCAGACACTGATCTGAGCGATTTGGCAGTTTGTTTAATGCAGGAATTCAATTGGACGTTCGCTGAATGAACGTTTGACGAAAATGTTGATGTCGCTCAGCCTGTATAATGTTAATACAACAATAATTTTATTTTACTTTTTAATTGATTTTTTTATGTGAAGTTAGGTAAGATTAAGTTTAGTTAAATTACTTGTGAAATATCTTTTTTTGCTTAACTAAATCCTTTATTTTACTTCAAAATTAATTGTTAATTAAACTTAATAAGTTAAGAAAAAAATACATTAAACTTAACTCAAATTTTTCTAACCTAAACCGACGGCTTTTGGTTCGGCTGTTTCCAAAGGGCTAGCTTACAAATTGATAACAACGTTGAGTTATCTTTATTTATTTAACGAACAGCCTAGCCATTTAGACAAAACCGGCTTTTCATAAACAGCCTAGCCACTCTATTGAGTGACTGATTTAACTATTTAAAGGTGACTCAACTATTTGGCAGTGACATACCATATATACTCGTACATATGTATACATCTGTGGTTGCAAATCATTTGGGTATGAATCTTTAAAATATTGTCACAACTTCAACATCTTTTGTACCCACAAACACTATTCAATCTCGTCACCAGTATATTTTTAACACCTGCTACAAAAGGCCTCGTGTCGTGAATCGAGCGTTTATTTTGTTGAACGTGTGCCGCATCATGGACTTTTTTTTACCAACCTCACAATGTTCAACTCCAGATTGGGGGCCTATCCTTGTGCTGGTGCCGCTCGCAATTGACCAATTGGATCACAGCAATTCCATCAAGAACGAACCAGGTTAGTGGCATCCATTCCTAATCCATCTCATTTTTTGGGGTTGTGACCGATTGACACTGCATACCGCATAACGAAAATATTTACTTATTTCATTAAAACTAAAATACAATTCACTCCGCTAAATAATATGGTAAAAGCCCTAGAGCTTTGCCCTCCGCTATTTCTCGCCCCGCGTCCGCGTTGGAATTTGTTTTTCCACTAATCTGTACGTATATGTATGTGTGTGTATGTATACGTGTGTGTCTATACGTATACCTATTTATGTAAAAAAAAATCTGCTTATTTTCTTTCGCTTTATTCTCTCTTTGATCTTTGGTTCAATTCCTGGTAAATAGACGTAAAATATGGAGCAATATATTTTTGTTCCTAAACTAGCAACTGAAGCGTAAGACTTACAGTGCCACTGGGCGCGATCAAGAAAATGATGATAATCTTTAATGTATTTAAAATACAGAAAATTCTAGAAATATGTGTAGAGTACACAGATGTAGCGTGCTTTAACACTGTTCTGAAAGTCTTTCTTGGAACTGTGCCAAGTATTACGGGTAGTTCACCTCCAACTGAAGCACCTTCGCTTCTTGGGAAAGAAATCTCTAAGGCTCCCTGAAAATATAGAATTTCCCCTTTCAATTTATGAAATTCTGTTACACTTGTATTATTACGAATGAGATTTTCTTTGTCCTCAATTCGGATCTCAACGCTAATGGTTCGCGTTATTAAGTGAGTATATATTTAAATTTCACAAACATCAGCTTATAGTAAATATACACGTCATTTTTTTACTAACTGCAGGTCATATATTTGACTTTAAAATATAGCATTAGCGTTTTAAGTATGCCCAAATGTTTATCAACCGGCTAGATTTCCTCCCTTCGGAGTTATTTAGATCTAAATAAGTTATTAGTTTTTTTTTTAATTCTTGTTCTTTTATTGTGCGTTTTATAATAAAAATAATATAGGGATACACAAATTAAATATAAATATAAATATGGAATGTGTAAAACTGCCTCAAGATTTTAAAATTTCTCTTTGTATATTGAGTATTGATTGAATATTCTCACATGTAAAAAAAAATATAAAAAAGTATGTTGTTAAGAGTGTCCTCGGCATGGATAACCCGAGTGAGGTCACGTTATTTTTATTGGGCAATGGATTATAAAAAAAATTGCCGTGTTGACTTTACGGGACCGTTATTGTATTTTTTAGTAATTTATTTATTTATTTACATACAAAAGTTTATTGTACATTATTTGAGACATAAGTCCCAACTCTATGGGACTAAAAGTCCTGTGTTGAGATGGGACTAGCAATTAATTAACACAGACACACGAGTATATCACCACAAATATAGGATTAGAAACATGTAATTTGTTTCTAATACGTATATATATGGCACATCAAAATGGTAAACAGTAAACTCAAACATTCTGAAAATCATCAACGAGTTTCCTACTCAATCCATTCCACTAAAGAAAATCCAGTGCAGTCCAGTTTTTGTCCTTGAGAGCTTAATACGCTCTTTCAAAATATTGAACGCTCTCAGTGCGATGAATGAGAGATGTCTCTGAGAAAAAATCGGACGGGTTTTGAGTATGCCAAAATTCATGCTCTGGGAAAACCTCGTACGGACATTAAGGATTATGATTATGGTTGTGATCTAAGTACCTATTTATAAAATTCAAATTATCGATATAACAATATTCTCGATGTGCATTATGTCATTGAATACTGATACAGTATATTGTTAATTGAATCGCCATTCACTTTGTAACACTTCATTAAAAATAATTATTATGAAAATCAAACTTTGTTATTAGTGTTACACAATTTTTATTATTTTACAAGAACACTACTACAGTTTCGGGAGAGCACTCTCCCATTGTCGGGTGATATAAAACCGATACTGATACAGTATTTTAAAAGAATTTACTTTGTTTACACTACATACATGTGTGCAAAGATAGATTAAAGTGGCGTTCTATCCTCTACTTATCCCAACGGGTAAACGGCGCAATGCCGTTCGTTTTGTTTGTTTTTATTTTAAATTGTTGAAGTTACAGCAGGCGGAAGATCGCGTTTCCTAAAGCGCGTCCTGCTTGGGCTTAATCCAGATAATTAAATAAAATTTTCATTTACAAATTGATAAAGAAAATTAAATTATTAGCGAGACGGCTTAAACGAATTATCTTCAGAAAACACTCGAATCTTCCATTCCAACCCTCCGCCTTTAGCAAATCCTTGGATAACGCACCATTAGCTTTAAGTTACTGGGTTGGCATCCCTTGTCTTTTGTCCTACTTTCTGTCACCTTTTTATATAACTTATTATAAGATACGCCTGAAACACTAAAGATATTTTGAGTTAGTCCAAAATTTTGTAGACCGAGGCTGATAATAATTTTGTACTTCAGAGAATAAAACACGAGAGTCAATTTTTTTCGTTTTGAAGTTAAAAATGCATATATTATTGCAATAAGATAAAAATATAAATAAGATAAAATTGTATTTTACTTGTTTTTCTATTTTTTTAACTTTTAATATCTACCTTCTATAGTTTCTTTTTTTATTTTTAAAACCAACTATCATTCTTAACACTGATCTTTATTTTACTTCTTTAAATTGTTTTTTTTTTATTTTAGCTGTTTATACACTTTTATTTTTATACCAATTATACTTCTAAACAATGTTCCTTTTTTTATTTCTTTATATTGTTTTTTTTTTTTTGTTTAAATACTAATCTTTCTTTTTAAAATCTACTTTATTTCTAAACACTGTTTTATTCTTTATTGCTTTATATTGTATTTAAATAAATTTTTGTGGTTTATATACTCATGTTTTTTATAACTTCCATGTATGTAAAATCCTTAGGAGGCATAAAAAATTAATAAAACAAATAAATAAAAAATTAACAGTTTATATTTGTATAAAATTTCAAGTATCTTCGTCGGTTTCCTGTTATTGAACATCTTTCGAACAAAAAAACAATGAATATTATACACACTTTAGTACAGAAAATACGATTAATAATTTTAAATTTTAACTTCAAATAGTAATCGGGGACCTGATATATTGAAATATTTTTTATTTTATTTATTAATTACATTCTGCATACATTTGTTAAGGACAGAGACACAGTTTATAGCGACACGATCAGGAACGACCCATGTCTGTGAACATGCTCCGACTTGCTAGAAAATCCGTGTTGAGTCGGGGCACTTGTAATTCATAACCATGCATTCACACACATATATACATATAAATTCGCACATACATATTTATATTATATTTTATACATACATATACATATATATTAAGTTTATTCACATCATTGAAATAGTATGTGTATATCAATCATCACCATCATCATAAGCTCGACTGCCCTAGGTGAGCCATGGCTGTATCCAGAAGTCTCCTCCACTCTTCTTAACATGCTGCCCTTCCTCTCCAGCACCTCACTTCCAACATTGTCGTATCTGAACTGATGCAGTCCACCCATCACATTTTGGATCATCCTGGTCTTCGCCGTTGTTTTGGTACAGCGAGAGTTAGGCGTTTTATGGGATTGTCGTTGTTCATTCTAATTATATGGCCAGTAAGCTGCCCCACCTAAATGGAGTTGTACACATTAGGCGCTCCGTAGATTTCATTTAACTCCCTATGGCAGCCACGGTGCCAATGGTTGTTTCCTCTCATTGGGCCATAGACTACACTGAAGATTCTTATTTCGAACGCTGCAATGGTTTCCTGGATACGCTTTATTGTAATCAAGGTTTCGGGTATATATGTCAGGATTGATTTGATCAGAGCTCGATCAGAGTTCGATCAGTATTAGATTTTTTTATTATTGTTATCAAAAACATTTTTCACTTTGTGGTATGACATTTTACACTTATTGTTTATAAATTTGTATAAACCACTTTAATTTTTTTAATTACACTTCAACCGGTTTGGAGGTTACTACCTCATAGTTAGAAATTTAACTAATTACACGCGTTGCTATTTATATAATAAAATACAGTATAAAAGAGACAGAAAATTGAAAGAAAGAGAGAGAAAGAAGATAAAATAAATCATAACGGTCACATCATATCACATACCACAAATAAAATCAATTTAAAAACTATTCCCGTTATGATTTATTTTATCTTCTTTCTCTCTCTTTCTTACAATTTTCTGTCTCTTTCATACAATATTTTACTATACAATTAGCAACGTGTAATTACAAGTTAGTTAAATTCCTGACGATGAGGTAGTAACCTCGAAACCGGTTGAAATGTAATAAAAAAATAAAAAAATAAGTGGTTTATACAAATTTATAGACAAATAAGTGTTAGATTTTTTTGATTAGATTAATTTATTTATGACAAAATACATCGTTTTACTTTACATATAAAATGACATATTACATTACATTAAATATTAAATTTGTACAAAATATTCCCAGGCAGCAAGAGTGCTGGTACGAGGGAATATAATATATTATGACTATTAAAAGTTGATAAAAATAACATCACGTATCACTCGTCGCATGGGCGGTAAAAACAGTTTTTTTTCGGTGTTTTTAAAGTACGTATATGTTTTGTACATCTTTTAAGTAATTAAAAAGTGAATTGTAGAACTTTATTGCCGTATACACAAACTTGTTTTTTTTATGTGAGTTCTTGGTTGTTTGTAAGGAAAATTATTTGATGCTCTTGTATTTCTAGTATGTACGAGTATATTGTAGATATGGTATTTCAATAATCCACCATAATGAACAAAGGAAATAAAAAATGCAGACCGGAATACAACATATTTTAGAAAGAAATAAATTTTGAAAAATCATGATTCTTTTTTATACAGCACTCATTGAAAATACTGCATATTTTATACTGAAAATATTTAGTATAATTTTTTTTAAACTACTCATTTTAAGACGTCATTCCCTTTTAGGAACACAAGAATTGTTTTTTCTTTTTAGTAATGGGAAACGTTAATATAAATGTGTGTTTTCAATTTCTATAAAAATGTGTTTTTTGTTGTAATATTACATACTTATTAATATTACATAACCTATTATTATCTCTGTTTAAATCACGTCTGAAGAAACATCTCCTTTCTCTTCCTTAAACTCTTCTCCTTTCTTTTTTCCTCTTTTTCCTTTTTCCCATTGAGTAATTGTTTTGATATAAGGTTATTTATTAACAAATCCGTTTATTTCTATTTTTATATATCTTTAGATTTTTAATCTTTATTTTCTATTGAAAATGTTCTGTAACTTGAATCATAATTTTTATTTTTTATTTTATTGGTTGGTTGGAAGAAATTGCCATTCGTCAATAAGGCCGCCAATGTACAAATAACATTATGAACAAAAAGTTAAATAAAATATAATAAACTAAAAAATAATTAATATTGAGATTTTTATTAAATTAAGATTCCGTTCAAATTAATTTAAAATCTTTTAAAAATCTGCCACAGCCAAAGTGTATGTGTGAACTCCTCATTTGTCAAAACCAGCCTTGTCAGTCAACACCCGCGGTCGGTGATACCCCCTCCCCCGGCCAACCCCTGCCCCGACTCCCCCTCCCGCGGCTACCGCTCCCGGGGCTAGCCCCCTCCACGGCCACCCGCCAGTTGATTACGCCGCCACTCCAATAATGATGTTTCCCTTTGTTCCACATGCCACATATTTTATGTAACTCTTCCCATTACACAAGGAAATTTTCACCCGAAGTATTCAGCAGATGTCCCAAACATTTGATCGAACTAAACAACGTCCTCAATTCTGATTAAACTACTTTAACCCTTTAATGCGTCGTGATGGAAATTTCTATTACACCAAATATTTAGGTTTAATTATTTAAAATCCTAAAAAGTAGAGTATTTTTTAAGTCTGATAATAATTAAGAGGGTTCGTCTATTGATTAAAGAGAGAAGAAAAGTAATATCCAACTTTTTGTCTAAGATTTAAGCTAATTGAAAATTTGACCGCGCATGTTTATCATTTTTAAAGTATCGCAAAATTTTATATTCAAATTTCTCAGTTATTTATAATCAATTCAAACTGAAAATATAAACGTTAGGGGGCGAAAACATAATCTAAGCAAAAACATAGACGTTAAAAAAATAGGAATTTTTTTCACTCGTTGCCCAGTATGTGAAATAATTTGTTCAGATCAATCTCTTCGTAAACAATAAAAGTTTCAGCTTGCTTCACTTAAATCAACGGATAAAAAAATGGTATATTAAGTTAATATTATTAATAAAAAAAGACCAGATAAACCAGCTAATAATAGGAATGACTATATTTCCATATTTACTTATCTTAAATGTTCTCCATCCCTGTTGTAATTTGTTAATAAAAAACTCCTTTTAAACATAATTAAATTATTTTTAAAGGAATTACAAAAAAAAAACTAAGTGATTTTTTATAATGCAGAAGTTTGGTGGATTTTTTACATATATTTTTTTGTAAATAGACTATTAAACCAAACCAAAAAACATGTTTTTTCAATGTACGTATATCAGCGCTATGATTTTTTAACCTTTTGTATTTCTGAAATAACTCCGCGTGCTACGTCAGAGGTTCCTTTTAGCTTATTCTCTGTCAGTTCTTCCGATTGGTCCGTGTACGGTAAGAAAACCGGATATCTTTCACAGCTCTCTTATAATTGGTTGATTCATATAAACCAGTGACGTCGTTTAAAGTAGTTCATTTTTTTTTACGTTTTCAAAACACTGCCTTACAATTAAAAGCTCTTGTTTTTACAGCACGCAAGAAAACATTTTTTTATTTCCTTTTTCCCGTAGGGCTAAAGTTTCCATTAAGTACCCTAATATAAGCATAAAATAATACGATCAATACATAATGACATAACACACATCAGAGCTTTACGGGGTTGGCTGTTTCCTACAAAATGTACATCTCAGGTTGCGTGGTCGGTAAGCCAGACTTTAAAACTCATCAAATCTTGTAAAGTTAAATTCTTTTATGTATTATAAAAAAAACGAATGCGTGGATTTTTTATCATTTTTCAAACAAGATAACGTTCCAACTGTTGTGTAGATTTAATTATTCAGTCTTTTGAATAATGTGCTATTATCTCAGTTTGATTTTTTTATGGCTGGCTGCGTTCTGCATGACTACGTTCAATTCTTTCCTTTATAGGAAATGTCACCTAAAATGCAAATTGCGTAGCTCAGTAAAATGATGCAATCATTTAAAATACTATTCTTTAACATCCTATTTTACTCTCATTTGTTACACAAATATAGTTCGTGTTCATTTCAAACCATTAAAAATAATTTTATCGGACTATAAATTTATAATAAAAAGGACATCTAATAGTTTTGATAACTAAAATACGAGTACGAAGATTTTTCTAGTTTGTAAGAAATATTAGCGTTCTTATAACTTACACAAATAAACTTTAATTTTGGAGGCCATTTTCAACGAGTTGTAAATAACTCACTAGTAGAAAACGAAAATCAAGTTTGGAAAGAGTGGGGTTTACACTCAGGCCCTTGATCTGTAAGTACGCACCACTAACCATGGGACCACAACCCGATTTCATGTCAGTATTATTTATTAAGAAATATTTTTGTTTATTTTATTTTATTTGCTAAAGTTGCTTTGACTGACTTACTAAGGTCATTTACCTCGTTCTAAGACAGTAAAAAAAAAGCTATCAATATATAGAAAAAATAAATAAAGGTAGTAGACTTAGTAAAAATTTTGTGAAAAACAAAGTTAAATGCATTGTAAATATATAGCTCAAAGTCTTTGGTCTTTCGTTTTTTTGAATATATTGTATACAATTATTGTTTTGCCCTTGTTTGTCTTTGCTAAATAGTTTTATGTTTTTTTTGTTCAGTTTCTTGCATGTAACTGTTGTAATTGGCTTAGGACGTTTGTATATAATAAATAGATAAATAAAAAATTTAGTAAAAGAAAAAAAAATTATTTAAAAACCCAGTAAAATACCTAGAAAAACTAAATATAATACAAAGTAAGAAACATACTAAAAAAATAGTAAAATACGTATTTAAAAATGTGAAAAAGTATGTATATATGTATATTAAAACAACATATTAAAAAAAATATTCGACAATGTGAATGTGCGTACGTGACAAGGCTTAATCTATATACTCCAGTAGACCAAGTACATAAATAAAATATTGCTGGAATTATGCTCATAAAAGGTCAAAATAAGAAGATAACATTTGTGATATTTTAAACAAAAACTCAAAATAGTCTAGTTTTGGCCGCGAGAATAATAATTCATCGGCGAAAACAATGAATTTCCATACTACAATGCCAAATAGTTTTATAGCACAACTGTCTCATTTGTCACTAACTATCTGATGGGAAGAGCGCATTCAACGGGAAATGGCAGTTCAAATAAATTAAGTAAATTAGCTCTGTCTTTAATTCTATGTCGAGAATATCTATGTAAATATTGCATGCAGTCCCATTGTTACTCAAAACCACCGCACACTGGGACGCTTTAAACGAATTACCTAACCAAAAATTTAATAGGCCATAAGTATGAAAATGTAAAGCTATGAATAAAAGAGCCTTGGCATAGATGTCGTAACACTTGCGGGGATAGGATTTTGGGACTTGGAAAAACTAACTTCTTGTAAGATTGCTTGAGAAGAAAGAGGTATTTTACATAATGGCCGCCTATAACGCTGGTGATATAACGGTAACTACATGGAACTTTAAATAAAGTTATAATCAGCTTTCCAATTTTCCGACACTGTTTTGATAACTAATTATGTAAATGTATTTTTCACGATCTTGGTATTATTTTAAAGTCAAGACAGATTTTATGAATCTTTTTAGTCAGTTCTAATTATCCTTTATTTATTCAGTGCATCGAGTTTCTGGCACAAGTTGTTTACTTGTTAATAGAAATCAACAATTCAAATTAAACAGCAAGTTTAATATTATGAAGTCAAAACTAGAAGATGCGTCATGGGGTCTACAATAAACTCTAAATTTTGGTAAAGAAATTTAAGGATTCTGGGCCCTAAAACATTCAACATATTACTCAAACATTGCAAAACCATGACCCGGATTCAATTGAATAAATTTGTGAAAAGTTGGTTTCTGGGTTTAAGGTAGAGAAAAATCAGAAAATTTTCTAAAACACACTTTTATAATAAATTAACAAGTTGATAGTTATTGTTTATTTTGCAAAAAATATGTATGACTTAAAACAGGTCGTACCTAATTAGGCAGACTAGAAATAATTCAGAGACATTTATTACCTTAAACATGTAGTATAAATAAGTTGTATTTTTTGTTAATAAACCGTTATTATTATCATTTTTTGTAGCCATAAAATGTGAGATATTTTTATTTACTTTTTAAATAAACATTATTTTATGCCATTCATGAAGAAATATCATTTTTCGAAAATGCGTAATAACCAACGTGCGCCAGAAACCCGACGATGGTAAAACGTAATTTGACGTTAAAACATTTATTTTCGTATTCTTTGAATACGTCCAAATACTTATTTGATAAAAAGAATATAACACATTAAATAAATGAGAGTAAATATTTGTATGTAACCACTTACTGATTTTTCTATGCGCACCAGTTTCGAGACGTACCCGTTTCTGTGTCAGGATAGCAATTACACAAACATGCAAATCCTGCTATCCACTTTCACCATACAAAGAAATTGTACAAAAAATACAATCAACGTACTGATAGGACACATGTGATTAGAAACTGACACTAACGAGGACTGAATTTTAAATTTGTTTTCAATTTTGTGAGATAGTTGAAAGAAAGGGTAGGGGTGACCATTAAAGTGGAACATCGTTTGACGGGTACGTCTCGAAACCGGAAGATAAAGATAAGTCAGCAAGTGGTTGTATGCACAAAAATACTAACATTTATTGAAATGTTTGAAAACAAAATGGATGTATAAACAATGCGTTATACATTATATTACTTGAGGTATTATCAGTATTATTTTACCAAATATTCTTTTTTTTATCATAACATTTAGTAGAAAAGTTTGAATCTTTTTAAAAATTGAACCGATTACTCGAAATCAACTTAGAAGTCGCTTTACTCAATTTTATAGAAATATGACGCTTTACCTTGTTTATACAATTAAATTACCAGAAAATGTTTTTAACTTACCAAATATTGCTCTTTATTGAGTAGTTTGTAATGTTTCACATACCTGCAACAAAAAATGCAATAAATTAGTTAATATGTCATTTCTATTAACTGTATAAATATTCTTATGAGAAAAATCAAGTCAATTATATCCGTGTCCAGTCAGATGCAGAATGCAGTTCTGGCACCTGAAACGCTAGACTTATTAGTTTACCATCGATAGGGAAATATTGACGATATAATATAGCATGTACAACCTCCATCAACCATCTGTTTTTGGTTGGTTGGAAGGAATTGATTAAAGCATATAACATTATGTATTTATGTACATAGTATACTATGTGAAAGCCCCTACATACGAAGGTCATCCGTAAAGTAGTACCCGTTTACGCCGTGCTGAGGGCTGGCGAATAGAGTAGCCGCTGGACAAGTACTAACACGTTCAGTTGTATTTCAGCTATCTGAGTGCAACGTTACATCTCGTTGGTATTGACTGTGTTGTTTCTGTGAACATTTATAATGTTCAAGAAAATAGAGAACGCCGCTAGTTGTAAAGTGAGAACTGTGATTAAATTTCTGACTGTTCAGAGCTGGAGTCGTAATTACAACTTGGGAAGAGAGAACATTCATGATGACGAGCGATTGTGACGGCCGTCAGTCATTACGGATGAACTGCTGAGTTCAATTGACGAATTCGTTAAGAAAGATCGACACGTTACAGTTGTTGGGATCGGTGAGCAATTCAGTAATGTTTCACCACCTGCATTATGCGAAAATTTGTACTAGGTGGGTCACTCGCTTATTTACTGATGAACACAAAACCACGCATATGGCTACAGCACTGACGTTTTTGGATCGTTATTCTGATGAAAAAGACTCTTTTTTGATTCGCATAGTAACTGGCGACAAAATATGGGTTTGTTATGCAACGCCTGAGAGTAAAAGAGAATCTAAAAACTGGTACCATGCTCATTCTACAAACAAACCCAAAAAATCAAAACGGTTATGTCTACCTAAAACGCAACTTCATGACTCGTGAAAAAACTATCAATGCCAATGGATATTGTGCGACATTCAAGAAATTACGGCGGGCGATTGGCGATTTATTGTCTACTAACGTCATCCTCCTCCTCGATAATGCCAGGCCTCGTACGGCTGGCATAATACAACAACTTTTGCAACAATTCAAATGGGAAACTTTCAACCATCCACCCTATAGTCCAGACTTGGCTCTTTCAGATTACCATCTGTTTACGAAACTCAAGGACGTTTTGACTGGAAAGAAAATTGCAGGTGATAAAGAGCTGAAAGCAACTGAGACTACGGATCTCAATACGCTGGCAGCGGAGGAGTATGACGCTGGGATACAAAAACTCGGCACACGTTGCGACAAATGCTTAAATTTGCTAGGTGACTGTGAATGTTTTTTACAACAAAAAAAAAAGCATTTGTTTATTTCTGATTTTTTTATATTCACAGGCGAGTACTACTTTCTGGATGACCCTCGTATATACAATATGTAGATACATATAATATGATACGATTTAAAAGTTTAAAAAACATTTTTTTTTAAGGATTCTGAGTGAGAATTGTTTAGTGCATTGTTCAAGTCATCACATTGTGCGACACACAAGGGTTGATACTTCAAGGCCTTCCTTTCAATTTCATGGCGGACATATTTGATTTGTGATTGCTACAAATTTATCTTTTTTGATCATGTCATGGATTCGAATATTGAATTTTCATGTTAATGGCGACGTTTCTGTTTTATAAGGAACAATAATCGTTAATATTAAACACCGTTCAACGTTCTTCGTTTGATTGAAACAGCTTAATAAATTTTGTTGATTAATTACATGAACTAAAAAAACATTACGTTGGTTATGTGGGGGTCATAGTCCATTGATTGATGACACACACGTGCAATGTCCTGTATTATCAAACATGAAATTAAATTTGGTTTACAATCTAAATAAATAAATGTTTTTGCTGAGCATCAGGTCTAATTACGATAAAAGTCTACGAGAGAATAAAAGCATGGAGCACAATAATTAAACAACGCCATTTTGTTCGTTTTAGTAACGTGTCTATTTAATTATACGTCATTGGGTACATCTTAAATTATTTTTCAAAACAAAATGATCAAATAAAGCTCAGGACAATACAATAAACAATGTTTAGAGTTTATCGAAATGTTTGTAGACAGGCTAGATTTCTTCCCTAGGGAGTTATTAAGATTTTAATTTGGTGCAATACAAAGGGAAAACATTTTTGAAAAGAAAATATGAAAGTCTAGGCATTTAAAAGACTTATGACTTACAATTGACTGGTTTAGTTGGCTACTTTACACAATGTGTTACATTGACATTTTCTTAACTCTTTCATTTTTTGACTTTTGTGAAGTTATAAAGCTGAAGCATTTATCGTGATGAGATTCATCTGGCTAAACCATTTCACCTACTATGCAACTCCTGAAAACAATTTAAGGTTTTTGTATTTTTAATACCAGTATCAAAAATGTTTCGAGCATGTCCAAATATTTGAAGACGATCTGGATTTTCTCCCTGGGGAGTTATTTAGGTCTAAATTTGCCACAATAAAGATGGAGAACATTTTCGAGAAAAGAGGAAAAACATTTTTGTGTTGTTACACAGTGTATAAAGTGGCCATTCAAACCAGCCCATTGCAGATAATAAGCCATGTAAATGCCTTGACTTCCATATGTCTTCTCAAAAATTTTATACCTCTCTATTGCATTAAATGTAGAACAATACAATAAGTTTATTTTCAACGCTAGTATTCTTGTACTTTTTTTAATACGAGAACAACATTAAAAAGAATCTCTCCTTGTTTACAAGTCTCGTTTTACTTTAATGTCTGTAACGTTACACCCGTTTACCTAAACAAAAGTAAAACGTATTGAATATTTCATTTTTACCTAAAAAAGAAAACAAACGTCTCAAATTTCTCGAAAAACTATTGCATATTATAAAAATTTCTGAAACGTTACAAACAAACAAACAGTCACGTAGTTTCTCTGTACTCGTAAGCAGAAAGAATAGAACGCCACACCTTTACAATCATATATAAATTATAAACATTATGTACATGAGAAGAATCTCATGCACAGACGCGTATTATTCCTATTGAAGATTGGCTTTTCGGAAGCAGTTACAGTTACTCTTCAAAAAATTAAACAGTTTTTTTAAACTATTTCTAAATAATAATTTAGAACAGCGTGGGCAAAAAAATTCGAAACCGTGCTCAAAAAACCGTTTTTTTTAATAAACAATATCCTGACATATTTTCAGTTTCTATGGGAGGCGGCTAACCATAGAGTCATCCACGCACCTCTTCAAACTGTTATTTTTCATCATTATAATCATTTCCTTTCCAAACTTATAGATATCATTTTTGTTACATGAAAGTAATATGATCAATCTTAAGCTTCTGGTACCAGTCCAGGGACTGTGAAATATTCTAACCATTCAAATAAATATTTCATGTTAACCACGTCAAGAATCGAACCCGAGACCTCTTGAATGGTAGACATACGCCCTGACCACTACACCACGAGACGGATTTTTTTTAGAAATAGTTTAATTTAATATCCTGACAGGTTTTTCTTTGTACTAAGAGTTCAAAACGGTTTCAGCTGTTTCCAAATAATAACTGATTTAAAATTACAGTTTAGTTTTTTGTAAAACTGTTTTATCTGTTTTGATAGCCTAACGGTACGAAAATAACTGTTTTTTTTTAAACAATTCCAATTCCTATGTTTGACATGTTTAAGAGTTCATTAGATTTAACCAAGTTATGACCATGTCATGTCTTACTCAGTATTCCTCATTTTCTGCCTTAATCAACATTCGCATCGTAAATCATTTTAGTCGTGTTGTCTATTTGCTCTTCATGTCCAAAACAACAAAGCACTCATTCATTACTTGCTGTTGTCGATAATGCTTTTTTCTTTCTTATATACCGCACAAATACTGGACTGCATACAGAAGTTATCAAGATATTTATTTTTTTATCAAAACAGTTTGATTTATTCCTTTTGGGTAGAAGACTGAATTCCATATAGTATTTATCGTTAGCGCATTGTCTTCAATGAAGAAGATACCTACCCAAAAATAACGACATATTAAAAACTTTATAAATACACCCTCATACCACTATAACAGGCAACCTTATCCAAACACTCTCACACACTTTCTTACCCTCACAATCAATCTCTAACACGCATTTATACAGACGAAGAAGTGGTCAAGACGCTTGACTCACACACAGAAGGTTCCGGGTTCGATTCCCGGTGAGTTGTTCATTGTTCTCATGGCTGGGATTTTCTGATGTAATTCACCACTGTTATTGGGTCTTCCGGCCTGTTGTGGTGCAAAAAAAACACAAAATACAAAATAACTCATTTATATTTCATGTGTATCGGTCATAGGTTTTATTTTCTGTCTATTTTGGTTTTTATTATTTTAATCATTATTTATTTCTTTTATTTAGTTCTATGATGAACATAGTCTAATATATATTTACAACACAATATTTACATCTATACTTATTCTTACATTATTTATCACTATTATACACTTAATATCCTAATTTATAATATTTACTGTTTCATATGTACATGTTCATATTATTAATCTGTATTACTGCTGATATCCCCAATAAATATACATTTTTTTATTGTTCCTGGGCCGGTATTACAATAAGAAATCAATATGTATCTTGAAGTTAATCTGCAAATTAAAATTAAGATTTCTAAAGTTATAATATAATTTTAACACATGTTTTTGTCTAAACATTTTCAATTACAGATTATCAACGAAAAAAAAAATATTTTTACACAAATATTCACATTTTCACACATCAATATCGATTTTTCTTACGGTTGCGTAATCGTCTGTAATCGCGGCCCTGTAAAACGTAATATCAACGTGACACTCTGTATTGCGTGTACTTATTCGGTTTCTTATGCATAATTAATCATAGAAAAATGATGATGTTGATGATGTAAAACTCAGACAATTTAAGCTACAGAGCCAGAACTATAACCTTCTGCTTAAGGACTTATAATAAAATGACGTGACGCGAAGCAGCAACTGTTTCTTAGTATGGACCCAGAATTAACTTGGAATGCTGGTAGAATTCGCCACAAAAGCGACAGCGATGTATATTTAAATGTCAAATCAACGACAAATAAATATTCTACATCTGCGTTGTACCTTCTGCCGCGACAAGGGCAATGAGCAAAGTTGTCTGGGAATGTGCCGAGAGTAGGTAGCGATTCTTCAGGAGAGGGAATGGAAGGGAGACTGGGAAATACACAAGGCAGTGGGACTGAACATATGGCACAGCGGGGAAATATCAACATCTTAGGGTGGAGTGGACATCTTAAGAGGAACAATTCTGCGGGTAGGGAAAACATCGATTTACTCAAGGGATCACTCGGTTAACAGACAAAAGAGGGGAATCATAAGAATTAAACTGTGGAGTTTGGTTGGATAATACAAACAAAAGATTGTTCACATTAAACAGACGTGCGTTTAACTCTTAAAAGTACAGGCTGAAAAAACAATTTACTCGCGGTGATGTAACATCGGGTTACCTCAAGAAAAAGACAGAATATTCCGAAGTTCAGGCGTAGAAAAAAATCAATTAAATAATTTATTTTCCATAATATATTTATATTTTAATTTAATTTAGGTCTGTAAGAGAAAAATAAATTAAAAATCACAAACACGCCGGTCATACAACTAGCGTGCACTCCTGTTCACTGCCAATAACCGACTGATTGAACGAATTTCTTTAATTGTTTTTGTATCTTTCACAAAAACGCCAGCCACAGAACAGCGTCTCTGTCTTCTTTGTTATAATTTCTATTCTCGTACGCTTTCGTGTATGGTTAAATATAATAACTGTGGTATGGGCATCGTATGATATAATAATATTACTTGTATTAAAAGCATATTCTTAGAAATTTAACTTTCCAAATCCGATGTAGAAATGTCCATTTGAATATAACATAAATAAAAATAATATAAAAATAACTTTACCATTTAAATAAGTGAAATATATTAAGTATTGTATCCTATGTAGACTCGGGTTATACCACAGCCAAACAAGAGTTAGGGAATCGGTGAATTTGATTTTGGTTGTTTTAAAAATAAGATACAGTCATTTGTATATTCAATTATTTATTTATTTATTATATATACGGCCTAAGCCAATTACAACAGTTACATGAAGAAACATAAATGCAAGAAACTGAACAAAAAAGAACATAAAACTATTTAGCAAAGACAAACAAGGGCAAAACAATAATTGTATACAATGTATTTAAAAAAAAACGAAAGACGAAAAACTTTGAGCTAAACCATGCCAATCCAATTACATCCCACACTGTTTAGTCGCGAAGAGATCTACGAAAAGCCGGAAGATCTATCCCAAAAAATTCCAAGTCGTGTGATGAATTGACCAATCTACACATTCTGGACATTGGGGCATAAAAACCAAAGTTGCTCTTAGAAGATTTTATAAATAGCAGATTTCGACCTCTGGTGACACGGTTGGGAACATGAAAAGAAATTAATTGCAACAGAGATGGGACATCACTTAAAGCATTAAGTATTTTAAAAATGCATATAAGGTCCATCTCAGTTCTACGTCTCTCCAATGAAGACAGATTAAGAGATTGCTCTATTTCTTTTTTTAAATTTAATATCATTTAACATAACATTGCATTGAGTAATATAAATACCGGATAGATCGACATATTGACAATTTTTGTTGTTTTTTTTCAGACAATTAAACATTTGTGTTAGACTAAAAGTAACCACCCCTTTTTGGCAAGTCACTGATGATTTCGAAGGCATATTTGCATACCTTTTAGAAGAAATCAATAATTTGTCGGCCAATAATTTAGCACTGTATAATTCTGACAACTTGATGTTTATGTTTTTAATGATAATGTAAAAAAAGTGCTTATAAAAAATCTTACATATTTCATTGACAATTAATTAAATTACTATAAATTAATGGTTCAAAGTGTTCTTTTTGCCACTGAAAAATCACGCATTTATGCAAATATGTTTATGAATGTAAGATTACTTAAAAACAACACATTTCATAAAAAAATGTTTTCAATTAGGGTAGGAGCTTTGGAAAAAGTATTGCGCGTTGCGTTGAATTACAAACAAAAGTATTATCTAAATAAATTAATGAAATACGTCAAGTTCTAATACCACGTGTAGAGATAATATTTTTTTCCTTTTACGTAAACTAGTTTTCTCTAAAAAGCAGAAATTCAAATAAGCCTTATTCTAGTAAGAACGAATATACGCAATAATTGAACATTGTAGGTTTAATTCCAATATTTTCGTAACAGGCGTGCGAATCGTGTCTCTTAAATCTCTTCAACTCTGGAAATCTTTACACAATAAATTTGGAGGAAAACTAAACACTCCATTTGCATTATTCAAGCAAAGTTTGTTTGAAATTTGGGCGAGATAGTTTTTCAAGTTGTTTGAATTAATTATCTAGATCTGGCTAGGGATGAACCCAAACACATTTCCTGTTAAGTAAGAGGACTTAGGTTCCATTCACTGACGCGTTTCGGTTCAGACAAACAAGAGCTCGCGATTACAAAGAGGCCAATAGGCCTTTTGTCTTCTGCTAATTGAAACAGAATAAATACTCGTGAACTGTCTATAGGACATCGTGCTTTAATGGCGGAGACCTCTGGCGCTACGTAATTATAGTTTTGTTTTATGAAGGCCAGTATATAAACTAGAACGTTTAGCTTTCGGATGCAAAGTAAACATTCCCTGATATCTCTCATAATAGGGAAGCAAGCCGGCTCATTTCCTATAAAGGAAACGTACCTACTCCAAGTCCGTATTATGCTTTAGCAAGCTCATTAGAAGGTAAACATACCTACGCATATAAATATTATCATCCCGAACAAAAAGTTTGCATGGTAATATAAACATTGTGTTTTATTAACTTATATACGTTCATTGTATACGGCTGAATGCTTGGAATTGAATATCATGTGTTCTTTTGAATTTTCAAATCTATTTCGCCCAAAAATATTTCAGAATGGATTTAGGAACGGAACTTTTTTTCGACACTTCAAAAAAAATATATTCACTTTTATCCAAGCCTAAATTTTAAGGATGTGAGACCAAAATAACCGCAAAAACGATAACTTCAACAAGAAACTTTAGATGTTTGAAGACAATCACAAATAGCATACTATTAAATATAATATAATGATATTGTGCTTGGATGAACACGAAAGGTAATTTCTAAGCAAATAAAATAGAAGGTTTTTTTAAAATTTCTAATACGAGTAATATTTTTTTTCAAATATCATCACAAAACTGAATGAAGAAAACCATATTTTTTCGAGTTAAATTTATTTATCAATTAATATATTTTAAGATATATATATTTTTCGAAAATATTAAGGCTTTTAAGACTTTTATTGCCTACTGTTAAGTTTTAAACGTTGCATAGTAAAACAGTCATTTAAATACATCATATCTAAATGATGTTGATGCTATATGCAAGGCTATTAAAGTTTGTCATCATCATCATAAGTTCGACAGCCCTGGGTGGGCCTCGGCGTAATCCAGGAGTCTTCTTCACTCTTTCTGTCTGCTGTTCTTCCTCTCCAGTTTCTCACTTCCAACATCGTCCTATCTGTATTAATGCGGTCCATCCATTGCATTTTTGATCTTCCTGGTCTTCGTCGTCTTAGTGGCACAGAAAGAGTAAGGCGTTTTATGGGGTTTTTGTCGTCCGTTCCAATTATATGGCCAGCCCACTTCAAGCGCCCTACCTTGATGGAGTTGATTACATCGGGCGCTCCGTAGATTTCATATAGCTTTCGACGACTCTGAGAATACTTCTTTCGAAAGCTGCAATGGTTCCTTAATATTCTTTGTCACAACCCAGGTTTCGGAGACATGTGTCAGGATTGGTTAAATCAGAGTTTCGTGCAGTATTTTATTTTTTTTCGTACTATTTTGGACCGTAATTGTTTCTGAAGCGCGCAGTAGCAACGGTTGGTAGCCATTATTCTCATCCTGATTTCATCCTGTGTAGTATTGTATCTGATGCCTCGAACCTAGGTGTGTAAACCACTTGATCACCTCAAATTGATAGTTTTTTTTTTATTCCCAACCCGATTAAAGTTTGAACTGTTACTTTAGCAGGTTTTAAATAAAGTACCATAGACTTCTAGAAAAATTAAATCATGATTCATGGTTTGAAGTTCATTAAAAGATGTTGCCGTTGAGAAAAGATTCGTAGTAATTATAATTTACCTCTGGTGAAATGAGGTTTTTGTGTAACATTTCATTCTTTTACTCTTTTAAATTTTTTTAATAAATCTTTTTTTTTTATAAAAAAATATTAAAGTTAATAGACTATTTAACTTAGCCAATTTTTTACACTTTTTTTGCGCTATAATTTTTAAAAGTTTTTTCTTTCTGAAATTACTCCGCCTGTGACGACTTAAGTTATCTTCCGCTTCTTCTTTGTCAGTTCTGGCGATTGGTCCTATGACGTTCCGTAAACCGAAATTTTTTTACAACTCTCTTATCATTGGTTAAATTATAAAAACTAGTGACGTCGTTCAAAGCAGTTTGTTTTTGTTCAAAAAAATAATTTGTTTAAGTTGTATTTATGTGCACCCACCACTATAACATTTTTTTTTCTAAAGTTTCAAATATATGTGTATTCTTTAATTTAGCTGTTTTTTTTTTTCTTTTTTTTTTTTTTTAATATTTCAAACCATTTTTTTATATTTTCAAAGAATCCTAAACAAAATAAATGTGTTTTTATATGCATATTATATGTATTGCAGAAAACATTTTTTTTTTCAAATGCAGGCAATAACGAATTAAAAAGGAAAAAAATGATTGATTTTATAATAAAAATACAATTTAGTCACTCATTTACAAAAACAAAACCATAATTTCAGAGATTAGCTTGATAACTTAAAAATATCGATCAGATATGTACGAGTTTATAAGAAAAAATGAACTGTACAAATGCTTCGCCGAAAACTGTCCTACAAATTGTAATGCTGGAAAAATTTACAAATAAATCAAAGAAAAAACACATAACATTATACGAACGTGAAGTGTTCAATCCATAAAATAACATTTTATCATTCGTTATAGTTTCTCCGACACGCAAAAGTGTAAAACCTAAGATATTTTCCAATGAAAATGGTAGATTTATAGCATTCTTCCATATGTTTTAAGTTGCTACTCGATCAAACGTCGCCATTCGGGTTGTAAGTTCCATTTCGCAAAAAGCACCGCTAACGACTTAATTCAATTAGGAGGCACTCTCACGTCGCAGGTAATATTCGTATCACGTCCTTAGCCGACTGTGTTACGTGATTAAAAACTTCACGATCGATTTAAAATATTCACGAGTCGTTTGTGTGCACCCCTCTTTAAAAACCTCCACCTTCCGACCAAGTGGACATGGAAAATTATGTAATACGAAACCTCAGAGTGACAGAGAAATGCATATATGATTTTAAAAACGACGCTATGATACAAATTTTACGTATTTATCAGTTTTTCTGCCTTGATTTATCTGCTTTGAAATGCAAAAATACTGCATTAGATTTAATAACTTTGTATATATTTATTTTTTTGTGTTCCGACTTGATATGATTTTAATCTGTATTATGTCGGGAGTAAAAAATGAGCTGTTGTGATTTTTTCCAAAATTCATTTTTTAATATATCAACAATGTTAATGACACTGGGCAAAACGAGTTTCGAGGCAGTAATTTGAATTTTTTATGCTCCTGATTATAAATAGTTATATTTAAATAATATATAAATATACATGCTTGACGAATATTAGGGATATAGGTACGTTGTTTGTATATTTATAGATTCATTTAAGTTAGGTTTATTTGTGTTAATTATTTTAAAAAGTTAAGTGTGATAATACTAGTGAGTAGGTAAATTATATTTAATTTACAAACACAATTTCAAAAAAAATATACATACATACGTATATACAATAAAAAAAATATTTTGTATATATTCATGTATATATAAGCACAACACATATGTAAGTACTAAGCAGATATTGAAGAGAGAAACAAGTCAATGCCGCGAGCTATTAGGTATTCTACAACAGCCCAACACCTGAACAAAATACTTGAGTATTTATATGATAATATTACAGTTAATTTATTAATCAAAATACTTCATAGATAAAAAAATCCATTGTTAATACCATGATATTCAATAGACCACAGCTGATTGCGCCACTAGGCAGAAACTGTTCGCGGACTAACTGGTTCGCGTAAATTTAGTTATCTTTACTTTATTTGCCACTGAACCCCAATACAAATTAATGCAATCACCTTACTTGTACTGGGGTTCTGGCACCTTATTGCTTGGACCTTTCTCGCGGCAGGCAGGATCAGATCCTGTAGTCAAAAAGGATCAGCACTGGTCGGTGGTTTCTTGATAATTATATGCGATTACACAACACAGTTAATTAAATAAATTGTTGATCGCAAAAATAACTTATTCGCGATCGCAATGAGAATATCAAAGGCACATGCACGCGCGATGACAGTTCGGTTTTTATGTTGTTCTTTTTTTGTTGTATGCGTTTGAATAAAGTATTATTACGTTGGGTGAGAGGTTTAAATTTGTTACCTACCCATGGTAGGAATTGCAACATCTTTACTAGGGCCCAGTAGTCAGCAAATAAATCTAACGTATAACACACATACAGTAAACGTGGCGTAACCAACTGCTTTGGTGGGGTAACTATCTCAGGGCAGTTCTTGGGACACAAATCAAGAAGCCTTTTTTTCGCTCGTAATTTTAATTGCTGTTTGCAAGTGGTATTGTGTTATAAATTCTGTGAGCAAGGTATACCATGGCTTTTCTGACCACAAGATGACTTAATTTTAGGATTTTTTAGTCGCCTCATAGCTTATTATAATATTATAATATTTATCTCCTCTAATTTTATGAGCGTAAACGAGAAACGCCTTAGGGTACAGTTACTTGACGTCAAAAACACCTATTCATTGGTATCCTTGACGTCTGGCGCCTCTGTTGTGGGTGATGCTCAACAAATTGTTTGCCAAAACAGATTAATCAACCTTTTATAATTTTTTAAATGAAAATATATTTTACTTTTATAACGTAAAATCGTTCTAAAAGATGTTTTTTTGAAATCACTGTTAAGTTTTTTCCGATGTTCATAGTAGTATACTATTTTCAGTAGGTACTAGCATTATTTATACAAATTATGTTTAGGTATTTGTGTATTATTATTTATTGAATATTAAAAGTATGTTGCATTGACAAATTAATGCATAGACATGCCCTGAGCTTTTATAAATGATAACACTTAACTCATACCCAAACGTTCAGTCGTCTCAACGCGTATTTAGTCGTTCTTCGACCGCCAGCTAGTGTGACGTTTAGAATTTAAACAAAAATGTTTTTTTTTTAAAAAGAGTTTTTCAATTTTTCGTTGGTAAATATTTTCTAACGGGTAATTAACAAAGCTTAAAAAAAATAATATTCAAAAATATTTTTTTTTTTATAAACGTCAAACTACGCCTAGCGGCACAATTGCGATGCTCTTCTTAACTACAATGATGCAGTAGTAATAATACATTTTTGAAATAAAATAAATGTGAGCTTATACTATCTTTTCGTTCCTAAAAATCCAAAAAAAGAAATAAATGTGTCGAAATTATGAGGAATTTAAAGAATGAACCTGATTGGGATCCACCAAAAACGAATGTTGATTGTTTACGTTAAAATATAAAACTTTTTTATGTTTCAAAAATGAGTATCCTTCAATTTTTGGTAGCATATGCATGCTCGTTGAATGCAGCTATGGTTTAAATGGACAGACAATTAAAATGGACAAAACACATAGACGGACTCACTAAAGTAATGGCATCACTACATAGCCTCTTCTACAAAATTAAAGATTTTATATCAAGAAAGGAAAAAATTATGATGTACGAAGCCTATGTCAAAAGTAAATTGAGTTACATGATCGCCTTCTGGGGGACTGGTAACAAGACAGACATAACAAGAATACAAAGACAACAAAATAAAATTCTTAAACTAACATACAACCTACCCTACCTGACCTCTACGACTGAACTGTACAAAAAAACACACCAGTTTGACATAAACTACTTGACTAAAATTGAGACCTTAAAAATTGTGCACAAAATAACACTGGGAAACATACAAGACGACGACATAATATTAGTCAAAAATGCTGACATACATAAATATAACACCAGACAACAAAAACACTATCATATTGAAAAAGCAAAGACAAACACAGGACAGTCAAAAATACTACATAATGGACTTAAATACTACAACGACCTACCTTACTACTTGAAAACTTTTAATGGAGACAAATTTAAAATCAATCTGAAAAAGCACATGATGACTGAACTAACTAGACTAGACGAGACATAAAATGACTAGACAATATTAAATTTCTAATGTAACCCTAACGGGTTTTTTAAAATTGTAAATAAATAAAAAAAATAAAAATAAACAGTACCTAGTAACTGTTTCGTGCTACTACTTTTTGAAACATTTTACTTTATAGGGCATGCCTATGGATTAAATGTCAATGGTATGTCGTATGTACACTTCATTCAAGTGTTCACTTGAATGGAAATTTATTTTGGATTTGTTGTATTTGTTTTGTTGAGTAATCCGACAGTTAGAAAAATCAGTTTTGTAGATACTATGTTATCTTTTAAGGGTCTACAGTTAAAAGTTAAATAATAACCCATTTCGCACATATTACGGAAAACAGAATTTAAAAAAAAAAAAAAAAAAAAATGTAGTGAAACTGGTCCATAGTTATTTTTCATTGTCTGTCAATGTCAAGACATCGTCTCTTACTAATCACCATTTATTTAATCAATAAAATAAATTACTGAGGGAAAAAAAGAAAAACATTTTTTTTCAATAATTGCAACATGAATAACTACAGAGTAGGTGCTTCGTTATTGTTTTTTTTTTATTCAACAATGTTTTGAGTATGTCCAAATGCTTGCAGACTGGCTGAATTTTCTCCCAGGTAGTTGTTCATATTCAAATTTGTTGCAACAGAGTTGGAAAACATTTTTGAGAAGGTAATATGAGAGTCTAGGCATTTACAGGGCTTATGACCTGTCATTGGCTGGTTCAAGTGGCCACTTGATGCCTAGACTCTCATATTCCCTCCCCAAAAATATTTTCCCTCTCTGTTGCAACAAATTTAAGTTTTTTTTATTAATTAATATGATTTTTTATGATAATTTTATAATATATGATGATAACATGATAATTTTATTCTATTATAACATACTTTTACATTTATTTTGTTTTAGTTATAATTTACACAAAAAGAGACTAGTTTTTGTGCTTGGAGAGTGGCTGCACTGTTTTAGATTTTTAGTGCATTTGAAGTCATCATTTTTAATTAAAAAAAGGATTTCAAATGTTACTTGATATTACAAATATACATATACATATATCTACCTTAAATGATAAACCACTGGAGTCGCATTGAATTAAATATTCAAGATACCAGATTTTATGATTCCACGATTTTCAAACAACGTTATTTTTTAACCAAATGAGATAAATTCAATCTTAAAATAACTTTCAATGTAAAATATCGGTATTTGTTTATTTATTGCATATGTATATAAAGTGTCAAATAAATAAATAAAAGAGTATTTCAGTTTTTTTTTCAACTTAAAAAAGCTTTTTTTGACTAAAGTGGACCTTAGTGTTTTATTCGAGTATAAAATAGCTTCTTGCGATAATTTCGGCATTTTAACTTCAAAACTGTCTCAATAACAAATATTATAAAGAAAAAGAAAAAGAAACATAAAAATCATTTAATTTTTGATACTTAATTATTATGGTTAAGCACGGGCACAACCTAAAAAGCCACATACATTTATATTTTTACACATACATAGATATGATAATGATATGATACATATACTCGTACATGAGGAGAAGAGAGGAGAAGAAATGGAGATATTTTTTTTTTACAAATAAGTTAGGTTTGTTTAAGATAAAAAAAAATATTACGAGAATTATTTTGGTTTGTGAATCATTTATGTAAAAAACTGTGTTGTATTTGCGTTATTTTGTGTTTTTAGTTATTTTTTGTCAGATTAAAAAATCATATTGATAGAATTAAACTGAATTTCAATAAGTAATTAAAATAATGAGAATCAAATCGAATCATGTTTAGATTGAGTCTGTTCCTTCCTCTTGAGTCTGGACTCAGGGGAACAGGAAAGCACTGTTAATCTGAATGAAACTGCCTCCAATTATTCCCACTAGCGTAGCCGAGTCGCAGGGAAGTTGTCAGGAAGTTTATTTCGGTTGAAAACAAGCCGGAAATGCTTCTAGCACACAATCGCAGGCGGCACTAGAATTATGGAAGTCTTATGAATATTAAGCAGTATTAAATTAATTGTTATCAGAAATTATTATACGATACAGGGGTAGATACCGGAGAGGCTATTTAGATTCAAGTGATTCAATATTATTCGAGAGTGATTAATATCCCTTGTTATATGAGCTTCAATTTACCTGGTCTTCAAAACTTGCGAACAAACGTTAAAAAAAGTAATTTCAGTAGCTTTATGTTATTTAAATAGCAATTTTCTGTATTAAAGGAAAATGTCACTTATAGTAAGAAAATGAAAAAAAAAACATTGTTGTCTGGATGCAGAACTATTGGGCATAAGTCGCATTTTAAGAAAAATCCGTTATCGATATATGTATCTCCGCCAACGCACAGTTCATTAAAAAAATATTTACCTTTGCTTATGTGTGAGTAGCAGAAAGTTTTTATATAAAACATTTAACTGTACATACTCACACTATCAAAAGTTTTTTGTTTACTTGGTTTACCGACAAGCAATAACAGGCAATTAAACATTCGAACGCACTGTACTTTGAACGCTGTGCAAAAAACGTGTATTCACAAATTGATAATTCTTATTTGTGTACAAGTATTTTACTTAAAAAATAAATTAATTATTTACCCTGCTTTGAACTGCTCTAAATGCAACCGACCGACGACATACACGCTCAAATACACATAGGTTTGTATTTACAGTAACTAGCACTGTTAAATGGTAGGAAATATGGCCCTTATAGCCTTAGTTGCTTACAATTGCAAACACCTTATTATACCGGCCTTTTAGCACGTGTAACAAAGTTTAATAAGTAAAAAGGGTCAACTCATCTTTCAAACTATTCAACTAAAGAATCAACTTTTTCGATTTGAACATTTATTTAAATATCCATAATTCCAATTTAAGCTATTCATGATATTTACCAAGTAGACAGCCATCGAGTTAAAAAGTTTCGTATAGGATTTTGTTTTTATTTCACACACAGAATTGTATTTTACGTCCGCCCGGACACAGAAAATAAATCAGCGATCTTCTCATTTTACAATCTAAAAATTCTCAGCGCTATTCAATATTGTATGTATCGATAATATGTGCAGAACGTCGGGGCTTAATATTTCATACTATCTATGATGTATTCCGTTCCTTGCATGTGTTTCTGTGAAAATGGCTCTAATCAATGGCACGCAGCGAATGCACCAGGAGAGCGTAAGACAGCCCATTATGCAAGGTATGCCGTAGACCCCATACTTAATGCCGCGGAGTAGATGTACCAACACGGTGCTTATAATTCCTAAGTTTTAGCACTAAAGCGAGCTTGGTTACAGATTGTGATAAAGTTTCACTAAGACCATCGATAATCAACTCAGAATTGAATTTTCACCGGTCATGCTTTGTGATACATTTTTTTGTAAGGTCAAATCTCTATTTCTCTTTTTTTTATGTTAAGAGAGTTATCTTTAATTTATTGTCCATAAAGTTAAATAGTTTTTTTTTAATTGAAAAACTTACAATTTTTTATTTTATTATTTTATTTTATTTAGTTCTATGATTATCATAGTCTTATATATATTAACAACACAATATTTACATCTATACTTATTCTAACATTATTTATCACTATTATACACTATTATACACTAATAGTAGGGCCAATTTTATAGGTATAATATAATATCCTAATTTATAATATTCACTTTTTCATATGTACATTTTCATTAATTATATTCACTATTTACACTATATATTACCTATTATTTTTAACATATATACTTTTTACGTTTAATTTTAAATATATTTACATTTATTTCATTTATTATGCTTTCTGGCATTTCCTCAAATAATTGTATTCCCTTGTACATAAGGCAGTTCTGGGACATTGCTATAAAATATTTTTGCAGTATTTAAAATTATTAGTTTTTGATGAAAATACCTTTAATTAAAAACAAACAAACACGTGTTTGATCGAAATACTCGATTTTACTTTATAGGCAATTGAAGACAATTCTGTAAACTTTTGATTGTAATCGAAGCGGGACTAAAATATTAATGGATAAAACCACACATTCGTTATATTTTACGATACCTTGCCGGGAATCAAACACCACTACACCACGAGGCAAACTAACCTCGATTTAATTTCTTGTTTCAGGGTTTTTACCATAAAGTCAAAAAAACTCGCCCAATGTTCTAATTCTATTTTACGCACAAAACCATATTTTGAATTCTTAAAGTTCACGGGAATAAAAACACCTAGACTTAAATTTACTTAAATTGAAAACAAATGTAATTACTTATTTTTATTTTTCAATCTTCAAGTACAAAGAAAAAATACTTTTGCGGACTTGTTGCTAAAAGCAATATCTTTCAGCCGACCAAAAAAACAGACTGGTAAAAAAAATATTTGGTCAAATATTTGGACTAAAAAAATAAAATATGTATCATCTCAAAAGATACATACATGAAAAGAAACTTAATTAATTAAAAACTACAACATTTTTTAAATGAGGAGATAAGGCTTGTAAATATCAACTTAATTTATTGTTTTTTAAATTTATTTACATACATAAGTTTATAGTACATTATTTAAGACAATAAGTCCAAACTCCATGGGAATAAAAGTCCTGTGTTGAGATGGGACGAGCATTTATATGACACAGAAATATGAAGATTTTACCACAAATATAGGATTAGAAACATAAAAAATATTTTATTTTTTAAAAATATATATGGCACATCAATATGGTAAACAGTAAACTCAAGCATTTGGAAAATCATCAAGGAGTTTCCTACTCAAATCCCTCCCACTAAAGAAAATCTAGTCCTTAACTCCTTTCTTGAAAATTATTTTTGTCCTTGAGAGCTTAATACGTTCTTCCAAAATATTTAACACTCTCGGTGGGATAAATGAGAGATGTCTCTGAGCAAAAGTAAAATAAAAAAATAATAACGTGATACATAATAAAATATGAGGAAAGTGGAATCAGATTATGTGTTTGGAAGGTAAGAGAAAGAGGAGCCAAGGAAAGAAAAGGGATAAAAATATAAATATTAAAAACAATAAAATTCCAAGGATGTAAAGTAATTTTTCAAGCGTTTCTTGAAGGTGGCTAGAGAAAGTGCAATTATATGAAGAGGTAGCTCATTCCAAAGTCTAGCACCTTGAACAAAAAAGGAATATCAAGTGTTCTCCCCTGAAAAGAGCGAAGAGAAGAAGACTATGATCAGTTACCAATTATGAGTGTATTTTGTAAATACAAAAGTATTCATAAGACGTAGCAAAATATATATATATTGACTTTTTGCAGGTACAGATTGTAACTCGTAGTTTATCTAATCAATTCGACCCATTTGCGTCAAGACGTATCGGATTCGGCCTCATTAAAGCCATATTAGTTGAACCATAGAGAACGTAGCGTGCGTGAATAGACAACATAGGCAACTAGGCGGGGTGTTGCACAATTTAATCTCCATAAAAGAGCTATTTAGAGACAAACCCCGTTCCGGGCAATTTCAGCAAATGGATCCAAAATTCGCGCGTTTTATAGGTGTTTGCCTATATATTTTGCTCGATTACCATAAATAGTAGTGCTTTTTAAAACTTTATACTTTTAACCTTAATACAAATTGTTTTTTTACTCTACAGTACAAGAACACTAGTACATGTTATATTGTTTTATATCTTCATTAGATAGTTATTATTACATTTTTTGTAAGGTCAGATGGGGAAAAAGTGACGAGCATTTGAAGCGTAAGACTGATCATCTTGCTTGTGTGTAACAAAAGTTATGAAGAAAAGCTACGGTTGATTTACTAATAATGCAATGCCCAATGCACCATTAATTGCGAAAAGGGAACGATTACATTGAATGTAGTTCAAGATTGTATTTTAGGAGCAAAATTACAAAATAAAAAACAATTATTTTTATGAACTTCTTTGAAACCCAAATTTTCCTATTCTTGTCACATTATGATTCAAATCATAAAACTAGTAAAAAAAATTGTAATTTTTCTTAAATCCGAGCTTTTTACAGATTTTATTTATCAAAAAGAATAAAATAATACACGTAAAGTCGTACATAAAACGAATAAGTAATTGAAAATGTTAATATGATATTACTTTTTTGTTTACGTCTGTCTATTTTCTTTCTACTTTCAACAAATCTTTATTAAATTTTCATACCGGTGTAATTCTCTTGTTCGCGAGTGTCTTCAGTGACAAACAGAGCCTAAGGGTAGAGACGTCTCCTTAAGATAAGGGGTACTTCGCCCTCTCGGATTACTAAACAATAACGGTCTCTATTGCCGAATCAATGGAGCGTCTCGAGTTAGCGATGCCTCCATTTTGTATGTGAACTGTAGCAGTTTGACGTAGTAAAGCAGCGGGATTGGCTTGACGTAAAAAATACGTGCCTCGCGTGGAAGTTGCCCGCTTATATTGTGGAAAGCAGAAATGTACCGCAGATACTAAGGGGGCGTGGTATTGGCGAATAAATTGTAAAGGTTATACATTTTCTTAGCGCTTTTAGGGCAGCTAACTCCCGCTGGGATGGATGGCGTGTGTGGCCGATCACAATTCACATGGCTAACGAGGGAGTTCAGGACCAAAGTTCTAATCTACAAACACATAATTTTACTTTTATACATATACAGTTCCATACAATTGAGTGTAAATTAATCTTTTGGCGACTTGTATGAAGGGCGTCGGCGTCAGTAGAGTAAAGCAATCCTTCAAAATAAATACATAGTATGGTAAAGCAAGCAAAGAGTGCATGTGTTAATTTTTTTTTATTGTATTAAGTTTTGTAATGAAAAATCCTACCAATAATTATAATCCAATAAAAATAAAACATTTTCGAAAACAAAATAATAAATAAGTAAACAATACTAAAAGTATAAATAAATATAATAATAATAACATTTGTTTCCGTACTGTTTCCTACTATACGAGGTATTTCTTTATTTAACATGTTAGACATAACAATATTTGAGTTTGTCTAAATGTTCGTAGACAAAAGACTGGATTTCACCCCCTCGGGAGTCATTAAGATTAACAAATTACAACAGGGATGGAGAATACCTTTAATAAAGGAATATAGAAGTCTAGGAATTTACAGGGCTTATGACCTGTCATTGGCTGGTTTAAGTGGCCACTTTACACACTGTGTAACATTCACCTTTTTGCCTATGTAATTTGTTAATCTTTATGACTCCCGAGGGGGTAAAATCCAGTCTGTTGTCTACGAACATTTAGACAAACTCAAATATTGTAATGAAACCAACTGGTCCAAGAAGAAGTTTGAAAATTGAAAAATTGTTTTGAGGCGTTGCCTAGTATGTGAAATAATTCAGTCAGATGAATCCCTTCACGACATTAAAGGTTTCAGCTCTTTAACTTACTTCACTAAAATCAACAAATGGAAGAATTGAAGAAATATGGATGTTCAAATATAGGCAAAATGGTGAATGTTACACAGTATGTAAAGTGGCCTCTTAAACCAGCCAATGACAGGTCATAAGCTCTGTAAATGCCTGGACTTCCATATTCCCTTATTGAAGGATTTCTCCTTTCCTGTTGTAATTTGTTAATGTTAGACATAATTTTAAATTTTACATTGGTGGATTTATTGCCAAATGGCAACTTCTTCTAACATGATGATGATTTCACTTAATAGAGGTATTATTTAGTATTTTAAGTTTTTAAATTTTTCAATTTAATTTTTGTTTTATTGCTCAAAAAACTTGATTTTTTTAAGTACTAATGTTGCATTATTTTTTTATTATTATTATCTCGTTATTCTCAACTTTACTGTGTTATATTTATATTTAGTACATAAGATTTGCTCACGGTTATTGCTATCTTTATTTAGAAATGTTATGTTTCTTTTTAACTTTTTGTATTATATGTTTACTAAATTCTTTAGTTTTAATTATTCTGTTATTTCATACTATGTACGACATGATTATTGTGCACTGGTGTGATTATTTCTGTAAATTATTATTCACGTGTAAAAGGTTCTTTGAACCGTTGATGTATAAATAAATAATAAATAAAAGTAGGCGCAACCATTTCTTCTTACAAGGTAAGAGTACGCATTTGATACAATGTTAATTTTTGTACACAAATTACTATAAAATGCTCCAAAACCAATATGGCCAGTGCCCTTAACATGCCACCATGTTTTACATCTTTAATTGGATCAAATCCACTTCTGATGGCTCATCGTGTTCCTGTTGGCAAAAGAGGGCAACGAAAAACTTGATGGTTTGTTTGATTATGTGAACTCGTTATTTTTTAAACAGTTTTTGTTTTTTTTTCCGCTAACTTTGATTTTGCTCGTAATTTTTCTGCCCTTTCTTTCATCTTCTTCCATATTTGTATCTTTATCAAACATTTCTCTAGAGTATGCATGCAAATTCGTTGGGTGCGTACTCTTAGCTATGGTATCGTTTTGAAGAGATAACTGACAATATTTAAACATTATTTCGTCGGGCTCGTGGTGTAATGATTAGTATGTTTGCCTACCACACAAGAGGTCTCGGGTTTGATTCCAGACATGGTTGATATGAAATATTTAATTATAACGGTGTTCTTACTCCAGAATATTTCCAAGACCCTGGACTGGTATCTGAAGCGAAAGACTGATCATTTTACCTTTTGTAAGAAAAATGATCAAGATCCGTGGTGATTGGCGTACCATTGCAGTGCTTTATGCACCATTAGGTGCAGAAAAGGAATGATGATGATGATTCATTCAATGACTTTTGTCGTGCGCACGCTTTGCTTGCTTTTTCCTAATGGATTTTCATAACTAGATTAAACAAATAAATAGTTTTTGCTACTATTCGTGTAATTTTAATTTGGTTGTGTAGAAAAATGGCAATATTCAACATAAGCCCTCCGTATAATTTTTCAAACTCAAAATAAAAGAGACAAGAGAGCAATAGAGTTAAGTTAAAATAAAATCGTGATTTAAGAAATTGAAAATAAATAAAGATACGCAATTTCGACAAAAAAACATGTTTTTTTAAACGACTGTAACAGATTGAAAGAAGACCTTAAAGAAGAATAATTGAGTGGCAATGAGTTTGTCTTGTATAGTTATGATGGCGCATTTTCCTATCATTCTTTAGATCTTAGGTTCGATTCCTGAGAGGGTCGACATTATATTTGTTTATAAAGTGGTTTTACACTGCAGTGTATCACTTGGGCATGTGGAGGGAGTGCTTTCATTGCAATATATTACTGTTCGTGACGGGCACCTGAAGCGTAAGACTGATCTCCTTACCATCCTGTAACCTATGTTTGAGATAAACTCCATTAATTTCATTGACGCAATACCATATCCACCATTCTGATTATGATAATAAATCTTAATTAAAATATTTACAACATTTTTAAGAAAGTTTAAAAAATAATGATTGTTGTATTATAGAAATATCTATATTTTTTTATGTTGTCATTAATTTAATTTTTTGTACAAAATTTAAAAATAACATTGGCGGGTTTATTGCAAAAACGACAATTTCTTCTAACGAACCACTAAAATGTTATTGACATAATTTATGTTTTAAAGCGCTTTCCAAATACACAAAAATATTTGTACCTAAATTACCCTAAATCAATACTATACTGAATGGGGAAAAGGAATAAAAAAAAGACAAAGGGAGGATAGATCAAGGAAGAGAAAGGAGATATTATGTAAGACGTCATTTAAAAAGAGATACTGTAGAGACATCTTTGATATTCGATGAAAGATGATTCCACAGTCGAGCCGCATGGACACTATATGAGTTTTAATATTGTAAGTAATTGTATTGATTATATTACAGTGAAGAGCAAAAATTTGTACAAAATAAACTCATGGAAAAATTAAATCATGCTCAATACTCGTGTAAAAATGATATTGGCTACCTTTCTAATCATGCTGAAAGTATGCAGTACCATGGAATAAACTCTCTTAAAAATCGAAGAATAATATTGGACCAGTTATTTTTATTCAAATTAATTAATAACAAAATTGATTCTCCTAACCTACAAGAAAGACTTCCATTCCGTGTGCCATCTAGACCGACAAGACAAAATCTTTTGTTTACACTGAAAACGCGTCAACAAACTATTTTAAACAATCTACAATACCTAGAATATGCGACCAGTATAACAATATATTTACCGAGGCTGATATTTTTTGTGACAATGTATGTAAAGTTAGGTCAAAAATTATTGAAATTTTGAGAGAATCAGACATTTAACATTATTATTATATAAATATTTTTTCATTTCGTTACTTTTACATTTATTATATTGAACATAATTTAAATTATTGTATTAACTGTAAACAATTTTTTTGGTGTGTGCATGAGTTTCTTACTCTAATATACAAAGAAATTGGCAATATATGTGTACATACTGTTTGTTTACCTAGTAAAATAAATAAATAAATAAATAAATTAGATTAAAAAAATATGTATTTGTTTTGTTTTCGATTAAAAATTTTCAGGTTCTGCGCGAAATAATAAATTCAAATCTTCACAGATAATTCAACTATAGGATTACATTTTCCATCTGACTTGATACTAATAGGCTTTTCAGTAAAACGTGGAAATATATCCACTACACACCACGGAAAATATAATCAAGAGTTTTTTTAACCATTAAAAGGGAAATCTCAAGAAAGTCGGCGTCTTTATCTGTTACGCTCCATTGTTTTAAATTTATGGAAAGAATATATCATTCCTGTTTCCATAATTCTTTCACCCTTATCTAAAATTGGCCCAAAATATATTTTTACCCATGTATAAGGTGATCATCTGCTATAACAGTTAATATATAAACTTTATATGATAAACTAAACATATTTTCCTCTGCGAAACCAGAATTTTTCATGTACAACAGAGATGGACTACATTTTTGAGAACGAAAACCATATCTAGGCATTTGTAGGACTTATGACTTGCAATTGGATTGTTTGAGCGATGACATTTCTCATCGCTATTCTGCCTATGTTTGTAAAAGGGAGAATTTGGGCAATATTCTGAACATGTGTTTACGTTAGCAGGCCCAATAACATATAATGCTTTGCCTGGAAAAGTTGAACAATTGTAAGTGTGAAGCGATATTTGGGAAAAAAAAACTTAAGGCCCGCTTGTTTTTAAAGTCACTTAAATATCTGAAAATTATAAAGATATTACATCAGAGAAAAATAACATTTTAGAGAAGGTAATATAGAAGTGATGTTTGTGAAGTTAAAGAGCTGAATCCTTTATTTATGCGGGTAAAAAACATCTATTCAAATTATTTCACATACATGCTTTGTATAAACTTGGAAAAATTTTGACAAATTCAAAATATTGTTGACAAATTTACCTGGTCTATGAAAAAGTATAGAAAAAAAAATAATATTTTAAACGTTGCCTACTATGTAGGTGAAACAATTCAATTATATGTTTTTCACCAGCATAAATAAAGGTTTCAGCTGTTTTATTTCACAAACATCAACAGATGAAAGAATTGAAGGAATGTAGATGTTCAAATATGGGCAGAATGGTGAATGTTACACAGTGTGTAAAGTGGCCGCTGAAACCAGCCAATGACAGGTCATAAGCCCTGTAGATGCCTAGACTTCTGAATAGCCTTACTTAAAATGTTCTTCATCTCTGTTGTAATATGTTAATATTAACATCTCCCCAGGGAGTTGAATCCAATCCTTGTCTACAAAAATTTGGACAAACTTGAAATATTGTTCAAAATCATCAGCTGAAAAATTAATATAAAATTAAAATAAAAGTTTCCCCATAAAGTTTTATTTGATAATATGTATTTCTATTGAGTTTTTACTTCTTTACAGTTTATTCATGTAATAAGCTCAGACCATTAATATTATAAGTAACATTTAAATACTTTACCATAAGATAAGATGAAATAAAAAATATTCTATCAATGGAAATATATTAAGATAAGCTGCAATTGATGGATCAATGCAGTGTGCCATATGCACCATTAGGTGCGGAAAGGGTATGATAATGATAGACATCTGTAGTTCTTATATGTTTAAAAAAATCTAATTTTACTTTTAGTCCTTTATTCATTTTATATTTTTTACATTACTGTATTAAGTTCTCAGGGGTGTCTAACCCTTAACTCAGATCACTAAGTCATTCTTCCAATGACAGTTAATCTTCACCCTTCTTTTCTGGAAGTTCATGTTTCTTCCCGGATTTAGAGTCCACGGGGAGACAGAGTATTAGCGAATCATTAGTGCAGAATATTTCCAGACTAGGAGTTGACCTGTCACCCGTTAAAAAGAATCAAAGAAAACGTTTTTCTTTCTAGGAAAAAACAACGTTACTGCGTTGTTTTTTATGTAAAAAGAAGACAAGATTTATGTATTTTTAACACCGTTTTTGATTAACTTACATTTAAAATGAATTGAAAAATAACATATTATTGAAAAACAAATGACGAACCTAAATTATGTGATAAATTTATTGGTGAATAATATCAAAACATTATTTTAAAATGTTAATAATCACCCTAAAATTAATACCTATAAATTAATATTTATATAATAAAATTAATATAATTTCTAAATAATGAGTTTTTTAATAATCACCTTAAAATTAATATAAAACTCATTATTTAGAAAAAATTTAAAGGTGTTATTTATTGAAACAGAATGTGAAAACACATTTTAAATTACCAGTATAATGTTGATGTCCTTAAAAATACAATTTTAACAATTTGTTCTGATATAAATATGTTTTTTTTTGGGTGATACCGTGTGTGTTGTTCCGACGTTTCGACTATCATTGCAGGAGTTATCTTCAGGGTAAACTGTGTGTTTGGTAGAAAAAAGTATGTGTTTAGTTACTATTAATTTGTACCGTATCGCAGTCAGCTGTAGGCACATTTCTATTCGTTTTTGAAGTATGTAGTGCTGAAAACCATGCTTAGTTTAACGAATCCAACACATTCGGTATCACCTAAAAAAGAAACATATTAATAACAGTGACCTAGAAAATTTTCGCATCTATTATTCTGATAAGTTTACCATAAAAATTGTCTATGTTTTGTTAAGTAGATTGGTTTGGCAAACAAACATCGTATATTCTTAACATATTATTAAATCAATTGTTATTTTAAAATCAAGATTTTAAGATTCATTGTAATCAATTATAAATATTTAAGTAAAACATTATAGCTTCTTTAAAAAAGCTGCTGAAATAGAAGCGTTCCAAATATTTGCCATTCTGAAAACGGCTGCTAATCTATCATCTGAAAACATGAAAACATCTCTCGGATGCAGAAATAATGTGAAGGAAGTAATTTTTTAAAGTCAAATACAACTGTTGCAATATTTTGGGTAAGACAGCTCCCAGCTTTAAGCTTCGTTTCATTATTTCTACCAAGAATATAAATTTGTTGCATTTCGTGGTTTAACAGAAGCATGAAATATGTTTTCGTTCTTGAAAGAAAAGTTGGAGAAAGAAAATGCTCAAATTTATTTCGTTATTAATTCAATTAATTTCATTTTCGAGAAAATTTTTACTTCGAGATTGATGATTTATTTTTTATTTATCCACATAAAGACGCAATCTACAAAAAAATAATAACTTATCCCTTACTCTATGAGGCCAAGAGCTCTGTGTTGAGTTGGGATATGTATAAGTCACTGCACAACTCTGTTCCGGAATATCTAAGAGAACTATGCATTCTAGATGAACTAGCTGACAGGCGTCTCACGCTTAGATCAGCTACGTCCACGGCGAGAGAAAAAGTTATTATACCTCTACGCAAACAGCGCACTAAATTTAGTTAACGCGCATTTGCGGTCGCAAGCCCTATGGCATGAAATGCTCTCCCAGCAGAGGTGCGAGGCTGTGAAAGTGAAGTGATGTTTCGGAAAAAACTTAAAACCCACTTGTTCTCTAAATCATTTGAATAAATCCGTAGCATGTGACAACATAAAAAATTATTTTAATTAAATTACAAATTTAAAAGAATCACTATGCAAAGCGCCCTTGAGGTATTTTATTACGAAAATGGCGCTATATAAGTTATCCATTATAATAATAATAACAATAAAATAAAAAATGGAAGCATGAATATTACTCAAGAATACTACAAATATAAAATATTACATTAACATAAATTTCAACAAACATCTGTACAACTCGCTTAATAGTATCATATATTAATCTATGCAATGTCTCGCAGCAGTCTCTTGCAATGGTCTCTTCCCTTAGACAAAACCCATACTTGTACACTTCTCTTAAAAATGGCATTCGTTTTGAATGACTTCATATGTTCATCCGAAACATCAAGCACTCTTGGGGCCACTAAAGATAAATTTATCTGAGAGAAAGTCGTACGTGTTTTCGGTAATACATGATTCAAATTACAGGAAAACCTCGTACGAGCATTCTGCTGGGATCTGCTCTTGTAACCACATAACCAGAAATGTGTTGATGACTATTTAAAAAAAGTTTGTCTAACATCCAGTACGTTCATAAATTAAAACAACGTCTCCGACGGGAAAGTTGGGGGACATCGAAGCATCACTCTAAGAAAACATTTTTGTACATTTATTAGGAGGTTCATGATAGACGACGTGTAACCTCCCTAGCCCCTACAATAGTAAAACGTGGTTATTTGGATAGTTCTACAAAACGTTATTTATTATAACTAGTCATTCTTCAACTAATACATATTAATGTATACAATACAAATGTACAATGAAAAATTTTACAAAATTATTGTTAACAATGCACCGTCTAAACTGCGTTTTGTACTTGGGCATATTTTATTTCCTTGTACTTAAGCTTTTTTTATTTCAATAGGTTTACAAATCAATTTCTCAAAACACATTTACTGTGAAACACGTAATGCCTTGACGATCAAAATTGCTGACTCTGTCAGACCAAATCATGGAACGGGCCGAGAGTTTCAAATATCTGGGAATACATATTAGGGAAAACGGTAGCTTTCAAAAAGAACTTTAAGTGCTTGTAGGAATAGCAGGCACCATATTTAACAGTAAGAAGGCTGTCTGAAAATCAGACATTTACTCAGTAGAATCTAAACGCTGCCTATTTGACGCTCGAATAACACCTATTCTCCTGCGAATCGCGACACCTCACTAGGACCCAAAACAGTAAAATTCTAAGTTTTCAGAATAGATGTCTAGGAAAAATCTTGGGTGTGCAGTGATTTGACTTTGCAAGGAATGAAGTAATAAAAGAACGGACGCATCAAACTTTGGTGATAAATATCATCAAGCGGAAGCGATACGGTTGGCTTGACCATGTACTTAACCACGCTTGCCTACTTTACAAGGCATCGGGTTCTCGACATCCTGGACGTCAACTGCTGACTGTTCGTCGGCAGTTTATGTCAGAAACTACGGGGCGTGAACCGGACTTCGGAAAATCCACAGGAGTTGGCAACCAACAGAGATGACTGGAATATCTTCGTAGACACCATTGGCTCCAACTATGGAGCAGACATAGAATGATGATGATGATGATTTTTTAAAATTCTGTATACGTCAGCTTTCTTCCTTGTCCTACTTTATTAATTCAAATTAATGTAATATTGCTAAGACAAAAATTTGGGTCACCTGAAAAATTGTCTTAGTTTTGATGGTTTCACTCTGTCAGTGTTTTGTAATATTTGAATAGTAACGACGAGTTTGTTTAGTAAGTTTTCACTTATTTACAACGATTTGAAGTAAAACTGCTTTGTAACCATTTTACAAAGTAGAAGTAATATCTAATATATCTATACTTTTTGACAACTTTTCAACAAATAATCTTAAATTTAAAAATAAGAACCCTTGTATGAAAATCGGACCCCCGCCATTTTTTCATAATAGATTTTTGATTGATTATGATCGAAAAAACTATTTTCTTGACAAAAAAGTAAAGACGCATATTAAAAATGGGCATTTGGAGTAAAAATTTAGGCATTTAATATGTAATTTATATCTAAAACGGACTAAGGTAATATAGAAGTCTAGGCATCTACAGGGCTTATGACCTGTCAATGGCTGGTTTAAGTGGCCACTTTACACATTGTGTAACATTCACCATTCTGCCTTTATTTGAATTATCTTAAATTTTCTTCGTCTCTGTTGTAATATGTTAATATAAACAGCTCCCCAGGGAGTTGAATCCAGTCCTTGTCTACAAAAATTTGGACAAAAAAAAATATTGTCTTAAACGGACATTTACTCACCATTTTTGCATCAAAAGCGGTCATTCGATACTATATGAGCGCACAAGTGTCGTGGCGACCGTTATTTCGTCTTCTTTTGACAGTTCAAAATCGACCGCCGAAGTGTCATTTTTAGAGTTTAGAAGAGTGTCACTATGTAGTAAAAGTATAAAATAAAAATGTTTCTCTATGTATTCAGCATAAGCCCCCATTTATCGTTATTTTATGAGTCTTGACCATAGTAAATATCCTTTTCAAAAACGAAGAACAGCCAAGTAAAACCGTTACGTTTTCTGAGTTACATTTAACTCAGATTGAAACGTAACTCGGTAGAACGCCTTTTTTTAGGAAGTCATAAAAAAATTAAAAAACGCTCAATTACCTGCCGTACCTATTATATATATATATTTTTTTTCTTTTATTTAGGAAACATACAGTACAGTTACAAAGTTTAATATTTTACACAATTAGACTTAATTCTAATGGACCAGTAAAGTTTCCATATTATAAAGCAATTATATGTAAGGTTAATTATGAAAGTATAAAAAAGAGAAGGAAAAATAAAAACATAAATAAAAGTTGTTTAAAAATTGAATTTAAGTGAAAAAAAGATATTTTAAAGTTTGTAGTTTGTAGTGAGTGACAAATGGAAATAATATTAAAAATGAAGAAAATTTGTAAGAGTAATTAAAAATTAAGAATTGAAATAAAGAATGAAAAACATGCGGAGATGTGAAAATTAAATAAAATAGTGATAACATTTTTAAAAAAAAGAAAAAACATAAATAAACACATATTTATTTTAAGGGATTCAAAGAAACGACGAGAAGAATCTTTAAGTGAAATATAAGACAATAAATTTAGGTCAATTTAAAAAACATCTTCAAAATTAATGACACATTAGAGCAGCAATATATTGATCAATATATTGACAGCAATATATTGTAAGAGCAGCAATATATTGATTTTATTTACAAATATAATATAAGTAAATAAAAGTAGTTTAAAATTATAAAAACATGCCAATGCAGCAGAGAAAAAAGATATATGAAAAAAATTATATGAACCAGGTTGTGGTTCCGTGGTAATATTGTGGACTCACGGACCAAAAGTCCGAGACTAAAATTTCACTCTACCACAACTTGAATTAAAAAATTTTCAGCACGTTATTTACGGGTTTTAGTAAATCATCTAAAAATTTCAATATTTGAGTAAATAATAAGAACGCAATTATTTTTCTATTTATACAAAAAAAGTTGTTGGGATACAATTATTATTTTAAATCTATCCGAACTATATTACTTTATCGGGCCGTGTGGATTTTCACGATCGTATATAATGGGACGAACCCGTCCCGAATATTGTCCAAGCGTCTTAACTACTATACTCCAGAGACTGCCAACATAAATTATAATTTAAAACATATGGATTATAACTTTAATTCTGTATCATAAATTAAATAAAAAAATACCCTTCACATAACTGAAACAAGAAAAAAGTTGATGGCTGCCAGTTTGAGTAGTTTTTTTTTATTTCGTACAAAAAATACATATTAAAAATTGTGTGTTTGCTTTGTAAAAGAAAAAAAGCATTTACTTTTTTGAAGCATCAGTCTCTGAAAGATGAAAGGAAAAAGCGCGGCTTCGGAAATTCGTTTGACGGACGTGTTTGTTAGAGGAGAAAGTTTATCGTATAAAAGGAGGAAGGAGAGGAAAATAAAGAGAGTAAAGGGTAGAAAGAGTAAAGAGTAGAGCACATTAGAGACCTGTCATTCAAGATACACTGACTTGTCACGTATTGTTTTATCTTTTTTAGAATAACTCCACCGTACCGTTTCTAGAGAGTAAGTACTACGTTTCTAGAGAGTATATTAAGCAATGTTTGATTATGTCCAAATGCTTGCAGACAGGCTGGATTACCTCCCTAGGGAGTTGTTCATATTTAAATTTATATAATAATTTATCATCCACGTTTTACCAACTATCCAGACAATGTCATCGACCCATCTTTTTTGTGGCCTTCCAACACTTCATTTGTTTGCCCATGGTCTCTTCTGTATTATTCTGGGTATCCACAAGCCAAAATTTTGTCCTGCGCACTACCATTTTAATTTTGCTGCGCGATTCATGATATTTAAGACTCTGGTTCGGCGCCTTATTTTTTCATTTCTTATTTCTCTGAGACATACACCGAGCATCTGCTTTTATTAAGATTCCGGCTACTCTTCTGTGTCACAGACATGGCTTCTAGTCCGCATGTCGGCACCGGCAGTATTATCATGTACATAACATTAAACATAAATAAAATATTTTTTTGCCTGTCTAACTAGGGTAAATAATCCCATTCTAAGACGGTAAAAATAAAAAAACATAAAAAATATGATTTGATACACATTTTTAAATAATTTTTTTTCGGAAATAAAAAAAAGTAGAATAAAATCGATTCCCAGATGTCGTGGTCTAAAATACTTGCGAATGATAATGTCCTTACGGCGTGGCCCGTATGAGTGAGAAGTAATTTTTAGGAGCGCATTCTTCTTGATTTACCCAGTAAAAGAGAAATGCTTTAGTGCTTGGTCATAGTGGTGAAGCGCTTGCGGCGACCACTCGTAATGAGGTGAACTTGGCGGCCTCCGTGGTGTAGTGGTCAAGACGCTTGACTCACACACGAAAGGTTCCGAGTTCAATTCCCGGTGAGAACACAAAAAATAAAATGTGAATTTTCTCAAGCCTGGGTGTTCTGTGATGTAATTCACCACTGTAATTGGGCCTCCTGGCCTGTTGTGGTGCAAAAAATAAATAAATAAATTAAAACTTATCTGCAGTCAATTTTCTTATTGAGGTTTTTTACCTGAGAGCAGACATCGAGTCAAAAACACTCGTCCAGTTTTCTTTTTCTATTTCACACACAGAACTGTTTTATTCATATGTCTGGACACAGATTGAAACTTAAACTTAATCTTAAAGTTTTTACAAAAGTTGTACTGGCATGTTTCCAGCATGTTGCTAAGACCTTCTTAATAATATGATTGTTTGGATTTTAAAAAAGTGTCTTTTAAATAGTAAACGAACACTTACAATTAATTGAACAGCAAATTATAAAAATAATTAGGTTTGGAAATAACTATGTGTTAAAAATATAATTTTGTATTCATTTTAGATTCCTTTCAACTGAAAGTTAAAAAAAACATCAGTGAATAAGAATCGCTTAACAGATCTGAAATTATAATGTTGTTAAAATATTCGTCGGTTATTTGGATTTGAGAATCAAAACATTATTTTAATGAACCTGCTGAATATTACTTAAAATATGAATTTATACGTTTTAAATTTACATAATTATTTAAGAATATAAACTGAAATTCGCCATCTCACTAACGAAGTCTATTTTACATTTTTTTATGGTATCATTTTCAGATTTACCGCAGTAATTAATTCCAGACCTTGTTTTGATTTCCGAGCCAATTAATGTAATTGTTAATTGTTGTGAAAGAAAACAAAAATACAAAGCAAGATGAACGATCATTCCGGTTTTCTCGAGTTTGGCGAAAACAAAGCGGTTTCTTTGTTAAAATCTTAAGGTACAAACTTCACAGGGAATAGAACGCTTTCCTCGGGATACAGACAATGCCTCCTAAAGGACACTGGGAAACATTTCTTCAATGTATAGTACTTTTAATGAAATTTTAAGTATACCATAGATAATTTTATTTTTTAGATCCTGCCACAAGCAATACCAGTTTATTTCTGCATTTATTAGAATAAATCACCACGTCACACGCAGTTACAAAACTCTTTTTCAATGACACTTTTTATTACACCTCACGTTGGGCACCCAAAATTTCCCTGTAAAATTTCTGCCTGGCTGTAATATAATAATATCGAAGAAATGAAATAACTCCAGACATTTTTGCTTGTTAAATCTACCATTTTCAAATACGTAAATTCTTTTTACGATTCACAAAACTGATTATCATAATATTTCTTTGTCAAATCGAGAAGATATTGTATTACCCAATAAGAATACGATATCTCTCAAAAGTGAAAAGTGCAAACATCTTATAAGACTCATCGGGTACATTTATTCTTTTTAGGCGCTTACAATTTGTAGTCTGAAGAAATTGAATTCCAGTTTATACTCCCTCACCCTTTATTCTTCCCCTACTCTCCCGAGAGATCAAACGTAAGACATGTGGATGATGACAAGAGAAGGAAACTGGTAAATTGTTATCATGTTACGACAAAGTTGATAGCGATTCTGGAAAATAAAAGCGTTGTTGTTTTTACTTTTAGAAGAGTTTAATCAAATAAGAATAGAGTGTCTTTCTAAGTAGGAATTAAAGCAAACACTACGAAACTTACGTGTAATATCGTAATCCACAAAACGCTGTTTTCCAGGAGAAGGATTTAAATTTATTTTTGTACAGTATTAATCTAAATAAAGACTGATTTTTCAATATTTTTTTCATATACGAGTAAGTTAACAAAAAACTAAACATTTTTTTGCAGTTTTTGTAAAAAAAAATAAAAAATGTTTTTGTAAAAATAAAAACTTTCTGACAGACGTAAAATAAAATATTGCATAAATGACATACAACATTTATATAGGGTTTATTCGAAAAAAAATCTTGAATATGCAACTAACTATAATTATTTGATACGCGCAAAAAATGTTTATAATCGTAAGAAACGCTAATGAAAATAAACGTTGTAATATTGTATATATAACAAATATAAAATTAAAATTCTAAAATTAAACAAATATAAAAAATCAACTGGCTTGTTTTATCAATCATTTTGCTATCTTTCATGCAAATATAAGCTCTAGTTTATACAATATATTATCTGTTCTTGAAGTTTCAATTTTACGTAGTGTAGATTAAAGTCGACCTGGTGGTGTAATGTTCAGCGCATTTGCCTACCATTCAAGAGGTCTTGGGCTCGATTCCCGACATTATAGATATTAAATATTTATTAAAAAGGGTGTTGCAACACTTGAATATTTCATAGTCCCTGGACTGGTAGCTGAAGCGTAAGACTGATCATCTTACCTTCATGTAACAAAAATGATCAAGATACGCTGAGATTGGTGTTCCAATGCAGTGCCCTATGCACCATCAGGTGCGGATAGGGAATAATAATAATAATAGTCAAAAAAAATAATCTAAGGCTTAATCACATTTTTGTGCTTAAGTAAGCTTAATTTTTTTATTTTTCGATTAAAATGTTTTTTTTTTTTTTTATGCTCGTGACTGTCGTCCATCTAGTCTGAAAAACACAATAGTAACTGATACTTACACCGCTTCCGGCCATCTCTTTCGTCCCGCAAAAATTGTCGCAATAGTTTATACAGGGTGTTCTTTAAACCCTGTCACATCCGAAACCACGATGATCAGTATGGACAAAAAAACATATAAGCATATTTAAAAAAATATTTAGAACGAAAAAAATATTTTTTAAAAATAAATTAAAAAACAAATGGTTGCTTACTTCTGCAGGGGAGAAGTGAGGGGAACCCGATTGTCAGTGTATCAGGCTCCCCCCCCCCTCGTTTCATCCCCTGCAGAAGTAAGCAACCATTTGCTTTTTTTGATATTTTATTTTTGTAAATTTTCTTCGTTCCAAAAAATTATTTTATTGTGCCAATATGGCTTTTTGCTCATACTGATCATCGTATATAAATATATGAGATACCACAATATGTGTAACTAATTGCAAAATATTTGTTTCTTTTTATTGGAACTTATGATTTAATAATATTTAGAAGAAATAAATAAAAAACTATAAATCGACCATTTGTGGGTTACGACGTCATACTTAGAAAAAGTTAATTTAGGGATCTGCTTTAAGTCAGTTCAAGTCAGTCAGTCAAAGCATGAATAAATCAATGTTAACTTTCAAAACTATTGCACTGACTCGAATATTGAGCTTCAGTATACGGCAAGTATTTTTAAGTTAAAAAAATGTATGTTTCAATACAGTACATACAATACTTTCTAAATTCCAATATTACGTACTTTCTATCATTTTAGACCTGAATTCAATCCTTTGGGTTTATAAAATTAAAATGTGTATTCTATGCATAGGTTTGTAGCAAATAAAATTTTTGAATTTGTTTGTTTTTATCTAAAACTTTAAACAAACGTCAACGTGTTTTTCTTTTACAATATTTATAAATTGAATCAAATTACGACGACAAGAATAAGCTTCAAAACAAACAAGCTAGAATTTGGAAAACAAGGTATTAAACTAAAAACTAGCCTTTCTGTATCGACTACCAACATAAATTGAAAAAAGTAGAGACGTTTTAAGAGAAACCATTCACTAAAAAATAACTCGCCGCTTTTTAATTTCAGTGGGTACGAGAGTACCTATATAAATCGTAAATTTCGTCTTTGTTTAAATGAACATCCGGGCTGACATACTAAGCGATTCTTTCTGCTATTCCCACCACGCCATTTTCACACACCTCTATCTTGACATACATTCTAGGTTCTTCCACGTTCATACCAATCTTCATGCATACTCTTCGGCTGTGTCTGCTTTTGACATGACCATACTTAAGATTTTTATTTATTTGATCATACGACGTCTTCCTTGATCATCCTCGACTTTAATTCATTCTCGCCATATATACATATGTACCTTCAAGGATACGCAACCCAGGATTCACATTGAACAAAATGTTCAAGAATATGATTTTGCGATTTACAAAACATCATAACTCTTTAGCCGAGTGTAATAATTGCAATCTACAAAGAACTTTCAATGTTTTTTTTTATTTACGGTCCAAAATAAGTTTCAAATAACTCCTGGGAGTATAATTTGTAAATTTTGTATTATATGTTTTATTAATAATAAAAAAAAATGTTAAAAAAATATTATTTTGATAAAATGACATGTAAAAATAGCGCATCTGGGACTATTGATGTTCTTGCACTAAAACAATGTTGACTTTGGATTTTTATTTCAACTTAAAACAGTTATTTTATAACGTAAATGGATTTTACACTTATAGACTTATAAAATAGCTCATTACAACAATTTCTGCATTTTTAACTTCCAAACGGCAAAAATTGGACTAGCATGTTTTATCTTCCGATTGATATGTTTCACTTTCGTTCCCAAATTCATTCGTTAACAAACTATTTAAAAATTAAAGAATAAAATTTTCATTGCACAGAAAAAAGCGTTTGGCAAAGTGTCCAAAATGTCCTTTAAAATTTAATATTGTTTTTAAATCAGGTTTCTCAGGAGAACGTTTTTCCTCATTCATGACTAACAAAATAAGAAAAGCGTGTTTCCTTTTTAATCCAGAAGATGGCGTTTCAGATTTAGCACGTCACATTACATAAACATATCGTAAAAGGTTTGTTTATTCCTCCGTGCATTATAAAATTGCTTCTTCATTTCTTTTGCGGATTTCTTAGTCGTGTATGTAGACCATTTTGTAAGAAATGGTTATTTATGAGATCATAAATACCTATCTAGGTAAGACTTCCACGTATTTTTTTGGCTGACGTCAGCAAAGTTTTCGATGCCTGAAGTTTAAACCATAAACTTTTAGAAATGCTAAACAAAAATTAAGCAATGAAGCTCAAATTCGTTTATTTTGGGAGGTTTTGTGTTTAAAAAGCGATTAATCAATTAACTTTTTTTAAACAAATACCACAATATCAGTTCTTAAATTTCAGTAAGCTTCAGATGTCAGTCCAGGAACAATAAAGTGCTGTGGTTCAAAAAATCAATAAACTCAATATTTCACGTACACCCTGCAAGAATCAACCAAGGATCTCAAGAATAGTAAGTGAACGCGACAATCACTTAACAACGCGGTGTACTTATCTCTACTCTATTTCTTTAATCAAGATTTTAGCCTGAGTAGAGCCATTGAGTCGAAAACTCTCGTCCTGGGTTCTGGTTCTATTTTACAGACAGAACTGTCTTCTTCCGCCTGGACAGCTTTCGTTTTAATATAATGATTAATATTTATATTTTCTTTAATCCAGGATTTTTCAACCACCAAATAAATGCTGTAAATTCAATTTACATTTATTTTTGATACAATTACAAAAAAATGTAGCCCGCAAAAAATTCAAACATGCTAAGTAATATCATTATTGGCCAATCCAATTCGTAAATATTTATATAAAAATACCCTAAGGAATACTTTTTCGCCATGATTGACAGCAGACAACTATGCTTGAACCAGATAAATCAACAAATTGAGGGTAATAATTTAATATTTAGAGGTAAAATTTATCAGATGAAATAAATTTCAATTTATATTTATACCTGAGATCGGACGGATGAGTAATACATATAAAGTTTATTATTCCCTGGTTATAACTCAAGTGGAGGTTCTGTATGACAGGATCGTTGAACAAAAACACCTTGATAAAGCGAAGGTTCTATGATCCATATATTTTACCGGGAGTAACAGGAGCCCAGAGGAGTGTGGGGGTAGTGGGTGTCTGCTAGAGATAAGGTGACCAGCCGTCGAGTGGAATCAATCACGAACCCTTACACACCGCTAGTCGCGTATAACATCCTGATACTTTAAATAAATAACCCTTTGTCCGTTTTCCCAACGTGTATTTCAGAATGGCAAAAATCTACACGATTCAATCCACAAAGCCTGGATTTCCATCAAACACAAAAATAGTAAAATACACGTGTAAGTAAAATCAATGACGTAGTTCTATAGAAATTCATGTTTGAATTGCGTCGTTCTGAGTTGTGTTATTGAGTTTGAACAAGGCGTTATAAAATAATTTGGTTTTTAATCGAAGTTTTGTACAAACGGTTTATTGTTGTTGAAATAAGTTTTCTTTTATAATTTTATTTTTCATTTATTTATTATCATTTCATATACATAAAATTATACATTTATACAAAGTTGCTTTGATTGTCTAACTAGGGTTATTTGTCCCAATATAAAACAGTCAAAAAAATAGATAAAAATTTCTAATATAGAGAAATAATAAATTAAGGTATTAAAAATACTGAAAATATCGTGAAAAACATATTAAAATACATAATATGGTAAAAAAAAACATTTAAAATCATATGGTAAAAGATACACCAAAAAACATATTTACAGACCCAGTAAAATGCGAAGCAAAAACCAAATACATAGTAAGAAACATTGTAAAAGACATGGAAAAAAAACAAACATATATCGCAATAAACATGCTTTCCAAAACTAGTTCAAAATAAATTCAGGTGGTCTTAAAACAAATTATTTTATTTATTATAATATTAACCATTCTTCATGTAATTTCGTACTCTTCTTTTTATTGTTTTTTTTTTTTAAAACTAAATTAAATTTCTTGTTTTTTAGTTTCTCTTATTATTTCTTTAAGACTGTTATGTTTAAATTTTTTATTAAAAATATTTTAGCGCATTTAAGCATGTTTTTCATTTTTCACTTTTTTAATTAAAATTTTTAAATTACGGCCGGTAAGTGTTTCTTTCTTTTTCCAATGCACTTAAATTTATGTTTATTGTTTTTACTTTTAATAAAAAAAAGTTACCTGTTATTTTTAGGTTACTTGAGCATGTTTTAAATTTTATTTTAAAATTACTTTTAATTTTGTTTGTTTTCCTCTTATAAAATATTTTTTTTAATCATATGCGTTATTTAAATTTAATGAAAAATATATTTTTACACCAGAATATTTCAGTCTCTAAACTGGCACCCGAAGCGTAAGACTGATCATCTTACCATCAAAAAAGCAACAAATATCAAAATACGCTGCAATTGGTGTACTAATGTAGTGCGCTATGCACCATTGGGTTCGGAAAGGGAATGATGATGTTGGTCAGTTATGAAGAAAAAAAATTATAATACAGTTAATTGACAACCTAGCATATAGTTTAATAAAACTGTTTAAATATTACATTTAATATATTTTAATAAAAATGTGCATATAGTTTAATGGAAACTTCTGTGGTCTATTTGAATAAGGTGAATTTTATATACTCTTAAATTTTAATAATTGTAATGGATATTTTCTTGAGTATTTTTTTTTGTTTTAACATGTAAAAAAGCAATATTCAACAACATTTTTAATCTATTCTAACTTTTATAAATAAGAACTGGATTCAAACCTCTTTGTGAGTTATTGATACAGATATTTGAATTAAAAGAATTGAAGGAATATAGATGATCAAACATTGACAGAATGGTAAATGTTACACAGTGCGTAAAATGGCCACTCAAACCAGTCAGTGATAGGTCAAAAGTCCTGTAAATGCCTCGACTTCTATATTTTAACCAGGAAAATATTTTTCATCTCTCTTGTTTTTTTTTTGATAAATATATATCAAAAAAAAAATGAACTCAATAATTTGTTCCATTAAAACAAGACAAAACAAGACAAATGCCAGGTCATAAACTCTTAAAAAAAAAATGTGAAAAAACACCTTAATTTATTTGGGATTTGAATCGCGGTAGACAGATATACCGATAAGAGTGAGACAGATACAGGTGTAGATTAGTCAAAACTTTTCTAAAACTACTTAATCTTATAATATATATCATTCTCTATTTTTACAAATGTTCCTCTCTGTTCCTTCCCTGTATTTCCGTCCCTCCCGGGAATAATGCTTGTTATAATAAGTTTCAGGTCAAGGAAAAACTTTGTTTTTAATGAGCTTTCATTCCACTAACGATCTGATTTACAATTTTGTCATTTTTAGTGCTGATATTTTTATCTCGTTATTTTATTTAATGTATTGATGATTTTTAAGTAGTCCAGATGCATTTATTAGTCTGATTCAGTCATCAATTCGTGCGAATCGAATAAATCGCTTTTTTGATATGTAAGATTTCCAAGCTGTCTTATTTTAATATTGTATTCTTATCACTATGAACTTTTAATCAAAATTATGAATGTAAACAGATAACACAGATGATTTGTGAGTTCAGAAGAAGTATTGTTATTTTGGTACAGTAAATGTTCTTTTGCTCTAATACAAATATTTTTTTTAGTTTTTCCAATGTAGATTGAATCGCAATCATTACAATTTTATTGGTATGTGCAAAATTTATTATATTTAGTGTAACTTTGAAACCAGTTTGTAGTAAAGGTTAAAAATGAGTGATTGGAAACGAAGTTGTATTAAATTAATTTTATTATAATAAATAACCACAAAGTTTGAGCATCAAATATACATTTTATTTTAGAGTTATTCTTTTCATTAAAAATGTTATATTTTACGAAGTGGCTTTTCACGGGTACGCTTTTTTACTATTTTTAATCGAACACACACGTGATACCGTGTGTGTTCGATTTGTTCCGACTACCATTGTAGTAGCCATGGGTCAGGGTAAACTGAGTGTTTCGTAGAAAAAAGTGTGTGTTTAAGTAATAGTAATTTGTACCGTGTCGCAGTCGGCAGTGGGCACATTTCTATTCATTTTTGTAGTATGTAGTGCTGGGAACCATGTTGAGTTTAATTTAAGCCTGGCGTCTTTGTTTATGTTATTTGGGTGTCTGTGTATTATTTTTAACGATGACCGTGAAAACCTTCGCACATATTATATATCACAATGGCTGTCGTTTTCATTTCATTAACACAACAACAACAAACCATCACGCCGTTTCCCCGTAGGGGTAGGCAGAGAGGATAGAACGCCATATCACTCTATCTTGGCATACAGACCTCGCTTCCTCTACATTCATACATCTTCTCATGCACGCGCGCCGATTATTCCTACTTTTGACATGTCCATCTTCAAGTATTTTATGGACTTGATCGTGCCATGTCTTTCTCGGTCTTCCTCGTTTTCTGCATCCATCAACATTTGCATCGTAGATCCTTTTAGCCGTTCTTTCGCTGTCCATTCGCTGTACATGTCCAAACCAACGCAGCACCCCTTTCTTGATTCTGTCAATAATGCATGTCTCAGCCTTACACACATCACGGATCTCGACATTTGTGCACCTAACATACATCGTTTACCACACATTCGCCTGAGGGATCGCATTTCGACAGCATTCAACCTACTTTCATCATGATTTTTCCAATTCCATACTTCGCTCCAATACATTAGAGTTGGAACTAGAACTCCGTTGTGAACTGCTAGTTTAGCCTCCTGCGATAAACATTTGTTTGCCAAAGTAGATTTTTGTGAACCGTTCACCCTGTTCCCGGCACTCACCCTCCTTTCAATATCTTTCTCGGCCTTTCCGTCCCTAGTAAACATACTTCCCAGGTACACAAATTCTTCTACCTGATTCAGAATATCTCCGTTCACGCTGATCTCACATTTAGTTATATTTTCATCCCTTTCAAAAATGATCACTTTCGATTTATCAACATTCATAAGCAAATTGCTTTTCTTGCATACATCGTAGACTTTTGTTACCAAGAATTGAAGGTCTTCTTTGCTGCTAGCAAGAAGCACGGCTCATCATAAAATAAAAAATATTTATAAAACAATAATATAGTGTTTATCTTACGTTTATTTGTTACTTTGTCAACATCAAAGCTTGCTTACCTGAAACAAATTGAAAAAAAACAATATTATTACAAGGAATTATACAAATAACGTAAAACAAATTTATAAACATTACTTGTTTTCCATGAAATACGTCAAATTAATAAAGCTTTGTCTATTTATAATTATTTATCGAACGTTTGTTTTCTCCAATTTTATTTCTGGATTTTTGTGGTATAAGGTGATACAAGTTTTAATACAGATAAATTAAAACAAATTAATGACAAAACCGCCAATTAGAGGAGCTTGCAAATTACCTTTGTTTAAATTAGTCTAATTGTAAATATTCTGTTTTTATTTTAGTGGTTATTACTAAAAAAATCAATGATTTTGATAGTGAAGCAATTATAAACAAAAGCAACGTAACATGGCAATCACATATTTTAGTCATAAGATTTTATTTTAATTCAAATTATATATTTTAAGGAGACTGTCGGCTTTAAAAACGAGACACTAGTTTATTTCCAAACTATGGCATATTAAAACAGATTTTTTTAACATTTAAAAATCCTTTTCGCATCCGACGGTCAAACGTAAAACTTTAATATAAAGTTGCATTTATAAATTTATGATAAATTAAATAAATTTTAGCTTATTTTACTATTAAAGCAGTGTTTCTGCTCATTAGCATAAATATAAAATATTCGAAAAATAAAGATATAATGTTGACGGATTTATTACTATAATATTGTTCGAACCATTATCATCATATAAATCTGAGATAAACATTATCGACTAAATCAAAAAACAAGTTCTGCGTTGGTTTGGATATGTAGAACAAATGGGCAGCAAAAAAGGATAAAGAGTTTTACGATGCGAATATTGATCGAGGAAGACCGAAAAAGCCATCTCATGACCAAATCCAAAGAATACTTGTGGATAGACATATCAAAAGTTGGAATAATAACAAAAACAGAATGATGTGACGTTATATTATCCCTGCCTACCCTCATGAGGAAACGGCGTGATAGTTTTGAGGGTTTTTTTTGTTTGTTTTTTTTATCTTTAGATAATGTTGAAAAAGCAAGAGAATCTTCAATCAACAAACTCCCCCGGAGACTTGAAAAATATCAGAATAACATTGTTTAACATAGAGGTAGCCCTTCCAATAGGCATACTGATTGGCAAGTTGTTCCTGTGTATTTTAATGTGGAAGAGTAACACAAAAAATACATTTATTAATTTAAAAAAAAATATTTCATAGCCAATCTGTTTTCCCCAGAACATCGAAGATGATAAGCCAATATCGATTTCTACCGCAATATATTTGGTACAAAAATCTTCTCAGAATATTGGACCCGATATCTATCGTTAAAATGGTGGATTCCTCGGCACTTAGAAATTCCGCTATAAATCATATTTGAGTGCTCTCGTGTCGGCCGCATAATGCATGCATAAATATGCGTAACGCTAAAGGAGAATTTTCCCTGATGACGCTATAGGGATGAAATATTATTAACCCTATCTTACCGAAAAAAGACAAAAGCCATAAGATTTTTTTCTCCTTCAATTTAACACTCATGTGTCTGTGATGTCATACTAGACAACATATTATATAAGACTTGATATATCTCTCTTAATTTTTTTAACGATGAACTGTGTTTTTCGTTATCTTAGAATTGACATTTTCCTACCGGGTAAGGAAAGTAAAATTTGTATAACTATGGTAGATTTTAATACAAAAAAAATATTTATTCTCGCAACTGAAGAATAAATGTGACGCCAATACAGCAATAAATCTGTTTATAATAAAGAGAACACGAAGATAGAACTCATAACAAGGAAGACAGAGATGCTGTTATGTGGCCAGTGTTTGTGTGATTAGTCGATTATTGACTGAAATCGCAATACGAATGTTTGAAGACCAAAAAAAATCAGAATTCTGTGTTTGGAAGTTTAATGTGTAGCACAATGTTTTTTTTTTATTCCATTCGTAATTTTTTCTTTCAGATACATTTTCATATATTAAGGAGGTTTATTATGTGGAAAGGTAGCTAAAATTTGGTTTAGTGACTTTTCTTTGTTTATAATCTGGACAATGCAACCCAAAAGAGTCAGTGAGAGGAAGGTTTTTTTTATACATCAACGGTTCAAAGAACCTTTTACAAAAAAAATGTTTTACAGAAAAAATCTCAAGAGTGAACACTAATTATGTAGTTCATAATATCAAATAGAATTGGAAAATTAAAACTAAACATGTAAGTGAACATAAAATATTTAAAAAACAAAAAAAAGTCAAAAATATACATAAAATCTCTAAGTTAAAGATAACAATTAACATGAGAAAATCTTATCTTCTATGTATAAATAAAACAAAGTAAACTTGGGTATAATTTTAGATTTAAAAAAAGGGTTTAGTATTTAACTAGGTAATATTTTTTTTTTTAAATGCAACATTGGTACTTAATCAATAATAAGTTTCCAAATTATTACAAAATTAGGGTGTCGAAAATACATTTCACATAAATAAATATCATTTATCGTAAAAAAAAATATGCTTTTTTATGCAAATACCTAAACTCAAGCAAAACGTTGTTTTAGGAAGAAATTTGCCTAAACTGTCAATAAATTATAATTGCTCATTGAGATTTTATTGAAAGTCAAATAAGTTTTTCACTAACATCAAATAATTTCGAATACGTAACTTTTTTTTAACCTTGATAAATGTTACGCTTTCAATGGCATATTCAACTCAAAATGTATTTTTTAGGGTTCGCGACTTTTGTCTAAACGGCGTAATGTATTTTGGTAGATACTTAAATCTATGACAGGGGAAAATCTTTTTTAACGCTGCTTCCATATCACATTACTTAAAATATTCACCATCTTTGTTGAACTAATCTTTCAACGCAGTTTTTTTTACCTCTTTCTTAGTATGATTAAGGAGTAAACGTGGCATATTTTTTTTTGTCAAATTGCAAAGGGTAAGGAAAATTCGAATAAAATAAAACGTGTTTTTAATGCCTAAAAATATTAATATTTAAATGGTTCATAAATACATATAACTTTACTTACATGTATATGTTTTAAAAAAAAAATCAAACAAACTAGTAATTTGAGATGTTTGAAATTACACCGAGAATTTCATTGATCAGCTTTGTCTCAGAATTAATGATTATTTTATGTTTGAAAATTTAGTTCTTTAAGTAGGGTCAGGCTATGCCCTATCTGGGATTTTTTTTATTTTCATATGAAAAATGAAGCGATATGTAATAAAAAATGTAATAAATGTCATTAAAAAAAACAACAAATGGAATAATTGAAAAAATATGGATATTCAAACATAGGCAAAATGGTGAATGTAACCAGCTAATGACAGGTCATAAGCCCTGTAAATGCCTAGATTTCCTTATTCCCTTATTTAGGGTATTCTCTATTCCTGTTATAATTTGTGAATCTCAATGACTCCCGAGGGGGTGAAATCCAGTCTTTTGTCTACAAACATTTGGACAAACTCAAATATTGTAATAAAACCAACTGGTTCAAGGAAATTTTCAAAATCAGAAAATTGTTTTCCGCATTGCTTAGCATGTGAAATAATTAATTCATTGAATCTCTTCACAACAAAAAAAGTTTCAGCTCTTTAACTTCACTAAAATCTACAAATGGAAGAATCGAAGAAATATGGATGTTCAAAGATAGGCAAAATGGTGAACGTTAGACAGTGTGTAAAGTGGCCACTTAAACCAGCCAACGACAAGTCATAAGCCCCTGTAAATGCCTAGACCTCCATATTCCCTTCTTTAAGGTATACTCCATCTTCGTTGTAATTTGTTAATTTCAAAAAAATGTGGATAAATAATATTTGAAAAGTTGATTTGGGAAAATTATACACGCGCTTTATAAACTGTGTTAAAAAAAGGCTTAGCTTTTTGTAATAATATTTTGACTGCATATTTATTTCGTGATTTCATAAATATTTAGAGCCTAGGGACAACAATTTGGCTAATCTTTCCAGCGCCTTTATCCACGAACTTCCAAAATTCAAGATTTGTTCTCATCTTTCCCCGGCGGATCGGCAAGAAAAGGTTTTATTTTCATAAACAGCTTTCAGCTTATTTAATCCTCTTCTTCTGTCACAGGAAGCGATAAATATTTCTAATCTTCCTATTTCAGCTACAAAAAATACAGGCCGTTTACCTTGTTTTAAAATGGCTTTATTCTCGTTCCCGCGTGGTTAGATAAAGATGAAGTGGCTGTAAAACATTTTTTTTTTAAATGACACCCCTGCAATTTTATCACTTATTAATTTTAATGTACGGTAAAGGACGACTCGGCAAACCTACCAATACTGTGGCAACAATACTTCGACATCATATGTTAAAAATGCAGTCATCAATAGACTTCACATTCTAGGCAATGAGTACCAAGACGTTGGTGACTCATTGCACATGAAATTTAGTACATACAGAACGGCTCTTCTTCTGTATTTCATGATAACTTTTATTTTTTTTATTATTTAAATTTCATTGATAAACCCTTGCGAGTTACACACATTTAACAAAATATTTTTGCTTTTAAAATTCACATTCTACTGTAAATAATAATATTTTTAACATCTTTTGTAAAGGTTGTCTGAGTCTTTTGTTTAGTTTTGTCTGGTAGTTTATTGTATAATTTCAGTCCATGGTTTATTAGTGTCGATTGTCTTTTTCTCGTTTTAAAATAAATAAAATAAAATTAGATATTTTTCTGATATTCTCGTATTGTGTTCATGTTTACTACAGTTTTTTCAAGTTTTAATTCTTCGTCTAAAATTACATCAGTAGCTAATTTATGAATAAATTTTAAGGATTCGAGTTTAAAGAGTTCGGTTACATTTAATTGTTTAGTTTGTTCAAAAAGTTCTTTAGTTGCTTTAGATAGGGTAAGTCATAAACTAGCTTTAATATTTTATTTTGCTGTCTTTGAAGTCTGTTAATGTCATTTTGATTTCCGGTTCCTCATATTAGTTGCATATAACATATTTTAGTTTTCACATAGGCTTCAAACATTTTTTTTTTCCTTTATTGAAACAAAGATATTGATTTAAAAAAAGACTCGATAAAGTCACCACTTTGCCAATTAAATTGTTGATATGAATTGTTTATTCCAATGGTCTGTCTATTGTTAGTCCTAAGTATTTAACATGCTCTTTTTCAGTTAGTCGTTAAATATTCAAGTAAGCATCTACTTTGTGAATTTATTTTTTTACTATTTACTATTGTTTAAACTTCTTTATTAGTGTTGTTATTTCTCTTTTCGTTTCTTTTCATGATTTTATTTATAAGTACAAAATATTTCTCTTTATCATTTTATTAACATCATTCAAATTTTTATACATAAATTTAAACTATTTACTTAAGTTTTAGTTTAAAATCACAATACATCGAAATTTTTTTATCGTTTAGTGTTATTCAAAATTGTTTTCTTAGTTTTTTTTTAACTGGTTCAAAGTATTTCTAATACTAAATTATCATTTTTTTAAAACGAAATGAGTGTTTAAATAAACAATCAAACCATCACGCCGTTTCCCCATCAGGGTAGGCAAAGAGGATAGAACGCCACATTACTCTATCTTAGCATACAGATCTCGCTTCATCTACATTCAGACATCTTCTCGTGCACGCGCACCGATTATTCCGACTTTTAATATGCCCATCTTCAAGTATTTTTTTGATTTGATCATGTCATGTCTTTCTCGGTCTACCCCTATTTCTGCACATATCAACATTCGCATTGTAAATATTTTTAGCCGTTCTTTCTCTGTCCATTCGCTTTACATGGCCAAACCAATGCAGAGCTCCTTTCTTGATTTTGTCAATAATGCTTATCTCAGCCTTAAATAATGTACGGATCATAACATTTGTGCATCTATCGTACATAGTTTTACCACAAATTTGCCTGAGAGATCGTATTCCGACAGCCATTTTTCAAGTTTATACTTTGCTATCATATATCTAAATGGACCAAGTCTTAAATGTACTGTCCCTGACTGAATGGAATGGAATAGAAGTAACTAAATGGGCCAAGTTATTCTTTAAATAAATCAATAGTAAATAAATACACATTCTAAATGCGCTTATATGCAGAATATATTCCAGCTTCCAGTGCTTTTTCAAATTTGTGTGCATCTTTCTAATCCATGTTTTTCGTCTTGTAGTTCATAAAGTAACAAACTATCAAATGTAGAGATCCAAGAAGTCAGAAATCTCATGCCAATAAATACTTATTATGTAATGATTCAATAAATATTTTTTAAAAAACAAAATAATGAAAATCACACAACCAACTTTATGCATGTCATCATCATCACCATTTCCTTATCAGCAGCCAACGGTGAATAAGGCACTACATTGGCACTCCAATTGCAGCCTACCTAGATTTATTTTTTAACATGGAAGGTACAATTATCAGTTTAACGCTTCAAGTGCCAGACCAGAAACATTGAAATATTGCAGTGTAGAACCATATTCAAACCAACATTTCACGTCTAAATATTCAGATAATCTAGAAAACTATTTTTTATTTTAACCTTATCACTCACAGTTTACAACTTTTTTATTTGACATTTGGCAGCTCAATATATTGCTTCAACTTGGTTTTTATTAGAATCGTTAAGAACCCTTTTAGAGTAAGGTAACAAGGTAGCTTACACTTTCTCCGTTTTCTGAGATTATCTCTCTTTTATCCTGGTGAACAAAAAAGTAATTCAGAATCGCTCCTAATCTTCAAAACATGTAGGAAGATCGTAATGGCTGCCTACAGTATTTCCTGTTAAGCTTTACTGTACAGGAAAGTCTATTTGTCATAATGAAATGTTTGTCGGCAAAAATACGTGAAAATGAGTGCGAATAGACAAAATTTTTGTTTAAATAAAATAAATAAAAAAACTTTGTTTTTAACTACAAATTTCTTTTATTTTTCACCGGTTTCAAAGCAAAAAAGGTTCTTCGTCAAGGTTAAAGTAACTAATGAATTCTTTCCTATTTTATTTTTATCGTGTTTACTAAATACTACACGTGGAGTCAATAAATCGAGTTTTTTATTCCTAAAAGAGTAGTAATTTGATAAGTTCATTTTTAACAATGTTTGATTATGTCAAAATGCTTGCAGGCTGGCTGAATTTCCTCCCTAGGGAGTTTTTCATATTTAAATTTATTTCAACAGAGAGGGAATTATTTTTGAGAAGGGAATATGGAAGTCTAGGCATTTACAGAAATGCCTAGACTTCCATATTCCCTTCTCAAAAATGTTTTCTCTGTCTGTAGAAATAAATTTAAAGTTTATTTTTAAGCTAGACAGGAGTGGACTAAAAGAAATATTTTTTATTAGGTTATGATTTTTTCTTTTCTTTTTATGAATGGCTTTTTGAGCTCCTTTATTATTAGTTTTGGAGAATGCTGGTTCAATGTTTAATAGTAGGGAATAAGATAATAGTTTTTAAAAAATAACACTTATAAAAAGAATCCGCCTCCATTGTTTAAGTGGGTATGCTTTATTCACTATGGGAGTAGAATATAAATATTTATTTATAAGTTCGCGTTTTTGTTTTTGATTTAATATTTTATCAATTAAGTTCTCTTTATATCCGTTATTATTAACAATCTGTTTTATTGTATTAAGTTCTTTTTAAAAACTTGTTTCATCTAGTGGACCATTAATTAACCTTTGTATCATTAAATGTAATGCGGAATGTTTATGGGCAAATTAGTGGTTAAAAACTAAGTTGTTTTATTTATTTCATTATAAGAAATAACCACAAAGGTAGTGCTTCAAATATAAATTTTTCGTAGCTTAAATAAATAAACTTACTTTTAACAATGTTTGATTATGTCCAAATGCTTGCAGACTGGCTGGATTTCCTCCCTAGGGAGTTGTTCATATTTAAATTTATTTCAACAGAGAGGGAAAAAAAATTGAGATGGGAATATGGAAGTCTAGGCATTTACAGGGCTTATGACCTGTCATTGGCTGGTTTAAGTGGCCACTTTACACACTGTGTAACATTCACCATTCTGCCCATGTTTGAACATCCACATTTCCTCAACTCTTCCATCTGTTGACTTTTGTGAAGTAAAAGAGCTGAAACCTTTATCGCGTGGGTGAGATTCATCCGGCTGAACCAAATCACCTACTAGGCAACGCCTGAAAACAATTTTTCAATTTTTATACTTCTTCTTTTACCAGGTAGTAATTCAACAATGTTTGATTATGTCCAAATGCTTGCAGACTGGCTGGATTTCCTCCCTAGGGAGTTGTTCATATTTAAATTTATTTCAACAGAGAGGGAAAAAAAATTGAGATGGGAATATGGAAGTCTAGGCATTTACAGGGCTAATGACCTGTCATTGGCTGGTTTAAGTGGACTTCACAAAAGTCAACAGATGGAAGAGTTGAGGAAATGTGGATGTTCAAACATGGGCAGAATGGTGAATGTTACACAGTGTGTAAAGTGGCCACTTAAACCAGCCAATGACAGGTCATAAGCCCTGTAAATGCCTAGACTTCCATATTCCAATCTCAATTTTTTTTCCCTCTCTGTTGAAATAAATTTAAACTTACTTTTATTTATTTTATTTTATTGGAAAGTAAACTTACTTTTATTTATCTTACAAACTACATACACTCCCATGTTACCAGGGGTCAAACTAAAAGATGGGTCATGAGGTCAAATACATTTCTGCCATTCGGCTAAAGTTAAAGAAGCTTTGAATTCGTAGGTCCCAAAATATTTAATATATCGATTTTAGCAATTTTTTTAATTATTTAAAAATACCATAATGAATACGTAAAACATTTGGTGTTGGAATTATAAAGGGAGTATTTTGAAAAATTACTTTTAAAAAATTGAAAGGTCAGAAAGCATATTATTATAAACTATCTAGAAGCCGTCTGTTTGTACTTTCATTGGTCAAATTTGTACAAAAAATATTTCTACGTAATTTATTTTTGCCTTAAAATGGGTTTCGCCTAGTTGGACAACGTGAATGTATTTCATATTTCATTAAAATAATCTCATTTTGAGAAATGCCAAGATATGGAAGTACAAGAGCTAGTTTCTTTTCCGGAAAGTTACAACTTTAAAATTAATTAAATATATTAAAGTAGATTGCAATAGAAAAAAAAATGTATCGTTTTATGTTACTACATGTATTAATTCATTTTAAAAAACACATGTATTTTATATACTCGATTGCAACCTTTTTATCTTGTGCCAAATAAACATTATTATTGAAGAACCATGTACTAAAAAAAACCTTGTCTATTTAAAATAAGGTCCAAATGATGATTTACGTTTTAAAGAATCAAAAAAATTATATTTTTAAAGTCAAATACATTTTTCATTTTGTGAAATGATATTTTTAACTTTTTCATTTGTGCATTTCTATTATAAACCACTTTAATTTTTGAGTAATACGTAGACTGGTTGCCGATTTAGAACTAGTGGCGTTTCTATTTATACTATAAAATATTGATTAAAAGAAACAGAAATATAAAATGAGATAGAATTAAGATAATATGAATCACAACAAAAAGGACTCGAATTAATTTAATTGATTATTTATTATCAAAAGTTAAAGTGGTTTATACAAATTTATAAAAAACCAGGACACATTTTTTGTAAGAAATATTTGTGTTTTTATGATTTCTCCAAATATTTGAAATTCGGGCGATATTTTTAACCGTAGTAAATTATTCACTATTATAGTGGGGTTCGAACCTTGGACTGAGGACACTAGCTGTAGTTAGTTTTATCAGACCGTAAAAAGGTTTTATTCTATTTTTACTTCTTGTAGGCATAGAAAAGTGAGTTAGTGGTTATATAAAAATATTTAACAACATCTAGTAAAATGTTTGACCACAAAGTTTATGCTTTAAATACTAATAAAAGGTTTTATTTATTAATGAACCACTTGTCAAATATTTTATTGTATATTTTTACACCACATAAATCAGCGAATAGAATAATAGCTTTTTTTTAAAATTATATGTTTATTTAATATATTACATACAATTAGCGTATATAGCGGACGCTAACATGTTTACATCAATTTTTATAAATAAATATATTTTGGCCGATAAGACGCATCAAACCTCAAGACTCTCAGAGTATAAAAGCGCGTCTTATGGTCCGAAAAATTCGGTAAGTTACGATTATTGCAGTATTAATTAAATTGTATATTATTTTAGTAAAAAAAATTTTCATGCTATTTCTCTCCGAAAAACCGACATGCTCTTGTGATTGGTGAGTTATTTACACTAGGTTAATAGTTAGTAAAAATATTGAGTATTTTATTTAATAAAAATTTAATACATTAACATGTTTCACATGTCGATATAAATCATTAAGGTATTTCTTTCCAAGGTGGTCCTTTAATTTTAATTGAATATAATACATTTATTTATTTATTTTTTATAAACGTGAAGAAGGCTTTTACAAGACATTTAAACAAATAAATAAACAAAATATTTAAGGTTCATTTGTAATAGCTTCAGGTATAAAACATATTAAATATAATATTATTATTTTTTCATTTTTTTCACCTTCAAAAAAGAGCCACGGTTTTGTGTTAGGATACTAAGTTACCATACTAAATTACCATTAAAACAAGTATTTGTATTTAATTAAAAAAATATTAATTATTTACACATTTTATTTTTTCTAAAAATCATCATTAAGTTATTTTGTTTAAGTGTTCTGTTTTTTTTTTTTTTAATTGATTTATTTCCTTATTTTTTGTAAGGAAGATTGATGTTTTAATGCCTAAATAAAAGATTTTTTCTAAAATTGTTTAGTATTGCATTTCGGTAATTTTTAATTATTCTATTTATGTTCAAACTCTGTTCAAAACTGTTTGGCTACCATGCAAGAGGTCTCTGGTTTGATTCCCGATATGGTTGACATGAAATATTTATTCAAAAGGTTGTTTTTACTCTGAAATATTTCATAGTCCCTTGACTAGTACCTAGTACTGATCATCTTACCTTGATGTAACAAAAAATGATCAAGATACGTTGTGATAAGAGTACCAACCATGATGATGATGATGATTATGTTCAAACATAGGCGGAGGTGAATATTAGTGTGTAAATTAACAGCTCCACTGCCAATGACAGATCATTAGCCCTTTGCCTAGAATTTATATTCCCTTCGTAAAAAAGTATTCATTTTTGTCGTATTATATATCAATAATAATGAAATTGCTAGTCATTTAAACGGCTTTTGATACGAGTATACGAGTTTTTACTTAAAGTACCAAAACCATAAATACTAAAGTGCTAAAATGTTTCGTAGCTTCCTTTTTTATGCAACATACCAACACTTTTTTAATACACCTACATTACTGAGCGGTAATGGAAAAAAGTCCGCTTAACAAAATATGAATTACGTCAAAGTGTCTTAAAGCTTCCATAGCTTCAAGTCTTTATATGAAAAGTAAATAATGCGTGCAGGAAAGTTGATAATGGTAATTGCCCATACTGGCGTTTCGTCGCTACGTCAGGGGTCGCATCGGGTGGATGGTTGGGGGTGGAGGGTGTTGTACCGGGTGGTAGATGATGGATATAGAGACATTTAGAGCCATTAATCAGTGGTCTTAGTAAAAAAGGCTTTCGCCTCTATTTTTACTGGGAACTTCGGTGCAAACTGGCTTCGTTACTTAAAAGTTTGATATTTAGACTGGTTTATCTAGTTTTGAACGTGTTTGATTGGTTATACGAAAAATTGTAAACAATATTAATCATCTTTTGACATCGAGTGGTGCAAAATGCTATTTATTGCTTTGCCAAGGCTGCGTTTCTTATACATTTGTTACATGAAGGTATGGCGATCAGTTATACGCTTCAGGTGCCATCCGAGGCACAGTGAAATGTTTCGGTGTAAATTTACATTTTTACAATATTTAATGTCAGATCTTAAACATGGTGGTCGAAAGCACTAACCTTAGAAGAAGCTTATCTAATTTATTTTTTAAATATTTTCTATGATTTTTATCTGAGAGAATCCATCGAGTTGAAAATATTCGTCAATTTCACACATAACTCAATTCTTCATCCACCCGGAAACGCCTTGACTTTACATAGATTTTCTAGCTAGTCGGGGCAAGTTCACAGACATGTGTCGTTTCTGATTGTATAAATGGATGGTGTTATGCTAAAATGTGTCAAGCTAAAAAATCGAAAAAAATAAATTAACTCGTAAAGTCTCGGTAATAAGAAACTTCGCCCTGACGGGAAAATTGATAAAAAATTTTTTTTGCGAGAATCTGTTTTAGAACGTCTTTTTGATATAAGGGTTTTTTTGTGTTTTCCTTTTATTTGGACAATTTATATTTTTAATGAACATATTTTTCTTTTTTTCCATAATAAAAAGAGTTTTTATATGTTTATAGAATTAAAGAGATAAGATTGTGTATATATATTAGAACTTAACTAAAAGCATCTGCTGACGAACTGCATTTTATGCAGTTTAGTAGGACTTGATAATTTGTGTGTTTATTTTTGTATCCTTTTGATATATAAATAGTAAAAAAAAAAATAAACAAATAGGTTGCTCATATGGTAAGAATATTGCAAAATTGTGTTGACCCCGCAACATACCCTTTTTTTGCCAAAATTACAGACAAGTTTTGTTTATTACAAACGACATCCATTTTCTTGTGATTTGGGGATTTGGATCCATATTGATAGTAAATTCCAAGGTATTTTAATCGATTGGGTCAGAACTAGAAGCTTGAATTTCTATTTCATTAATATTTTTACGCATAATTTTCCATTACAATAAAGTTTATTCTTTTAATAATTTTACATTCAAAAACATACGAAAAATCTCGACTTACATCATCATCATCATTCCCTTTCTGCACCTAATGATGCCTAGGGCACTGCATTGGTAGACCAATCGCAGCGTATCTTGATCATTTTTTGTTACATGAAGGTAAGATGATCAGTCTTACGCTTTAGGTACCAGTCCAGGGGCTATGATATATTCTAGTGTGGAAAACCTTTTAAATAAATATTTATTTAAATGTTACACAGCGTGTAAAGTAGCCACTTAAAGCGGCCAATGACAAGTTTTGAGCCCTGTGGATTTCAAGACATTTCTCTTCCCTTCTCTAAAAAGTTTGTTTATTTATTTATCACTTTATGTACATATAAAATTGATAAACATATAAGGGCAGACATATTGCCGTAAAACATTTTTTTCCTACCTACCCAAACCGTTTAGTTTGAGATAATTACAAGTACATAGACATATTCAATCTTGCAATCAAATCCAAAATTATAAACAAAGATTAAAAAAATAAAAATATATTTAAAAAATTAACACAATACTATGAAGAGAGAAGAGGGGATGGGAAGGAAAGAAGAAGGATAAAGGAACAACTTAAATATTTAGATTGTGACATTTGCATCTTGACATAATATAAATAATGGGTAGATTATTCCATAATCAAACAGCTACTACTGTAAAAGAGGAGGCAAGAAAATTAGAGCGATAAAAGGGTATTAAAAGGGTTCACTCGTTACTACAACAAAGAGATAATCCGTGTTGTGATAGAGGTTGGAAGAGCTCTCTCAGATACACAAGTTTAACATAAAGTTCATCTCTGTTGTAATATATTAAAAGTAACTCGTTTGTTGTCAAAAAAACATATTTTTTTATGAGTGAAACCGATAGAAAGACTCACGGTCTTTAAAACGGTTTCGGGTTTTTGGAGGATTGTACATTCACACACCGAACAATATTTTTCATCTTTAAAAGCGTTTTTTTTTCTACCACCTGTTTTTTGCGGCCGCATTTCCTTAATATATTTTCATAATATTTGTACAGCCCCCGCAAACATTTTGTTCAATTGACCATTCGGAGCGGCGAACACCGACGTCATATTAAAAGGACGCCAGCTCGCGACGCTCGTGAAAACTTGAAGGTTGTTCCGATAAAGAACGCATAAATCCCAGCCAACCCCCCCGAGAACTGCTGCGAGAATTAACAGATTTATAAGCCCCAGCGGTAAATGTATTTCTTAAATAAGGAGTTTCATACAATGATAGAATAGTTGAAAGGCTAAATGTTACTCAGGGGTCCAAAGATAATAAAGCAAGTACATCGACTTAGAGAATAGGGTTATTGCATGTCTTCGCTATATATTCTGTAAAACTTTAATAAAATTTATTATAACAGTTTTACTTTTGAAATATTTTCTAACCTAATGCTAAGAAATCAATTTTTTTATTTTATTCAATACACCGTTGATGACATAATTTGAGTTAATTTGACAATATTTTTAGTTTATCTTAATGTTTGTGGATAACAACTTAATGTGAATATCTAAGGAATTTATATATGAATGAAAATCCGTTGTCGACTTATTTCTTGTAAAATAATGAAAGAGAATACATTATTTACTAATTTGCTGATTTTTTTATATCCTATTATTCTCTCTATTTGGAAAAAACAGACACAAGTTATATTAACACTGACAAATTAGTTGGAAATGTGATTTTCTTCATTATTTTATAACGCATAATTCAACAAGTCATAGCATCCTCACTGTTCACTGCGTAAATATAGTGAGCATATTTGGCAGCTTTGTCCCCTTGATTGAACGCAAACATAAAGAGCTATGAAAATGACCACTTTCGTCTACTTACATTAATTTCTAAGGTATTTAAACCAAATAAAATAATTTACGTAATGTATAAGCCAACACAATACCTTGTAGAAGAGAAAATTTTCTTTCGAATGGCGTTTTTACCATAACCTTTCCAACTTTTTAAATATTTTGGTGCTCATTTTAAAATATGTTTAAGCGTACACAACTTTTGATGTAATACCCAATACTAGGGATAAGTGCATATAATATTTTTTAGAATATCTAATTGGCATTTTATTGACTAGTATGAGTGATCACATGAAAGGCGTAACATTCAACATTACATGATTTAAAATTAAACATCCATTATTTATTGATTTTCGTAACTAGCAGGCCATGGATTTAGATTTGAACATATATTTAAAAGTGTAACAAGTAATTAATGTTCCAAAAAATAGTTGATTTAAAAAAGTTGAAATCGATTAAGGAAAACCAAGCGCTCTAACCAGTGCACCACAAGGTAAACTATTGAACAAACATCAAACAACGCAAATTCTCATCATTATTTATTTTCAAAGGCCGTTATATAAACAAGAAATAAGCTTCTACTAGCATATTCAATAACTTTGTTCGTCTATGAAACTAACACATTTAATAACATAGTTAGTATAACATATTTTGGCTTTTCAATATAATAATCATGAAAAGGCTGTCATGATAATCACTCCAGTTAAAATGTTAAAATGAAGCCAGAACAAAGGATGTTATTTCTTTATTCCGAAGCTCGTAGTAAAAGCTCTTTATCGATGTTAATACAACACTATAATAATATGTATTATCCTTTTAATAAAGTGGTTTGGCTGAAGGCAATAGGTAGTCGGCAACCCTGTTTCGAGTATATCGAAACCAGGGGTCTTAAATATACGGCCTTAGTACTAAGATCGGTTTTCGATCATATTATATTAAATAATATAAACAAAAATTAAAATTAAACTTGACATGTTTTCCGGCAAATTTCACTTCAAAAATGGCACAAAATGTGCCTTCATAAAGTTCAACATGTATTTCTTCTACAAAGATGCATATTTAGGTTGAGGGATGTTTATTTAATACAAAACAATGAAACCCAAGAATTACACACATTTACCTCAACTTATCTGTAAAATATTATACAAGGTGACGGAAACTGAATTTGGTGATAGTCATAAAAATTTGTGATTTAAATACGTCGGAACTTTCTTCAAACTAAGGTAAAAGAATTAGATATTACGTTTTAAAAAAAATTCTCATAAAAAAACTATACTATTAAATTCAACATGAAATAAAAAAAATAACTACGGTGTTTCAATAATGTTTCTAATCTAAGTTAGTTCTCTAGTTCGTCACCTTTTTCACTTAAATTTTAGTATCAAATTTTTAGCCCTAGTTTGAGGAAAACTCTGACGTATTTTAACTATAAATAACTATGACCACCAACAAATAGCAAAAAATACTAAAATAATGAAAAAAAAATAGTTCTGAATGCTTGAAGGTCGAATTTTGGAAAAATATCAATAAAGTATTGAAAAAAAATATATAAAACTTTAACTATGGAAAGTAAGGTCCAATAATAACAAATGACCTCCTAGTTATGCTTATTTGCTATGGAGGGTTCAGTTCCAGTCACCTTGTATAATCAATTTATTGTTATAATTTATGTTTCTTATGTTTATTGAAAACAAAACTCTATGGTCAAAGATAAAGAAGTTAATATTTTACGATTTAACGACTTTTTCAAGTCTACCACTTTCTAAACGTACTTAACTACATCAACATAAACGCTTTAATTCTCGAACACCTTCGCTATCATCACATATTAAATATTTAATAAAATAGTAGGTGGTCATGCCTTCATGATATGTGTGGGGGTCAAAGTTTAGTGATCGATGACACACACAAGTGCCAAAAGTTTTACCTGAAATATTGAGTAACGACCAAAAAAGCAACTCAGCATTTTATATTGAATACAAAACATTATATTCTGCAAGAACAACATCTATCCACAAAAGAACGATGTCCTTGAGTATGTACATCAACTTCGCATCCGCCACGGAGACATGAAGAACAAATTAACGTGGTCCATAAAGAGACCCTCAAAGCGTGGTAACTTTAGTCGGTTCTACCAAGTCAACCCAACCCAGTCGTGTAGCATGTCTGTCAGTCTGTTCAACTCATCGTTGCTGTTACTCTCGCACTCCATAACAAAGTTACGTATCTTATTTAACACGCAACAAATACGCATTCAACCTCAACATCGTTTCTTTTGTCAACTTCCTATAGAAGTGAAAGCTCCAACAACCGTATTAGCAATAAAATGTACTTTAAACTTTTTAAGTGTATAAAATAAAAGTAGAGTCTCAGGACCAGTGTTTTCGATTCTGCTTCTGTCCTGCAAGTAATAAAAAAATCCTCCCGCAAATTAGGTAAAAATCCTGAAAAAGACAATAGAATGGAGATAAGTCCGCTTCGAAGTTAAGTGGTTGGCCTGCCATTCTTGAGGTCTTGAGTGACTTGCTCGGTGACGATGTCCGTTTGGCTCTTGGACCAAATAGTTAAGAATCCCTGAGTTAGGGGAAGAAAGAGATAATTCAGGCTACAGAATAACGTTAGGCAGGGGAGACTTTATATTGCGAGTTGATCACACGAGAATGGGCTTGGACCGGCCCCGTTATTTCAGCCTGTACTAACAAATAGAACGATAAATTACTATGCGGTGAACATCTTTTGTTCGCTTATCCAATTTCTCATCATAATATGTGCAGGTTGTATAAGCGCTACAATTCTTCCTGAAAAGAAAGCTTAAAAAATACGTTGTTAAAATTCCCGTCTCAAAAACGCTCTACCTTTCTGTCTTTATATGTTAACCATTTCATTTGATATTTAACAATTAAATTTTTGTTGAGTTTTTCCATCAAAACAGATGAAAAATACAATTCTGTGTGTTAGTGTGAAATAGAGCCACAAACTTGAATGAGTGTTTTTGAGTCGGTGGCAAAAGCGTTAGACCTTATCTTATAATATGTAACAAAGATTATCTTGATATGCTGCAATTGAGAGCCAATGCAGTGCCCTATGCACCACTGGGCGTAGATAGGGAAATTAAAAGGATGAAATTAAGAGTAATAAAATGTTATTTATTGATAGTTTTTTAAAAAACCTTCAATGACAATATTATAATTAATAAAGAGAGCGCAATTGGGTATGCTACGGAAATTGGACATTATAAATCTAATGGTCAAAAATAAATAAAAATAATGCGTTCATTTTAAGAAAAAATACACAAAAAGGGTATCTACTTCATGGAGCAGATAAATTCTTACGTTTACTTATTTTTGACCATTATATTTAGAGTGTTCAATTACTATAGCACCAACCCTACTCAATTTTTATTATTAAAGTGAGGTTCTTAACATGACTCCATCTTTTGTCAATTTTCTATAAGTACAAGTAAACAACTTATTTTCTACAAGAAATTTATTTTTTTAAAACATATATATCAAATGTCAGTGCTATTTACTGTGTAATTCTGTAAACAAAGAAGGAATTCTATCAACGAATATCTATAAATTAATTGTTTTTTTTGTATGAAATAAAAAAATTATAATTCCCATGTGTTCACATTTATAACTATTCAATTCCACATCATTTTTCAAATCTTTGTCAGACAATTTTCCAATATAAAAAAATATTTTAAAATAATAATTGACTAGCGTTTTAATTGGCGTTCTGATTCATTCATCCTGTTGAGGTTTAGATAAAACCAACTTCCTTTTTTTAAATTTCTGTTCTCAATCTAGGATGATATAATCTCATTACTTCAAGTTGAATGCGTATTAAAACGTTCTGAAAATTGCCAACCCATAAATATTTCATGCGTTATTAAAACAATATTCTATCCTAGCGGCTAAACCTTTCCATACGTCATCCCTTAATACTCAGTGATACAAATGTGTCCCTGTTGTGCCCTCCATACCCATAATGGCTACTTTCTGAATATTTTACCACAAAACTTAACCCAAAATCTACTACCTGCCTAACTCCTTCTGTAAGGAATTTATACATTTGGGGTATCATTTTAAAATTCATTAAGGCACAGTATTGTAATGGAAATTTTCTTTTTTACGGCACATTAAGCTTGGTTTCCGTTTGTCTTTAGATTTTAAATAAGCTTTTCCTTTAATTTACTATTCAAGACACAAAGCGCTTAAAACAAATTCTCTTTTACATTAAAAAAGTCATATTATTTCATCCACATTGTACTTTAAACAATAAATTCTAAAATTCGTATCTTAAAAAATACATATTCAAATATAAAATAGCGTAGTTATCAAAAATTGTACATTCTAAATGTTAAATGTTTATATTTATGAAAAGTAACAGTAAATTCAATAAATTCATATCAGTAAAATACTACAAATAGCTCTTAAAGGAAAAAATATCTTAAGTTGTTCGTGTTAGGTGTTTAATAGTAGTGAATTATTTTTAAGTGATAGTGTAAAGAAACTAATAAAATTACGCAGAGACTGGTATCGCAAAGATAAACCGGTTTTTAATTCAACATTCCTGAACCCCACCGTACACTCATAAAAATGATGAGTAAATTATAGAAAACAATTTTGAAATTTATTCGGAAAACAGTAGTTTTTCTTAACTTTTTGCGTCTCATCAACATTTTTCAGTATCGTCAGTTTAATACCAGAGTAATAATTTATATCGATGGTCCTAACATATACTATCAAATCTGCATTTTTCAATATTTACAGGATAGCAAAAACAAAGCTAAATATTTTTTTAAGAATCTATCAAATACTGTAAAATTGCCAAGAAGGTGTCTATTGAAATACGATAGACACGTGTTTTGAAGTCCTACAGTATCTCAAACCTTCTTTAAAAAAACATCAAGGTTTGTTTTTGCTTTCCTGTAAACCTTAAAAAATGCAAATTTGATAGTTCACGTAGGGACCGTCGATATATATGAAAAAAATATTTAAAATATAAAAAAAGGATGAGAAGAACCAACCTACTCAATTTTTTATTTCACGACGCTAGTTTAAAGTAATATGAAAGTAAATATTGTAACATAAGTTAACAAATTATTATTTAAGGCTTTTGAGGACGTTTACGCTAAGCGATTCCGTATTTTTCATGAATTCGTAGTTTTCCGTGAACGCGGAGAGTTTTGTGAATTCCGCTAGAATGTTTTAGTCAGGGGCTGTTTGCTCCTTTGACGGTGTTCGTAAGAAAGGCTTAACAGGGAAAATATTGTTTTTCGTTCCGGTTCTCGCTCTTCCGGCAGAGGTACGGAAGTGTGAGCCGTTTCTTTTCAGGGAAAATGAAAAAGCCGACCGAATCAAATATCATTATGAGTTTGCATAGAGATAACGTTCATAAAAAACCCTGTCGAATTGAAAAGAAAATACATGAAAACATAAGTTAATATTGCGAAAATTTAAATTTTTACAAAAATGTAACAATCGTTACTCTTGAACTTACAAAAAACTTTTGAATTGAATGTATTCATCTCAATAAATATATTTTTTTAAATAAACTATTGTATTTGTTAGTTTTTCCAAATGATGAATGAATATTTTACTTTAAATAATTTCTTGCGAAATTTGAAGAGTTTTTATCTATTTATCAAATATAATCAGTGTGTAATAAGTTTATGTTCCTTTAATTATGTTTATTTTATTATAATATCAAAATTTTGAATTGATCAACTATATTTTGAAAATTCCTCTCCTCCACTCTATTTCCTCATCCCTTAACCTTCTTACGAGCTCTTTTTTTTCTCATGTCTTATATAATATATTATTTTTCTATTTACTGTGTTACATTTTCTTTCATTATATTTGTGAAAAACTTTAACTGGATTTATGTACTATTTTTTCTATTTTGTATTTTTATAAAACAACTGTTGTTTTTCCTTAAATAATAAAAATTAAAAAAATTAATAACACTTAGCGTTGGTTTGGACATTTAGAGCAACTAAACAGTGAAAGAACGGATAAGAATATTGACGGTGCGAATATTGATGGATGCTGAAATCGAGCAAGATCGAGAAAGACATAGCATGGCCAAATCGACAAAGACATATCAGAAGTCGGAGTAAGCGGCGTACGTGCATCATTAGATGTATGAATGTAAGATAAGTGAGATTTGTATGCAAAGACATTGAGATTTGGCGTTCTATTATCTCTTCTTACGCTTACAAGGTAATGGCGTAATGGTTTGTTTGTTTTTTTTTACTTATTTCAAAGTTTCAACTTGAGAATTATCACTCTGAGATCTATCATAGAACAAAGAGGTTGCAAATTTTCGGTTTGATTTTTGGTTCAACGACAGGCCTGTAACGATCGATTTCTTTGCTGTGCTTGTGAATCTCGAAATGATTTGATAACACAAATTGTAGCTAACTTCGTCATCGATAATTCTAGAATGAATTTTACCCGTATGGTCGATTCTTTAAGTATTAGAGCGTTATAACTTTGACGTTTCAACACATTTTACGACTGATTTAAATAATATTTATTAATGAGGAACTTCAGTCCTACGGAAAATTGGATACAATAAATGTTTTCTTGTGCGCGGTAAAAATTGGAGCATTAAATTGAACGGCAATTTTTTTTGAAAATTTACGAAAAAATAATAAAAAATATTTTAATTAAAACGCACTCCTTTAATTGACGTCACTGATTCAAATGAACCAACCAATGATGTGAGTTGTGAAGGAAATCCGGTTGGCTTACCGTAAACGAACCAATGGGAAGAACTAACAGAGAAAATCTCTGACGTCACAGCAACCTCTGACGTAACAGGCGGAGTTATTTCAGAAATACAAAACTTTGGAAAATCATAGCGCTGATAATAAGAAATGTAAAAAAAAGTAAGTTTAATGTCCATTAACAAATAAAAAAAATCAAAAAAGAAACACAACTTCCTCATTGACAAAACCATGTTTAAAACTATATAATAAACGACCTTCATCAATTAGAAATATAAAACCAGTACTGAGGTTTTTAAGAACAATAGCGATGTGGCTCTTGGACAAGGTACAATGCTCTTGAAACAAAGTATTGTATTAATGTTTATTTTACTGCAAATATGTATACATGTTTGTACACTTGTGCACGGTATGGTGAGCAGTGATAGCGGGGTGGTCCGCTGTCATTTTGCTGATTATAAAAATATTTGAGCGAGTGATCATAGATCGCCTTTATGTCGCTTCCTGCTTTGGCGGGTGTGATACTCTACCGATACCACAACGTACGGGTTTACCTACATAGATAGATGCAACAAAAAACTCATATTAGAAAATATACGTAGCTTATTGTACTCTTCTATTAAAGATTACATCTAAAAAAAAATTTAACGTACACATTGTATTAATATTATTTTTGCTGTGAAAATGTGTTTTTTTTTAATGCCTTATAAATTGTGATATGGAATATGGTCAGTTACAAAACTTTTTATTTAACGTTTTATCGTCAATGTGGCCATAACGAAGCAAAATATGTCGCATGCGAAAAATCAAAATCTACAAATGAACCACTTTCAACTTCCGCGAAAAGATTCAAAATAGCACCCCTGGAAAAAAAGGCAATAAGCTTCGAAAGAAAAATACATTTTCTGACGAGCAAATTATTTATATGTGACGCATCTCTACAATCGCTCACGTACATACTATTCACACTCGTTTTCCAAACAAATAAGTTCACGAACAGCATCCCAATCGATTTTACGCTGTAGGTACCCATCTGCTTGTCGAATATTTTTTATTGGAGGCTAACGGTGTGCAAAAAAGTCAGAGCAATGAAAATAAAGTAAAATTTACAACTCCATTTGCTCCGTCTGAAAAACGTTCACACCTCATGAATTAAAAATAACACACAAAATACTTAGAGTGAATATCAAATATGTAAACACATGTCATACATGCATTGCAAGGGCGTGCGGTGAGGTTTTCGATCGGGAAAGCAGTCACTTAGAACTAGGTAAAAATATTGTGGCTACAACCAACTCAGAGATTTGTATTAAGTGCTTTGAGATAAACTAAAAATCAATTTCATGCCAAAATTTCGTCATAAAAGAGTTACATTTCATAGTTTAAGATTACAATACTTTTGTGTAAATCAATTTAAATGCAAAAAAAACTGTCGCAATATATGAAAAAAAAAACGCGGATTGGTTTGGTAAAATTGCTACCACAGTGATACTAACGACCTCAGTTTGCACATGCGTGGACTTGTGAATTTAGTACGGGGCGACCGCCTTAAAGGAACCAAAAGACTTACGCAGTTCCATGTTCCCGAATTGGATGGAGCGCAATATATTTTACTTCAATCAGTGCACAACTGCGCAGTGGAAAGGTTGTCCGTGGACTTACCGCAAATTTCACAGTGTTATTAATGAATGAACATCGAACCCATCTCAGATCGCAATGGTTAACAAAAATTCAATTAATAAATATATGTTATTACTTACCAAACATATAAGTGAACTGATGGCTGACTTGATTAAATTTTAAAAAAGACACTGATTGTTTAGAGGTCATCATCATTTAGAAGCATTGGTTCCATACAATCTATGTGCATACATATAAACGTATATTGTAAAAGCTTATTGTATAATTAAATAAAGGAAATTTTGTTTGAATATTTTTAAGTTCTTTATTACATTTTGATGAATAATAGATAGAAATTACTGTTAGGCGGGACCTCCTTTTTTCCATGTGTTTTTTTTCATTAAATGATGCTTAAAAAATTCAAATGTCGGCCTCGGGGTGTGATTAGCCTGCCATGCAAGAAGTCTCGGGTTCGATTCCCGACAGGAGTTGATGTGAAATATTTATTTGAATAGGTGTTTTCACACTAGAATATTTCATAGTCCCTGGACTGGTACCTGAAGCGTAAGCCTGATCATCTTACCTTCATGTAACAAAAATGATCAAGATACACTGCGATTGGTGTACCAATGCAGTGCCCTATGCACCATTAGGTGTGGAAAGGGAACGATGATGATGAAAAAATTAAATAATAACAATTATAAAAAAAATCAAAAATAAGCGTTAATTTGTAAATATACCGATAACAATAAAATTAAAGCATAAATACAAATAGGAAAAAATGTGACATTTATGAAAATACTAATAATAACAAGAACATTTGAACAAATATAAATTACAGAACATAAAATATTGAAAAAAAATAATTGAAAATAATAAGCAGATATTTGACAGTTAAAACCATCACAATTTTTGCACAATTTACAGGATATGAAAAGGTCTATTTCTTTTTTTTAAATGACTTACACATTAAAAACAATAACAAACAAACCGTCAAGCCGTTTACCCGTAAGAGTAAGCAGAGAGGATTGAACGCCACATTACTCTGTCTTTGCGTGAAGACCTCGCCTCCTCAACATTCAACATCTTCTCATGCACGCGCGCCAATTATTCCGACTTTTGACTGGGCCATCTACTAAGTATTTGTTGGACTCGGTCAAGCCATGTCTTCTTCGGTCTTTTTCGTTTTCTGCGTCCATCAACATTCATATGTCTATCGGTTTCAACACAAACCCGTTTCTTGGTCAGGGCACAAATTAAACCAACATGCAAAATCCACTTTATACGATACACTTTACACCTTCACCGTGCATAAATGCATGTTGTGTTGGTTTTATATTTAACAACTTTGGTGGTTTCGCATGTTGGTTTAATTAGTGTCCTGATGAAGAGACGGGTAAGTCTCGAAATTGGTAGACATAGAAAAGTCAGTAAATGGTTATAAACAAAAATTTAATAACATTTTGTAAAATGTTTGACCACTAAGTTAATGCTGTATACATTAATAATACTTAATATTTTTGGCCGTTCTTTTGCTGTCAATTCTCTCTATATGTCTAAACCATAGAATTAAGAATAGTCCAGAAACCGCATACGCACATCAAACAGAAGGCGACTCAACTACTCATAAATGAGTAGGTTTACGTTTTGACACATTAGTTTTTTTGTCTTTGTTTCTCAGTACGAAACTCCTGATTCGAATTCAACTATGCCGTGTTGTGTCTTTTTGTAGTGTATAAATACCGCTAGTATCTTAAAGAAACAGAATGCAATCACATTTCATGTGTAATTAGCAAATGAATGTGTATATAATAAATTAATTGCTTATAAATTGAATTATTTTTACATATGTCAGATTGTCGAAGAAACAACATGGAAATTTCGTTAGTGTTGCCAGGGTAGTACATTGTTTACCCTACTTTGCTCATCTAATGAGAGAATCAATGAAAATTTGATCTCAGATTAAACAATTCCGTGGTTGACATTTGACCGACATTATCTTCAAACCATCAAATATTATTGAACATGATATAAAAGCATCCGTTTTATGTTAAATAAAATTTGTTTTATATTTTATGTTTAAAGTTCATTCATTCAATTTATATTATTAAATGACTCTTATCTACTCTGTTGTGTAAATCAATATTTCCGCATGCACAATAAAATTTTAGAGAAATTAACAGATTGTTTTTTCTTTACCTTACATTTGTGTTATGATTATTTTTTTCCCCATCAAGCAACATTACGCTGCGACCTCACGAATATGCGTGGCAAAAATGGGACATGGTAGGGGAATTATTGGACACATTCCGATGTATTCAATTATGATTCTACGCTCTTTCTAGACTATTCTTAATTCTATGGTCCAAACCAACGCAGCTTATTTTGTATGACTGTATGTTTTCTGAATAAAATTAAATAAAAAAATAAATAAAAATAAAAAAAAATTGTCAATACTTTTTAACATGATGTTTTTTTACCCAATAAAATAAATAAATAAAATAAGCTTCGTAACTGCCTGGAGTATCATATTCTCAAGGGCTTCATCTCTATTGAAATAATATCTATAATTGTAAGTATGGTTACTAGCTATATCTTTCTCTTTACTTATGGTAAAGAAAATAAACCGTTCTAAGATAGCTAACGACGATTCTTTAGCAATTAATTAAATACATTTTCTTAAACAAGACGACAGTATTATTAGAAAGAAATATGTTGTAATACGTTAATACCAACATAGTTGAATTAAGTCCTTGTCTGCGAAAAGTTGGACAAACTCAAAATATTATTGATAAATCCACCTGGTCCATGAAGAAGTATAGAAATTTAAAAAAAATGACATTTTCAAGCGTTGCCTAGTTTGTAGGTGAAATAATTCAACTAGATGAATCTCACCCGCATAAATAAAGGTTTCAGCTCTTTAACTTCACAAACATCAACAGATGAAAGAATTAAAGTAATAAAGATGTTCAAATACGGGCAAAATGGTGAATGTTACACAGTGTGTAAAGTGGCCACTTAAACCAGCCAATAACAGGTCATAAGCCCTGGAGATGCCTAGACTTCTATATTAGCTTCTTCAAAATGTTCTTCATCTCTGTTGTAATATCTTAATATAAAGAAATACCATAAATATTTCCTTGAATCGATTTTATAATTATTAACACGTAATTATCTTATTACTGATTTAACATTTCATAAGCCTGTATACTACCTTGGTCTTTTACAGCTTAGTCTGATAATATTTTACCAACGCCTAGCAAAAAAGGGTAAATTATTTTTAAAAATAGCTCAATTTGATAAAATTTTGATGTTTCATTATCATGATGATAAGATTTTTCGTTAAAAAAATAATGATGTTGCTTGTACATTCTAACTCACTCAATATTGATGTAAGATAAAGCTTCATTAAATATGTTCGTGACTTAGAACCATTTGTTTTAAAATTCACAACTCCAAGGCGACGACGCGTTTTAGTCATCACAAACAACACACCGATAAGTATTCATTAACAAAAAAAAACGTATAAAAAGTCAAGTAAACTCAGTGTTAATGTAGACATTTTTTACTGCGCATTGAATTTATGGAAAAAATTTCTTTATGATTATTCGGGATAGTTGCTAAATGTACTCGTATATGTCGCCACTCGGCAGAGCGTCTAGGCTGTTCATTAAATACCAGCATTTACCTAAAGGGCTAGGCCATTCGTTGAATGAATTAAGATAACGTTCTACGTGTTGGCGAATTGTAAGCTAGTCCTTTGGAAACGGCTGAACCAAAAACCGCTGGGTTATTTTAGAAAAGGCTGAGTTTTGTTTAATAATCAAATCAAAATTGTTTTGTTTATTCAATTTATTAAGTTAAATTAATTTTTAAGTTAAGTAAGAAAACGTTTTTTAATTATCAAACCTAATTTAACCCAAATAACATAATAAATTATAAATAAAACGATTATTATTGGTGATTCATGTAAATAGATTCACCTTTGCGTTTTAAAACAAATTTGTGATATTGGATAGTAAATAGATTCTCCAAACTGATAATGTAAGCTAGTTGAGGCAGCCAACAATCTATAAGAAATGTACTCAGACCAGAGAAAATCAGCATGTATAACACTGACTAATCTGATGTTGAGTCCTTTTCCTTGTCGGTGATCAACTCACGCTGTCAGGGGAGTTGATGATCAGGAACACTGCAGGCACAAATTTTGTCTGGATATGACGTATAATAAAGAACGGCGATAAGTGATGATAAGTTTGCGGCGTTGTGCGAATTAAGGCAAAGTTAAAACGGCCAAATAACGGACAATACTTTTTACAATTAAAAAAACATGCTACGTAAAACAGTCTAAAGAGCGAAAACAAAGCCAAGAGTGGGTCAAAACAGTATAGCCAAACCCAAAATGTCCTGTCAAGGATAGCAACCTCACAAAACCAAAATTAGCCAGTATCTACTTTCATCTGATTCTCTCTGGCTAAAATTGATCGAAACAAATTAACGGCTAATAGGACAGGTGCGCGTGAGTTGATTTGAGGTTAAATGAGAAAGATGGATTACAATTGAAGTTATTAATTGAGTAGTTACACAAGTAACAATATTTGAGTTTGTCCAAATGTTTGTGGACAAAAGATTGGATTTCACCCCCTAGGGAGTCATTAAAATTAACAAATTACAACAGGGATAGAGAATGCCTTAGAAAGGGAATATGGAAGTCTAGGCATTTACAGGGCTTATGACCTGTCATTGGCTGGTTAAAGTGGCCACTTTACACACTGTGTAACATTCACCATTTAGCCTATGTTTGAACATCCATATTTTTTAATTTCTTCCATTTGTTCATTTTAGTGAAGTTAAAGAGCTGAAACCTTTATTGTTGTGAAGAGATTCATCTGACTGAATAATTTCACATACTAGGTAACGCCTGAAAACAATTTTCCAATTTTTAAACTTCTTCTTGGACCAGTTGGTTTTATTACAATATTTCAGTTTGTTCAAATTTTTGTAGACATCTTGTTGTATCTCTTCACAACAATAAAGGTTTCAGCTCTTTAACTTCACTAAAATCAACAAATGGAAGAATTGAAAAAATATGTAGGTTCAAACATGGTGAATTTTACACAGCGTGTAAAGTGACCACTTAAACCAGCCAATGACAGGTCATAAGCCGTGTAAATGCTAGACTTCCATATTCCCTTTCTAAGGTATTCTCCATCCCTGTTGTAATTGGTTAGTTACACAAGGGTTACATCCTATTGTTTTGTACATAAAGAATTTAAAATAGCGAACACTTGGAGAGGAGCTAGGAGCTAGTGGACGAGCGACACGAAATGCCAAGATGAAATGTGAATATTCTTCCGATGCACGACGTTTAATAACTTGCCCGAGCTGACGTTGTAACGGAATACGCGTTGCGGGCCTAATCGGTGTTCGGCTCTGCCAACCTCGCGGTTGTTGGTGTTACCCTCCACAGGCGCAACCAATTATTCTTGTATCAAAATTAAAAAAAACAAAGCGATGTTCAACCGTATGATTAACCGTTCATCCAACAAACGGCCTTCATTCAGGTAAATGCTGGCATTTAATGAACAGCCAAGTTGCCCTGATACGCCTTTTTGGCGGCTACAAACGAGTATATATATTATTTTGTTTATGTGATGTATGACGTAAATGTGTATGTACCGTTATAGAATGCATGTGGATGTGCATGTTTGTATGTTTTGTTTGTGTCCTGGCGGATAAAAAAGACAGCTATGTTTGTAAAATATTCTTGACTCGATGGCTGCTCTCGGGTGAAAATCCTGAAAAAGGAAATCGAGTGGAGAAACGTCTGCCTCGCAGAGTAGTCACAATAATTTAAAAGTAGCAGGGATCCTTTCTTTAACGCAGGTACTTTGTGCAATATATTATGTAAATACATAGTGCGGCTAGATCCGGTGAATAGCGGAAGTCAGTATTTGAATAAAAAGAATACGTAACATGAACAATACAACATTTCCGGTAGGGTTCATGGTTAGCGGCCTCCGGAACGGGCACGCAATGATAAGCCATTTTTTTCTTGACCCGTCTTTTAATAAGGATGATTTATTACTTATGGAAATACAAAAACTTTCAGGGCCCTTAAAATATTTCGGTCATCTATTAATTACGTGCAAACGCTATCCAATCACATGTATATACAATTACTAAGATTTCGACCCATGTCGAAAATCATTAAACGTCTTAAAGTATATATTTTATGCTTTGCAAAAAGATAATGTCGTTTTTTGCTTTAACTGGCTTATTGGCTAATTCAACTAACGTTAAAGCATTTTTTCATTTTGTGAGCGAATGGGTAGAAAAATGGGAGGAACTGGGTAAAGGCCTACCATGAGTACTAAATCAGTTAAGATAAAAGGATACATACTTGGGTACTAGCATTGGTTGTCTGAACTGAACTCTTGTCCGTCTGTGTTGTTCTTGTCCCATAGAAGGGAAATGGTAAATTACAAATCTAAATAGTAACTCAAGAGAACCACGCGCCGACCATGCTCTAGGACCCGTTTCGTCTGCTTTAAGGTCTGTGAGATTGTTAGGACGATTAAGGTCTTTGCATAGGATTGTGTTTCTACTGTTGGTATTAGGAAAATGGTTTTTGCGAGGAATTCAGTACTGTGACGAAAAGTAATTTCGCCTGAGTTCGATAGGGATCATGTTAGGATCTGTGTTAGGATTTTGCCGGTAGTGTCTTGATAATTTGATGTTCCACTGTGATTTGTTATAGATACGTATTGTTTTTCTTTTGTTGATTGAGTGCATGTTGTATAGGGCAAATTATTCTAATGTTTCCTTTATGTATTTGGGTTTCGTGTCGTTTGATTGATTTGTTTGTATTACTACGTTCTTCTTCTTTTCCGATGCGGGATCTAGAGCGTGCGGCCGCGGTCTCAATTTGGAACTAACACTGTATTCATCCACTGTAATATGGGAAATTAGAAAAAGGTGATTGTGCTGACCATGTGTATTTGATTGATCACAAACTGCCAATACTGCAGTGAGGGGTACAATGAAAGTTTTTAAAGTTTATTTGTTTTGTTATTTTCGGGGTTTGATTGTAAAAAAATATTAAATTTTCGTTTAATTAGTTTAAAAAAAAAAAAATGATATTGATATGCGAAACTGAAGAAAGACTCAAGTCTTTATGAACAGTTTCGGGAAAGGGGTGGATGCTTTCATTGTATAACTGGCCTAAATATTTTTTTATTATTTTATTACGGAAAACAGATAATTTAACAGTTTGTTTATATGTAAAAAAAAAATATTTAATTACATACCTTTTGTATTAATATACATACCTTTTGTATTTAATTCATAGAGGACTTTGAAGTTTTTTTTCGCATATATTGCCTTTTACTGGACTACCTTTTTTTCAAAGTAATTACCCGCTAAACCTCTATGTTGAGGCTTGTTAGCAGGTGAGAAAGAGGGAATATGAAAGGAAGTAACGATAAATACGCCACAACACCCAGAGCAATTGAGGAAAAAATCTTTTTTTAATTTTTTTCTTGCAACTGGCGTTTTGGCAACAGTAGGTTTTGAATATTTATAAAATTTAATGTTTGTTGGTTTTGCTATAGTTTTACGTAAAAAACTTATTCTGAATTATTAAAAAAATGCTAATAAAAGACGTGAAAAAAGAAAAAACTAGGAAATGACTGTTTCGCCGAAAGTGCGATGTGTTTCATCATATGACTATTCTAATTGGCTTAGGCCGTATATATAATAAATAAATAAATTTCCATGTTTTAAGTCCGTGATCAACAAGAAATATTCGTTTTCAATGTGGTTTTACATTGCAATATTTTATTGTCTCTAGACTTACACCTGAATTGTCATTCTAATTACCATATCTTCATGAAAAAGATTATTTAATTATCCCGAATTAAATTATGATATTTTGATAAATCAGTGCAATGTTTATTTTTTTTTTTTTTATTTATTTGGATAACCAACAGCTATAATTATCTCACATTTTGATAACAAAACAAATAACAAATAAGCCAATTACAGATTTTTACAAGTAGCATCACAGTAAGTTAAAAAAGATTCTCGAACATAAAATGAATAGAATTAAATGTAAATTTAAAAGAAAAGAAAAAATACTACAAGTTATTTCGAAAGCAAACGCCGTACGCCATTAAGATTATTTGCAAATAAATATATGTTAAATGATTTATTTATTACATTAAAATTATTAAAAGTTCACCATAAATATGAATTTTGCCTATAATTGGATGAAACAACAGGTATGTGAAGAAGAGGGTTATTTCTTAAAAATTTGGAAGGAACATTGATAGAAAGTTTGCAAAGTAGTTCAGGACAGTCAATTAAACCAGAGGCAATTTTAAGTATATAAATTATATCCGCTATTTCACGACGTTTTTGCAGAGGCAGTAGGTGATGTTTTTTACATATATGAATATACTGGTCAGATTTAAACTCAAGCTTCAACCGGAAACACATGAACTTTACGATTTTTTAAAAATATTTTCAATGCGTGATATCTGCACATTGTACATAGGATGTTGTTTGTACAATCGGGTTTTTTTATTAACAGAGACAATATTTAACATAAAAAATATATATAAAAGCAAAAAGAGCTTAAAAAAAACGAAATACATACAAAATGACACCATCAGTTGTTTTTGGTATGGGATTTCATCTACTAGGAAAGTGGCCACTTGAACAAGCCAATGCCAGGTCATAAGCCCTGAGGTAACAAATTATGTGGGTATGCATTGGTCAAGTATTGTCACAACTTCTACATCCTTTTAACCACAACCACTGTTCACCTCTTACCTCAGTACCCTTTGATCACTTGCCACATTAAGACCTCGTGTCGTACATTGCGCGTATATTTCGTTGAACGTATGTGCCGCATTATAAACTTTGTTTTCACCAACCGCCAGAGTGTTGAGCTCCAGATCAGGGCCTTCCCTCGTGTTACTGCCGCTTGCAAGTGTCAAGTTTGATACGAAAAATCTATTAAGAACGGGAACCAGGTTAGTGGCATCTCTTTCTAATACATATCATTTGCTGGGGTTGTGACCGATTGATACTGCATACCGCATATCGAGAATACTCACTTATTTTCATTTAATTTTATTACAATCTACTCCGCTTAATAATATCGAAGAAGTCCTTAGGCTTCGCCCCCCCCCCCCTATTTTGTAACCCGCATCCGCTAGAAGATTTGTTTTTCCAATACCCTGTAAATGCTTAGACTTCCTTATCTTCTTCTTTAAAATGCTCTCCATCTCTGTTGTAGACTTTAACTCAAATGGATTATTGAAAACCTACAAATTTCTTCAAAGTTCAAATTTCAAAGTTTATAAAATATGGGGATCACAGACGTTTTATTAGATGGGGTTACATTGTACTGTGGGTGAGCAAATACTGTTGAAAACAAAAATTTGATGTAGAGAGATGAGTCATAAACTTTTGTGCGACACTTTCATTTTAGTGTGATACTTCGTACGTTCCAATTTATTATTAGTTGCCTTAAAAATTTATTGCATACTTTATGCAACATGTTTAGAACTTTGTGATCTCCTCAATACTTTCCAAAACTTCATCTAGAACTCTACATATGACTAATAAAAATGGCTCGTGAAAAGTTTATTATTTCATATACTTTTGTTATTTACGATCGTATTTAGGAAAATAAATATTATGTACAAGGATAAAGTACTTCGTTTGATACTTCTTTTTTGTATTAGTTATTTTATAGTGGAATGATAACTTTGTCAGCCTCGTGATGTAATGGTCAGCACGTTTGTCTACCATGTAATAAGTCTCGAGTTCGATTCCCGACATGGTTGGTACGAAATATTTATTTAGCCTGCCCTAGTTTTTGTATCTTCAATATGCCATTTTGCAAATCTTACTAGAGACATTTTATTTATTTTTTAAGTCAAATTAGTAAAATCAGTAAGTGGAAATTGGCACTTGAAAAATTCTGAAAATACTATTTCACAACGGAAAAAAATATTATTATTTAGCTTGAAGAATGCGTAATAAGATAATTAACATATTGGCATTCATAACTCAATTTCGCTAAAAATGGTATATTGAACATACAAGAACTAGGACAGCGATGCGTGTTTGTAAAGTGAAATATTTTACATTTCCCGGACTAGTACCTGAAGCGTAAAACTGATCATTTAACCTTCATGACACAAAAATGACAAGGATACTTATAGGATAGTATTGCGACTGATACAAAAAAAAAGTTAAAATACTTAACTCAATTATTGATATCTTTTACCTGTTACAAACAATCTCCTTCCTCGTTCTTTTCCGCGTCACCAGAAACAACAATCTTCTGCATGACAAATCTTCCAAATCTAACTTTGGATTTCATTCCCCAATGTCAAGAATGTGTAGACTAGTAAACCCTTTCAGTGACTTAGAGTTTCCTGGGCTGGATCTGTCTGCGTTTTGCAGATCTCTTAGTGTCAAGAAGAGTGTGGAAGGATGCCATGACTAAACTGAGCCACTGTAAGACGTATTCTCTATACCATTGTTATAATCTAGTGTCCTTATTTTTGTCTTTTATTTTAGTATTATTTTCTTTATTTATCAATCATCTTTTGTTCAAATAACATGTTTGTATGTATTTCCTGCAAATTGGCTTCAACTGTAATTACGTAAATAAATAAATGTGTATTTGATTGATCGTAAATAAACAAAACTTTAGCGAAGGGTACAATGAAAGCTTTTAATGTTTCTATGTTTCTTTGTTCTTATGTTTTCGCGATTTGATTGTAAAGAAATATTGAATTTTCGGTAATTTATTGTATGTTATTTATAGTCAATATGAAAAACTGAAGGAAGTACTAGTCTTTATAAATAGTTTCGGGAAAAGGGAAAGGGCTTTCACTGTAACTTTCCTATCTTTTGAGTTTACTTAAAGAAAAACAAAATGAACAAAAAGTTCTCGACAGAAAGCATTTTACTAACGAGTTTGATACAAAGATACAGATAAAAAAGTATTATTTTGTTTACTTCTGGAAGATATTATATCAGTAGCTACAATAAATGCTTCCGAAAACACCTAAAAAGAGAGATCCCGCTGCCGATCAAACCTCCGATCAAAGATAGCGGAAGCTGACTCGCTATTAAAACTAGACGTTATACAAAGATCAAATAGGGGAGGAAATATTATCAGTGAAAAATGTGGATGGCGAAAAAAGTGCTATCGCCATATATCGTCTTATTTCAGGGAATGTGGGGGACAGATATATATATAAGAGAGTAATGCAGTAAAAAAAGAAAGAAAGATAGAAAACAGGCACTCAATTACATTGAAATGAAAAGAGATTTATCCACATTTCTCGATAAAATCAAATCAAACCCAAAATATAAAAATTCTAACTAAATTTCCAGTTGCGTTTATCGGTTGCAGTTGCAAATTATTTTGCAGACAAAATATTGTTATAAAACTAAAAAAAATCCTAAAGAACAAATTGCGTTTACAATACCGACAGATATTGTTAACTACATTACTGTCTTGTGGTAATATGCGTCTTCATGAAAATAGGAAGGCTCCAAGGACAAGCAGAAGATCTTTGAATAAATTCTAATGTCCACACCAAAGATTCTAAACCTTTTTCACCCATCAATAATTTTCACAGTATTCAAATTTCTCAAGATCTTTAGAGTAAGCAGTATATAGGTGCCTGCCGTTTTTTTTTTTGTACACAAATACAAATAATAAATAAACAGCCTACACAATTCAAAAGAGTAGACGTGATCTAGATATTGCTTGCGCTTCAGGTCTCACCCCTGGGTCCATAAAATATTATATTGTAAAAACACCTTCATAAATAAATATTTCATGTCAGCTTTAGCAAGAATTGAACCATAGACCATCTGCATGGTAGGCAAACGCGCTTACCATTTGACCACGAGGCAGACTATTTACCTTTATACAAGCGCTATCTGCTCACTAAAAAACAGCTGTTGAAAAATGGTAAGGACAAACGTTAATTAACTTATTTCGTTTGTTTTTGGTATTACTTAAAGCATTAGGATTGCCAACGTGATATTCGATGAAAAGATGGAGAACATTTTAGAAAAGTCAGTATAGAAATCTAGGAAAAAGCAGGGCTTATAATCTGTCATTGGCTGGTTTAAGTGGCGACTTTACACACTGTATAACATTCACCGTTTTGCCCATGTGCGAAAATCTATATTTTTTCAATTTTTCCATCTGTTTCTGTTTGTGAAAATAAAGAGCTTAAACCTTTATTGATGTGGGTTAAATCCATGTAACCAATCATTTCACCTATAAGGCCTTACCTGAATTTTAAAAATTTTAATTTTTATCCTTCATGGACCGGTCAGTTTATCAACCACATTTTGATTTCAATCAAAAACATTAATTATGTCTAAAATATTACAACACAGATGATGAACATTTTGGGGGTGAAATCCCGTCTTTGTCTACAAACATTTGGACCAAGTCAAAATATTGTTGTATAAATATTAGTTTACTAACAATCATAAAATTGACTTGAATTATTTCAAAATATTTTTTTTAAAGAGAAAAACTGGCTGGTTTACTTTGAGAAACTCTGGCCCACCCCACTCCACACTCGCCTCGGGTTATATTTATTTACATTTGCGCCTTCCTTCTCCAACTTTAAAAATCTTTACATTAACGGCAAAACAAAGAAGTTCTTTTCTGTCTTTGTTAATCTGGAGCAAACGGAAAAGCTTATTATTCTAAGCAATTGAGTTTTATGAAGAAGTCCTTTTTTGGAATATTATTCTTTACAAAACATGCGGAAATTTCAACAGCTTGAAAGATTTTTAATGAATATTTTTACAATAGATTAACATACCGTTTGTTTAATTCCAAATTTTATATAAATAAAAAGTTCCTGTTTTATTTTTAGGTAAATTAGGTAGTTTTTTGGAGGTTTTATAAAATTATCAATTTAAAAATGTTCGTAATTTATTTTTAATAGCCTATTTACTTTTGATGTAACACATGTCTTCATAAATATAAAACTTTATATGTTGTCGGTTCTAACTTGTAAAACTCTTAATTTCTCAAAATTTCAACTTTAAGCGCAAAGTTTTTTCTCTTTTTTATAATGCAACTCTGTACGTTTACACTAGTTTTACACACATATAGATTACTTATCTTACCATGAAACGCCGAAGTATAATTTTTGACCATTTATGGACTTACGAGTTGTACGAGTTAGGGTGACGATAGAGTTCTTATTTTAAAAAATTTAAGTTGTATATTTCGTAATAAAAAAAAAACATGTTTTTTTATTTTTATAAATTATGGAAAACAGATTATGAAACAAATTTCTGTGATTTGTTCAATACCTGTATTTTAAAATATATTATCCCGTCTTGTTACATCACCGTTTGTAGATAAGTTTTTTAGCACAATATTTTATGATATAACTAAAGAAAACATGATTTATAATCCAAAATAAAAGACGAGTGAAACTTAAGTCTACAAAATTGTAATAACCAGCTACCGGTTTCATTACTTTTGTGAAATCTTTGAGACTGGTATCGGTAAAAACAGTTACAATAAAGAACTCAAAATTATTCATAATTTTATTATAAACTGTGTATCGTTGGACGAGGGTCTGTCAAAAACGGATGCCTTCTATCTTCTCGTAAGTACACTCTTGTAATATTAGTTTTTGAAAAGGTCATTCTAACAAAAATAGTGATTTTTTCATTTTTTAATCAAGATTTAGTGTTGTTTTCTCTACTCTGTTTAATTAATTTCAAATATTGTAATCAAAATATATATAAATTATTCTGTTTCTTTGCATACAATGTGTTAAGGTAATTTGTACATAACGTAATTACTTAACACTTCTTTAGTTTTTTAGAGTATCAGTTTTTTGTTCGTCTAATGATTCACTTTTAATAAACCTATTTTATGAATTGTGTCAAATTCTATTTTAACAAAATGTTTACGTTCCTGTTATATCCGTTTCAGGATTTATTCTTCGTACTGAATGGTTTGTTTTCAAATCGTATTAGGAAGATAGCTATTGTATCAACATTCTATATCTGCCTGAAGCAGGCATTCTCTCCCGTACCACTTCACTACCTATTGTATTCATATTTCCCTCCTGTACGGTACCACTCCGCTCCATACAATATTCTGCCGCTGGATAGACTAATATGTAATTGTTTCCAATTTGCGAGTTCTATCAACAAATAATTACGCTTTCAATATAATTTTAAATGAAGTCACCTAACTAACTTAACTAACAATATACGATTAATATTTTTGTTGTTATTTTTTTTTCGAATTGTGGCACCTCACCAGAGCCCAAAACAGTAAAATTCTGATTTTCAAAAATAGACATCTTATAAAAATCTTTGGTGTGCGGTGGTTTGACTTTGGAAGGAATAATATAATAAGAGAACGAACGCAGTAAATTTCAGTGACAACTGTCATCAAGAGGAAGCAATATGGCTGGCTTGGCCATATACTGCGGATAGTGGCGTGCGTTTCATATAGGTGCATAATCAGTGCCTATTCTACTAGAATTTTATTAAAACACTCACGAAAAATAATATTAAATATGCGAGTAACTATTTATAAAATTGGAAAAATGCGCCAGATATAATTCGGTAAAGTACTGTATCGTACAGATCGGCGCGCTGCCATCGGCCAGAGTCGGCCAAGGCACAAACTACAAATGCTTATTTTGTTCATATTGCAGCTGTTGTTTCCATGAACAAAACGTGTATGTGTGGGTTTTTATTCAGTAGTAATTACGAGTGTTTGTACGAAAAAAAATGTTTCTTGGCATTAAAAAAATACAGTAATAATAATGATAAGAATTATTATTTTTTTAATTTACAGTTTTTGACTCAGAACGAATTAAAAACACCTACCAAAGCATAAGTTTTTAAAATGGTGTAAGAATGTTATCTTTATAAATAAATCAAATATGTATGAAAATCGAAAACAACCTTTTTCCAATTCTAAGGTAGAAGGGGGTGTTTTTATAAAGTTACTAGCTTTTACCCGCGGCTTCGCTCACGTGGTATTAGAGATAAATTATTTAGGCTATTAATTAGTTGTGTCGTTTATCAATAAGAATTTTCTCAACGGAATAATATAATTTATCGGGATAAAAAGTAGCTTGGTCTTCAAACTATCGCTATGAAAGATATACGATGATCCGTTAGTTCATGGTGACGCAGCATCGTTATTCTGTTCAGGAATCCAAAATCCTACTACAAAATCAAATTGAAATCAAACTAACCATACATAAAGCAAATCAATTATGGAAGTTTGTAGAATTTATTTCAAATTGATCGTTTTTGAGAGCCCACATTACCGCTTTTTTATTTTCAAATAATGTTGCTCATTATTGATAATATTTTTTTTTAATTGTGTTTAAATAAAGAATCTTTTTTACATTTTACCTTTTTGGCTATTCCTATGCAAAAAAATATGTCGTTCGCTCACTCTGTTTAGACGTAAAAGAAACACAAACAAACATACTATCGCATTTATATTCGTATGGATTATTCCAAGTAGAATTTAAAAGCGTTGTTTCCGAACAAGCACCAGGTGAACAGCGAAAATAAGCGAATCATTAAAATTTGTGTCTTGGATCACCATTTAAGGAAAGGGAAAACCAGGGCTGGAGGTCCAATATCTCTGTCTCGGTAGTCCGGATTATTCAATAATGTAACAGCGGGGCCAATGAAAATATTACACCAGTACCTTACAGGCAAGGGCTGTAATGGTCGAATCGGAGGGTAACAAGTGTTTCGTATTTTCCGAAACTGTTCGGTATATTGGAAATATGTTAAGTATTCCTCCGTAAACAGGTGAAGGGAAGTATCAACCTTTGCTCATTGAGAATTTCATTATGTTTCCGTAAGTAAAAGGAAACAAGCAGAACAATAATGAGACAATTTTTCATTTTATCATACATCAGAGGAGTACATTTTTTAATACAAGTTTAAAATTACCCGCCCCTTGATGTAATGGCCAGCGCGTCTACCTACCATGTAAGAGGTCTCGGGTTTGATATGAAATATTTATTTAAAAGGGTATTTTCACACTAAAATACCTGAAGCGTAAGATTGTGTCTCAAAAATCTTTGTGTCTCAAAAATGATCGAGATACGCTGCGATTGGTGTACCAATGCAGTTCCCCATTAGACGCGGAAAGGGAATGATGAAGAAAATTTCAAAATTTAAAAAATTCAAATCTTAATGCATTTCCTATTAAAATGATTAATTATGGAAACACAAATCAACTTTTACAAGAAAATATTTTTTACTTATGTAGGATTTTCGCTTGTTGATGTATGAAGCTGTTACACCAGTTGGATATGACAGATGAAATCCACGTTATGCTTTGGCGTGCATTTTTAATATGTTTTTTTACAGAATCGGTAATGAAACTTTACTATCCGAACTGAATTGAAGTCGACTACTGTACGAATAAACTACTACGGATACAACTGCATGTATAATAGCTGTCCACGTGTTATTTATACTTTCAAGTGGCGAATCGAGGTCATCTTCTGTTTCCTATACTGACAGCAATTTGACTCCGTACTAGGTTATCAATATTTTGAATGTTTTAATTATTATTTTACTTTATATACGGGTAATTTACGTTTTTTATTCTACACTATCCTTGACCCTTAAATGCAAGATTTTATTATATCGCATTCAAATGAGGTTTTATTGTGTGTTTTAAGGTGTAATATTGGGGAAAACTGTTTTTTTTTTAAATGGCATGATAATGTGAATTTACATCACTATGCAATTTAAAAAATATTTATAAATACTAACTTTCATGTTTAAAAAAATTGCTTTAAAACTATAATACATAACTAAGGAATATAAAACTTTGCAAAATTCCCGAAATGACAAACACGCGCGATGAAAATTTCAACTGACATAAATCATAGACAATTCTTGTGAATTTTATTTTTCAACAATTTTTGAGTATGTCCAAATGCTGGATTTCCTCCCTAGGAAGTTATTCACATTTAAATTTATTTCAACAGAGAGGGAAATCATTTTTGAGAACGCAATATGGAAGTCTAGGCATTTACAGGGCTTATGACCTGTCGGCTGGTTTAAGTGGCCACTTTACAATCACCGTTTTAAGTTTTCCGAAATCAATAACTGCACTTGTGATGATGAGACACCCCAAGATGTCCCTCATTTGTTCAAGCATTGTCTTATTTTCAGCTTAGAGCAAATGCAGCTAGAGGCGCGATATAGAAGTCTGGATAAGGAACTTGAAGATATCGTAACAGCAATAGGTCATAAGAACTTATCGCGTGAGGTTATATTATACATGGTAATAACTCTTGTGTGGCTGTGATGTCACTCTAGTCGACATAGGACACAAGACTTGATATATCTCTCTTATTTTTAAAAATTATGAATTCGTATTTTTTGTAATCTTCAAATGGACATTTTCACACCCGATTTGGAAAGTAAAATTTGTATAACTATGCTAAATGTTAATACAAAAAATTTTTATCCTTGCTACGCGAAGAATGAATGTCCACTAATTCAGCAACACATCTATACAGATACCTTATACAAGAGAGAGAACGAAGATAGAAGAGATAACAAGGAAGACAGAGACGCTGTTCTGCGGCGGGTGTTGTCTAAAACGTATTCAGTTGGTTGATGAAAGTGATTAGGGACACGCGCGTAACATGAGCGGCGTATTTGTGATTTTTAATTTATGTTGCTATTGCAGGGCTAAATTTTATGTTTATTTGCATATGTTACGGAAAAGGAATTATTTAACAGAATGTCAGCATGTTTTTTTTTCTTCAATATTTGAACTTTAGAATATTCCGTCTTTTACAGGTGGTAACACGATGTTACATCACCGCGCGTAAAGGGATTATTTACCACAGTCTTTTAGGAGATAATAGTAAAGGTAATTGTTGAAATAAATGAAAATATGACACAAAATGCCGAACACTCGCAAAGTGGAACGGAAAGACTGTTTATGTCTGTTAATAGTCCGGCTTCTCCTCAATAAGTTTTCTGTAGTTTCCTCGTCTCAAAGCAAATGCGGAGAAGTTCCGCAACAAGGCCGCAGCCGATTTTTTCACCAGATCCTCTCACTATAGTTTGAATAAAAAGAAGAAACATACCTTCTGCAGTTAATATTAGCCTCGTGTATAATAATCATGGCAAAAAATTAGCAACTTTCATTAAAAAAAAAAAAACACTTGATATGAAATTACCTATTATCTTAATACTAGTTTTTATTTCGACCGTTGAACACTAGCTATCTTGCGCTGATTGCTTTTTTTATTGCACGTTTAAGTATGATTTATACACATAAGTTCCTCTCATTTATATAAAGCTAAATGCCTTTGTCAATTATTCCTAATCCTCCCTAAGTTACCACTTAGAGTTTACGATATAATTGTACAAACGTAGATACTAATATATACTTTTGGTTTACCCTGAAATAACTTGAACAAATAATGTAAGACCTGAATTACTGGTCATAATAATGCTATTAATACCCTGAGGTTCAAGTGGATTTCGAAATGTAATTAACCAACTCTGGAATATTTTGAATGGAAACATTTTGTGCTTAATAAATTTCGCTTACTAATCCTCGAGATTAAGGTACACCTCATACTTACTTCAGTGCTATTGAAAGCTACTTGTATATATTATACAACATCGTATTTTGTCAGCCCTTCGATATTTGACTTTTACATAATATTTTTTCCTTCACATTGCGCAATGTATCGTTTCAGCATTCATTAACATTTACATGAGTAATATTTTTACTGTTCTTTCGCTGTTCATTTGCTCTAAACATCCCAATTAATGCTGTATTCCTTTTATAATATTCTTCTTTTTTATAATATTGCTCCTATATACCTGCATGAAAAATTTCAACGCATATCAGTTCATGGTTTACCTCTTCGTTCTAATTCTCAAGGCACTCTCGTTATATGTAATTTATTACGTTTATTTCTATTTTTATATATCTTTAGCTTTTTATTTTTATTTTTTCAATTAAATATGTTCTGTAACTTGAATTGTAAAAATAAAACTTTGATTTTATAGGTTGGTTGGAAGAAATTGCCATTTGGCAATAAGCCCGCCAATGTACAAATAACATTATGTACAAAAAGTTAAATAAATAAATACATAATGTTAATAAAAATGCTTTTAACAGAGTAGAAGAGAAAGTTATAACTTCATCGAGCGGACAACTTCCTTTTAGAAATGAACGAAAAAACAATATGTCGTATGCCGGCCATATAAAATCTAATCAGACAAAATCTGTCACTGAAGCCGCACTTATAAGGCGATGGAATCGTTCAGGGCCAAAGCTCGCTCAAGCGATTTAATAACTACCGTAGCAATATGGCGCTCGGCGGAACATCTGTCGAGTTCCTGTTAAGGTTTGGCACCTGGCTGCATCGGATACAAATTATCGTCATCCTGACCCCTCTTGGACAACACGCTTCGGTGCCGGATGTTCACATTATCTATAATATCTTTCATTTTGGATATCATAATCACTGTTTTGGTTAGAATATGGCGTAATATTGAGATTCGGCGTGCGCTACCGCGTCATGAATTGACGTTACTTTTTTACAATATTCCGATCCAATGACACAAGACTTAATGTTTACATTTCCATATTCCCCTCCCAAAAACATGTTGGTTGATTAATCTATGAACGTGTTTTTTTTTTTTTTTAAGTATGGATATTTAGATAAAGGCATGACTTGAGGTTAACCAATGTAAACGGAAGCGAACTGTAGCAAAAAAACTAATTTCATTCAGTATTGTAAAAGGTTTGGAATATTTGAAAAAAGGAAAAGAACCCGGAATATGGATCCACCTTTGAAACTATGAGAATATTTTTCAATTTCGGGCATTGGATGATGAAATGCACTATGAATAATGTAAATATTTATGGTAACTATAGAACGACGCGCGACAAATCCAAGAAATTTTAATCAGCCTCGTGGTGTAATGATCAGCGTGTTTGCCTACCATGCAAGAGATTTCGGGTTCGATTCCTGGCATGGTTGATATGAAATATTCATTTAAAGGGCTGTTTTCACACTAGAATATTTCTTAGTCCCTGGACTGGTACCTGAAGCGTAAGACTAATCACCTTACCTTCACGTAACGAAAATGATCAAGGTACGCTGCGGTTGGTGTACCGATGCAGTGCACTATGCACCATTGGGTGCAGAAAGGCAATAATGATGATGATGATTTAGGCATAATAGAAGTCACAAAGGTCAACTTGAAAAAACCTTGATTTCGTTATTCGCTTCTCAAAAAAGTTCTCCATCTCTGTTATAATTTATGTTTACAATATTAATAACTTCCCAGGTGAAGAAATCCAGTTCATGTCTACAAAAATGTTTTTTTTTTTTAAGTTTGAAGCTATCGATTGCATTTTAGTAAAATAAGTCATTTTTACATATATTTTTTAAAGAAATAACCCTCTTAGCTTATATTTTAGAGGCTTTTCAGCAGATAGGAAAGAGTCAATATGGAAAAAACTAATGAGTTATACACCACAACACCCAGGCTTAAATTTAAAAAAAAAAGGTTTCGATTTTTTCACATAACATTTTCCCGACATGGAACCTTTTTTCTGATAAAAAATCATTTTAAAACTCTAAAAAATTACTAAAAATGAAAATATGATATTTGAACGGCTCTTTTTAGAAATCTCATCAAAAATATTTAAATTTGTCGGTTTTATACTTCATCATAAAACATTTTGTAAGGTTAATTATTATTAAAATCAGTGGAGGCAATAACTCTCTGACCATATTTTTAAGTTACGACTGAAATAGTCAACCGAAACGATTTTCTCGGTCAAAACGGTTAACTTACTTTTAAAAAAGCACTCACGTAAACATGTATTTTTGCGTAATGTTATATTCGGTTACTGATTGAATCACTTTTCAAGAATAAAATCCCGAGTAATGGCGTCGTAACTGTGATACAAAGACATGAAATTCCATTATTGAATTTTGTTCAAGGGTGAAATAATTTCAATAATGGCGGAAATTACACCCCTTCGGAAGAGTTACTTGTACAATGCGTTGGCGGGAGAACTTCCACCATTTTGTATATAACACAAGAAAGTAAAATGAACATAACATCTGCTACGCAAAATTCCAAAGAAGGTTCGTAGTGGGAAATTCTGTATAGTCTATACCGGTATAAGATACACCTACCCACTTACACCCAGGTGCGTTACTTCAAAGGGAAACATATGGTAAAGGGAAGATTGTCAATCTTAGATTATTTCAACAGATTAGAGCGAAAGAAGGCGTATTATTTCTTCCTCAAACTAAAATTGTTTTTCAGAAACCCATTTTATTTTCGTTATTTTTTTATAAATATTTTATTGTTTAACTATCGGTGTTTATAAACGTGACAAAATCAATTGCGTTTATTATTATTTTATTAACAAATATGTTTGTTTTGATAAAATTGAAAAAAATATATTATTTAACGTATTGCAACACAGATGGAGAAAATTTTAGAGAAAGTATAGGTATTTACAGAGTTTGTATGCCTTTTTATGGTCACGTCTTTTTTTCTTTTTTATTAATATGTATAATAGATATATAACTTTTTTTTTAGAAAATTACTTAAAGTGTCCTCACGTGGGAAACCTGTTCTAAGGAGGACTGTACAGTGTTCGTTTTTAAAAAATTATGTATTTCAAGTGTCATTCAAATAATTGTCGGTTTTACGCTGCCACTATACATACTATTAAACATTTACCTTTGAGCCCGTATTTAATCATTCATATTGAATTGATTCTTTTATCTGTTGATTTTTTGTGAAGTTAAAGAGCTGGAACTTATCTAAAGGCGGATGAGATACAAATCAGATTATTTTATTTTTGAATGTATGTTACTTACAATGTATCTTGTCGCTATCATAAACACCCTATCCGTACCCGGTGATGCATATAGCAATACGTTGGCACATCAAATTGAATTTATCTCAACTTACCTGCGGGTAAGGTGATCAGTTGTATGCTTCGTGTGCTAGTTCTGGGACAGTGAAACGTTGCAGTGTAAAACCATATATTTGCCTCATATTTCACATCGACTTTCTTGGGAAAACTACCCTACAAGGCGGACTTGATTTCTTTTTAAGGGATTTCTACCTATGACATGTATTATTCATAGGCCAGAATACAGCTAAAATGCATTTTGTAAAATGATAGAAAAAGTTTCATGGATTAAAGGATTACGTCTACATAATTTATTTATTCGCGTAATTTAACAAGGTCCCGTTAGAGTGTTGTAAACTTTCAGATCAAGATCTGAGCTTCAAAGCTGAGACAACGAATGGTCGAATGTTATATATCGTCTGTCTTACTGTACATCGTAGATGCGTGGACTCTTAAAGTTGATATTATAAACCGCCTTGAAACATTTAAAATGTGGATTCACCGTAGAATGTTAAGAATATCTTGGACCGATATGATAACCAACAATTAAGTATGACGTAGAGCCAATACTAAAAGAGAACTATTTACCACTGCTAAGCACCGTGAGATTTCATATTTTGGGCATGTGTTAAGATGTGATAAATATGCCATACTTCACCTTGTCATGAAGAGGGAGATCAAGGAAGGTATAGAGGTCGGAAGAATACAGCTTTCCTGGCTTCGAAACATCGAAGCATGGACCAGGATTAGAACTGTGGAGGAGCGGTTTTGCACTGCTCGGAATAGAAAAGCTTTTTCCCAAGCGGTCGTCAACGTCGGAATGACCCGACATGACACGTGAATAAAGGTTTTTGTGTTAAAACCTGAATTAGATACTAGCATTTTTTATAAAATATTCCACATTGACTTCATTTATTTATTTGTTTTCCATAAAAGTAGTTACATATTTTATATAAAATAGCAGCGTATCCCAAACAACATGAGACCAAAGCTCTGTGTTGAGTTGGGGTACAAATAATAATTGGTAGCATGCGTCTAATTTAAAAATATAAATATATCTTAATTAATTCAATTAATTTTTATTGGAATAAACATTTATATTTGCACGATTTTTTTTTTTATTTGCAACGCTTATATAAAATCTTGTGATCGTATTATATTCAATGAAGAATTTACTTATGTATATCAGTAAACATGGATTCTCATAGAAATACCTAAAATTTCCGTAAGAAAGTTGTATCTTTGAAATTCCTTGAGCTAATATTTCTACAGCGTGACGCCAGAGGGTATTTTTAGACACGGTATTTTGGTGAAACAGAAATCTTTTCATTTGGTTGTGTTGGCTTACAAACCTCAATTTCTGGAGAATAAATCATCTGTCAGGTGGAACAAACCACATTTCTTTCTTCGTCTCGATGATTACATTCACCTCCATTACTGCCGACATATCTACACACGAAATGTTTTGCTTCGATACGTTCCAGCGCGCTACTCCGTACTCTATACGGAGTATTAACTAGGAAAACATTCTGCTCGATATGGGTCAAACATCGCAAAAGAGAGGAAGCGTGCTACAACAAAAAAACAAAGACAATCATTTCACCTTCTTAAAGACAAAAACCTGCCTGCAAGTATTTCAAATTATATTGACGACTATTATTTTTTGTGTTACGTATTTTTTCAACGGAGATAAACCTAAATTTGTTGCCACAGAGTGGGAAAACATTTTTAGGAAGGAAATATGGAAATCACTGTAACAGGCATTGTAACAAAAAAATACAATAGTTACAAATAAACCAAAATTTTAGGCCAATTAAAGTTTTTTTATATATAAAAAAATACAATGCAAAAAAAAAGAATTAAAGCGTTCCCGTGAAAAGCCACTCCGTATAATTCGATTTGTAAAATAATATATTAAGCAGTAATAATGAAAGAGAATATAATAAAATAAACATATATATTTTTCTGTTGACTCTGTTTTTTTGGTCTAAAAAAAATAGTTTCGTCAGCGGATGCACACAGAAGAGAAAGAGCTTACACCTTTATCATGTGTTGAAATTCATCCCGCTGAACCAATTGAAAGGATTGATTGATACAATAAAATAGTTGAATGATATAATACAATTTTGTATTTTTTTTTCTTGTATACAAAAACATTTTTTTTTGTAAACTTGTTCGTAACGTGTATTTATTTTCACAGCATTTCGCGTGCAAACTACGGTGGGACTGTAGTATTGTCTCATTGTTCTGTCGTGCGCTTTTGAGGCTGTTCACAGAATTGGTACAGGACAATATTGACCTGTCTATTGTAAAGACCTCTTGTGAACCTAGCTTTAGGTACATGAAACGAACTTGGCTCCCTAAATTTAACAATGAGTGCAATTTATCATACAATTACCTTATATGTTGGATTATTAAAACTATTGACCTATTAAACCTAATAAAACCAACATATTTAAACAGAGATGAAGAATATTTTAGAGAAGAAAATACAGAAGTGAAGACATTTACAGTAGACTTTACTAAGTAATATTCACCATTCTATCTATGTTTGGAGATCTTCCATCATGATTTTCAATTCATAGATCTGTGAAACCCAGTTCTAAGAGGGTATTTTTTTTAAAGGAATAACACGCTTAGTCGCAATTTTAAAGGTTTGCTAGCGGTCAAGAATAAGAAGACATGAAAGGAAATAATGAAAACACACTCAGATCAATTGAGAAAAAACTTATTGGGATTTTTTTCTTGCCACTGGCGGTAAACAAACTCGCGACGCCAGTTTCACAGTTGGCCATCCAACCGACGGCACAACGGCGCCTGTATCTATTTTATTTGTTGTTTGATTTGTTTATTATATTTTACTCACACAAAAACATACATATTTAAAAAAATACAATAATATCGTATCCCAAACTCTGTGAGGCCAAAGGCCCTGTTTTGAGTTGGGATACAACATAATGGAAAGTAGAAGCACGTACATAATTAAATAATAGCAAAAATAAAAATGAAACATTATTACATAAACATACAAACATTTCAAAGGGCACCTGAACAACACGCTTAATAGTATATAAATATATTTATTTTATTTTTTTATTGAACTTTTTGTACATAATTTCAATTGTACATTGGCGGGATTCTTGACAAATGGAAATTTCATTCAACCAACCACTAAAATAAAAAAATATTTTTTATTATTCAAGTTAAAAAAATATGATTTCAAAAAATGCTAAACATATATAAAAATAGAAATAAATGTATTTGTAAATCTGTGCAATATCTCGCAGTAGTCTCCTGCAATGGTTTCTTCCCTTAGAAAAAATCCAGAGTTGTACAATCCTCCTGAAAGGCTTTCGTTTTGGAGAACTTAATATGTTCATCACGGATATTGAACTCTCATGGGGCCACAAAAGAGAAATTCCTCTGAGTAAACTTCGTTCGTGTTTTTGGAATTAAATAGTTCAAATTACAGAAAAACTTCTAATGTCCAGTACCCTTATGGATTGGAAAAATGTCTCAGATGGGAAAGTGTGAATATGTACAAATGCTTTTTCGTTTTAAAAATCGACATGGAAGCCATTCTACCAGGTAAAATAATAATTTCCCCAGACACGAATACTCGTATTTTGTTAAAAAGGGCCTTCTCTTTTTTCACTCCCTGTTAAAAAATATTTTCGTCAGGACAACAAGCAATAAATGAACTTCATAAGCCCGCGGAATTTGTATTAGTTCATTAGTCAAATAATAACGTTTTTCAATATGTAATTTTATCAACCTTTGACATTTTATCGTTCGGCAAAATAATTTAAAAATACAAAGGCTCGTTCCTGAAACGAATATTTGACAAAGTGCTCGAAAAGATGAAGATTTTGAAGATGTATATTATATTCCATACATAATTTATGAGAAAACGTGTACCTTTATATGAGTACTTATTACTGCTGTTCTATTTATTTAACTTTGAAACGTTGGCATAATATTGAATTACTTTTCATTCAGCCTTGTGCTCTTTTTTGCGTAGAATACGTTGTTTAAAATTGTAATGAGAAAAAACAAGACTCTTTTGATCTATGTGTATGTGCATAACATAATGCCATCTTGGCATTAAAAAGAACATTATTTTCACGTTTTAAAAAAAATTATTTAACTCTCTTGTACACGAATTATAAAATACGACTAAAAAAATTGTTTAGGGATACTTTCTGTGGTAAAATGGGTATAAATATTTTTTTAATGCGTATTTTTTTGTCTACATGAGTGATAAAACGTATAGTGATTTAGCCGGATACCTAATATCCGGCAAGACCATTAGCCGGATAGCCGCACATCCGGCCGCCTAATATCTGGCTCAGTGTCTTAAACAGTAAAAACACTCTGGCTACGTATTCTGGTGGGAAGTTAAAATTTATCTTCAATTTTATGTACAAAATAAAATTAAGTTTTTTGTATGAAAAATAGAACATTATGTTTATATATTTTTTTTAACACGTTAAATTACCGGTTACCAACGAAGACAATTTAAATTTTCATACAAATATACACTCCTGCATACATAAACATCGATATTAGTTTATATCGTCTCAGTATATACCGATGAAGATAACCGTTCATAATCGCGGCTTTGGTACTCAAATTTCTCCCATAGTTAAAATCAACAATTCCAATATCCATAAAATAAAAATCGTATCTACTCAAAATATTGTCATGATATTTACAATGATAACTTTGAATCAATGAGTTTCATGTCAATATAAATTATGAGTTTATTAATTTATTAATAATAATGATGTTGGGTGGTATAACCCCTTAGCTTTATGTTTTCATGAAAATACATTTTTCATTAAAAAATATTTTTGAAAAACATTTTTTTATTTTCCGGTTAAATTATTTTTCTTGGGTGTACACTTGAACACTTACGAACGTCACAATAAAAAAATGACCGCTTTTTAAATAATAAAAGTTACTTCCTTTTTCTCAAACAAAGTCGATATCAATTTAGAGGCGTTGATTTCGTAAAATTTTCTTTGTTAAATGAATATTAGGTATCCGCCAGATATCTGGTATCCGGCCAGATATTGAGCTACTATCTGGTATCCGTCTGAATACTAAAATTAGGCCGAACGGGATGAATACCGGATAGTAACCGTATACGCGCTTCATTTCTAATCTACATTACAAAATAGTTTAATCCATTTGCCTCATATGAGGCTTAAAGTGATCGAGGTATAATTTTTTAAAACATAAACCCAAAAAATGATATTCTTATAGTTCAAAACACAAGAATCACATAAATTAAACATAAATACATTTACTCACAATTTGTAAAGGTCAAATTCCAATAACAAATATAATGTGGTTTTGCAAAAAGCAGCAGTCCACAATTTAAAAAAATATATATCTTGGTGTTATCGGGTGCAGTAAATTCAATTCTATGTTCTGCTAAAACAAGCCAGACCTCTTTCATACAAAAAAAATGTAAAACTAACCTTCTGAAAATAGTGGCGATTTCACTTTTTAATGAATGGCTGCTTTTTTGCATAACTACGTTCATTTATGGTACGGTAGAGAAACACACATCGATAAAAAAAACTTCATACACTTTGGCAATGAAATCTAAAATCAACATGGGTTAGTGTTTTTGTCTGGTGGTGAATTTTAGAACTATAATAATGACTTAAGCAAATTCTTAAATAATGTAGGTTTGTTTTTAAAAAACATCATAGTGGTAAAATGTCGCCTGGTCAAAGATGACTGATTTCGGGGCTTCATATGAATTCTTCGTGTACTATAGGGTTTGGTACCAAAGTTTACATTTGGGACGTTTTATCGAATCGTTCTCCGTTTTTTAACAGTATTGAAATATTGATTACAATCTTTGTTTTGTGACTGTTCTAGCTGTATTTTAATTTGAAAATTGCAAGCATATGGCTTAACAGTTGTCAGTTTAAAAGTAAGTCTATTTATTGCACTTTTTTAATTATTTAATTAGCTGTCATATTCAATAAAAACTCTAAATATTGCTATGTTCTTATGTAATCGTACTATAACATGTGTGTTTGGTTGAACAAAAATCTTATTTTCTTGTGAATTTACACAATAATATTTTTAAAACTGTTTAACATCACGTGTTAAAATGGTATTTAGATGTTAGATTTTGTGAGTCTATTCTTGTTAAATGCGAAAAAAAAAGGTTTTAAAAATTTCAAAAAAGTAAGTAATAATATTTGTATATTGGCGGACTAATTTCCAACAGGTGATTTATTTCAATAAATAACAAAAAAAATGTGATATTTATTTTCCAGTTTCAGCGCGCATGTAAAAAAACAAAATGAAAGACATAAGGCCTTACTCATAAACTTGGTATCAAGTTACGCCTAGGCATAGTTGTGGAATACAGATGAGAATACGATTCTTATTCTACCACTATAATAAGGATGGTATTCCCATCCGAATACTTACACAATACTTAAGTATAACTTTATGCCAAGTTTATGAGTAGGGACCATACTTAAATAAAACTAGCAACATGTGTTTATGCAGAAATTAATATCGAAACCCGTCTTCAGTAGAAAAAAAGGAAGAAATAGGAAATATTTCAGACGTGATAAACAATTTTTTTGGAAAAACATCTTCGATAGTGGATTAGCGATGATTCCAAAGTGCAGCCGCTCGGACAGTTTATGGTCCATTTGACACGTGTCGTTCAAATCCACACGGCATGAGTAAATTAGGGTTGGTGGATACATCTATATTTTTTTTTTCGTTTTTTTTTGTTTCTGTTCTCAGGTTAACATTTTGTAAAAAGGGAATCAAGTGGAGATTAGTCGGCTTTATGGTGAACCTATTGGTTAGTGCGTTTACTAGCCATTTAATATATAAAAAAAATTATCATACCATATAAATCAGTCTACCCTATTTTTTTTTTTTTTTTTTTATTATTAATAAAACATATAATACAAAAAGTATATATTATACTTCCAGGAGTTATTTAAGAAACTCATTTGAGACCGTACAATAGAAAAAATATTTTTTTGACAACATATAATAGCATGCATATTAATACATCCGAAATAGAAAGAAAACATTATTTTATAAGAAACATATTTTTTTTTTGCGTTTTAGCTCATCGGGCAGTTTATTATATTCGGAATGCCCAATTTTAGGTGTTACCCGGTAGGTGAAATAATTCAGGCAGAAGAATCTCCTTCACATCAATAAAAATTTCAGCTCTTTCACTTTACATAAGTCAACAGATGAAAGAGTTGAGGGAATGTAGATATTTTAACGTAGGCAGGATGGTGAACGCTACACAGTGTGTTAAATAGCCACGAAACCAACCAATGTCAGGTCATAAGCCCTGTAAATGTTTTTTTACTCCGTTGTTATAAATTTTAATTTGTTGCCATTTTTATGATTGATGAACACATTTCATTTTTAGTGTAATTTTTAAGGAGCTCTACTTAAATAACTTGCTATTATTCGATGGTAGTGGGAATCAAGCTATGTTAGAGCGGGAATCGAACCTTGTACCTTTGATGGGTAAGCCCGTGACACTAGCTACGGGACCAGATCCCAGTTGTATCATTACAATATGAATCAAGAAAAAAATACAAGATTTTTTGTTTATAGCATTTTTAAAAACAAAAATACTTATTACCAAAAAGTCTGCAAGTACGATGAAACAATTTTCCATCATGCAAACCGATTTTTCAAATTCTACGAACGGAATATCAACTGAATCACGGAGAAGCAATTAATAACAATACAAAAGTGTGGGTGATCTCCTGTCCCTCTACAGAGGCGGGTCACGTGGGCGGATTAGGGGCGGGGTGGGGAGGATTAATTACCCCTCCCCGACAAACTTTATGCACTGAGCCGGTCAGCTTCGGACACACGATCATTTTACTTCCGCGAATTAGAGTGTACTGTGCATTCGATAATGGCAGTCCCAATAGGGTTCTATTCAATATTACCGTAACTTAATTTATGTATATTTTGGTATATAAAATAGAAAATTCAAAATTCAAATAAAAAAATACATTCCAATAAACGTGTATCTTTTACATGTAAGGAGACAGTTGCATTTTAAAATATATGCATACAAGTTAATAGATTACAGTTATTTTTGAAAAAAATGGTATACTCGGAAGCCATTTTTAGAAATGCGCTAAATGAACTCACAAACGGCATTAGCATAAATGGACAAATTATAAACAACATCCGATAAGCGGATGATACTGTCCTTCTAGCAGATAGTATGGAAAGCCTGCAACTATTATTAGACAAAGTTTACACGGCAAGTTTGAATAAAGGGCTAGAGATGAATATTTCTAAGACTAAATGTATGGTTATTCGGAAAAAACCACAAACATTCCCAATGACTCTAAAACTTGGAGCACAGATTATTGAGCAAGTTCATCAGTATAAATATTTAGGATGCTGGCTGAATAATAAATGGGATCACTCGCTCTTGCGAATCTCTTGATCAAAGTCAGAATAGAGATGGCCCGAGACTGCTTTTTCAGAATGCGTGACTTTCTTTGCAGTTGAGACTTTAATTTAGACCTCCGAATGCGCATTGCTCGATTTTACATCTTCTCAGTACTTTTTTACGGCGTCAAAACGTAGACACTCACCCAAAACACTTCAAAAAATATCGAAGCCTTTGAAATGTGGTGCTACAGGGGATATTAAAAATCTCCTTGGTGGATAGAGTCCGAAACAATAATGTTCTCCGAGGGATGGAAAAAGATAAAGAGGTACTGAAGACCATAAAGAAATGAAAACTTGAGTACTTTGGGCATGTGATGAGAGGCGAAAAATATAAAATTTTACAAGTTATTCTACAGAGAAGGATTGAAGAAAGACGCAGTGCAGGTAGAAGGTGCATCTCTTGGCTCAAGAATTTTCGTGACTGGTTCCATTGCAGGACTCGGTCTTTGTTCAGGGCAGCTGCCAATAAAGTAAGAATCGCAACGATGATTTTCAACCTCCATCGGAGACAGGAACCATAAGAAGAAGAAGAATAATGTCAAAATAAAAAAACTTTGTTATTCAGCAAATATTGAGTACTCATCTATCCCATCCATATTTTTTTAAGAAAATGGCCGCCTCGTAGGTACCTACTATTTTTTATATGAAATAAATCACCGATGTTCTTGCACTTATTAATAGTACGCAGTGTATTGATGACTGCGTCAAAGTATTGGTAGGTTTGGCGAGTTGTCATTTTTAGTATTTTTTTCAGTACATTCTCCTATTTTCCCCTTGTCACGCTAAGTAGTAACTATGTATATATCTTTAATAGTTCTTCTGTGTGTTAAAATAATTGTATTATTAAATTCACTCATATACTAGGCTGAGTTATACGAGTTTGTACTCACGGAATATCTGAGGACCCTGTCGGAATGATAATACAACAGGTTCAATTATTCAGGATTACATTTGGCAGTCAAGTCAGATAGCGTTGCCAACATCTCTATTTTCAGCACCAAAACAACAAAAGGATATACCCTAATTTACATACGAGTACAATTTACTAAAGAAATACTTGCAACTTGTTACCGAACATTTTGAAACATACAATTTCTTCAATGAATAAAATAAAAATGTGTCATTTTTATTCCTCGTTCATAAAAGCATTTTTAGCTTTTATAGGATCTGGAGAAATCTTACAAATTTAAATCCTTCATTTCGATATTTCGTCGGCCCCAAGCAAAAACTCAACTGCAATTTTTTGATTTATCGTCTTATCTCTCACGCCATGACTATTACCTCACAGCCAATCATCCCACCAGATCCTCGCACGACTGTCAAAATAATTAGAAGAAATATACCTTCTGCCGTTATTTTACAAACACTAACAGACTTATTGTATGAAGAATAGCACTTTTCGAAGAATACAGACTACCTATAATGACAGTTTTAGTGACATCGAATTACGAGTAAAGTTTTATCAGGTATTTTAGAGACATTTTAAATTTATCTCCTGCTTAACTTTCAACTTTTACTTTTTCATACATCTTCTACCTGTATCCAATGAATTATTGTTGGTTGTGATTTTTTTTTAGTAATAAATATAAATGTTCATGGAAGCAGAGAGAGAGAGAAGGAATGTAAAGTTGGAACTATACCATTTCTTCTTCCTCTTATGAACTTTTTAATTAATTTTTACAGTTTTTTTTTAGGTATTAAATGTTTCTCCTTCTGTATTTATAATAAATTAATGTGAAATCTGTAATTAGTGTATTTTTTAAAATTGCTTTTTTGTGCCTTGATTTTGTAAAAAGACTGTATGATTTCCATAATAAACAAATAGATATAAGCCATGTACATAATAAGCAAGGCAAAAAATAAGCAACTCCTATACATATGTAAAAAAAACTATTACCCAAAATATTGCATATTATTTAAAGTTTGTACCACTGCAGTGTTACAATATAATGGCCAATTTTGCAAATCCTTAAAAAAATATTTTTTCATGAAAGCGCATGTAGAAAATAGTATTTGAGACATTTTTTTTATTTTAAATGCTTTATTTTGTAAAGGGTTGTAGACTGATCAACTTATGAGTATCTTATGTAATTAACGATCAAGAAGTATTGCAATAGTTTGTGTAGGAACAATCCCACAAATCTTAATACACAAACTTAACATAGATATCGATATGTATGTATTTTGCCTGATGTCCTCACAATTATTTTTAAACGTTTAAAAAGTATTGTTGAATCTATTATTATTATTTTTATGCATTTGGTTTATTTGAATTGTTTTTAATATAAACTTGACATGATTAATTGAATCCAAAAGACATAAAAAATCTTTTATACTAGATGATGGATGAAAGTAAATTCAACATGTAAGTTAATTTATTTAATAAATATATATTTTTAATGATTTCATTTGTTTAATGTTTCATATCGTACATTAACAACAGACGCGTGGCGACAGCCAACTGTGAAACTAGTGTCGTGGATTCGACTCTAAAATAAAGACTTAACGGGGTTTTTTTTTTAAAGATTTTTTTAAAATGGCATAATGTTTGTCATTCATAACACTATAATTTTTTTGAGTTGACTAAGACTACGACTTTTTTGGTGTAAGTCTTTATAGATTTAAAAAATCACTAAGATAGACCGTATCTTGTCTTTAGGTAGTATTTTTTTTTTGTCCTAGCTTTAATTTTATTAAGTTGTATTTTATTTAATTAGTGCCTGTATTTATTTTAACAAAATATATTTACCATCGTTAGAATGGACTGCATAAGGCCGTCAAATAATTAATCAAAAATCATATTAATGTTTTACCATAATATTTCAAAATTAATACAGCAATAAAACAATTTTGTGATTTCATTAAAAATCAAAGTTTAACGTGGTTTTGGCTTTGGGCGTAAAGCTCAAGAATCATATTTAATTAAAAATCTTTTACGAATATTTTTGGAAACTTGTTGCATACAGTAATCATCGCGATGAAGAGATAAGAATTCCTACAGCAAGCGAAACCCTAATAAAGGTGAATAACACCTTATAAGCTACCAAATAATAATGCACGCTAAGGCAGGTGTGTTAAAAGACCGTGGCGTAGTCGTATAGGTACTCTACTTGTGTTGGTACGAGTGTTGGCACGAGTCCCGCGCGCGCCACGGGAAATAATTACCCAGGTAATAGTGTGGCGTGGGTGCGTGTGTATGTGTGTGCGAGTGGGGGAGCTTTATAGAGGGTACTATGTTACCTATATAAGGAAGCGCGCTGATATCAGGTAGACAATGGAAAGGGTGAGAGCAATTCGAGCGGCACGAAAGTACACTGCTATGCGCAATAAATTTTACAATACAAATAAGTAATAAACAAAGCCACAAAGTCAACATTCAAAAACAATCATTAAATCAATTTTGATTTTGTTATATTTCTGTGAAGTAAAAGAGTCCAAAAATGTTTATTACGTTAAAAAATTTATCTTACTCTATTATAAAAAAAAATATAAGTATATCATTCAAAATGAAATCCAGTATCTTATATTTAGAGATTCTTTAAATAGTCTTAGCACTTAAAATAATGTAAGGACACCGAAATGTTAGAATCAATTTTTGCTTTGTTTAATAAGGAGCAAAATATTGCATTAACCCTTAAAAAAAACAAGACATAAAACAACAAAAAGAAACTTCATAAATATTGTATCCTTAAATACAATTTACGTTACGTAAACCTTGACGAATAAGCTTGTTTGCTTTGAAACCGGTCGGTGAAAAATAAAAATTAGTGGTTAAAAACAAAGTTGTTTTATTTATTTTATTATAATGAATAACCACAAAGTTAGTGCTTCAAATATAAACTTTATATGAGTTTTTCAACTCGTTTTTAAAAAAACTCTGGAAATTATAATTTCACATATTTTTTATTTATTCCTGAATATATTCGAACTGTTTAAATATTAATTGTTTATAAACTTTATAAACAAACATATTTATTTTAATATATCATTGATAAACAATTCAATTTGCTTCACGTCAATTTGAACGTAGATTAAAATATTTTAAAAAATACTTTACTTCATCATCAATTTAAAGTCAATCTTAAGTTTGATTTTATTAGATTAGGTAAGATATTATCGTTACAACTTAAAGTACTGAATATCTTAGAATGATTAAGATACGTATCCTTGTGTTACCTTGGGTTACGTTTATACAAATCTCGAGTTAAGTTAGGTTAGTGAAGATTTCAACCTAGCCCAACCCAACTTCACCTACAAGTAGATTTAAGAAACTAACCTCTCATTCCAGATTATTTAGTGCCTTTATTTGAATTGAAATCAGCTTATTCTTACAATAAGTCAAACAAAAAATAAAGTAAAAAGGGTACGCTGTATAAATTGTTGGTATAGTTGCTAGCTCTCTACCTGTTCTGAGATATTTAGCAATTATTCCTCAGCTATTATTTTTATTATGTATTTTATTGAGAATATTGTTATAAAAGAAAAGACAAAAACACAAAATACAAACATATTTCACGAGAAAACATTCAAAAAGTGATTTGTCTGAACTTAAAAAAAGGTTTATATCAAATTTCATTCAAAACGTTATTTTTGCTATTTAAAATCTAAAATTTAAAAGTTCAGAGGATACAAGAGGGTCTTTTTTCTGCCGCTTTGAAGTTAGAATGCAGAAATTATAGCAATAAGATATTTTATACGTGACTAAAACACCAAAGCCCACTTTCGTCACAAAAAATGCATTTTTTAGTTGAAATAAAAATGTGATATCCACTTTGTTTTAGTGCAAAAAACATCAGCAGTCCCAGATATGCTTTTTTAATTTGTAATATTATTATACAAATTATTATATTATACAAGAAACCCGTCGCACAGAGCAAGAGGCTGTGTCCAATACAAAGATAACTACTTCTTTAAAGTGGTCGAGCAATTTACCTACCTGGGCTCCAGTATAACTGAGAATAATGAAGATCCAGCAGAAACCAGAAAAAGAATCACAGCAGCATACAAAAAAATATTGTTTTTGCTGCCAGTGTTCAAATCACGTAACGTCTAAGGGAATACCACAATAACCATATACAAAACAATTATACGTACTGTATTGGCATATGGGTGTGAGGCTGATACTGACAGTAAAGATGGCTGAAATGCTGGACACTTTTGAACGAAAAGTACTCAGAAGAATCTGCGGACCAGGGAGAGAGAATAATCAGTGGCGCATTTGGTATAACGAAGAACTGTACAATATATACCAGGCCCCGACCACCTCCGCATATATGAAGATGCTTAGATTACGATGAGCTGGACATGTACAGCGAATGCCTGACTCACGTGTCCTTAAAACGATAATGAGCGGACACCCGGGAGGAAAGAGATTAGTGGGAAGACCCAGGATGAAATGGGAGGATGAAGTGAGAAAGGATGCAGCGCAGTTTCTCCAGGTGGTAAATTGGAAGACAGCGGCTGAGGACCGACAAGTTGGAGGCGAAAGTCGCAGGAGGCCAAAGCTCGTAATGGGCTGTAGCGCCATCGGAGAGATTATACAAATAATCATAACGTTACTTTAAAGGTTCATTATGGATCACAATTATCTCATTTGGTTAAAAAGTAATATTTTGTGGAAATCGCACACTCACAAAATCTTGTTTTCTGAACATTTCGTTCAATTTGACTTCCGTGGTTTTTCCTTTAAGGTATAAAAACATGTCCTTAAGTTCATATATTCAAACAAATAGTTCTGTTAAAACAATTTATTTTTTTTAATTAAAAATAAACGCAACAGGAAAGGAAAACATTTTTGAGAAGGGAATATAAAAGTCTTAACATTTACAGGGCTTATGACCTTATTTTTAACCTTATATTTATGTGACAAATCACTTGTTGAATGGTTGCTCTTATTGCATTTATTAAATATCTTAGTTAACCTATCTTGATACTGTTAAAAGTGTGTTGTTTTTTATAAATGTTTTTTGGTCAACATTTTAAAAATTCGTTATTTATTTATTTATTTATTTCATTTTATTTGGGATTTTTACAGCTATTACATAAACAAAATAATTAGAAAAATCTTAACAATACTAAAGCCAATTAAAAAAATCCACTGTAAATATAATGACACATAATATATCAGAAAAGAAGTTTAGTAATTTTATTTGTGTGACGTTTGTATTCATGTGTATGTGAATGTGTGTATGCGTGAATGAATGAGGGAGAGGATACATGTGCGTGTGGGAATGAAAGAGGGAGAGGGTGCGTTTGTATGGGTGCGTAAGTATGAAAATAAAAAATTTGCTTAAAACTTGTAAATTGTATTAAAAATGGTACAATAAAGAGCTTAGTAAAAAGTTAGAAACCTTTTTGTTAAAATTCAAATGACGAAATGATATAAATTGTTTTTTTTTTTTTTTAAGTATGTTAAATTTCAAAACCGTATTCTGAAGAAAAAAAAAAGCATTTTATTTTTTAAATTTAACTGATACACATCGAATGAATAATGTGCGACGAGTCCTATACAATACAGTAGGTAATCACAAAATGCAGTAAATACGAAATAATGACAACAATAAAATAAGGATTGACAATACGCGAACGTTGATTCAAAACGAACACACAAATGCATATTATATGCACCTACATAATATATAAATAAGAATAACATATAAGTTTAATAGAAATGATTCGGATTATAAAAATCAGGTGTCACAAACAGTTGGCCCGCAGTACGGGGATACATAATTATATTAAAAGATCTTCTCACTATAAAACTTATATATGTTCAGGGATAGAGAGCAACGGAGAGGAGGATGCGGACAAAGACAATTTATTACCTATGGCAGTTTTCATAAATTTAATATTTTTGGTAAATATATCTATTTCGTTAAATTTCCTGTTATACGTATCCATAATACGGTTAATCGTAGCGTTTTTTGACGAATTTGTTCTGCATTTAGGTATGTGGAAAAGTTGTGTATAACGCGTTTGTCTCTGTGGTACCTTAAGATGAATGCGGTTAACCAATTCGGGGGAATCTATTTTATCAGATATTATGTTGGTGAGTAACACTATATCAGCTGTGGTTCGTCTATCAGCGAGAGTTTGGATATTATGAAAAACGCACGCTTGGCGATAATCTGGAAAATTGAGATGTAATCTACGGTTTAAATTTTTTATAAACATTTTTTGAATTCTTTCAATTTTGCAGGAATGAATTTTATAATAAGGAGACCAGACAGGTGAAGAAAATTCTAGTAAACTACGAACATAAGAAAAATATAATTTTTTAAGAGTATCGGTATTTTGAAACGGTATGCCTCTGCGTAGTATAAATCCTAGTGTTCTAAAAGATTTTTCAGTAATACCATCGATGTGACGATTAAAAGTTAATTTTTCATCTAAGAGGATACCTAAATCACGGACTGTTTTGACAGATTTAATATTTGTATTATTTAATTTGTAATTAAAATCGATGGCACGGGTCTTTCTTTTGAATGTTATTTTTAGGCATTTTTCAGGGTTAAGCGATAGTTTATTATTTATACAATAAACCGACAGTCTAGTGAGGTCCTCCTGCATTTTATGACAGTCATTAGTATTTTCAATATTTAAGTATACCTTCATGTCGTCTGCATACATAATGTATTTAGAGTTATTAAAACAATCGCCTATATCATGAACATATACATTGAATAAAAGGGGTCCTAAGTGGCTACCTTGAGGGACACCAGATGGAAGCAAGGAAAAGTCAGAAGAGTGCCCGCCAACGACGACTGTTATAAAGGTAAGTAATACTTTATTATATAGAAACCAACGATTGAAGACGCTCTTACGTTAATTTATTCAAGGACCATAATTTCCGGTTGCCATAACTAGCGCCATCATGAACCGGAACGACTATTACAACAATAATTTAATGTACATTTTTTCTGCCATTCTCTATTGTTAACAGCAGTTTTTGTATCGCGCGGTGCACTCCTTGTGCATGCAAGAACCAGCAGACCATAGACTATTGCCCGGTCCATAAATAACCACAACACAACAGTAAAACGCGGCTATTCTGTAAAGATATACATTTATCAAGGCGGGCGTAAAGCGAACGGAGCGAACAACTTCGCAACTTGTATCAAAGTGCCGCTTTGCTTTCTGGAAACTTCTGCGAAATAAAAATTTCGGAATATCGCTCGAAGAATCAACGGACCGAAAAGATAAAGAGAATTCTAGAATTCACTGAATTCATAGATACGTTGAAGAAAAATAAACTGCAAACATATAGCACAAAGAATAAATTATGTATTTTTGAAAAACAGTAATGCTTTCTGTAGATCCAAAATGTTGATAAATATAATTTAAAGAAGAAAAAAAAACTGTAAATTCAATATTCGATGAACATCAAAATAAATTAAATACTTGTAATATTTTATTATTGAGCTTTCTTTCGAATTTGAAAGTTTAGGTCATCGACCTCAAATAATGAATGGTATATATTAATTATAATAAAATAAATTAAATTCATTCTCTTTCCTGGATATTTTAAATTCGATATTTTATAACTTCAAAAAAAAATTAAACACTTAAAATTTGAAAATTGACTTGTTAGTTGCGTTTTTATTAAGTCTAATTAAGAACTGGTTTTCTTGTTTTGCTAATTTGTGTTTTTTTTATTTTGATTTCTTATATTGGTAGCTCTAAATACGAGCATATGTTCAGAATGCATCAAAAAGTTATAATAACAACCGCAATGGCCTTCTCATCATTCTTATTTTTTAAATAAACACTTCTTATAACTAAGGTACACAGTGGATCATGATTCACTGTGTACTACGGTATTTGATCCACTGTACTCTATGCGGTCATTTTGATTTCCTTGTCAAACAAACACAAAAACTTAAGTTTGTTCATGATAGTAATACTGCAATGTGTAACCAACATATACGGAGTTTACGGTAAAATTCAAAGAAAACCTTTTAAATTTAGTTTTGAGACACAAATTGACTCTTTTCCGACAAATCCTTATCAGGCTAAAGTTCCTTTAATTTAATATTGGCTCCGGCGAAAATAGTCTTCATTATTATATTTATACTAAAGTAATTAACAAAAATTTCGTAAAGTTGTACAGTTATGCAATAAGCTACAAGATTTCCAAACGGAAATACAGCGTTTTAATTTTAGTAAATTAAACATACAATCTAACAGCCGTAGCCAATTCGTACGAAATTAAAGTTAAACACAAAATTTTATAATATTTATAAAATAAAGTTAATTGTTATGGTTAAACTCAGTAAAAGTAGTTATTTAAATTATATTCTAAACATACCTCTTCCTCTTTTCCACTTCATTTCCTCATCCTAAACATTCTTGCAGTGCATTTTTTTTCTTTTCTTGTATAATAATTTATATTTTCGCCTTAGTCTGTAACACGTTTTACTATAATATTTCATTTATTTTAATTATGTATTATTTTTTAAACCATTTTTGTTTGTATAATTTTTGTTGTTTTTCCTAATAAAAAATCAATTTTAAATAAAAAAAGATGAACATAATCATTGTTCCCTAATTATGTTTAATATGATATTATAAGTTGGGGTTTTATGATAACGGATCAACCGTCAGAACGAACTGAGAAGCAGAAGTACGAAACATAAAAAAAACATATAATTTTTTACTTACTTTCAAAGTCTATTTACAAACAAAAATATAACAAAACATTGAACTTTCTCATTTAGATTTGGCAAACGACTTTTTAAAAAATATTTTAAAATTCCATACACTTATGAAAACTCGTCTTAGTTTTTTGAGATTCAGAACAAACTTTAATCGTTTTTGAATAAAAATAATAATAATCAAAACGTCTAAAAAATTTTTGTTTCATAAAATATATCCGCCGGTCTATTCGCAAAACCAAGAAGTACAATTTTAAAAAGGCTGAAGAAATCTTCGGAGCATTTGCTCGGTTGACAAGTGTTCTGCGTAAAAATTTGCTGACGTGATGTGCCGCGGTCTAAGGCCACCCTAAATCGTAAACATATTCAATATGTACACAAGGGAAAATACGCTTTTCCCTAAAAATTCCCGAGAAAAACACGTATACTCCCGTTCGCATTTTTGCCCAATATTCCAAAACACGCACACATGCAATCATATGAAAACGTGGTCTTTTACTTTTTGTCGTGAGAAATAATATAACTCGTCAGTCGCTTCGATTAATTAATAATTCAAAACGGCTGCAAATTAAATGAAAAATGACTGGAATGATAGCCAACTTCTATCATGACAAAAAAACACGGTTTATTAACAAAAATTACAATTTATTTATAAACAACATGTTAAAGGTAATAGATTTCTCTGATGTATATTTAGTCTGCCTAACGAGGTACAACCTGTTTTAAGGCAGACATTAAAACTTGGTCTGTTTCGTCCAAAATTGTAACTATTTTTTACATTTTTTTTTCATTTGCTTTCATGTAATTTTTAACCTTGTACATAATAAGGGTATAAGGAACAGTTTTAGAAATCTCCACCAAAAACGGAAAATTAGTTATTGATGCCAAAATAAAATATATAGAAAAACCTACCTACATAAATAAAAGCGTTATTAAATATCATCTCCTTATCTTAAGAAAACAGATTTCAATTAAACGTACTTATGCAGAAAGCAGCCAGCTATACAGTGAACAATCAAACCTACCCAATAGTTAGAATGTTTTTGACTTTAACAAATGATTAACAATGAATATATTCGTTTTTTTTAAGTAAAAACCAATATCTCATCATGTGTTTGAATAGTTTTAAGGATTTTTAAAGTTTCGTAAGATTTTTTGAGAGCTGTGGGTGTTTTCTGCAGATTGAGAAATGCCATTTTTGTGATTGACACTATTTTCAAAAGATGATTATTACAGTTTATTTTGTGAAAGTGGTCTGGCTGTTTTTAGCAGAATTTAGAATTGATATTATGGCATCGATTACACAAATATCTATTTTTTTTCAAAATTGTGGACTGACTGTTTTCGGGATAACAACGTTCAATTATACTACTTGACGCCGCAAACTTCTCATTGAGTTAGTGAAGCATAATTAGAAATCTCAGAATTCTTTCTTCAGAAGTTTTCCGCAAATATCTCAGTAACTTCATCAATAAAGATTTCTAAGCTTGCTTCTAATACCTAAAAAAAAAACTTCAAAATCACATTGTAAACTGTATTAAAAAATATATTTATAACATATGTAACAAATTCAAATATTTGCCAGTATAAAAAGGGAAAATAATCTAAATTACTGCTCTGAAAAAGAGAAAAACACAGTTGTGAATTAGTGATAGGAAGTTTTATGTTAAATAAATAAATAAAGTACTTAGAAAGTATGGGTTATCGATTTTATGTCAATAATATCCTTATGTCACGAATCACGACAGCTTGAGTTATATTATGAAAAAAGGTTACCGAATTTTTCCGTGAGGTTTTTCGTCTAACTGTAAGAACCCATTTTTTATTATAGTTTCATTTTATTTTTTTAAACGAATAATATGAAAAGATAGATATTTCATTTATCCGTTAGTTGAGCTGAAACAAAATATTTCAAAGTTGTTTAAGCAAATAGCCGCCTACCGACTTTTTAATGTTTACCGGTTTCAAGACGTACCCTTCTTGAGAAGGAAATGACTGACTTCACAACGTTTATGCCGGATCATTGTCTAGTTTAAGTGGCCATTTTACACGCTTTGTATTACTCACAATTCTGCCTATATTTAAACACATACATTAATAAACCTTCCATCTCTAAACTACCGTAACCGAAAGATTGACTTTGGGAAAAAACCCAAAAACAAGTAAATTGCGATGATATTGATAAAAATTCAATTTAAAAAATATTTAAAAAATGTATGATGATGTCGATTAATTATGAAAAAAGGCGTGTCTAAAAAAACGCAAGGCGTTTATTTTAACAAGTAAAGATATTCAACACAATCAAGAATAAATATTTTTTGATAACGCCATTCTTTTAAGTAATTTAATCATTTATGGGCAAAAAACTTAATAGTACTGCATGGAAATGTGTTTAATTTACAACCTTCCAGTTTTATTCCAGCAACATGCGTTGAATACACTTAGCTAATTAAATGCTGATTACGAATCATTAAATTACTCAAAAACGACAAAATGTAAAACGTAAGTTGTGGCAGTTTAAGCTCTGCACGGCAGATCTGGTGACTTGTGTAAAGGAAAAGAGCTGAAACCTTTATTGGTGTGGGTTAGATTCATCTAATTGAATTATTTCACCTACTGGCCAACGCGTATCCCCTGAAAATACTATAATTGTAATATTTGTTCTTATTGCAGTTGGTTTGATCAACAAAATTGTCCCTTCTCGAAAATTTGAGTTAATTGCAGCCTTGTCTATAAACATTTGGACATATTCAAGATGTTTTAGTAAAAAAATGAGAATATAATCAAATGTGTTATCCCACCCGCGGTATAAAAAAAGCTTTTCAATTTTAGTACCATTTTTTTAATAATTTACTTTTTTATGAAACCTAGTTAGAATTTTTCTGTCCTTTCTTTGAACGCTGTGTTATACAAGCGCGATTTCACGTTTTTGTCTATTGTTAGTGTAACGACCATGTTTTGCATAATAGTAATATAAAAATGTATTTCTTCTTCCAAAGAACGTTTTTGGTGCTATCAAATATAAGATACCGACAATTTAATTTTGAATTCATTTCAGGTGAATTTCCGAATAAATGCCTAAATGTTTATTGGTTCTGAATAAATGAATACTCAAAAAAGGAAAAGCTTGGATATTGTCAACATTTTTGGGGAAACACTTATGCATAGGATTAAGAAAAGTCCAGAACGAGCGTAGAATCATATTTGAACATCGGACTGTGTCCGGAAATCCCCCTACTATGCCCTACTTTCGCCGCGCGCATTCTTGACGTAGCCGCGTTATGTTGCATGGTGGGAAAAAATATAATCATAACACAAATGTATGGTAAAAAAAGCAATATGTTAATTTCTCTACAATTTTATTGTGCACGCGGAAATATTGATTGACACAACAGAGTAGACAAGTAAAGGGTCATTTAATAAGAATAATTGGATTAATTACATTTGAACTTAAAATATTAAACAAATTTTATTTGACATAAAACGGATATTTTAATATCATGTTAAATAATATCTGATGTTTTAAATATAATATCGGTCAAATGTCCACCACAGAGTTGTTTAATCTAAGGTTCAAATTTCATTAGTTCTCTCATTAGATGAGTAAAGTAGGGTAAAAAAATTTACTAACCTGGCAACACTAACGAAATTTAGATTTTCTTTTCTTCGACAAACTGACAGATTGAAAAATAATTAATTTTTTTAGTACTGTATTTGTTACTTACTCATTCACTTGCTTGTTACACATGAAATGAGATTCCATCCTGTTTCTTTAAGATCCTAGCAGTATTTCTACACTTTAAAAGGACACCACGGCAAAGTTGAATTCAAATCAGGAGTTGCGTACTGAGCGACGTCTACAAATAAGCAAATGAGTCAAAACATAAAACTACTCATTTATGAGTAGTTTAGTCGCCTTCTGTTTGATGCTCGTATGTGGTTTCTGGACTATCCTTAATTCTATGGACTTATGGTAACCTGCGGAGAGCTGAACGTAACCCAGCAAATACTGTCAGGTTGTCAACACTGAAGCGTTCTGCGGTTGGCAACGCCGCCACCGCGCCGGTGCGAACCTAACTTCAAAACGCACTACGAACTTCAGACAAGAACTGTGACAGCTCTTCGCATTCTCCATGAAGTGACTCCTTTGGCCTCCCGGCTCTCTCCCAGTGTTATTATAGTATATTCCTTTTGAATAAGTTGGTAGTTCAGTGTGTAACGTCATAAAATAAATTGGGTAAAATTTATGATATTCAAGTGAGACTGTTAAAGGGGATTGTACCGGATAGCATAATCCGTGAGGCAAAACATATCGGCAAAAGTGAATATTTTAGATTCTGTAATGTCCTGCCGGCAAAACCACTTTTTGACTACAAGTAGATCACTTTGTTGATCCGGAATGTAAAATAAGAGTTTCCCACACTCAAAACACTAGATTTAAAACTAAGATCTCCCTGTTTGTTCCCCGAATGACAAATTACTTCGGAGAGCGAACATTATATTGCGTTATTCCAAGGTTGTTCAATAATCTTCCACAAACCATCATTAACATAAACATTTTGTTTAAAATCAAATGATTCAAAATGTCCATGTACTTGTAATTATCTCAAACTGAACGGTTTGGGTAGGTAGGAAGAAATTGCCTTAAGGCAATATGCCCACACTTACATGTAGAAAATTTATAAAGTGTTAAATAAATAAATTTTGAAGTGTTAATTTTTTATTTATTATTTAAGGTAATTTTTTTAGTATTAAGCCTGTATTATTTTTATGTAAGATTATAAAATTTAATTTTGTTTGTACCTTTGAGTTTTACTCTTTAGTTATTCATCTGAAACTGCTAAAACAGTTCCACAAAAAATAAACGGTAATTTTAAAGAAAAACTAGTCTATAAAAGTAGCCAACCACCCCACCCTCCTCTCCTTTCCCTTCCATGAATATGAAAAACTACTAAAAGTAGTGTTTCTCAAATAACAGTTTAGAGCGGCGTGGTTCGCAACAAGTCATAGTTTAATAAACTTGTGAAATAGTTCCAGCAGTTGCATGTACTAGATTTTTTGCCGATGATACGCAGAAACTTTTACCAAAAAAAATCAATTTTTAACTGTTACTGCTACTTTTTTAATAACTGAAACGCCCGTCTCTAGTTTTTACACAATTACAAATCTTTAAAAGAATAACTGTTTTTTTTAAATATATTTATTACCTCTTGTGTGGCTGTGATGTCACTCTAGTCGACAAAGGACACAAGACTTGATATATCTCTCTTATTTTTAAAAATTATGAATTGGTATTTTTTGAAATCTTCAAATGGACATTTTCACACCCGATTTGGAAAGTAAAATTTGTATAACTATGCTAAATGTTAATACAAAAAATATTTATCCTTGCTACGCGAAAAATGAATGTCCGCTAATTCAGCAACACATCTATACAGATACCTTATACAAGAGAGAGAACGAAGATAGAAGTGATAACAAGGAAGATAAAGACGCTGTTCTGCGGCGGGTGTTGTCTAAAACGTATTCAGTCGGTTGATGAAAGTGGTGAGGGACACGCGCGTAACATGAGCGGCGTATTTGTGATTTTTAATTTATGTTGCTATTACAGGGCTAAATAATACGTTTATTTGCATATATTACGGAAAAAGAATTATATAACAGAATGTCAGCATGTTTTTTTTTCAATATTTGAACTTTAGAATATTCCGTCTTTTACTAGTGGTAACATGATGTTACATCTCGTCGTTTTCGTCGTTTTCGGAAGAGCCCCAAAAACGTACATGTGTACATTAATACACTAATGATAAATAAATATTTCTTACCGGTCCTGTTAAACGGATTTGGTTCAAACCTGTTACAGACCCTGGGTTCAATATTAAGATATGAAAATACGCTATGAAGTGCGGCTTCCATCAAAAAATCACTCACGTACGCAGTGGTTATACGGCATAAGTGGCATGAAAAATGTTTTTTCTATCACTTGGAAAATGCCTAATCCCTATCCATATATGAAAGGGCGACGCTTTTATCGCTCGTGGCCCGCTACTGGTATCGACAGATCACATTGTGCGGATAGAGGGGTGGTTGGCAAAGAGGGTTGGCGAGGAGAGCATGGCAAAGGAAAGGGATGTAGAGACTGAAGGATGAACGATGAGAAAGGAGATTAACGTAATAGAAACAGTATGAAAGTATTCATTATACGATGTAAAGGAAAATGTTTATGTGTTTTTTTAAACATTTTTACAATTTAAATGATCTTAGATTTTCACAGCAGCTGCCTTTTCGCTTTTGAATTTTAATAAATCTTTATATAATTTAAATAAAATAAGTCTACCTAATTTTTTGTAGACAAGAATTGGATATAACCCCCCTGGTCGTTTTCAATATGAATTTATTACAACAGAAATGAAGAATATTTTTTAGAAACGAATATAGAAATCTAGAGGCATTTAAAGGGCTGATGACCTGTCATTGGCTGGTTTAAGTGGCCACTTTACACATTTTGTAACACCTACAATTTCGCCTATTCTGAACATCTACTTTCGTTCATTTATTTCATCTGTTGATATTTGTGAAGTTAAAGAGCTAAAACCTTAAGGTTTTAAATATTGTATTAAAATATTTTCATGCGTTGCCTAGTATCTAGGTGAAATAACTCGGATAGAATGTCACCCGCATCAATAAAGGTTTTGGCTTTTTTACTTCGCAAAGATCAAGTTATGAAAGAATTGAAGGAATAAAGATGTTCGAAATAGGCGAAATTGTGGATGTTACACAGTTTGTAAAATGGCCACTTAAAACCGCTAATAACAGGTCATAATTCCTGTAAATGCAAATATTTATATTTAACCATTTATAAATGTTCTTCATCTCTGTTGTAATTAATTCTTTTTTTTTTTTTTTAAACTTTAAAAAAATATATACATCTCCTTTCTGCCCCTAATGATGTAAAGGGCGCCGTATTGATACACCCAACCCCATCGTATCTTAACATTTTCTTGTAACATCGAGGTAATATGATCAGTCTTAGGCTTCAAGTTCCAGTCTTCTATTTTTAAATAAAGATATCGTGTAGAAAATCAAAAGCTAGACTTCTTGAATAGTAGGCAAATGCGCCAACTATTGGACTATGAGGTTTTTTATTACCTGAAGATTTTCAGAGATATTACGCCTTGTGTTAAAATTTGTGATATTTTTTGAAAAAAAAAATAAACTTATCAACTCAACATATATTATAAATTAAACATGTTATTTTTTATATACTGAATTCAATATTGTTAATGTTTGCTATATATGTCTCCTAAAGTCGTCGGCACAGGTGACCCGTGTGACAACACATTATTTTTAATGTTTCGTATTTTATGTAACGCGTAAATGAGTAAATAAGTCTAGGCGTTTACGTGGCCTATGACCTGTCATTGTCTGATTTGAGAGGTCACTTTACACGCTGTGTAACATTTACCGTTCTGCTTATCTAACATCTATATTCCCTCGATTTATTCATGAAATTTTCCCAAAATTTGGGCAAATTTTAAAGGTTGTTAATTGATTTTCATTTTATTTATTGAATGATTTGCCTTTTCCGTGAATTTATTCTTCATGAATTCACTGTATTTTTTTTTTTTAATTTTAAGGTCGGCTGTTCAGTTTATTTGTTTGCGTTTTGTGAAATATAATCAGAATCGTGGACGAGTGTTTTTCGACAATGGTAAAAATTTCTAGTAAAAATCTCAGGTAAAAATCCTGATAAAGGAAATCAAGTGGAGAAAAAATCGCCTTGAAGTGTAATGTTTACCATGCCAATGGTTCGATTTCTGGGAATGTTGACTTGAAATAGTCGTTTTACTCTGCAATGTTTTACTGATCCTCTACTGACACCTGAAGCGTAAGACTGATCATCTTGCCTTCCTGCAATATGTTATCGAGATACACTGCGTTTACTTTCCCGATGAAGTGCCCAACGCATCATCAGGTGTGAATAAGGGTGATAATGATGTTAAGTTTATAACCATTGTGTTAAAACCACGAAGGTCTTGATAGTATTTCACTTATGTTAGGGTCCAATAATCTTTATCCGTTCTATGTACAAAAATAGCAGCGCCCAAGGCTTAGAATTCACATCGACCCTTGATCTTGATCAACTATTCACTGATATGGAAATTTTCACGTGGCCTTAGAACGGGACTCTATTGAAACTGAAAATCGAATCTATCAATAGAGGATTCTGTCCAAATATTAAATTTATTTACGAGTCCATTTCATTTGCTTGAGGTCCCGAGATCGATTCTTGACAGGATAAATAAATATCCGTATTTTTTATTGAAAATTTTTACATGAGCATTAAATAGAACAATTATTTAATTCCCACCAAACCGCAAAAGCAGTTTTTTTGCAAGAATTTCTCTCTTTACATGTTTTGTTAAAACAGTATAATAATTTTTACATAAAAATTTTAAATACATCAATAAAATTAAGTTAAAAAAAAATCATTAAAAGGTAACCAAGTCTTTTTAGATACCGAAATAAATGAAAAATTATAAACAAATACTTTTTTTAACACTTTAAATTGTTTGGTTTCCCTTTTTATTTTACTTAATAAACTTAGAATTTTAAAAAAATAATTTTTATAGCAAATTTTACCTAATTTTTATATTTATTGTATCACTATTCTTTTTTTCTTCCGGGAGTCTATTTACTATGCGTGGGAGTATATACGCTCTGGTCCTCTTTACATTCGCATTAGGAGCTTTTTTTTCCATGAAATTTCCTTTCACTTTTAAGCGCGTTTCATGCTTATGTCATATCGGCGTTTTGTAGAAATCCATGAATTCCTCTGTTACCAGGCGATAGTATATCATATTCTGTACCGTCAAAACTTTACACATAAAAAAATTGTAGTCATTTTAACATGTAATTATGTTGGTTTTACTTGCAAACATTTTAAGGAATCTAATTTGTGATTAATTTATTTTTGTTGTATATAAAATGTCGATGCATGTAGTTTAACTGCGCAGCATTCATTATAATGAAAACACTCACTCTAATCCTGAATCTGTTTATAAAGACTTGTGTCTTTCTTAATTTTCGCATATTCACTTTCATGAAAAAAAAACTAATTAGGTGATATTTTAATATTTCTTTATAATCTAACCGCGGAAAAAACAAAACAAAGAATCTTTAAAAGCTATCATTGTATTCTTCACTGCAATATTTTCAATTTGTGATCAATTTTTCAATTTTCCAGTATGACAGTGAAAGAATACAGTGTTAGTTAAAATTGAGACTGCGGCCGCATGCTCCATATCCCGCTTCGGAAAGAAAAAAGAACGTAGTAATACAAACAAATGAAACAACGACACAAAACCCAAATACATATAGAAAAAATTAGAAGAATTGGCCTTATTCAACATGCACTCAAGCAACCAAAGAAAAACAACACGTATACCAAAGCACATAAGTCAATCAAATTAATAAGACACTACTGGCTAAGTCCTAATACAGATCCTAACATGATCCCTATCAAACTCAGGCGAAATTACCACTCGTCATGACACTGATCCCCGCAAAAATTCTTACTGTCCAACAGTAGGAACAATCCCAGCAACATTTTATTGTCCCCGTAACTGGCACAAACGTAAGACTGATTACCTTACCTGTATTATATGCAATTGTAACACGTGAGATGGTGGTGAAAGACCACCAAGCTCATGAGTAGTTATCACCTTTATAATCTTGATGTTTTTTGTTGATATTTCTTGATAAAACTCCATAGTTAATGATTATGATAAAATTATAAATAAACTTATCAATGAAACTTCTTGGTTTAGTTTTACTTTTTATTATTTTGTCCAACGAGCGTTTTCACCTAAGAAGGCATCTTCAAGACTGGTGAATTGTTTACAACATTTACAGTTTTTATATTTTTTAATAGTATAAAAACTGTAAATGTTCTAAACAATTCACCAGTCTTGAAGATGCCTACTTAGGCGAAAACGCTCATTGGTCAAAATAATAAAAAGTATAAGTAAACCAAGAAGTTTCATTGATAAATTTATTTGTAATTTAATCATAATCATTACCTATATAATCATCCCTTTCAATCATAAAATAGAGATATGAAAGTTATCCTAGACGATTCAAAAGTTGTCTACTTGCGGATCAAAAGATATAATGTTGATATGTGTAGCTGTAAGGTAAGATAAAAAAAGACAATCGGTGATAATTTCCCTGTGTGCACCGTCCATTTCATTCAATAGCAATGGGACTCCCTAGAAAATAAGAAGTTGCATGGAATTATGCAAATAACAAAATATAATTATATAAAAAATAAAGTAATCTTCAAGTTTCAAACTATAAACAGGACTAAAATGTGAATTTTGTAAGTGAAATGCATGACCAGGTCATAAATAATTGAATAAAAACCAAGATACTGTAAATAATATTATTTAGATACGCTGCGTTTGATGTACGTACTCAGTACCCTATGCATCACTTGGTGTGGATATTGATATTACGATGATTGATTTTTAAAACAGACTTCTCAAAAGTCGGAATAATTAAGGAGTTCGCATTAGAAAATGTTTGAATAAGCTGAAAAAAAATAGTCTGAAAGGAAGTGTTGTGTCAAAGAATTTTTAAAAAAGGGCATTTTTTTCTTTCTAAAAGGGGGTGTAATTAATATGTAAGGGGTTCATATGCGTGTATTTAGATTACTATTTTTTTTCTAAAAAAGGAGTTAAATCAATATTTTAGAGGTTCATAAGCGTCTATTTAAGTAGGTAATTGTTTTGGTTTTATTTGGTTAAAATATTTTTAATCTTACCTATTTCTGATTTCAAAATGCAAAAAATTATGCATTCCTTAAATTTGACCACTTTTAAAGGCGAGACATTAAGGCTTTTTTCTTTTTGTCTATAGAAAAATATTATTTTTTTGCTTTTAGTCATTCTAACTTTGATTTACGTCAATGCTAAAAAGAAATCCGTAATTTTACTCAACACACATAAAAAAACGCTTTAATTTATCTCCTGTAAAGTGGTCCAATTTGAGTTACGCGTTGATGGATTGGCGTTAATGTTATATACATTAAAAGCAACTTATGGAGAAAATGGAAAAACTAAAAATTAAAAAACGTAAATAGCCACATTCCAAAAAACACTCCTCATTTATAGTTTAATTTTTATGTTTTTAATTATTGCATTTAAATAATTATACATAATCAATTCTATTGAAATAACTAGCCTGTATAAAGTCGCCACTATAACCAGTCAATCAGGTCGTAAACTATATAAATACCTAAAGTGTCTTTTTTTTTAATGTTGTCTATCTCTGTTGTAATATGTTAAGAGTCAACAAAGTCTTAACTATCGGGGGTATAAACCTATAAAATAAATTTGTTCATGGAAATAAAAATAAAAACGATTTCGTGTCGTCATTCCACCAAATATCAAAATGAGGTCATCTGAACATTAATCATGAAATAAAATATCAATACAAGAAAGTAATTCATTGTAATTTAAGTACAGTAACATATATATATCTCCGCGTCACGTCATCCAAATTATAACCCGGTCCGTGGCTGTCAGCGAGTTGTCTTTGTGATCTCTAGTATGGAGATAGAGTACTAACCTAGATGCTGAATGTTCTCTTTGGTAATTGTAATTCAGGACACGTTCTCTATATAAGCCAAGGATCACAGGCCGTGTTCCTGTTGTCATGTGGCTAAGACATTGAATCATGTGTGTTAGTAAATTTTCATATAAGGGCACCCGAACGTGTGTGGGAGGTTAATTCGCTGTGACGTATTTATGGAGTATATAAGGAACGGAGGCTTAGTCCTCTCGGGGCGGGGAATCGGTGTGATTAATAATTATATTATTGTCGACTAGATTTACCGTTGATGGGGATTATGCGAATCTATTCATATCAACAGACTAACGCTCGAATTAAACGTTTCAATGGGTGTAATGAATCGAAACGTTTATTTTTATTTATTTTATATTTTTTAACTGGCAAGTTCCGGTGATGTAACCTGATCTGATCTCCGAAAACGACAAAATATCGAATATCTTGAGACAAATATATAAAATATTCATTTGAGAGAATGAGATGTAATCTCATTAGATCACTAAGCAAGACGCACATATAGTTTTACTAAGATGAAAAGAGATAATTGTTATCAGGCGATCATTTCCTAACCTCAGTTTACCACACAGTGACGTGAGGCAGTTTTTTCAATCAAGTCAATCTGTTAGGGCTTCCATAAGCCTGTTGGTTTGCTTAAAAAAAATATATATTTATAAATCTTCACAACAAGCATAATGCGTTAAATTACTATTTAAGTACCTAGATAATTGTTTATAAAGAGCTTCAATATACTCAATCTTTAAATTCGTTTGAAAATACCGCCTTTTTTTTCTCTTTTTTTTATCGTGGTCGTGGTCCCGTTGCTAGTGTCTCGGACTCACGACTCAAAGGTCCGTAGTTTGAATCCTACTCTAACCAAATTTGATTCATATTTTCTAAAAGAACAACTAATAATACAACGTGTTGAAAATGGCCCTCAAAATTAAATACTTGGGTAAATAAATTATAAATTATGAAACAATTATCCGATTTCGTGTGCTTTTCATTTTTATTTAATAAATAAAATGAACGAAGTTCTCAACTAAGTATTTGATTTAAATATTAAAATTTTAATATGGTGTTTTACAAAATAAACGCTTACTCAATAAATAATCGAAACAGTATTTTAACTTGTACATTAAAACATGGAAACGCGTCAACGAAGCTGACGCATTTTTTACCGAGTAACTTTCTATCTAATTTGCTTGTAGATTTTGTACCAGACGAGCTCATCAGAATATATTTGTTCAGCGGTTTGACACCGTTCGTTCCCTTTCCCCCTTGATAAAGTTTATAAATTGTGTTATTAATTTCCGGGGCAAGTTGCCCACTCCTTCCCCTAGCGCCCCCCCTCGCTAGGAGTTTTTCATAACAATTCCTCTCTGCGAGATCCTCTCCACCAACTTATTCCTAGGTCCTCGCTGGTTCTATAGTCATTTGCTTTAATTAAAAAGCAAAACGTGCTGCCTATAGCGCCGGAACCGGTCAAAGCAATGGCGTGGCAGCCAATTATAACAAAAATAGCTTGATAGCCTAAGAATCATCTTATTTTTTTTTAAATATAAAAGTAATTTTAAATCTCATCATCTTTATATACGTAAAAAGAGACATCAATTAAACAACTTTTTACGGACAATTTAACGTAGTTATGCAGAAAACAGCCAGCCATAGAAAAGTGAAACTGATATAATAGTACCTTTGTGAAAAGAGTGAATAAACAAAACTTCACAACATTTGGAATGTTTTTGATTTTAACAAATACCAAACAAGGAATATGTTAGTTTTTTTTTACATTTCAAACAAGAATTTAACTATGTATTTGACCAGTTTTAATGATTTTTAAATTCGTTAAGATTTTCTAGCACTGCGGGTGTTTTCTGCTAACTGAGGAATACCGTTTTTGTGATTGATACCATTTTCAGAAGGTGATTAAAACAACTTTTTGTATGAAAACAGTCTGGCTGTTTTCAACAGAACATAAAATTGACTTTACTGCACCCGATAACATCAATATCTCATTTTTTCAAAATTGTGGACTGACGGCTTTCTGCATAACTACGTTCAATTATCATTCCATTTTCGCAACCTAGCTGGAGTATATGGTGTCTACGAAGATCCTCCAAGCATCTCTGTCGGCTGCCAGCTCCTGTGCATTCTCCCACGTTAGGTTTACATCCCGTTATTCTGACACGAACTGCCCACGAACAGTCAGCAGTGGACGTTCAGGAGAACCTGATGCCTTGTAAAGTAGACAAGCGTAGTTAAGGCTCTCAGGATGCATTCGCAGTACAAGGCCAAGCTAACCGTATCGCCTTCACTCGATTACAGTTTTACTGTAATTGGTTCCGTCCGTTATCTTATTACTTCATTCCTTACAAAGTCAAACCATCGCACACCCAAAATTCTTTTGTGACATCTTTTCTTGAAACTCAGAATTTCGCTCTTTTGGGCCCTAGTAAGGTGTCACAATTCGTATCCGTAGAGAATAATATGTGTTATGCAGGCGTTATATAGGCGGCATTTAGTTTTCAATAAGTAAATATCTAATCTCCAGACTGCCTTCATACTGTTGGATTTGACACCTGCTATTCCTAGCCGCTCTTCTAGTTCTTGGTGAAAGCTGCCATTTTCTGTAACATACTCGTATACCTTACTCTCAGGTATTTGAAACTCTCGACCCTTTCAATGACTTGGTTTGACAGAGTCAGGGAATTTTAGGCATCAAGGCATGAAGTATTTTTTTTTGTATTTGTTTATTTTTCCATACACATATTATTTACAAAGAAACATAATTACAAAAATACACTTTAGAAAAATACATCTTAAAATTAAGCTATTAAATGAATTGGAAAAAATGCCCACAAAGACTTTAGCGTCTGAGCGTGGGCCATTCCTTTTTTAATTATTAAAAAGTTAATAGCATATATATATTGTATAAAATGAACATGAAAAAAAAGAAAAGAAAAACTAAATTAAAATATGCTGATATTACGAAAACATGTTATTTTTGCAGAATGCATTTATTTTTAATTTTAATTATTTTTTTAAGAATGTGTCTTTCTTTCCTTTCATGCTGATTCAAGACCTCAAACATACTTTATAATGTACCAGTGATTTGATGTTTTGTAGTTCCTTGGTTAGAAAATTGAAGGATCTTGAACCAACATGTGAGGAGTGCCTCTGTGCGAACTAAGTTCTGCATCCTGAAACTGACAGTACACTATCGGAACTATTACTAATACGATTTAAATTATGACTAAAAAAATTTATATTCAAGTAAACTGAAATATATTTAATTTTCTAAAACTAAGGAGTCCACTCTCTACGCATAATTAATTACTAGGAAATAATCTATGTTTTTTTGTAAATTATTTAAATTATATTTTTCTGTGCAATTTCGATTGAGCGCGCGTCCAAGACTCCTCCCCACCTTATAATACCATATGTTATCGAAGACTGAATTGAAGCGTTTGATACATTTTTTCTTCGGTTAAGATATTTTTCAGTCTTTGGCAAACATAAGATAAATATCTGAGTTTATCTGTTGGTTTACCTATATGTGTTTCCCAAGTAGTAGTCAATAATCTATGCACTCGTATATACCCAAATATTTATAGCTTTCTTTGTAGCACTTATTACAAATATCAACATTCCATTTTAAATCATGGATTTTTATTGACAAATTCTGTGAAAGGTCACTTTTGTTTGAAATTTGAAAAGGCAAATACATGTTTTTTTTCTTGATTTAAACTAAGTAAATTTGTTTCAAGCCAGTTATTAACTCTCGTAATACTTTTTGTAGCGTCATTAAAGGTTGATTTATTATTATCAGATTATTAGATTTTTATATGAAATATATATTATTATATTATTACACAGTATATGGGTTTGTAAAATATCGATTTTTAAACCCATGCATGGGGAGTCCTTGTTTATGGTATAAACAGTGGCCTGCAGGCCCTTGACCAAATCTTCACATTTAACCGCATCAAAAAATATTTTAGAATAGCTGGTCTATAATATATAATTAAATGGTATATCTCTGCAAATAGACACGTTGTGACGGCACTATTCGCGAAGGCTTTCAAAAGTAAATGAGACGTACATGTTTTGGGAGCATCTAAGATAAGAAAGAGGCATATCAGCTATTGCTGCCTGCCTTAGTAATAATGATAGTAAAAATGACACGCCCTTTTTTTAGACCAAAAAGCCAAACAATACGACGGCGTAACGCCACTGAACGCTTCCAAACCCGTATGAGGGTGTTTCGGTTTAATAAAGAAAATGGCAATAGGGCTGTTTCACCCACGGCACACGTATCCGTCCATCCACATCCAGAGAGCGGCCAAAGTTCGGCACGCCATCCAAACGTTATTGGTTCCAAATAATGACAGCCCGAGTCGTGTTTTTATCTCCCCGCGTTAAAAAGTATCGACGGGATAACCGGACATGATTACTCTCTCTCGTGTGTTTGGGATGGAACTCCGCACACGTCTACGTGTAAATAGAATCACGTAAAAGTGAAACGTCATTGTTTCTCAGTAATTTCACGTTTAACGAGATATGCCGCGTTAATGCTTCGCTTTTTGGCAGGTTTCATCGTAGGATCGAGAAAAATGCGAAATTGGAAAATTCTTTTTACTAATATTCTGTTTTTAAATTATGAATGAGATTTTTGAACCCTTCAAAATTACAGAAGTGATGTTAATTCTATTTTAATAGTATTTTTTTTTTTTTTAATCATTGCACTTATTTTTTTATACGGAAAAATTATCGTTTATATTTTTTTATTTTATTTTTCACAATATGACAAGTCAATATGTAGGTTTGATATTTATTTTTTTTTTTTTTATCTTATATTTAAAAGTATTTTAGTATTGACAAACATGAACCTAAAAATAGTAATGTCTCTGTGATTCAGAAAACTTAAGGTTAATGTCTCTTTGATTCCTAATTTACCAGATTAATTGGTTTCGGGAAAAATTAAATAGAAGAGATTTGAGATTTATAGTGAAAAATAATGATTTTGTCCCAAAATTAAAATGATATTCAAATTAATATTTGGTGCACTAATTTTGCATCATAAATAATATAACTTACCCTTAAGTTTGTATTAAGTTATTCAAATAATTGAAACACAAATTTTACAAGCACACTTGTCATTTGATAATATTAAAAAAATTTAGTGTTAATTTATTATTAAGCCTTGACAGAGGGGAACTATGGTGTTCTTAAACTGGTTGGCATATTTATTTATTTGAGTGATTTTATCCAAAATAAAAAGGTAGTTATATTATTCAAAATTGTATTGGCTAGTAATTACAATAAAAATGCGAAATATGTCAAATTTTGCCAACAAAAATATGAAACATAATGCATTTCTTTATAATACCAATTTGAGATGGAACTTGTACGCTTGAATAAATTGTTTCACTACCTTTTTTCATCAAACTGTATGAATATTTTACGGAAAGTCGACATTCATCGTAATCCCCGCAATATATTACCAAGGATCAAGTAAAAACTACCCAAAATGTAAATGTAAACATGTAAGAAATATACTCCCGTATTCCGGGAATATCGGGGAGATCACGCATCAGAAGTAGGCTTTTCCTTTGTAAATCAGCCCCCATCGCGCGGTCGGATCAGGAGGCAGACATTCCAAAACAAATGGGCATTTATGTGCCCAGTACCAACTTTGTCATTTGTTATCCTACGTTCATGCTCGCCTTGTGGCACGGGAACTATATTGAAACGTCACCTATTCTCATACAGACAAGTAAAAATTTAACAAATATTACGGAATATCTTCAACCAAATCCACCATTGTGAACTTTTATTATATTTGTTACAATGTTAAGATATATAAAAAATAATCACATGAGTGTTTTATTAAAGGACAGATGACAAAAATATAATTACAACTGGTTTGCAAAACAGTGCTTCTTGTGTAAAAGCGCTCGTTCGTCAAATTAAATAAAAGTGCAACTAAACCGAGAAGTTTTATTGATAATTTTATTCATAACTTTATCTTAATCATTAAATATGAAGTTTTATCAATAAATATTTACAAAAAACCTCAAAATTAATAAAACACTAAAATTTGTCATTCCTTTAAACTTCTATTTAAACAGTTTTTACATCGGGTGCTCAGACATTAAAAAAAAGATGTCCGAACCAATTTTTCCAGATCTGCTCCAATTCAATACTAAAGGAAATTTATAATTTCTGTTTTTATTTTTTATACGTTTTATACTCTAATAATATGAAGGCGCCATCATCGTTTTTCGTAATAATTCCCTTTTCGCACCTAATAGTGCATAAGGCACTACATTGGTTTACCAATCGGAGCGTATCTTGATCATTTTTGCAACATAAAGGTAAGGTGATCAGTCGTACGCTTAAAGTACCAGTCTAGAGACTATAAAATATTCTAGTCTAAAAACACCCTTTCAAATAATATTTCATATCGACCAGAACTATAACTTTGTAAGTCACTCTCCAATCACAAAGTTAGTCTCTTTTTTGGAGAGTTACAGTTATAACATTTACTAGATATATAAAATTAGATTTGGATGTAATAAAAAAAAAACATGTACCATTTATGAAATATATTGATAAATAAAATGAAATATTAAATGTCAAAAAGGCAAATGCGTTGACCATTACACCACGAGGCCGACAGATAGAAATTGAATATATGTATGAATAGTGTTTCAAACCATGGTTGTTACTTATACTTTGAAATTGGCATCATCATACATGTATGTAATAAAAAGTAAATTATTAATTGTCCTCGCTCGTATTACCCTTTTGAACCCTTTATAAAATGAAAAAAATAAGTAAATAAATATTTAAAAATAGTACGCATCAATAGATCGTGTAACAAAACTCGCGTGAACAAAAATATTGTAATCGAAACTTTTAGAAACAAAACCGTTTGATATTTAAGATACTTTCAAAATTACGAACAAAAGCTTCCCTTTCTATCAACTTAATCGAATTTCTATTTCAAAAACTTTGTTGTAAGGACGCGTCTCCGATATACCCATGTGAACAAATTTATGTCTCATTTTAGAAACTCTCAAATAAAGATAACAGGGATTCACTTCAATCGAGTTATTTTTATAAACTTCTTTATAGATTTTATGTAAAATTACCTTTTCAAAGTAACCAAATTTTCAAATAACTGTTTCATATATTTAGGAAAGTAAAAGTTTGTCATTATCTTACAAAATTATGAATCCAGGGAGCGATTACAATGGGAAGTTAACAGATTCATTTTAAATTGTCTTAACCACTGATTTTCCAGAAATGTCCCGAGTTATTGGTTTGTTTTCATGCACCTAATGTAACTCCATAAGAAATAATCTAATAGCGTCAAATCACAAGATCGTGGAGGCCAATTTACTAACAGCAACATTTCTGGAAATATTATTGTCGCCTAACTTGTATATAGGTTTGGCGAACTACAACAATCGAAAGTTTTATCGCAATAAAATAAATCATTATTTCATTAAAAAAATAAAGTAGATGCTACCGTCGACCAGTGTCATTTTTCGCCCAGCTATCACTTTCGGGCGGTAATGGAAACAGTTTTCACATTGTATCATAAATCGTTTTCCCTTAGAGATTGGCGCACTATATCGGGGGTCTAGGGGACCGACTACCCGGTACTGGCCACCGGGTAGGCTCTATTGGTCAGTCAGACAGACCCCTGGGACCTTTCATGTCGAAGCGAATCGATGGTTTTATTGGCCGAACCGCGAGTACTTTCCTGCCAAATGTATGTAGATATAAAGATGTACAGTATATCTACGTACATTACGTAACGTATGAAATTTTTACGTACCAAATATTAAAAAGTCTAACCAAAGGATTTTGTGGAAATAAGTTTTCTTAGGACTCGATCTTACCCCCAAATGAAACAAAAATCAAGAGTTGGAAGAATTGAAAAAATGCTAATGTTCAAACATAGAATGAATGTTACACAAGGTGTAAAGTAGCCACTTAAATCAGCCGATGACAGTTCTTAAACCCTATTAATTGCTTGACTTTTGTATTCTCTGCTCTGAAATGTGCATAGAATTGAGAATAATCCAGAAACCGCATACGAGCATCAAACAGAAGGCGACTAAACTACTCATAAATAAGTAGTTTTACTTTTTGATCCATAAGTTTCTTTGTAGACGTCCCTCAGTACGCAACTCCTGATTTGAATTCAACTATGCCGTGTTGTGTCTTTTTAAAGTGTTGAAATACTGCTAAGATCTTAAAGAAAGAGGATGGGATCACATTTTATGTGTAATTACCAAATGAATGTGTGAGTAGCAAATAAATTACTTAAAAAATTAATTATTTTTCCATCTGTCAGATTGTCGAAAATAAAAAAATTGACATTTCGTTAGTGTTGCCAGGGTAGTAAATTTGTTAACCCTACTTTGCTCATCTAATAAGAGAACTTATGAAAATTGGACCTCGGATTGAACAACTCTGTGGTGGACATTTGACTGACATTATCTTTAAATTATCAAATATTATTGGACATAATATGAAAATATCCCTTTTATGTCAAATAAAATTTGTTTTATATTTTAAGTTCAAAGTTCATTAATTTAATTACTCTTATTAAATGACCCTTTACTTATCTACTCTGTTGTGTCGAGCAATATTTCCGCGTGCACAATAAAATTTCAAAGAAATAACAGATTGCTTTTTTTTACCTTACATTTGTGTTATGATTATTATTATTTTTTCCATCATGCAACATTACGCGGCGACATCACGAATGCGCGCGGCGAAAGTGGGGCATAATGGGGGAATTATTGGACACAGTCCGATGTGTTCAAATATGATTCTACGCTCCTTTTGGACTATTGTTAATTCTATGATTATCTTTGTGTTATTTTTTACAGAATTTTTCTCGTTGGGCATAACTTAACTATTTTCTGTTGTTTGAAATACATAGATACTACGAACATTATTATCTGTACTTAAATATCGTATTATTTTCAATGTTCAGTAAATTTGTTTGTCGTTTAAATGTATGCGACAAATTTAAATTGTTTTAAAACAAAACAATAGGAAAAAATCACTTTTTTTACATTTTTAAAGCAATAAATGTCCAGTACATTTTTTTTTTTTTATTTGTAATTTTGGATTCCCACAAAAACTGTCATTCCATTGGCCACGCCCTTAATACGTCATGATTTATGTTTATTTGTTCCTGGCCATTGAAATTTGTTTAGAACATCATCACACATCTTGACGTCACAGCAATTAATCCCAATTACGTCACGTTTTTCTACTAACGTATTTTTAGTTTTAAAAAAAATACATTTATGTGTGAAAACATTTCTCCGAAATATTTACATTGATTTTGAAAATACAAATAATTATTCTAAATCCATTTCATATATTTTTATTGGTATTCGTAGTATGTGATATTTCTCTATTGACAATCTTCATTGCTAGTTAATAACATTTTAACACAAACAAAAATCAGTCAATATTAATCACGGTGAATATACACTCATAAATTATACGAGTATCATGGATTAGTATCTTGTGACAAAAGATATTTACGTTCATAAATTAAAGTTAATAATTTAATTCAATAAAGAAACACAAACACATAGAATAAACCAATAACTTAAAAGATCACCAAGAGTTCTATTCTCAAGGGTATGTACTGCCACCTCCAATCAAACAAAAGAGTTGAAAAACTTTTTATTGACTTGAGGATAAGGGCTGAAGTAACTTAAAAATAATTTAATCAGCGAGATAAAAACGCCCTATCGCTGTTCCTTTGTACTAAAAACATAAAACCCAGAAATGGAGCAGTTCCATATATGCCATTACGTAGTTGCACATATCCCTAAAGACCGACTAAACTTTGCCGTATTTTTTGGTTATTTATGACGAATTTCTCCCGGGCTTTTAAAATAACAATATTTTAATGGCAACACACGAAAACTCTCACTATTATAAACCTCAGGCTGTTTCGTTATTTTTTTGCAGTTACTTTTACAAAAGTGTAAATCAGGGTATTATTTTATATAAAGTCGTAGTATCGGTCGATGTTCTTTGTTCTTGCAATTTAGTTAATTTCAGAGAATCTGGATTTTTTTATAATTTAATTGATAACTAGAAAAACCCATTTAAAAATAAATATATCTAAGAAACTCATTCTGAATTCTCTCAATAGAATCTGATAAAGTAATTTGATAAGGTGACCATATTGGAGAATTATAATCCAGTTGGCTCCTAACTAGAGATCTATAAAGATATTTCAATGTATTTATATTATTAAAACCTTTTCCGCGTTGTGACATCGTATGCGTTAGTAATAAGTAAGTATATTATACACGTTACCGGCCGCTATGATAATATAATGTGTAACGGTGCAATCGACATTTGTAATCTGTATTCTAGTGTACATTCATTTTGGTATCAAGGAAAATTATTTATAATGACTTGTTTTCGAATTTTTTGAGGAAGTCCCTGATTGGACTTTTGAAAAAAATAATAAAATGTGTCGGCGCTTTTGACGTAATAAAGCTCATTCGAAATCAAGTGAGGGTTATCACTAGAGCCCGCCCAGGGCACTGCAGTTTGAACAAACACCTTGCTGGAATGAACCTTTCTGAATCTTCTGAATGTAAGTTCTGCAATGCAGATGAGGAAACGCCTATACACATTATATGTGAATGTAAAGCTTTACATTATAAAAGGAGCCTCATCCTCGGAGGACCACGGGTTAAACTTGAGGATGTTAAAGAGCTCGCCCTCTTCCTAGAAGTTTGATACCTAACGGATCTGGGCTTGCAAGAGAAGATTTAACAAAATGTAAACTCTCGCCTTTAATACAGTTGCCAAGCTATAAACTTGGGCATGGGGGGCAAGAACTATTCACGGGGCCCCTTAACAACAAATCTTCACAGGTCGTAGTGTAAGAATAATAATTTTAGACAAAAAATCAAAAAAGATGAATTGTGTAACTAAAAACTGTTTGCTCGGCATTCATTTTTAGTATTAACTAAACAATGTCTAAAAAATCGTTCACGGATATGCATTATTGCATGGTACGAACGGATCACTTTTAAGTCCAAGAAATTAAAAATAATCGTTTATTAACAAATCATTTTTATGAAAAGAAAATTTATTTTTGATGTTTATGTGAAAGGTGAACGTCAAAATAATATTTTCTTACGGGTATAAACTGCTTTTTTGCAGCTCCTGGAATGCAAAGATACACTGTTCAAACATTTCGAATAATAAACTCATTAAAGAAACTAGAAATAAATTCAAAATATCTAATGAACATCGTTAGTTATATATTTACCTAACGTTTTCACATAAAGTTCTTTATACGCTATTAAAATAAATTATCCTAAATAATTTTGTCGATAGCGTAATCCTTTTTTTTTAAATCAATCAGCTTAATCTTTAAAGCGTGATTACTTATCTTTAAAATTCAATTAGCTTCGCATTATACGTTCTCGAAATAACGATCAACCTATCTTTATTATACTTACCCGGGATTCAACATTTTAATCTCAGCTTATTAGTAGCACGCCTTTCAAATCTTGGGCATTTCATCTTCTCCCGAGTAAGTTTGACGCTGTATGCCAAATCTTTAAACACGATCTATTCAAATATCGCTGTTACGCTTGATCATATTACCTTTTTCTTCATTTTCGTACACTAAAGTCTAGTCTCTTAACCTAGCTTCGTCGAATTTTTAATAAATATACATACATACATTCGAGTACATTTTATATTTCAACCACTATCTACCTGGATAATAATCTACGCAATTTTTTTTATTTATGTTAAAATAAAATATGTACATATATAAAGCAACAAAAATCACAAATTTACAAAAAATATAAGCTATCTTGAAACTGTTTTTATGGATTTTTTTATCTTATATCTACTTTAAAAGTTGTATACATGGCATACACAATAGGATTTGTTTTAAGAAAATAAACACATAATCTTGATTTTTTCAAATAGCACGAACGTACGTACAAATATACAGATACATTTATATACATGCACATATATATCGGTAGTCACATGGCAGAAAAGACCATCTGTATTTTTGTCTATGTTTCAGTTTTTAAAAGTCTTAATCAATATTTCAGTAAATACAAAATGTATACAATGTTTAAAATGTATACAATAAATACAATGTTTCAATTTTTAAAAGTTTTAATCAATTTTTCAGAAAAAAAAATATTATTGAAAAGTAACACTTAAATATTTTAGTTTGTGGATTAAAGTCTTGAAATTGAGACGTATTTCAGCTCTCCTGAACATTTTTTTAAAATAACAGATGGTCCCTTCTACCATTTGACTATCGATATATATGTAAGTATATTTATACATATACACATTAAAACGCATATACATATACTTAATATAGTATGACAGCAAATTTACGACTAAGTTTTTTGCATGTTTTTCAAAGATGTGATCGTAAAACTTCTCATGTATATCGTGTACCTAGTTAATAAAATATATAATTTAGGAGCGAATAAGGGTGCATATCTTTTTTCAAATTTTGATTGACATAGGAGTACGTAAATTTTAGGCTTAAGCCTATAACTGTTTCATACATTGCTTTCACACTTATGAATCATCGACAGTCTCTATCAGTTCAGATCCCAACTAAAATCTCACTTCTTTTGTTTATCATACCCTCAATTTAAAAATCAAATAGTGTAAAATGTAATTTTGACTTTTTTAGAATTCCAATGATGTAAATCAGCCAAATATGATTACCATTATTCTAGATGCAGGTTCAGAAAATGTAATAATTATATTATTAAGCCTTACCTCTGAATAAAACCACCAGTGGAATTTATATCAATTATTACATACAAAAAACAAAGACAAAATTAATTAAAAATACTTTTTTAATGTTTTAAAGGAGAAATATGATACTAAAAATATTCATTTATTACCATTAAGACAGATTCCGGTTACCTTTGCAGGACATTAATGGTACGTTTAAAATTGTAAGTGAAATATTTAAACAATGCTTAACTTAAAAGAACCTTTTATGCATGAAATTTAAAAGATAGCTGTTTATAAAAAAATGACAAACTGTTACCTACGAAACCACAACCCGTCTTTTTCAAATTAGTTTTTTTTAAATAATGAAAATGATTAATTTACGTACGATAACATAGTCTAGCAGATAAAACACAATTATTTCAGTACAACAAGCAACGCACGCTGTACGTAAAGGATCTTGTTACACCCGTATATATAATTTATCCCTATGCCAAAACTTTTCTTCTCTAATAAGGGTAGGTTTCAGGTTTCGTTCACCTTAGTCTGAACATAAAACTTCTTACATGTAAATTAATTAAGGTTATTTACCCAGAATTGTCACAATGAACAACTCGCAAAAAGGGCAAGTCGTACCAAATAATGAAACTGACTAACATGCGAGTATATTTTTCATTTTGGTAACAGTTTTTATATCCATTTGCGCCACTTATTTTTCTGTTACACATATACAGAGGGCACTCAATTTATTTAACTCGTGGATAATTTTTACGTTTTGTAGTCTAGTACACCGAAATTTGTTTTCCTTGGCACAATAATAGAACCAGTGATAATAATCGTGTCCTATCGCTGAAATACTACTACTAAAAAACTACTTTTAATAAAACAACAAAATATTAACGATATAAAAAAAATATGTGTATTGAACAACATTCAAAACTCGTTATCATACTTATCCCGATGGTGCATAAGATACTGCATTGGTGCACCAAATGCAGCGTTTCTCAAACATCTGTTACATGACAGTAAGATGATTAGTTTTAGGTATCCAGTGACAGTCTAAGGACAGTAAAATAATGAAGCAAAGATACTTCCTCCACATACCGGAAACCATTTTAAAGATCGTAGGCCTTTCTATCGGGTTCACTCATAAAAAACGATATATTAATAAACGAGTTCCATTCTAAACATTTTCCGTTTCATAAATGCAGTTTTAATTCAATTTTATTATTATATAACTCTCTTTTACTGAAAAGAGCAATAAAAGCAGTGAAATATTGCAGTGTTAATTCACTTCATGCATAAATATTTTACGTATACCCTGCCAGGAATCAAACCTGGTACCTCTGTCATGGTAAGCGATTGCGCCAACCGTTAAACCACGAGGCCGACTTTTCTTCACTTAATTCATTTTTCGGGTTTTTTTTCTGAGAGTAGTAATCAAATGAAAAACGCTCATCTAGGATTTTGGTTCTATTTCACACGGAATACTGTATTTTTAATCCGCCCGGACACAGAAATTATGCCGAGCATTATTTTTATGTTCAGGATTATACGGCGGCCTCCGTGGTGTAGTGTTCAAGACGATTGACTCACACATGAAAGCTTCCAGGTTCGATTCCCGGTGAGAACAAAATATGTAATTTTTCTCAAGCCGGAGTGTTCTGTGATATAATTTACCACTGTAATTGGGCCTCCTGGCCTGTTGTGGTGCAAAAAAAAAAAAATAACCTTAGGAATGCATCAACAATCAACATAAACTGTTCAACATTCCAATATACGGGACCAACCTGCCAATGATTATCTTTGATTAAAACAATATATCTTTGGACATGGACATTTTTTCACGTCTCTGAGGGAGTTTTTGGATACAAAATTCTCTTGTACTTTTAACTTATTCTCAAGACATTATATGACCCTGAAAGTTATTTTTATGTATACATAATTTTAATGACTTTTTTATTATTACATAAAAAAATGTCGTGGTATACTCCAAACAAAGATTATTCATAAGAAACTACAGTTAGTACTAGTATTGAGTCTAATAAAATGAGCACCCTCTGTTCGTACGTAAAAGAACAAAAGATCCATACAATGGAATATGTGTAGGTAGGTTTGTTGTTTGTATGTGTAGGTAGGTTTGTTTGTAAGGACAGCTCTACTTTTTATTACTGGGTCCATACAAATGTCCCGTTCTTCGTAAACAAAAAAATCATATCCGTTAGAGTTTTATTGAGAAAGTTGACATTTCCTTTGAAAAGAATACAGAAAAGATTTTACTCTGTTAGTTCTCGCCAGAAATAACAAGATACAAAAATATATGAAACCAAGAAACAACAAGATTTCAAAAATTTGGTTCAATAAAAGACTTATATTATTTTCGTCATTTTGTCTTTGTTGAAATTTCAAGGACGTAACCTATGTGAAATAAATTCACCACAATTTATTTATTAATATTTTTCTCTTACAAACTATAATTAATAATAAAAATAATGTGACCTCACTGGGGTTACCCGTGCCGAGGACACTCAACAATATACTTGTTGAAATATTTTTACATTAGAGAATAAACAAAAAAGACTAACTTAATAAACAGAGATAATTAACAAAATATTCACAGTTTTGAAAACTAGGTATATATGTACATCTATATTATTTATATTACAAAACGCACAATAAAAATAACAAAAACCTAACATAAGCTATTCACTTGTGGAGTGGTTGATTCAATATTGGTTTGGGCAAATGAGACAATCCAGTTTACTTTCACCTAGTTCCACTATCAATTTTTATAGACTTTTTAAACATTTTCTCGTTACCAATTGTTTTAATAGATAGTGGAAGTAGGTTATAGATTTTAATTTAAAAATACTCAAAATCCCTTTGTCCGAAAGTGGTTTTACTTTGTATTTGTTAAGTTGTCTTTGTGTTGAGGATCTAGTGATTATATTATATGTTTGTGATATATTGTAGGGGTTATGTCTTTCATTTGAGTAAGAGTAGTTTTTGAATCTTTAAGTGAATATTGTTTTAGCGTATCAAATTTCAAATACATCGAAGGTGTGTTGTACTTACGTTTTTTGGCAGCAAAAATAAATGACATCTTACCTGAAACAATAAATAAAAAGGTTGGTTTAATATGTACATTGTTTAGATAAGATTTATTTATTTATGACAAAATACATCTTTTTAACTTTACATATTTTATTTGTACGAAATATTCTCAATCATCAAAAATACTGGTATGAGGGGATATAATTATATTATGACAATAGTTTTAAAGTCGATATAACTCGTCATGTAATAGGTGTTTTTTTACGTATACGTTTTGTATATTTTTTTGGTAATTAGAATGTGAATTGTAGAACTAAATTGCTGTATACACAAAACTGTTTTGTTTTCTGTTAGTCCTACGTTGTTGTGTACTAAATTATTTGACGCTCCTGTATTTCTTTGATGTTTATTGTAGTTAAAATTTTATTTTTCATTTATCTTTATTTTATTCTTTATCATCTTAAATATCATCTTTACGTGTTTTGTGTAAATTAATTCATCTAAATTGAATATTTTTGTTATTTGATATAAATCTGTAGTTCTAAAAAATGTATGTTACTTTATGTGCTTAATTCATTGTCCTTTTAACTGATTCTTGCATTTGTTTACTACATCTATAAAGAAAGTTTATTTGTTTTTATTCATTAAAAATTACATTTATTTACAAATTCATGAAGTTATTATGGCTCTTTGGGTTGTGCCCGTGTTAGGCCATAATAATCAACAAGTATCAAAAATTACATTATTATTCCGTTATTTATCCTATATAATATCTGTAAAACACGGAGTCTTCATTTTTTGCTAGATTGAAGTTAAAAATGCACAAAATTATTGTAATTTTATTTTAAACGTGAATAAAACACGAAAGCCCACTTTCGTCGAAAAATGCATTTTTAAGTTGAAATTGAAATCTGAAGTCCACTTTGTTTTAATGCAAAAAACATAAGTAGTTCAAGATAAGCTAATTTAAGTACGATTGTAATCAAGAAAATTATTATTTAACATTGAAAGATCTATACAGATTGAAATTATCTCATTTGCTTCAAAAGTTATGATGATTTGAGAATCGAATAATCACAAAATCCTGTTTCCTGAACGTTTTTTTTTTTTTTATAAAAAGAAATATTTGCGTTCTTATGATTTGCCCAAATATTTAATTTTGAGGGCCATTTTCAACGAGTTGTAAATAACTCACTATGAGAAAATGGAATCAAGTTGGGGTAAAGTGGGATTCGAACCACGGAACTTTGGTCCGTGAGTCCGAGACACTAGCCGCAGGACCACAACCCGATCATTTCGTTTAACATGACTCCTGTGGTTTTTCCTTTAAGGCACAGATATTTGTCGTAATATACTCGTATATCGATTTTTACTAATTATTCTTCCCAACTCAACACAGGACTTTTGGTCTCATGAACTTGGGACTTATGTCTCAAAAATGTGTTATAAACCATTTATAAGTAAAAAATCGGGTTGTGGTCCCGTGGCTAGTGTCTCGGACTCACGGATCAAAGGTCCGTAGTCAAATCCCACTCTACCCCAACTTGATTCCAATTTTTTCATAGTGAAATATTTACAACTCGTTCAAAATGTCCCTCAAAATAATAATGTTTGTGTTAGTTAGAAGGCAAATATTTTTAATTTTTTTTCTTTAAATAAAAATATTTTAAATAATTATTTTTCATAGAGAAAACTTTATTTTATTTTGTAGATAAATGTTTACTTCTCATTGAAATACGGTCCCAGAAGTAACAAATGGAAAATCGGAGAAAATATTGGACATTATTTATCATAAATCACAAGCCACGTCACCTTGCTACTGACAGGCAGTTTCTAGTTGCTTGTTAGCTGTTTCTACAACAAGAACAATATTGTTCAGAGCGTGACGTCAGGTCACGCTGTATGAGTACTGAGCAGATTACTAAATACTTTGATAACTACTACTAGCAAATCATACATGTAAAAGTAACTTAACACATCCTTTTAAGTAATTTGTAAATTGTGTTATTTTTTCAATATTAAAACAGCGGGTTGTTTAGTTAGTACGCAGGTAATAACGTTTTTATAATCATCATCATTCCCCTTGCAGTACCTAGTTGTGCATGGACCACTGCATATGTGTAAACCAAATGCAGCGTAATAAGATCATTTGTTACATAATGTTAGGTTTTCGTATATAGTTCCAAGAGTCTTCAATTAATTTTTAATAAATAAATAAAAAAATACACCAACTACTACATAGCAAAATGTATTTATCTTCATTTGATTTCCTTACTAAGAAATTTCACCTAAGAGTAGCCATCGAGTCAAAAACCCTCAATGACTACTACCATATCGAAATTCTTAAACAGGAAACCTAGTGGAGTCATTTAAGTCCACAATTTTTAGGTTCTAAGTTCGATTTTAGGTAGGGTGGAAGTGAAATATTAGTTTTAATGGTGGTTCTACACTGCAATATATAAATGTTCCTGAACTAGCGCCTGAAGCATAAGAATGATCACTTTATTTTTTATATAACAAAAATAATGTAAATGGGCTGCAATTGTAGTCCCAATACAGTGCCCTATGCACCACTAGGCGTGGAAAAGAAAATGGAAAAGACGATGATGATTGTAAATCTGGTAGGCTTTAATTCAATAATCTTTATTAAATTATCGAAAGTTTGATTTATAGCGTCTTTTATGATGTGATGGGTTTTGATCAGTAAAATTCATAAATATACTGGTCGCCAGATAGGAACGCCTATGTTTAGGCATCTTTTACAACTTGGCCACAACACAAGTGTAGGTATTCTTATCTGGCGGCCACTTTACTTACTAAATTTAAGTGCAAAGTACCAACATATGCCAGGCCAGTAAGTACTTCTTTGAATTTATGACGTGTTGCCAAATGGGAAATTCCCAGTCGAAAATAAGAAATTTAAACATAAAACTATTTTAAATAAGACAACATCGTTTTTAACCACTAATTTTTATTTTCCACCGACCGGTTTCAAAGCAAACAAGCTTCTTTGTCAAGGTTTACGTAACTAATGAATTGATTCCTTTTTTGTTTTTATCATGTTCACTAAATACTACACGTGGACCCAATAAATGAACATGAAGTACTTTTAATTCAATGTCTTTATTGAAGTTATGATTATTTTCTATCAGATGATTTGCAAATTCAGAAAAATTATTATAATTTAAGCATCTTAAGTGTTCTTTTACTCTAATATTAAAGTTTCTTTTAGTTTTTCCAATGTAGATTGAATCGCAATCATTACAATTTAATTAGTATATCCCAGATTTATTATATTTATGGACTTGGTCTTTGTGGTTTTTTAACAATTTTCTTATTTTATTAGTTGTGTAGAAAGCCGGCTTAATATTTGATGGTAGGGAATTACATAGTTGTTTTTAAAAAATGTCATTTATAAAAAGAATCCGCCTCCATCGTTTAGGTGGGTTTGCTTTATTTACTGTGGGAGTCGAATATAAATATGTATTTAGAAGTTTGCGTTTTTGTTTTTGATTTAATATTTTATCAATTTAGTTCTCATTATATCCATTATTATTAGCAATCTGTTTTATCGTATTAAGTTCTTTTTTAAAATTAGTATTATCTAGTGGAACGTTAATTAACCTATGTATTATTGAATGTAATGCGGAATATTTATAGGCAATTGGATGACTTGAAGAATTATGAATAATTGTGTCCGTATATGTTGGTTTATGGTATATTTAATCTATAAGCTTATTTGCTTTGAAACCGGTCGGTGAAAAATTAAAATAAGTGGTTAAAAACAAAGTTGTTTTATTTATTTTATTATAATGAATAACCACAAAGTTAGTGCTTCAAATATATACTTTATAACTTTATAAAACTATTAGTTCAGGATTATCTCTTTAATGAATCATATAAATTCAGCGAGTAGTGTGTGTATTTATGTAAAGCTTATATAAAACCGTATTTTAAATACATAACGATGATAAAACTTAAATCCCTAACATTGTATATCACTTTAAAGTGTTTCTTCTCTCGTTTATCAAATTATGTACATTTTTATATTGCATTTTGTATCCTTTAATACGATCAGATATAAAAGTTTTATGCTTGACGTCAAAACTATGATAATAAAGCATAAATTTATTATATATTCGAGATATTTTTCTCTGCATTTGTCTCAAAACTGTTATTCGCTGTAAAATGTTCTCAAAAGATGACAAACGTTGCTCTTTGGTGCGAAAATTGCATTTTAGTTTATCGTTTGGATATTTTTATACTTCATACAAAGTAATACACGTTTTATTTTTAAAATGCACATAAAAATATGCGTATAACTAATTTTCTGTTTTAGAGTAATTGGGTTCAAATCTTTGTTTCAATTATAAAATTAAATTACTTTGGATAAAAGATTCTTTCTTTCTTTCTTTCTTTTTAATTTTTTTTTCTCTCTTACTATTATATATGTATATATATCTGTGTGGATTTAAATGTAAATATGTAATATTTTATATGTATTTTAATTTTATATGTATTTTATTAAAAAGTCTGTTGATTCAAATTATCACGATTACAATATTAACGATTAGTACCTACCATAAAAAACACATATGCAGTATTATTTACAATTTTTTTTTTCAAAAAAAATATTTTGAATATCAACAGTAATTAAGCAAATATACACGTACAAAGAACAAAAACATAAAATAAAACCAATAACTGATATCCACAAAAATACATTATACATAAACAAGTGGGTATAGAATAAGACTTTGTGTGTGTGGTCGAGAGAGGGCGTGTGTATATGTGAATAAGTATCAATTTTGTGTAACAAATTAAACCAGCCAACGACAGGTCATAAGCCCTGTAAATGCCTAGACTTCCATATTCCCATCCCAAAAATATTTTTCTCTCTCTGTCGCAACAAATTTAGACTGGCATTAAGTATTAATTTTGGAGCTCGCATTTTGAAAATCATTTAATGACAATCAAGAGAGTCGATAGAATGGAAGTGTGAACGTATACCTAACCTTCATTCTCTCACATAAATATATTTATATAATAGTTACACGTATATTATGTTGATTTGTAGTGTCGATTATTGTCACAATTTCAACATCCAACCTGCTTGCCTACCCTACCTCAGTATTCCTCTATCTCCCGCCAGAACTAGACCTTCTAGAACTACATTACTTTATTACTCGCCGCGCCGCATTGATATACGAGTATATTGTCCATCCAACCGCGCCAGTGTGGTGCCCGAAACTCGCTGCAGAAGGCTTTCCGCGTTACGCGTGTTTGGTGCCGCATCCTTAGTGTCAAGTGTCGGATTCTATCAAGTAAAGCAGAACGAGAAAGATTGGAATCGGTGAGTGGCTTGCATTCCTAGTCCATCTTCCCTGTTAGACGTTGTGACCAACAAAACTCACTTATTTTCATAAAATTACGGCCTACTCCGCTCAATATTATCGTAGAAGCTTAAGACCTTTGCCCTCGCTATTTCGCGCACCGCATCTGCAGGGAAAACTCGTTTTCCCCACCACAAATAACTTAATATTTCATTCGACAGTGTTTTGTGTACGTCCAAGTGTTTATAGACAGGCAGTATTCCCTCCCTAGGGAGTTATTTAGAACTAAATTTATTGCAACAGAGAATTTTTTTTGTTGAATATTTAGAATTCTAGGCATTTGTTGGGCTAATGACCTGTCATTATATAATTATTATATCATAATAATAAAAATATTTCATAGTTTTATTTCACTTTTATTTATAATTTTTTCTTATAAATTTTTTACCAGTGACCGGGTTTCGTCGTGACTGACATCGTCAGACTGGTGGGAGAGTAAACAAATTTCTATGTTATATACAAGTGCAAACAGGGGTTGTAAATCATGATTTTGAAGCTTGCACTTGTATATAACATAGAAATTTGTTTAGTCTCTCACCAGTATGACGATGTCGGTCACGACGAAATCCGGTCACTGGTAAATAAATATTAAAAAAGATATATAAATAAAAGTGGAATAAGACTATAAAGTATTTTTATTATTATAATTAAAATGCAGTTCCACCAGGAAATTTCAGTAGAAAAACTAATAATTATTATAGTTGGATAATTTATGTAGCCCCATTTTTGTAAAAATTACCTCAAGAGCGCCGTACAATAAATAAATATTCCAGCACATCTTGCAGTTACATGGCGCATGGATGATTAAGATTCTGGTTCCTCGTTTTCAATTATGATTTATTTCAATTATAACAGATATGAGCTAGACTGCAGCACGTCTTGCAGCTACAGAGAGTATGGGTGGTTAGTAATCAAGGTAACTGGTAATTCCGAATTTGAGGATTTAAGTAATACTTCGTCTTAATTTCATTAATTAATTGTAATGAACCTCTACCAATATTTTTTACAAACATTTTGTTTCAACAGGTCAAGCATATTCTAAATACCTTGTTTGCGTGAAATATGTCGAAAGGCGTAAAGAAATCAGAAATAAAAAAAAATCAGAAGAGTTTACACTCATTTCTCAATTAACCATAATATTCTTCAGCAATTCATTTTCGGTTCAAAGTTCAAGATTCTGGAATAAGCTGCTTCTTGATATAAAAATGAACATTCTTTGACCACCTCTAAGAAACGCCTGTAACGTTATTACTTATCCTTAAAACCCCACTTCCTTTCATTACTTATTCCTTTTCTTTCCAGGATCCTCTTCCTATCTTTTTCCAAACTCAATACCCGATTCTTTATTCTATGCATTATTTTACTTATCATATAATGTATATAACGAAAATACATCAATAGAAATACTAAAAATTTGTTTGTATTTTTGTGTTTCCTTTGCGTCTTTTTTGCACAGGGATAGCCGGAGAGATTAAAAGTCAAATAAGAGACATATTTTTCATTCCGAATTTACTATTTCAACAATGAGCAACATCATTTGAAAATAAGAAAGGAAAGATAAAATAAGAAAGGAAAGATAAAAGAAAACAGTTTGAAATTAATTATTTAAATTGCTATAATTGACTTGCTTTATCTGTAGTTAGTGTAATTCGCTTTTCATTTTGGTTTTGAGGTAGAATTTTGGATTTGTGAACAGAATAACGACACTTCGTCGCCATAAAACAACGTATCGTCATATTTTTTTCATAGTGATAGTTAGAAAACCGGCAATCGATACAAGCTACTTTCCATTTCGAAAAAATATATTCTTACGTCAGAAAAGTTCTTATTGATAAACGATAAAGCGCAATAATTACCTTACTAATTTAAACCCAATACCATGTAAGCGAAACCGCTGGTAAAATCTAGTAAATTTGTATGTGCAAGCTTTATCTATCAGCTAAAAACATGTATTTTTTAAATAAAAATTTTGACCAATATTTCACCAGTGCGTTTTTTAACAATTTTTCACCAGTTGCTGAAAAATATTGCTTTTGGCAAAAATTCCTTCGAAATGCGTATATTCTTGTTTTTAAAGTATTAAATAAATATGAATGTAGGCGGGTTTTTTACTTCAATAAAATTATGATTACGTAAATAACTTTATAAAGTATTCATAATGTATGAATATTGAGTAAAATCTTCTTTTTTCTTCTTCTTCTTCGGCCTTCTGTCTTCCACTGCTGGATATAAGCCTCTTCCATATCCTTCCATTTCTTTCGGTCGGTTGTTGTTTGCAGCTAATTCTTACTCCCCACAGCGGCTATGTTGTTGGACCATCTTATTTTAGGTCTTCTGACGCCTCTCTTATTCTCCCAAGGTCCATCTTATAGGGTTTTGTCTTGTATTGCCACTTCAGTCTTGCTACTCGATCCATGATATCCACTATTCTGGTTCGATTCATAATTTCCTCATGTCTTATTATGGCTTATGCCAAGCATGGATCTTTCTTTGAATTGCTGTGTGTATTTTAGCTTTTCTACATTTCTTTTTGTAAAGGCAATGTTTTTATTGCGTATGTAGTCAATGACAGTATACATGATTCTACTCGTATTTAATTTTAAGTCAATAAAATATTGTATCATTATTATTCCCCTTTATATACTCAGGGTGCTTTAAGCACGCATTGGCCATCCAATTGCAGCGTATTTGAATATTTTTGGTACATTAAGTAAATATTATTTTTTAAATATATTCAAGATAAGTAAAAATAATCCAGAGAGATACACTTTGCACGGATTCAAACGAGAAATATATCGAGGAATGTCAATAGTGTATCTTTGTATTCATTCTGACGACGTGAACAGATTTACAAACGACGTCTGGAAATACAAAGGTTAGGAAAAGCTTCCTGTTTTATGTGCATTTTCTTTGAGATCTTTTGTGAGTAAGTGCATCAATAAGTGCATTGTGCAAGAGCGAACTTAGAATATCAATGAAAAGCGTCCAAACTGCTTCTCACAAACTTTAACTCGACTGACTGCGAAAATACCTTTCAAATGGCATCCCTCTTCGGACAACCAAACATATACGATCTATTTAATGCACAATTATCCTTGCAAACAATATTTTAATGCTTGAAACCAAATAAACGAAGATATTTTAATCAATTTAAATATTATTTTGTAAAAATATGATTACGTAAACTGGGGATGGGGAGGAAAGTGATAGGGGTTCTTATTGTTTTTACGACAACTAAACAGCACGATACTACCTATTAGAGATAGTAAAAAAATATTTACAATTATTTAAAAACAGTTTGTTTTCCGAAACAATTTTCACTTAAAATTATAGTGTTAATGTTAAGAAAAAACTTCACTAATACTACTAATTCATAAATCAAACTGCTTCGTGTAACTGTTTCTATAAATTATAATTTTTAAATGAAAATATCACGTTCTGACTAATTTTTTGTCACAAGTAACAATTTAATTTATTTTAGTGAAACAGTTTTAGTTGTTGCATGTACCAGTTTTTTTGCCAACTCTGCCTTTAACTGTTATTCAGAAACAGTTTAATTAGTGAAACAGTAATTGCTACTGCTACTTCTTTTTGATAACTGAAACGCATGTCTTTACTACATCCATTTATCAAGCATTTTAAATATTTTTTCAAACTATTTTTCCTTCACTTTTTTATTCCTGTTTCTTTTCTCCTTTTGTATTCATCCGACATAAAATCGATAAATCTGGATTCGGCCTTATTTTTTCAACTGCATTTTTGATGTTGAAAAACTTTGATTTCTAGAATAAAAAATATAAACATTCGCCGTATAAAAAGAACTATTCAAAACATTTATATCCACCATGTTAATTCTGATGATGTTATCAAATAAAAAATGCACATGTTTAGAAGAATATATGTATTCACATTTTCGCTCTTGTAATTTATTGTTCACGTCTTCGACATAACCCTCCCAGTAAACCTGGTTATCATAATCGTGCCAGGAATTTTTTAAAGGAAAAATATTAAGATCATTAAATAAAGTCGTATTTCTGCTTTCTAGAAAGTGCGAAAACATGTGATGACGTTGCGTGATGAAATTAGTTAAGTGTGCGCAAGTGTCGAATTGAATTTTAAACGAATACAAAATGCGCTTCAGCCTGAACTATTCTGGGACATATATTTTGGATTCTCATACAAAATTCAGAGAACACATCTATCATTCCCCACTCATCCATTATTCCCAGCGGCTAGGGGTGGGTGGACGAAGGGCAGGGGCGGGGATGGATATATCTCCAGTTTGATTAGGGCGTGATCGTAGATCGAAATTCTATAATCTTCCATCCAAATCCGTATTCGATATCACTAGAACACACTGCCTGGGAATCTCGCGTTTGTCTTTATTATTTTGACTGTAAGGGTTATACGAGAATATGTGTGACGCGCGTTGTAATGTTGACTGTAAACTTGACGATAGCTTGTCAAATCATTTACCTACTTAACAATAGTAATAACAGCATTAATTTATTTAAGTCTCGGAAATGACAGGCAAGAACTTGTTTACATTAATAAAATCCATACACATATTATAAGTATTTGAAATCATTTTCGTGTCAAACACAAAAGGTGTTCACATCCTTCACGCGTGTAAAAATATAGAATGGCCAAAGTTTTAAATGAAATTTTAGCGGCAGTCTACTAACAATGACCGTAGTAACTTATGTCCAAAAATAACTTCAATTTACAATTAAATTTAAAATAACACCAAAATCAATTCAATATCGCTCATAAGGAGAATTCATGCGTTTGCAAACAAATACGCAAATGATATCGATATACGAGCTGGACCCGGCAATGCTAGATTTTAGTTCTTGCTAAATAGATTAAATGAACACAATCGAAAGTTTGATATCAATTATTATGTTCAGTTCAAATTAGATATGTACATACTCGTACACATTATTATGTTTGTGTTTCAGTTTAAATAAATAATTTATGTTACGTCCTCACCATTATTGTGAGGACAGAGAATTTGGTAAATAGGTGTTCGAACATCCTTTTCTTGTCACTGTCTTGCAGATGCCACCCCGATACTGTGCAAAAATAACAACTGCATGTCAGACCTTTTGTTAGAATAGACAAAATTGACGTTTCACTCTACCGTTTTTCGCACCTTAAAATTAATTTACCTATTATATTTATGTCATTTCACATCATATGTTCATTACATTTATATAATATCACCTATTTTATTTTAACAGCGATTAATAAATACTATCGAATAAATATACGTCAAAACATATAGAGCTAATAAAAAAAAATGAAAAAACGATTCATAATAAAAAAACATAAAAACCAAATAAACGATATTTCTTTCAGCTCACTCCTCTCTAGTTTTGAATATAGTATTAATCCCACGTTGCGGTTGATGTACCAATACACTACCTTATGCACCAAGAGGTGCGGAAAGGAAACATGCAACAAATTAAACTATCAATTCACCTTTTCCAAGATTTAGTTTTTTTTTTTATTTGTTTATTTTTCCAGGCATATATTATTTACATAGAAATATAATTTCAAAAACACATCTTAAATTAAGCTATAACATGAATTGGCAAAAAAAAACCCATAAAGACTAGCATCTGAGCGTGGGCCATTCCTTTTTTTATTATTAAAAAGTTTATAACACATATATATGGTATGACATAACTATGAGAAGAAAAGAAAATAAAATAAAAATAAAGAAAAAACCAAATTAACACATGCTGATATTACAAAAATATGGTTTACTGGCAGTATGCATTGATTTTTTTATTTTTTTTAAGAATGTGTCTTTCTGCTCCTTCCATGCTAATCCAAGACCTTAAACCTACTTCAAACCATACCAGTGATTTCACATTTTGTAGTTCTTTGGTTAGAAGATTGAAGGATCTTGGACCAACGTGTAAGGAGTGCCTCTGTGCGAACTTCGTTTTTTTTTTTAATTTTTAATTTTTTTATTATTTTTACTAGTTCTGCATCCTGGAACTGATGGTAAAATATCGGATCTATTACTGATACGATTCAAATTATTACTTAACAATTCCTTATTCAAGCAAACATATTTCAGGCACTGAAATAAATATAATTTCCTAAAACTAAGGAGTCCATTCTCTACATGTAATTTATTACTAGGAAATAGTCTATGTTTTTTGTAAATTATTTTAATCATATTTTTCTGTACAATTACTATTGAGCGACTATGCTATGCGCGTCCAAGACTCCTCTTCATCCTATTATACCATATTACCAGTCTAAAGAACCAGATCAGTTGTATTGACATTTTTCGCACTAGCCAAGTCAAGTTTAAACTTGCTATTAATGAAATAGTTGAGGATTCTGACCGCTGCGCTGTATAAATATTTTTGTTAATTTGTAAAAAGAGAAAAGAAAATTTATAAATGATAACATGTCCAATATGTATATACGCATGACGAGATTTTGGATTTTTATAGTTTCTATTATTTGTTTTCCTAATTTTTTTAAAAAGGTTTATTATTTCATTATTGGTTTTCATTGCATTTTATTTTTTAAATATTTTTGAACTCCTAAGCTCTTGGCACGAGACAGTTTGTATTATACCTAGGGCATTCAATATACATTGCAACAATACCAACAAATTAAGAATTGATGATTTTTGCCATTTTTAATTTACTGCGTCATCTACTTATATTTCTTATCCTTATACCTAAATGTGTTAAGTTAATATATTGCATAGTATTTTAATAAAGTACAATGTATAAAATTATTTAATAGGTGGGAAGGTTTTCACGGTCACTTTTTTGGGTGATACCGTGTGTGTTAGATTTGTTCCGACGTTTTGGCTACCATTGCAGGAGCCATCTTCATTCAGGCTTAGTTTACCCTGAATATGGCTCCTCAAACGGCGACCGAAACGTCGGAACAAATCTAACACACAAAGTAACACCCAAAAAAAGAAAAATATTCATAAAACAATTGTTTTATATGTATAACTATATACTGTTTTTGTATTATTTCATAATTTTGTAATAGAACACTGTTATGTTTACATGTATTTATGCTTATTTTTGTATTTTTTTTACTGAAACAAACAGTCATATATAATAACATAAAAATATACAATGTTTGAGTTTGTCCAAATGTTCGTAGACAAAAGACTGGATTTCACTCTCTCGGGAGCCATTAAGATTAACAAATCACAACAGGGATGGAGAATACCTTAAATAAGGAATATGGAAGCCAAGACATTTACAGGGCTTATGACCTGTCATTGGCTGGTTTAAGTAGCCACTAGTGGTCCAAGAAGAAGTTTAAAAATTGAAAAAAAATGTTTAGGCGTTGCCTAGTATGTGAAATAATTCAGTCAGATGAATCTCTTCACAACAATAAAGGTTTTAGCTCTTTAACTTCACTAAAATCAACAAATGAAACAATTGAAGATCTTCATTGTTTCATTTCATTCAATATCAAATGACCAAAATATGTGATGATTTGTATTTTTTTTGTAGAAAAACGCCAAAAGAAAAAAATAATAATTTTAAATGCCAAATTGTGTAGTATTTGTAAAGAAAAAAACTAACTAAAATTTAATATGACATTATTTTCATTAATATTTATTTCAATTTGAATTTCCTTTCAACAATGTATTAGGTATATCAAATAATGTAACCATTTATACATTTATAAGGTACCTAATAATTAAATAATTGATTTTCTCAACCTCGTGGTGGGGTGTGGAATTTTGTAAGTCTCGTACGAGTAAAGTAAGGCAGATTGTGCGAGTTTGAGCTTCCTTCCGCTACCCCTAACACGACACCCGCAGGAAATTGGCCTAAAATCACGGACTTGGCTTCTTCAATCATTCAGTTATCCATGGAATCCTAATAGAAAACTTAACCCTTGTGATTGATTAACCGCATACTAGAATAAGAGATGGCAGAACAAAATGGATGGAGTGGACATAAAAAACTATTAGGTATTTAAAATGTGAATTATCAATTAGTTTTTTTGTAAAGTTGTTTTACTCGTATTATTACATTTTTGTAATTTTTATTATTTTATTTTATTTATTAATAACATGTACATTAGAGTGAGCCGATGATGTATGAAGTTTTTTTTTTTTTAGATATCAAATTGAAAGGGGTCTAGAAAGTTGTCTTTTGGATCGCATTGAACTTAAAAATTATTTAAAAAAATATTCTATACTACTTTTGGCCCTCAACAGAAGTTAGAAGTTTATAACTGTCTGAACATTTTTTTAATTATCCATATTGATAAAATATTTTTTTTGTTTGTAAAGATATAACTTAATCACATTACAGATTCAAACACGTTTTAAAACTACCGAAATGCAAAAAGTTTACACTCCGCGGAACTGATTCCGTTGAGCGCCTGACTAAAATTGACGAAAACATTGGCACATTAAAACAATTATACCCATTTATTACAAAACAAAGTGCAACTCACGCCCTTGGATGCTTATATAATAAGATTTAATGCAGATTATACAATTTAATAAGACTGATTTTCTTACTTAAATACGAAATGACAGCCGATTAAGGCAAAAAAATTACTTTTTTGAAAATTTCAAGCTCTGATTGAGGGCTAAAAGTAGTATCAAATATTTTTTTATATATTTTTTGCATCCCGAGTAATCCAAAAAGCAACTTTTTAGACCCCTTTCATTTCAAAATTCGGAAAAAAAAATATCGGCCCACCCTAATGTACCTACATTCATTTATGTGGAATAGAGACGCAGTTTGTAGCGACACAATCAGGAACGATCCATGACTGTAAACTAGTCCCGACTCGCTAGAAAATCCGTGTTGAGTCGGGGCACTTGTAATGTATCCATAAACATACATACGCACATATATTTACGTATATTCGCATATACGTATTCATTTTCAAGTTTTGAATCGGGTTGTGGTCCTGTGGCTAGTGTCTCGGACTCACGGACCAAAGGTCTGTGGTTCGAATCCCACTTTACCCCAACTTGATTCCCATTTTCTAATAGTGAGTTATTTACAACTCGTTGAAAATGGCCCTCAAAATTAAATATTTGGGTAAATCATAAGAACGCAAATATTTATTTTTTAATAAAAAAAAATAAAAAAAAGTTATTTTGGCACATAAAATGATACTCTTTTTACGTCAAAAATTGTGCATACCATTTTAATTATTAGTTATACGTTAACCTGTGTGTGGTTTCTTCATCATTATCAGGGCTTATACTAATTTAGAATCACTCAAGTTACTATTTATATTTTGGGATATTTTAAGAAAATAACAGAAGAGTTAATGAAAGAAAAAAAAGAGATAATATGAATATTTTAAGGAAAGAACTCTTACTAAGTCATCATCATCAGCTGTCTCTTGTCCAATGGTGAACATGGGCCTTCCCCTTTAGTCTCCATATTTCCTTATCCTGAGCCAACCGCATTCAACCACTTCCTGCAACTCGTCTTATGTCATCAGACCACCTTGTCTGAGGCCTGCCGACACTTCTTCTACCCGTTCTGGGTCGCCATTCCAGGACTTTTTGGTCCATCTTAAGTCTGTGATTCTGGCTATATGACCAGTCAAGCTCCATTTCTGGTTGGCAGCCCTATGGACCACATCGGTGACCTTTGTTCTCGCTCTAATCCATGTATTGGTTTTTCTGTCTCTCAACAAAATACCCAGCATTCTCCTTTCCATGGCTTTCTGTGTCACTGATAATTTAGGAAGGTAGTTTGATTTATAAATTATATTTAGTTTGCAATTCTCTTCTATATTAGCATCCAATATAAATCATAAGAAGAGTCTGAGAGGTTGATGATAGCCAAAATTTGATGCCCAGCACATGTCATTGTTAATTATTTATTTATTATTTTCATTATGTTACCACATTATCAGAAACATTTTTTTATTGTTTTTTTTCTAAATATAAATCGTGCTTTGGATACTAAAATAATGTATATTTGACTGCCTTGCATGACAAATAAATATCTATGAATGTAAAAGTCGTTAGGTATTTTTTTTTTTTTTTTTTTTTATTTTATTCAGAAAACATACAGTCATACAAAATAAGTATTAAAAACAACAATTTTTTAACATAAAAAGACCAATTAAGTTTTCATAAGTTAAAAAGATATAAACATTAAATGTGACAAAAAAATAAATAAACAAGAATTTTAAGTGAGAAAAGAATAATTGTTGACATTTGTGTTTTCCATGGAGGTAATAAATTAAAATAAATAAAAATACAGAATGTACACTCCGAGCCATCCACGCACACACATGAACGCACATATAACGCACACGCACGTATATATGTAAAGTAAGAATAATTAGGTGTTTTATTATTTCTGCCTACCTCTATGGCGAAACGACAAGATAGTTATTATATTTTTGTTTGTTTAGTATACAAAAACTCAATTATTTAAAAAATGGCGTCTTATAAAGCAATACGAGTATCTTTCATATGCGTGAGAATTTTTATTTTTCAATAAAAAGAATTTTCTTTTTAAGGAATTAGTTTTTTTTTTTAAAAAAAGCAAAATATATTTTTTTTAAACATGTATTTTTATTGGCTAACGTAAATTAAACACCAGCAAAATTCACGTTATTGATCATTTTTCAATATTTTTTTGGTTGTGGAGCTCACCCTGATCCTTCAAAACCTATTGACAAACGATGCATCATTTATAAGAATGATTAGGGCATTCTCCCCGCTATTATAAGCAAAATTACTTATCTCAGTCACTTTTTCTTCTCAAAACGTCTCCATTTTTTTTCTTTTCTTCAGTCTACTGCATCAATAACTGTTGCACCATTTTTGGAAAGAGTAAATAGATGTAAAAAAATCCGAGAGATAAAACAAGGTTGATTGGTTAATGATTCATTCCGTTTGCTTTATAGAATGTTTCCTTGCGTTCGTGAAATTAATTCGAGCAAAAAATATACCTTAATGCCGAGTTAACCTTGAATAGAAGAACCGATAATGAGAGGAAATCTACTCCGATTCATCATTCTTTTTATGTTCAAAAACAGCAGATAAGAAAAACCTTACGGCATTTTATTTCAAAAGACCTTCAATTTTTAACCTTTCAAATATGAACTAATCTATCAAGTCGTTGGATTTTAAAATTAATGAGAGGGATAATATAGTTGTTCCCAGAGGTTATAACTTAGAATAATATTTGTGACGGATAAAAAAATTCAGTTAATATTTAAGTTTGTTGCAACAGAGAAGGAACATTTTTAAGAAGGGAATATGGTAAATCCTGTAATAAAATAATTTTTTTTTAAATATTTTAAAAATAACTAAAATGTAATATTGTATGTGAATAATACATAAATAAAAAAATAGGCATTTACAGGGCTTATGACCTGTCATTGGCTGGTTTAAGTGGCCATTTTACACACTGTGTAACATTCACCATTCTGCCTATGTTTAAATCCCCACATTTTCTCAACTCATCCATCTGTTGACTTTTGTAAAGTAAAAGTGCTGAAACCGTTATCGTGAGGGTGAGATTCATTCGGCTGAACCAAACATTGAAAACAGTATGTAAAGCGACCACTTAAACCAGGCAATAACAAGTCACAAGCCCTGTAAATGCCTAGACTTCAATATTCTCTTCTCAAAAATGTTTCCCCTCTCTGTTGCAACAAATTTAAATATAAACAACTCCCTAGAGAGAGAATCCAGCCAGTCTGCAAGCATTTGGACATTCTAAAAACATTGTTAATTCAGTTAATTTTGTAATGTCAGTAATTTTTACAGCTTGTTATTAAAACTGCATTGTAATGGAAAATTAATTACAATGAAAACGTGCTCTGACAGAGACGGAAAACCTTTTTGAGAAAGGAGTATGGACGATTTAAAATTCGCAGGGCTTCTGACCTGTTGTTGGCTTGTTTAACTGGCCGCTTTACACACTGTTTAACATTCACCATTCTGCCTATGTTTAAACATCCACATGTCCCCTACTCTTCCATCTGTTGACTTTTGTGAAATAAAAGAACTGAAACCTTTATGTGGGTGAGATTCATCCGTCGTTACACATTGTGTAAAGTAGCCACTTAAACCAGCCTATGACAGGTCATAAGCCCTGTTTATGATCGGGTTATTCTTCCGTGGCTAGTGTCTCACGGCTCAAAGGTCCGTGGTTCGGATCCCACTCTACCCCAACTTGATCCCATTTTCTAAGAGTAAGTTATTTACAACTCGTTAAAAATGGCCCTTAAAATCAAATATTTGGGAAAATCATAAGAACGCAAATATTTTTTTTTTTAAATGCCTTGACTTTTATATTTCATTCAATAATATTTTGTTCGTCTCTGTTGTAATACATTTATATTTATACTGATTAAATCCCTTTATATTTGTACTGATTATATCCCTTAATATTTATAAATGTATTTTTTAAAAACATTTATTATTCTTTTTCCACTCCTCAAGGTGCATAGGGCACTGCATTGTTATACCGATCGCAACGTATCTTAGTAATTTTTGTAACATGAAGGTAAAATGGCCAGTCGTATGATTCAGGTGCCAGTAAAGGGCTATGTAATAGATTCTTACATTAAAAAAAAACTATTTTATATAAATATTTCTTGTCTACATCGGGAATTAAACTTAAGATATTTTGCATGGTAGGCAAACGCGCTGACTGTTTTAGCACGAAACGGGCAAAATAAAAACATTTTTAAAAAGTAGCATTTGTAAAAATAATATTGATAGCCTCCGTGGTGTAGTGAAGACGGAACTCACTCACGGAAGGTTTCTAGTTCGATTCTCGGTGGGAACACAAATATAAAATGTGATTTGTCTCAAGCCTAGGTATTCTATGTTGTAATTCAAAAATGTAATTGGGCCTCCTGGCCAGTTGTATTTCAAATAAAAAAAATATAAAAAAATATCGAGGCTGACAGTCTCCCGTGACTGAAAGCTCTCTAGTGCGTAGCACGTAATTAACGAACATTTTATGTGTGAGCAACGCTTTCTTTAACTCCGAGAGAGCCTTTAGTATTACACTGCAGGACTGCATATATTTATTAATTTATTTATCTTTTATTATTATTTATTTTTCTAATAAAAATATATGTATTTACGTAAGTATTTTATTTTGAGGGCCATTTTCAACGAGTTGCAAATAACTCAATTTTGGAAAATGGGAATTAAGTTGGGGTAGACTGGGATTTGAACCACGGATCTTTGAGCCGTGATTCCAAGACACTAGCCACTGGACCACAACCCAATTTTTTATTTTATGTTTTATACGTATTTTTCATTTATTCATACAAAGATACATATTAAAAAATTGTTATTTCGTATCCCTAACTCTATGAGGCCAAGAGCCCTATGTTGAGTTCGGATGCAACAAATTTAAAAGTCAAAGCATGCATTTTCATAAAGAATACTACAAATAAAGGATAATACATTAACTTCAAACTTTTTTCAAACTTCGTAAAATTCTATGATCAAACTACATAAAGATGTATAAACCATAATATCATTGATGTATAAATCTGTAAATAAATTATCCCTTAGGACTTTACTTTGGAACAATTTCATTTGTCAGCATGCGTCACACTCCAAGTATAAACACAAATTAGTACATGATTATAATACCTGGTTTACTAGTATAGAAGGGCTAGCTGTTCCTAGATATTGTTATAAATATGGCAAAAGGATTCTGCAATACAATGCAATATACCTAAAGGATTTAACATGTTACCAAACAATATAAAAACACTGAGTTAAATACAGGAGTGAGACGTGTGCTCGAATTACGGCTAATCAAAAAAAGTTTTTGGAATCAATGATGGTTTTTAATTTTTAATAATGTAACAAAATATGGTATAATATGTTATGTTTTTCAAGTAAAATTATTTTTAATGTAGGTTAAGTCTAAATAATCGAAGCAATTTATTAGAACCTGCTTACGAGTTGTTTGTAAACAATTCTGCAGGATTTTAATTTTAAGACTATTGTGTAAATATTAAAAAAAAAAACAAACCAAACATTAATTTCAGTAAACATCTGGACAACACGCTTATTAGTACTTTTTATAAATATATATGCAATGTATCTAGTTCATAGTTGTTCTTCATGGTTTTATATTACTCGAAAATGACATTTTTAACTCTTGAAGATGTATATGTAAATAATAATTTACTATACAAATAAAATACTAGTGATACTTTAATCCACAAATTTGGAATATCCAGTGACTGGTTTCATCGCTTTTGCGACATCTTCGAGACTGGTATCTTTATTAAGGAAGTCAATGTATTTATAGAAAAAAGAGGTTAGGATAGAGAATTTAAAATTATATGAAAGTAAATTAAATAATGTTATTTTTATCTTAAGGAAAATTATCAAAAAAATGGGTTAACTAATGAGTAGATATAATGCTATTTAAATGAGTTTGAGTATTTTATTTTTAGTGTTTAAAGCTCCTTCCATCAAGAATTTTTACTTACAAACATGTTGTTAATGTTGTGTAAATGTTGTAAATAATAACTTTACGATAAAGAAACGTTTACTAGCGTTTGCGCATGTTTACAATTGTAATGTTAAATTCAATAATAACGGTGTCAATATGTATTTGGGTCATTTTATTTTCTTTATATCATATTTTTTGCCGTTTTGTACCAGAAACGGTACAACATACAGGTTTTAAGCTGAAGGGAGTAAGAAGGGGGTATTTTTTCATCAAAAGGGAAAAACATTATCCGCGATTTTATGAGGTACTAGAAAAAACTTTTTGCCCCCAAATCACAGAAAAACTGAGAAGGGTACGAAAATAGAATAAGAAATATTGAGAATGACGTTTAAGATAAGATTTTATTAACATGGGTTTAAAATTTATTATTTCAATGTTTATTTTCAAAGAAAAAAAATGTAAGGTACGAGTATTTACAAAGAAATAAAAATGGCTTACGAAAATATTCACAGATTAATTTTTTTCCGAAACAAACATTTATTTTTTTCTTTTTTTGAAAGCACTTAATTTAGTTCTCAAATGGAAACAACATGTTTGTAAAAAATAATATTTAATATTTGGTGTGAAATGTTGATTCAATACACTTTTATAATGTATATCTTGTATCCCGTGTTTTTCAGAATAAACTTTCATATTCGTATTTTCTTTGTAAGCTTAGAAAATCTCGGAATTCTGTGTTACTATGAAAGGCCTTTCAATATAATGTGAAACATAAATTTTTATCACACTGTGAGATGAATATGTGAAAATGGCTCCCACAATTTTAAAGGCCTGCTTTTTATAAGCGAACATTATTGTCACATAAAAATAATCTTACGTAAACCTTTTGTAGCGCGAACGATATGAGTAAAATTTATTAAATAAGCGTTTTTCACGATGTCTCCCACAACCAGAAGTTAAAGAGAGAAATATTTGCGCAAGGAATCTCGCAGAAGTACAAGGTGCTCGAAGGGAAAAGGTCTCGCCACAATATGGAAATTATTCACATATGTATTGAAGGAAATAATTGAATGTAAATTGAACTGTCAGAGAAAACCGAGTTATTTGACACTAAGACCCGAATGTGAAGTAGAGATAAACCGAAAGCCATGTAAACACGAATTGGAATGATTGCTTTGGAAATTTCTTTTTATTGAAGCCGTTAGAGCGCACGACGACCCGAAAAAATAAATATGAAATATGTTTGAAGTCGAAAAACCCACAAAAATATCTACAAATCAGAGTTTTTATGAAATCTTTTATTACGTAAATTTAATAAACTGGTGGCACGTAATTAACGAACAACTTATGTGTGAGCAACGTTTTCTTTAACTCCGAGAGAGCCTTTAGAATCGCACCGCAAAACTACATCTTCTTCTTCTAGTGCCTTGTCGGGTCCCCCCGACGTAGGCGATCACTACAGCGAAAGCATACGTATCTGTCCTGCGCTAATTTTACATTTCGCAGCCAGGACGATTGCTTATTGATGTACTCGCCGTAGTGATTCCTGGGAAAAGATGACCAGAGTGGTTTCCCGTTGCCTTCTCTGGTAGATTTTCTGTCGGGGTTACCTTCCCTTAGCTGGTTAGTTTTGGTTTTTAGGCGCCAAAAACTCGCCTTTCATCCTCTCGTTAAAACTACATATATTTATTTATTTGTCCATTATTATTGAAAAATAATAATAATATGTATTTGCGTTCTTACTATTTACCTAAATATTTCATTTTGAGGGCCATTTTCAACGAGTTTTAAATAACTCACTATTGAAAAATGGGAATTAAGTTGGGGTAGACTGGGATTTGAACCACGGACCTTTGAGCCGTGAGTCCAAGACATTAGCGACGGGACCACAATTCAATTTATTTACATACATACAAAGATACATATTTAAAAAAAAAATATTACGTATTCCTAACTCTACGAGACCAAGAACTCCATGTTGAGTTTTGATGCAACAAATAAGAAAGTCAGAGCACGCATATTATTTTATTACATAAATTTAATAATCTGGTGGAACGTGTGTTTAAAACGAAAAATCTATTTTTTTTTTATTGATTTATAATATATGCATACAACTTTAAAGTTTAAGATACTTTCACTCTTAAAAAATAAAAGTTATTTTAGAACTTTAAAACATATCTGTATTTTTACGTGAGCTACAAAAATGTTGTTAGTAAAGCGCTTATTCATCAGTAGAAGCTGTCATTGTGAAGTTTTCCATTTGCATATTTATCATTTTCTTTCATTGGATAGCCACACTTTAAAAGCTCTGCATAATATCAACTAGTGTTCTTTTATCACCTTGTTTAAATGTCAGCACAAGGTCGGCATTGTCGTGTTGAGTAAATGATAAATTAAAATATTTTCAAAGTTATTTAACTGACTGCAAAATGAAAAATACAATTTAATTATGTCGAATTTGTATTTTTACTAAAAACAACTTTGAGTTTATCTATTATTTACATATATTTTCCGATTTTTAATACGGATTTACTGTTTTTAATTTTTCTTCTGATGGATAAATAGTTTTTCAATTAATTAAGGATTAACTTTGGAACGGCGTAGCCGCCCTTTTAATCCATCTAATCACCTCAACCTTCCGGCGGATACACTTAACTTTACATTTGTTGGCATTAACAGACCGAGGAAATGGAGCCACAAGATAATGAGCTTCAGCCGGTTGTAATTGTTATCTGCGACGGAATAACAAACCCTAATCTTAAAGGGGTACTATGGGGTTTCATTTGTTTTTACTGCCTTCGGATTACGTCGTAGCAGGACCGAAGTGACCCGAGTCACGACTAACCCCAGATATATCGGAAGATAAGGCAACATATTCCCCAGTACTGGGAGACTTGGTCTACCGACCGGACATGTTAAGTCAAGCGAGAGATAATAGCACAGAGATAAGGATGAAATCACTCTATCGCGCTGGTCATCATCACGCAATACGGAGAGAATGTTGGACGTTAAGATGACTTGACAAATTCTTCTTGTCTAATACTGTTCTACTTATCATACTAGTGTTACAAACTTGTTAACATATGTAAATAATACTTCTGATAAAATCTACCTTGCGCATTTAGCTTGAAAAGCGTAATCCTTTAACATTTTTTTTTAATGTGAGTTAATACATGAGTAAATAATGTTCTATCAACTTTATTTTTCAATAAACAACACCCTAATGTTTCTAAAAGAACGTCATTTTTTTTTATTATTTACTTATAACAGTGTATTAAATATAAATCCCAACTCCATGGGACCAAAAGTTCTCTGTTGAATCAGAACGATTAATAAGTTATCAATAAAAATATCACAAACCTCTACTCTACTACTCTACTCCCGTAGCCACGCCCACTTTACCCTCACTGTGAAAATTTTGTATATGTTATATTAGTTTGTAATTAACCCTGAAGAAGGTATAGCATTGCTGAAACTAGTTGGTTGTCAAATTACAAAAATATAAGTGGTACATAAAAACAAAGTGATTTTATTTTATTTTTTTATATTAAATGAAAAGGCCGTTAACTTTTAGGCTTGTACAGTGAAGTATTTTTTATTAGAAGAAATGATGCAACGACACAAACTCATGATTTTATGGTGAATCAAAAGCTACGTACGTACATTGTTTTTACGTACTGATTTTAATCAGGTTCAAACAAAATCAAGAAAGGTTTGTTAATGTTTAAAAATACTACAAAAGGTTTAACTGCAAACTTGAGTTCTATTTTAAAGTTGACTTTAAAGCTCATGCAGAAACTGTTGATGGTCCACACGACTCGAGTCTTCCGAGGGAGCTCTCAACTCACCACCCTAGTAATGTTAACTTGTTAAACATCCAATATAAGTTTTAACGTTCGTTTCTTTTACTTTTTAATGTTCCGTTCCAAAGTAAGTGAGTTAAGTTTTCCGTTTTGGCGCCGCGAGGGAAAAAGATTGAAAACAAATTGAGCGCCCTCTCCTCTACTCCGCAGCCCCACCCTTAGCCCAGTTCTCCAGAGGGGATGATTTGATTTGGGTTAACGCTATCGTTAAACGTTACTAGATTCCTTTAGCCTGACAGGCCAAGTTCATTCAACAATTGCTTGTTTACATCAAAACTGTCATTTTTAATCCATGTAGAGTTCAATATTTTAAATACGATATGTTCATAATACAGAAGTAAAACAGTTCTGCTTAGTATTTAATCATAAAACCAAGTTTTTCTTAGATTATTAAGATATGCATTATTTGATTTGTTTTGCTGTCGAAACACTAAACTCCTTTGATATTTAATAACGTTTAGATCTATGAAACTATTGTGACACTGTTGTATCGTTGTTTTGTGGTGACACATAAAAAAGTGGCCTATTAATCGAGGTGTGCGTACTCTTTCATCTTGAAATCTAGCAAATTCACTTTTCTCTTTTTTGTAGGTAGTCTGTAGGAAAAGTGGTCATAGCAGAAGAGAAACATGTCGTTAAGACGTACGTTAATTTTAAATTACGCATTTTGTTTATTTCTATATCATTGAAAAATTTAGTTGCTTTAATTACCATCAGTAACACATTTTTGTTTATGCTTAAATATGATTTTCAGGTTTATTTAAATAAGAACGAATCAACTTATCTAATACATTGTTTAATTGAAATAACTTTCAATGAGCGATCTAAATTAACAATAGTGAAATATTACCTTTTTTTTCATTTTTAAAATAATAAAGGTCTATGATCTACTGCACAATAGCAAAAAATTGTTTTACTAAAAGTAGCATAAAAAATATTTTTTTAAATTTGTAATTTTGGATTCCCGCCAAAACGGTCATTCCATTGGCCACGCCCCTAATACGTCACGATTCATGTTTATTTGTTCCTGCTCATTAAAATTTGTTCAGAACATTAACAAACATGTTGCGTTTTTCTAGCAATGTATTTTTATAAAATTAGTTTTTACATTTATAGATGAAAACATTTCTCCACAATTAGATATTGATTTAAAAAATACAATTAATTATTCTTAATCTATTTCATATATTTTTTGCGTTATTCGTATTATGCGATATTTCCCTATTACGTAATTTTTGCCGTGACAAACTATTCTAATAATGCAGTTCAAACACTCATTATTAATTTGTAGGTTTCTAATTGATACAGCAGAGGCAAATACGGCATAAACGAGAACATGTTTTGTGATACAGGTTGCTCGTGAAATGTTTCACTTATTGTTGGCTCCAGGGAATGACAATATGATTGAGCACGTATGTAATTGTCCGGCCATAGTTGGTCCGTATTGTGATAAACTTTAATAAAGCCAGCAAAGTAACGTGCACAGTTTGCAAGGATCGTGATTCTCCTTTCTAGACCAAATCAAATATATCACGTTGGAATGTTCTAGCTCGGAGTAATCCTTGTCTCATATTTGAAGCTTTATTGCGTTTCGGGATTTATTTGCGCTGTTAAACTCTCTGGTCTCCGTGGAAATCGTTTCGGCAAAGTAGTAGTCGCTGGGTTTGATAAAAATATTTTCATTTTAAATGGCGATACCTTCTACAAAATCATCATTTAATCAAGCGTGTCTTTATTAGGAGAACTAAGCTGTTTCCCAAATGTTTTGGTGAAATAAACTTGACTGAAGTTAAAAACAATCACCCTATATGGATCTAATCAATAATTTCGATTATTTTAAATAGCGAGTTCTATACTAAATCAACACAAAAGTATTTAAACCTGAACACCATGAAACAATACTAAATCAATTAAATGGAGTGTATGCACTTAAAAATGTTACCAGCAGTACATTGAAATCAAGGTTAAAATGTTACTATCTAAATATTTGAGTGGTTCCTTTCACCTTCTTCTTTCCTTCCCATCTCCTCTCCTCTCTTCATATTTTTGTGTAAATTATTTTTTTTAGTTAATTTTTGTTTTTAATTTTGAATAAAATATAATTCCTTAGAATATGTTCATGACTTGTAATTTTCTCAAACTGAACGGTTTGGTTATGTCGGGAGAAATTGCATTTAGGCAATATGCCCGCCCTTATATCTTAATATATTGTATATGTAGATAAAGTGTTGAATAAATAAATATATTTTGTTATTACTGATGTTTTCAGATTTGTGAGAGACTAAACAAAATGATTGCATGTGTAATGCAAACTTGGGAAAAAGTTTACATCAGTTATATATTAACTTGTAAATTTTTAAAAGTATAAGTATAAGCTTATAATTTATTTTGATTAATTCATATAAAATTTAAGATTTAGATAATAGAAGCTCACATAAAAAATATAAATTCTTAGTTAATTATAAAAGTCTCGTGAATTCATTGCGGCTGGGGATCTATTGTGACAAATTTACAAATTATTTTTTTTGTAGAAGATCTTTTGGCAGTAATGTTTAAATCCATATATAATAATTAAGAATGAACTTTTAATAGTTTATTATATTTATGGTACACATATACATTTTTCACAATATCACTCTGTACTTAATCAATAATTTACATGTATAGTAAAAACATCAAAATTCAGCATTTACAATTGACACGCGATAATAATTGTTGTAATTGTGTAACGAGGATTCATGAATGCAGTTTAGAGTTACGTTTTTTTTATTATACGTGAATTTTAGTCATTATTTTTAAAGTTCTAATTCGTATTTTCTACATCCGCTCCTAAGTGGAGCATGTGGACCGATTGCCTCCAGGAGACCCTATCGCCAGCCAGCACTCTCGCCTCCTCCCACATCAATATAGCTGCCATTAGTTTCGCCGAATAAATTTAAAATATCATCATCGAGGGCCTTCTGGGACGGCGTGAGCCCGCTGGTTTAAAGAAGAGGCAACTTGGATTTAGGTTCTCTTGAGGCATGCGCAGCCTGTGTCCAAGCCAGAACCACCGCTGCACCCTCAAGATGCTCGTTATAGGAGGCGGTTGCGTCCGTTCTCGGACTTCAATGTTGGTTATAAAATCAAATCACCTTATACTTAATATTCTTGTCAAGCACTTACTCTCAAAACTTAGAAGTTTGGCGTTTTGAGATTTGTTAAGGTACCAAAATTCGCACTCAAATAGGAGTACTGGCATTATATAAATTATTTTTTGAAGTTCAATTGGCTTTAATTCAAAACTACTCGGAGCAAAATAGTTACTCGTATTTGTTCGGAAGATCTAATTCATTAAAATCAGTTTTATCCTTAAGGCAGTTTATTTTGTGTTGTTATTTATCACTGCCTGTTGGTCTTTTACGTATTAATAAAACGTTTTTTGGCATTTATTTACCATTATTAGCTTGGTCTCATTTAAGTGTTAAAGTTTCGATACTCGTAGATAAATGTAGTGCTTTAGTATGTAATGCCAACTATCCAGGCTGTCCTATACTTGTTTAAATTAGTTTGGTTCCTTCCTCTTAGTATCAAAGTGATAAAGACAACTGACTTCTGAACCCTGGATCTCGCTTCCTGACAAGTCCAGACAACATCCCAACCATCGGCCTATAATCCGGATAAACATCAGGGCCTAATTTAGAAACACAATCCACTTAAGAACCTCCATCCTGACTTGGGATTAATCCAGTTTAAGCTCGATTTGGTTTTAGAAACCGATATCCATAATCCTTTATCCACCGCGTTAAATACGCGTTCCAAAAGATAAACTCATTTATTGTCATTGGAAGAATATGATAAATTTTCACCACTGGTTATAAGTTGCAATGCGCGATGCGTAAGTCTGATCACCGGCATAATCGAATAAACCGGTTTTAACAATTTAATTAACCAAAGATTTTCTGGCCCATATACTGTGGATGCCTCCTGAAAGCCTTAACTACGCTTGCCTATTTTATATGTTATAAGTTTCTCAACGTCCTTAAGCCAAGGGGATTCTAAAGCCCCCAGAGAACCCTGGAGGCTGTTTGTAGCAAGTAGCGGACATTGAATGATATTTTTTTAAATAAAAAGAAATCATTTTATCGCTCTAATGGGATCCGTAAAGTGAATAAATTCGGATAAGAACTATAAATAACTCACTGTTAAAAAATAGGAATCAAGTTAAGGTTCAGCTAAGTCCGAAACTCGGATCTCTAATTCACGGATCTGCGATTAACCAACGCCAACTGAACTACACAACCCAGATTTTTAACTTTTTGGAATCCTGTAGAAACTTTTTGTACAAAATATTCTTCAAGTGATGGAGTTGAAACGATTGCTTAAACCAACATCTTCGAACATTTCAAGAAGCATTTTTGTAAGAGAAGCCGTTAATCTCATTTTAAAATACGATATTTTGGGTACCTACGTCAAAAAAATTGTTGACAAGTACTGGATTCAATCAGCTAGATATTTTATTAATATCTTCATATATTTCAATTGAGATGTAGATCTCTTTGTGAAAGAAATATGATTTAATTGTAGCGCTTTCATTTTTTTAATATTGCAATGATAAGTCTGAAGTATACAGTATATAAGCTTACAGACATACATATATGCAAAACAAAATGATTAAATGTTTGCCTTACTCTTTACAGTTAATGTTTATCCTGATTTTTCATTTTTTAAACACCTTTTAATAACATACCAAAATAGCATTGTAGTCATAAGTGATAAAAATACAAAAAATAGTTTTAAAAAAAGTTATTAAAATACAAAAATAAAGTAATGAATATATGAGTAAACATGAGTAATAAACGTTTTTTTACATGGGTAATAAAAAAATACAAAAACAAATTAAAGAAAATATACGCTTGAGTAAAAAACATGAGTAATGAACAAAAAACTAAATATATACACATTTAGGAATAAAAAATGTTACAACTGTCACTTTAACAAACAATAATAATGTGGATAAAAGGTAAATATCACGGTTTGGTTTTTTATAATTATGAATTAATAAGGGTCTATGGAATACTTTTGAGTAAAATAAAATAAAAACTGTACGAATAAGTTGCTTAAAAGGTATTATAAAATTTATGATTTTTAATTCCCATGAAAACGATTTATTTCATTGGCTACGCCTCTCATACGTCACGATTCACATCAAAATTTAACTTTTTGTCATATATTATTTCATCTGCGTTTATTAACATAAACTTAGGATTCTACAACTATTTTTTGTGTATTATGTCTGGAAGAATTTTTAATAAATACTGTATAGTACCCAGATGTACAACGAATGTATAATTCACAACTTCGAAATCCTTCGTAAAAACCACGCTATAATAACGGCCCATACAAATAGTTATAAAAAAGTCCATACATTGTAGACGTAACTAAATCATTTAATTGAAAAATTATGATTAAAAATATATTTTCACTCTATCTTTATTGATTTTAAAAAAGCAGTAATTTTTTTTTAAATCCGTTTCACATATTTTTACCTGTATTCGTTATATGTGATATTTTTCTATATTACAAAATATAGTTAGAAATTAACTCCGATTATCCACTACTAACGCCGCGCCGCGCCGTACGGGTATTGTTGCAATTTAATATATTTGTGGTTGAAATATTATATTTTTTAATGGAATGGCATTGTATATTGATAAATTTTATGATTTTACAAGTTCAAGCTAAATTATCTTTTCAAATAAGCTCGCCGTACATATTCATGCAGGCCCGACCGCCGGATCCGAAAATGTTCTGTTCGCCATTATAACGCAAGTTATCATTCGTTACATTCGATTACTCCAACTCGCGTCACTACCGCCAATTGAAGTCTCGTTAGCGTTACACCCCAATTTATATTCACCATTTTGTAAAACAATGTAATCTAATTCCACCAACCCTGCGTCGGGAGAAATGAGATACGAATTGTGTAGTTCTTAGTCTAACGCCCAGTTAATCTTCAGGCGGCGCGCTAGATGAAAATTTTGGAGATCCCTCTGTACAAAAAGCGACACAGTAAATAACGCACGAGAACCAGGCACGGAAGCTTTATCTGCGTTATCCTGAACAGTACAGGGTGATTATTCCCCTACAAGCTTGCGGTAGGACGCGGATGTAGCGGTGAAAGGATTCTGAATGGGCGTAATTGAAACAGAATGTCACTTTAACACTTTGCATATTTAATTAGCACCATTAAAGTTGAGAAAACTTTGTGTTCGCTTTCTTACCTGAGATAAATCTTACAAGGTCAACCCTTTTTTTGTTAATTTATTTGAACAAGCATATTTTCAAAAAATGCACAAAACAATCGGAAATTCAAAGCGCACAATATGTTTTAAAACTTAATTCCATTAAGGCACTTTTTATTGCAAGAACTTTTAAATAAATAAAAATTATTTACAAATATAAACGTCGATACGATAAAGATCAAACGAACAGCCACTCTTTTTTTGTGTTTGTGTTATATAAAATCTTTTGGTAGTAAATAGTTGAGAGTTCTACTACCAGACTGAATACATATTTTTGGTACTACTAAACCATCACAAAACGTAAAGCGTGTGTTAGGTTTAAGAGGAATTTTAAAGGTAAATTTATTATTTTAAGAACACTTTTAAAATATACTTTCAGCAATGCGATATTTTTTTTATTTCACACAAATTCCGTCATGTTTTATATTAAAACATGCGTTTGAAAACCATACATATATTGTATGGGGTTCCTTCTTAAAATGGTGTTTTTTCACCATAAATGTAATCAGTCCGTAATCTTGCATCATAAAAGCGCAATTTTTTTCTTTTTATTCATCTGAACACAAAATTAATAATAATAATAATTTTTGGCTGATTTACAGTTGTATACCTAAACTTACATTCTAACTAAACTAAAGTGATATATTATATTTCCAAATTAAAATTGAGGGTATGATAGTTTAAAGAAGTGCAATTTTAGTTGGGATCTGAACTGACTGGGACTGACGATAATTCGTAAGTTTGAAGGCAATTGGTTCCAGGAAGAGGGGCCGGCGGCGGTAAAAGCACGATCTCCAAATCTAGTGTTTAGGGAGCGCTGGATTTCGACAAGTTTTCTTCTTCCTGAATCAAATGCTGACCTAAGAGTAAATTTTCTTTGACATGTATTTTCCCTAATGCAAAGGTCTGATAGGTATTTTGGAGCCATTTTATGGAGGAATTTGAATACTGTCCAGCAAAGCTTCTATTTTATTCTCTCTGGGCTTTTTAACTAGTGCAAATCTCGAAGATGTTGTGAGATGTGAGAATATTTGTTTACTCCCGTAATAAGCCTTGCTGCTGCATTGAAAACATATTGAAGTTTATTAATTGTTGTTTAAACAATGTTATTAAAATGCGTTACAATTGGTGTACCAGTCCAATTAGATGCAAATAAGGATAAGCTTCTGTCCTTGGTAAAGCAAAGAAAGGTCGCATATCAGGGCCACGTCATACGCGGAAGCAAATATGCGCGTCTACAGCTGACTATGATGGGGAAGGTCAAGGGAGAGCCTAGAGTCGAAAGGCGACGGATTTACCGGCACGGAAACATCCGAGACTGGACGGGGTGTTCGTGATTATTCCAGTTGGCATAAGACCGGGATGCCTACACCAGAGTGATCGCCAACGTCGGAGGAGTCTGACATGGCACAGAAAGAAGAAGAAATATAAGAAAAATGTTTTTAAAACATAAAAATTAATGTATCAAATATTTTTGTGTACCAGATTTTATGTTATATTCTTATTTATACTTACTGTCAACTAATTTTTATTATTTGTTTTTAACAATAATTTGTTAATACCATTTTTTTATACGTATAAGTATATGTAAATGTAAATATTTTTTCGTTTCAATTCTTTACAAGTTATTTACAATTTGCCTTTTAATTTCATTACTTTTCTTATATCCATATATATATTTTTTTATTTTTACTATGTAAAGTTTCACTTTTTATTTTGCATAGCAGTATGCTTTTTATTGTTTCTACATGTATATAAAAAAGCGTTGTTTATCTTTTAAATTTTTACTTACTAGGTTTGTACTTACCTGTATATTTTTTGTAAATGCCCCTTGGGCGTATTGTAAAATTAAATTTAAAAAAAAAAAAAAAAAAATATGATGTGTCTATTACTTAATACTTGTTTACTTTTTTTTTAATTTATTTTACTCGTATACACCATAGGGCTTTTACATGCCCGGTAAAAAAAATAAATTCAAGCGCTACATAGTAAAACAAGCCAATGTCTAGGTACTCATCTAATGAATAGTTTTTTTTCAAGTATCGAATTACATAAACTTCATACATAAAAATGAAGATAAAATATTATCTTAAAATAAGTAGGTTCCTAATTAAATGTGTTTGAAAAATTTGCATTGGAAGCAAAGATAGCAAACTCAAAAAAATTTTTTTTTGGCTATGATGTCATTCTGTAGTTTATCAAATTTATTTTTATAAAAATCATCAATTAAATTGCGAATGTAGTAATACTTATGATGGTTTCAAAATAGTGTTTGGAAGCAAACATAGCAATATTCATCAGCCATTTTATTCGACCGTTGACCAGCTTGAGATTATAATTTTCAAAATGGCCGTGCCATACGAATACAATAATATTTTTTGAATTCGTGTTTCTATTAAAGCTAATTTATTAGTATCTTAAAGTTGAAGTTCAGTGAAAGTAACATTTCTAACATGAAGACTCTCTTTGGCGATAGTGTAGCAGTTTTTGTTATTTTTCTCAAAAACACCAAAACGGGAGTTTGCTATCTTTGCTTTCAATGCACTCAAATATAATAGTTTTTGATAAAAAAAATTACGTTACAGTACGTATTATTTACAAGATGATTTTTACATCATTCGAATAATGTACTATAAGTTATTTTGACTGCATCTCCATAAGATGTTTTATCCCAACTTTTAATCGGAAAACGAAATTTACCAATTTCTTCATACTACGAAATAATTATTTTCGCCAGATGTCACTACAAAAGTTTACTGCAATCTTGTACATCTATTTGATATTTATCAGCCTCGTTAAATCAAGTACGCTTAATGTGCCATTCACCATTTTATAAAAAAATATTACAGTATTAAAAATTCTTCGCTTATTATTGGAAAAGGTCTCATTTGTTTTGATTACATTCGAATGGTCACAGTTTGGTTATCGAATATGCGTTCTCCCTGTAGTTCAGCGTTACCGTCCATAGCTCCTGTAGGTGGCACAAATGGGGAGCTAATTGAAACATATTGCTGGGAGCAGGACACTATTTAACCATTAATAGCAGTGGGACGCTGCCAGTCAGTTCTCTGTAGCGGAGATGTGAGGTAGCGATAGTGAAACTTTGGCGAACGATAGCCACAACAGAGCGAGTAATGGACCCGTGGAGGGCCGTTAGTGCACGAAAGACGAAAAATTACTCGGAAGATAGTTTACCGAGAATTGATGGTAGCCGTACAAAACGATTATTTGACAGTTTTATATCTATACGGTCACAAAATACGTGCAAAGCGTTTTTTCACAGAGCAAATATAATTAAGCCCTTTACATATTGTACATAGATACTTTCATATATTTTTCTTACAACATCATAAATTGACTTCCATTACCAACATTTCTAAGTGGAACTGCATTTTAGTTTCAATAAATAGTATTGTAATCTTTGGGAGTGGTTTGGAATGCCAAATGCAACAATGCTTATCAGAATGACCTAGGATCGACAGGAGTTTCAAGACATGGTCACTAATCTCCGACAGGAGCACAGAAGCGTAAAGAAGAGAAAGTATTTTTTCATGGCGATGTCAGCATGACTCAAAACATAAAACTGAATGTAAAAATCTACACGAGACTTAAACACATCCAAATATAGTTTTACAGCTCTATGTACTTAATCAACTATTGATAACAGATATACAGGAGGAATGGATCCATGGTAGTCCAGGTGCGGAACTCATGTCTGTGCCGTCTTTGTTCCGATCTTAGAGATGGTGGGGGTTATTAATTCTTTACTAAATATGAGCCACCAGATGTATCTGGGATCTGCGGTTTTCGATCGTGGAAGCTCCGCCTCTGTCAATGTACATCTTTTGATGGCGACTTCCCTGAGCACGGAATATACGTCTTATTTATCGCTTTTGCTTGATGAGGTAAATTTTTTCAATAATCACAGTTTGAATACGTATGGTGGTGGCAAAAGTTGGTTTGCAACCAATAGTTTTTGTGTAAGTCTGTTGCTTTTGGTCACCTGGGGGCGTTCTGGTGCTCCATTGAATAGATACTAACATTTCCTACAAAGGTTGATTTTAAAAAAATGTTATTTATTTTTCTCCTTGTCCCTATCTTGTAGACGATGATGAGGTTTTTATAGCGATAATATAAGGGACATTGAAAGTTGTAAATGTAAATATTTGTTCGTGGTTTTCTCTACTGAATTTGGTTTAGACAGGAATAAAATCAATCAATCCACAATGAAAAAAAAAATGCTTGCTTCTATAAGTGAATCCGAAGACAGACATTTAGTCTTAAACAATTATGCGGTGAATGTTTTCAATGTACTTAATTAAGTTCGTTAAAGGGTCTGCTGATTTTTCAACTTTTAACTTTAAAAAAAGGTAAGATAATTGAGAATAAATATTTGTTTATCTATTATCTTCTTTACAACTATTCTAGCATAACAGCTTTCCCTTAACTTATAGTGTTTAAAGAGGATGGGGTAGAAAACAAACTTTGTTATAATTGTGGAAAGCAATTTTAACTACGGCATTTATACAGCGTTGCTATTTAATATTCATGAATGGGAATTATCCGGAACATTAACAAAAGTACATACTAACCCTGTTAATTTTATATTAATTGTATTAAAATTCGGTGTATGTTTACTGAAATGGAAATAATTTAAGCTTTAAACGAAAGAATGTTTTTTTTTTTTTTTTTCACTGGCTAAAATAATAAGTATAGATGTAGTGAAATCGAAGGATAATGACATCTTAAATCCCAGTCATGGTGTTTTTCTCCCAGAGTAAACTTCCAGATTACACAAACAATTTGAAGATTCTCGATTTATCAAACATATTTTTTTTTGTGCTATTTTTCTTAATGCTTATGCAGTTGACATATTATGACCACCATTACTTTAATGCAGTCATATCGCGGGACATGTGGCGCTCGACGCGGCAGTTTTTTTGTATTATTCATTCCTATAACAAATCGGCAGTTGACATTTCAATCGTAATGGGAATACCTAATACATACCTACTGAATTCATTGTGTTATTTTTAATAAACTTTAAAATATGTTATGTATTAAAGTAATGAATAATATAGCTCCATAATATAATAAAATATCAAGAAATTAATAATATTCGTCATTTGAGTTGATTTCATAGATGAGAGATGTTGTTGTATCACACAGAACCACAGAAAAAATAGCAATTTAATGTTATATATCATATTATGTACTACGTAGGTAAAAACGTATGATTTTTTTTATAGCTTACTTCTAAATGAAATCACATTTGCCAATTCTTAATGCGTACATACATTTATATAGGTGAGTCGTTGCTCGTATCATTTTACCTTTTAGTGAAAGTATATGAATTATTATTTTATGCTTTATTGTGAATTTTATTTGCCAATCCGTGCCGTGTTAACAATTTGATCAATATTTTTTTCAATTACCTTTGTTTTTTTTAGTACAAAAAACATTGAATGTTTGACCCCGTATCAATGGTCTGAGATTTGAACTTATAAATAATATGTACATTTAAAGCACCGAATATGGCATACGTCTTTAATATGAGATGACGGTGTCTCAAAAGCTAAGCAAAACCGCCCTCAATAATCCAACCTATTCACTTTTCCACCAACCGACCGACCAAAACATGTTACACGCTAGACGCACCACAAGCACCAGAGACAGTGATTGCGTTTATGTCCCTATCCGAACTGATATTTACGTAAGTTTTATTTAATTAATTTTCAGTATTTTTCCATCTTATAATCATTTATATTTTCGTGATCGACAATATTAAAATCTTTATTCAAATATTTTATAACGTTTTGAAATTAAATTCAAATAGATTTTTTCTCTGAATAAATTTGTTTGTACTGAGCTTGTTCGTAATTGGGATATCCGGGCAACTCTTATATGAACTACTGTCTGAAATTCGGAACATCGTTTCTTTTATGGAATTCTAGTATAAATCAATTTATTTATATTATGCAGGTTGTTTCCAGGTTCCTGACTCCTTATAAAACAGAACTAGAAGGCTTGCAAAAGAAAACTGACATTTCGAAAGAAGGCACGGAATCAAAGGCAATAAGTTAATTGAGTGTAAAACTTGCCATTATTGGTGCCACATTAAGTACTTAGGAGGCAACAATTTTGATTTTACATGTAAAATTTGCATGCAAAATTAAAAAAACTGAGTATCTCAAATTAGGAGCACTTTTTAGAAAATGTACATTTTCTATTGTTTTACTCTTTGTTTAAGATGACTTAAATATATATTTTTTTAAATTTCTATTTTTTATTTATTTATTATTTTTGCACCACAACAGTCCAGGAGGCTCAATAACAATGGTGAGTTACATCACAAAACACACAGGCTTGAGAAAAATCACATTGAATATTTGTGTTCTCACCCGAACCCGGAACCTTCCGTGAGTGAGTCAAGCATCTGGACCACTACATCATGGAGGCCGCTTAATTTTGATGACAGTTTATGTTACATAACTATGTTTCCAAAGACTTCAATGTGTAATACTTAATAAACAATTTGATTATCATTATTTAGATTTTTTCCTTCAGCTATTCCATATTCGGTACGTCTCTTCTATACATGTATGCAAACGGATAAATTACAACTCTTTAGCACTACATACATATTTATGTAAATGCTATGCCAAGCTCGCCCGTGAGGTAAGAATTTCCTAGATTTAATCGTTGTAACGATGGGCTTCGGAAAATGAATTTGCACATACGTATACCGTATACTGCTTGCAGTCGGTCCCGAGGAAATTTCTCCAACTATGAACAACAAACTTGTTCCTTGTGCGTTGTTCCAACTTTAGAAATAAGCTGGGATTCCCACAACTCCGGGATAGCTGAACGAAGAGTTGAGTTGGCTCAGGAAGCTAAACCGCATAGATTATAAAGTAATAACATATTGATTGCAGCCCTAACAATACTTTGGCTGAACCTTTAAGCGCTAAAAAGCAATTTATCTAAGTTTAATTTAGTTAAGCCAAAAAAAAAACATTTTACTTGAATACATGTTCCTACTTTACCCATGGGGTAAATTATTCTGTTCGTTTCCCCATCACAATAATAAAAATATATAATTTTCTTCAGGCTATGAATTTATTTATGACACTTTGCAATTTAACGCCCTAGTTGGGTCACTAATATCGTGGTGCAAAAAAAAATCTTTTTCTAAAAAAAAATAACATCGTTAACAAACAAATACTCAAAATATTTACTCGTAGATCAATATTGATTGTCTAGTTTACTTGTAGTACAGCTCTTAATTAAACGTTGATATGACAATAGATGATCCAAGATAACATTTAAAATTGGTAAATTATTTTTACGAATAAATAAATTATCCATTTAAAAGCCCAAAAATTGCAATTAAGCAAAACAAACCATTTTTTCGTTTTTTTATGTTCTATTTTTATGTTTAATCAAAATATTTGTAAAACGCGGATTGAATCAGTTGAACGTAATGTTTTAACAATGTTTTAAGTATGTCCAAATGTTTGCCGACAGGCTGGATTTCCTCCCTACGGAGTTATTTAGATCTAAATTTGTTGCAACAAAGAGGGAAAACATTTTCGAGAAGACAATATGGGTGTCTAGGCATTTACAGGGCTTATGATCTATCATTGGCTGATTTAATTGGCCATACTACGCACTGTGCAACATGCACCATCCTGCCTATGTTTAAACATTCACATTTCCTCAACTCTTTTTGATATTATTATAAAATACATAATTTACTGTCTTAGAACGGAGAAGCTATTCCTAGTTAGGCAGTTTAGATGAACCAACAGAAAAAATAAAATTTTATATGTTTACTTTTACTACTTAATTAATTTGTTGTATAAATAATGACTTGTAAATTGCTGTAATAAATATGTAAAAAATAAATAAATAAAAAATAAAATAAAATTTAAAAAAAACTGAAACCTTAATCATGCAGGTGAGATTCATCCGGCTGAACCAATTTACGTACTAGGCAACGCCTTAAAACAATTTCCGATTTGTATACTTCTTCTTTTACCAGTTAGTTAATTCAACAATGTTTTGAGTATGTCCAAATGTTTGCTGACAGGCTGGATTTCCTTCCCAGGGAGTTATTCAGATCCTAATTTGTTGCAACGGAGAGGGAAAACATTTTTGAGAAGAGAATATGGAAGTCTAGGCATTTACAGGGCTTATGACCTGTCATTTTTAGTGTTTAAGTGGCCACTTAAACTAGCCAATGACAGATCATATGCTCCGTAAATGTCTAGACTTCCATATTATTTTTTCAAAAGGTTTTTGCAATAAATTTAGTATTTTTTTTATACTCAATTTGGTTGAATTTAGTTCTGTAAGTTAAATAAAATCATTAGTATTTTCAGCAATAAATAAAAACATAAAAAATACCAATTATTTGCTAATTTGTATAATAGAAACGAAATTCGCTCATTCTAGTCTTCAGGTACCTGTATTACAGTAGCATATTAATGGGGTATATACATCCCCAAATCACTCAACATAAGTATGATTTAACCATAAAATAATCATAAACCGCATGTAGTGAGGCCTAAAATGGCGATTCCATTTATTTTTTTATGAAAAATTCCACACCATCCAATATGCAATAAGCAGCTACGGCGCGGCGGAAACTGCGTAGGCCATTTTGGGGCAAGTTTAAATGCAAGCGACAAAATCTAATAAAATATTATGATACGGGTTGAAAAAATGTGAAATGGCACCGCAAAAACTTGTTCCGTGTCACTTGATACTGGCGGCTCGGGTCCCATATGTTAAATTTGCATTCAATTTATTTAAAGCTCTCCCCACGCGGCTTTGATACATTGATGTCACTCATACGCCATACATTTTATTATTCTTCAGTAGCTGGTCTGACAGGTAACACAATATAGTGATCATATTTTTTAGGACTAAAATAGCTCAGCTGGCGTTGTGGGGCTGAACAAATATATGTTATCGTATTTCTTTGAAAAATAATACTATAAAATCTCTCAAATATCGTCGGTATACAGGTGAAACCCTCTGAGTGACAATTTTGAGAAAACAAGTTAAAAATGCAATTATATGTCATCTTTTGAGCTATATCAACTCACAAAAGATTCTACTCGTAAATCCTCTGAGGTTTAGTTTTTAAATTGTCGTGTATAAAAAACCAATAAAATTTCTATTTTTTCTTGTGAAAACTATTAATTTCAATTAAGAGGTGTTTTTTTTCGAAATATTTTATTTTATATATACTTTTGCAATGTTTTAATTCTCTTTTTATACAGAATAATGTTCCTTCACTAGGGTTGAAAAAAGTTTAAGGAACTTAGATGATCTTATGAATATGTATCATGCCCAAAATATTTTTAAAAGACTTTTGTTGAGTCAAAAATTCAAATTATTTTTTTTCAGTATTGTCAATAATGCGTTTTTTCTATACAGAAACCTTTAAACTGTTTTGCATAGAAAAAAAGGGTTGCTAATTTTTGGTTTGGTTTTAGTTTAACAACAAACGTGAAATGGACGGTTTCGGTTTGCGCTCGCAATTCTCAACGCAATCTGTAATCTGTAGCTAAGTTCGTTGTTAATAATCAGATAATGCTTTATATATTTATTTTACATAAAAAAAACAGCTGACAATGATATAATAACATAAAAAAGATACGGTTTAAAGACAGACCAGCGAAGTTTCCAAATAAAAAATATTATTTTATTAAATTGTGGTACATCAAAAGGGTGTTTTTATGTGTATTTGTAAAAGAGTAAGTGTAGAGTGTGTTTGTGTAGAGGTGTGTTTTTTTCTGTATGGGTGAATCTATTAGGTTATTAATCTAAGGTTTTATGGAATATTATCTAGATATATTCTGTCATTGTGTATAAGTATAAGATTTTCCAATAAAAACAAAATCCTGAAGAAGTCAGAAACATCAACTGTATATTTTCAATGTAGAATAATTAGTCAGAATGGAATGATAAAGAAAGGAGACAGTTTGAGCCCCTTCATGATTATTTTAATTATGAATGAAGAGGGGGCAGCTCTGGAATTAGGCTGCAAGATGGGTGATAAGGTCATTAATAGCATATGCTAAACTGAAGATGCAGCCTTAGTAGTAGAATCGGAGGATTACCTGTAACGAATGCTATACAAGTTCCACCTAGCATCCCAAAAGTTTAACATGGTCATCTCAGTGATTAAAACAAAGAACTCAATTATATCCAAACAACCCTGGAGATGCTAATTTATAGATGACAAATGAGTGGAACAAGGTATGTCATTTAAATACCTAGGCGGAGAAATCTCAAGCAATAGTGATGAAATAAACATCTTCGTATATAAAGCAAATTATGGATATATAAGACGTGTGTCTGGCCAATCATGAAATATGGAATACAAACAAGACCTGACACAACCAGAACAAAGGATCTACTTGGAACATCAGAAATGAAAACATTAAGAACAATCACAGGTGAACGCTCAGAGACCGAATCCACATTGAAGAAATAAGACAGACCTGTGGCACCGAAGATATTTTACGATGGAGTAGAGCAAGAATAAGGTTTTTTTGAGACCATGTTAACAGAATGGACAACTCTGGAATCCCTTACATTGCAGCTAAGAATGTTCAACCTAGTCATCGTCTTCCTGGTAGACCGCCTGTTTCGGATTCATTATCTTTTATTCATGTGTCAAGCCATTCCTTCTTTTGATTCCAGTGGTCCTTGTTTTTGAATTCCAATGTACCTCCCTCCCTAACGGTGAGTCAAGAAAGCAACACGCGCAAACACACAACAAAAAACGTACCGCAAGCGTAATAGTTTTTCGAATCATAAAAATTATACACGAAACTTAAAAAGTGATTAGTGCGTACAAAAACGGTGTTTTTCTGGACCAGTGCCAAAGGGAGGAAATTGTAAGTCCTTACACCTTTCATTATTCCAGGATTGACACTTAAAACTATAACGTCAATTAGTTGTCGTAGAATCAAACGTTCAATATTTTCTTCGAACACGCGTATCGCAAAAGGGCAGGCCTTGTTTACAGTCCCGAGGTCGAAGGAATCAAGCATTCAACACCGTCTAAAAAATGGAGAGATTGTTGAATCTTAACGTCCTAAGAGTAGCAGCTTTCTATCATATTAGATCAACAAATCTAAACAATGAGGAAGAAGAAAAAGGTGGAAGGATTTAATATTTTGTGAAAACAGTTATTGAAAGTGTTATCAATCACAGTTTGTTTGGCAATTTAGCAATCTATGTTTGGCCAGGAGAACTACTATATTATTGACCTAGCCAATAATGAAAATGGTTTATATTTCACAATTAAACTTTGTTTTTTGGCTATCTATACCTAAGTAATATTGGAAAAAGGAGGAAATTTCGTATTAAGACATTTAAACTACCTTTTCCGCATATGCTTAATGAAAAAAAAACATTAAAAACTCATTCGAGAAATGTCGGTCTGTTGAAAGACATCAGTAGGCCTTTTTTTTCACTCGCATAGATCACGGCATTATGTGTCTTGTTATCATTCTGTACTTTTCAAACCATTTAAGATAATATATCTTGTGAAAAATTGATGTGATTCTTTACGAAATATATTTGACTAATCTGGTTATGTCTTTTGTCGCCGTAAATGGGGCGATGCATTTCTTGAATAATGAAATAATCAATTTTCAAAAAAAAAAACATTTTCGAGAATTAAATACAGAAACTCAAAAACATTTTTAAGCTTTCAGCTCTTTTACTTTGCAAAAGTCAACAGATGGAAGAGTTGAAAAAGAAAAAAAAAGTTTATACCTGGGCAGAATGGTAATGTTACAAAATGTGTTGTGGCCATTTAGACAGCCCTATTAATGCCGAGACTTCCACATCCCCTTTCTAAAAATGTAAGCTCTCTCCGTTGCAATAAATCAAAACATTACATTTAATTTTACAGGTAAATCAGTTTTACATACAAATAAATTTTACCCAAGCGGTTCGCGTTTTAATTTCTATTAAAATCATGATGGTTAAAATGAATATTTGTGCTCTTGGCCTATGTTATACACATAAAATAAACTTTAAAAATATTACGTACAATTTTGCTACCATGTTGCATGTTTTTTTTACTTCTGACTATCTAGCTAGAGGTTTATTGTATTAATTCAAGACTTTTTAAAGCGACATCGTATACATTTAAAGGAATAGAAAAACATAAAAATTAATAAAAACTTATATAAACTATTAATTTCTTCAACAACTGCATACATGAACCTCAATATGTATTTAATTATTCATATAAAGATACGTTTATATTGCAAAAAAAAAACCTATTTAACAATTCAAAATGTCTCCTTTCCATTTTGAATTTCACCGGTGATTTTTCAAAGTGACTTCGTTCTTGGAAGCCTAATATATTTCTCTATTTTATTGAATACTTTGGGTACGGTACAAGAAATATATTTCTGAACTAGAGTCATGCGGGATTCAGGTATTGCATAATTTAAATTCTGGGCAAACCTTCTAGCACATTCTGCTCAGACCTTTCCTTGTAATTTTGTACGGCTAGAAATGTCTCTGTATCTCTTTGATGTAGAATTGGCTACATCTAGCACCTCCGTGTAGTGGAATAAGGGTTTGAATTGATATTTTATAAACTACTAGAATATCAAACTATCGAAGTGTCTGTTTAAAGAGGAATTACTAAAGAAAGTGTCCTTGTCCGTGTCTGGACAGATGAAGAATACAGTTATGTGTGTGGATATAGAACCAGAATTTTAAATTTATTTATTACGGTCTTTGGTAATACGTTTATACTACGTGCTAACTTATTAAATATAATTATGTCGTTGTCGTTGTCAATTTTGTTTTCTTCAAGATTTTTAGTCATAATAATATCGTTGCTTTGTATAACTAAATATGTCTGTATTTTACAAAATAAATCAATTTACAAGCGCAAAGTTAATAGGATTTCAATTTTTAGGTACTTATGGCTTTCTTTACTTTAATTCCCTAACTGACTTTTGTCGTGAATATATATATCATACATAATCTGTGAAAACAATGGACATACATTCATTTCATTCGTAAATACAATAAGTTTAAGTAGGCATTAGGTAAGCAAAAATTACATTTAATTGTTAAGCGCTTTTTTTAACAATTTTAAAGGACCTAATTAATAACAATAAAGGCCAGTGTCGTAGCTATGGCAACAAATTACACAGAGATGAACTACGGAAGAATATTTATCTCATTCTTACACGAAAGATTCGTGTTTTGCTATCTTTTTATTTTGAATTGTAAGTGCTACACAATATTTGTAAAATATGAAATAGTATTTAATTTCAATTTAACGTTTATTAACGCAAGTAAACATGTTATATAATATCCTTCTTCAAAAGATAATAAGCATTTATCCTCCTAAGGTATTCCCAGTTCAACCAATGAAACAAATCATTTCTTTTAAACCATTCAGACATCCACGTCCACTCGAAATGGCTATTCTTAATATCGCTAGTATCTTGATCTCACGTACAAAGAAAGCTCTGAGAGAAGCAAAAATGGCACATCTATAAAGCTTCGATCTAGTGTATACTAGCGCACATCACAACAATATTAGTAGTACGGATTTCAACGAAAGGGTGGGTTTAAACTCACGAGAGGAAAGAAATATAATATAAATAAGGTGGGGCTTTTGCTGAAGAGGTCGGTGTTTGCTAGTAAGAATATTTTATCTTTGTTCTGTGTGGCGATCGAAAGATTATGGCCTCAATGAGCTGGATATTGGTTGGATTGTGCTCTAGAAGCGTCTCTGAATAAGCAACTCAGCAGAATCTAGAAAACTTGGTCTTGTAATCCTCCCTTATATTCATTCTAAAGGTATGTATGATGCATGCTCCATACTTCTTCCCCTCACAATTTTATCCAGTCTTTTATAATGTGGTTCTAGGAGAATGCATAAAACTGATAGAAAAACACATGTCTCATAGTAGATTGTTTGAATATTAAAATTAATAAATCAACCAATAAACATATTATTTTTAAACAAATAAATATGACAATATTTTGAGTTTGTCCAAATTTTTGTAGACAAGGACTGGATTCAACTCCCTGGGGAGCTGATAACATTAACATATTACAATAGATATGAAGAACATTTCAGAAAAGGTAATATAAAGGTCTACGCATCTACAGGGCTTATGACCTGTCATTGGCTGGTTTAACCACTGGCCACTTAAAAAAACCACTGGCCACTTAAACCAGCCAATGACAGATCATAAGCCCTGTAGATGCCTAGACTTCTATATTACCTTTTCTGAAATGTTCTTCGTCCCTGTTGTAATATGTTAAATAAATATGATCCCACTGCAGGTGAATTGAACTGGTATTTAAAAGATGAAGAAATCTCATTGCTTGTTTTATATTAGTGTGATCAGTTTAATCTAAAAACCTTTTTTATCTGATTATCTGAGTGTTTAAAACATTTATGTTAATTAAAATTATCAAAACAAAACGGGCGAATAGCTCTCATAACTTTGAATATACATTTAAATTCTGTTGAATGGTATATTTTGCCAGGGACAAGCTCATATTTTGTTAGTTTTTTGGTAATTTGTTGCAAAATACGATATAATTTATTAAGTATAACATACATTATACATTAACATTATACATTGAATTTAGACAACTTATTCCCATTTTAAAAGCAAAATTATGCGTCTATTTTCATCACAATTTTTTTTAACGATCTGATTTTTTACATTTCTAAAAAGGGTTGTGCGAATTGATTTAATTGAATCAATCAACACCCTATTCAGGTTAATACGCAGTACTTGTATATATGAGGATGAAAAACTTAAATGTGGTGGAATTTTCCGTATTTATTTTTTAATTTTCCGAACCGTTGAAAACAGAGGTGAAATCTGCCAATTTTTCCAAGGCTTGAATTTTTATTAAAAACAAAGAATTTTCATGGTGATCGTATTTTCCTAAGCGAACGTGTACAATCTGCAATAAGTAATAAAATAGGCGGAGTTCCAAAGTAGGTAATGCTCTCTCACAAAGATTGAAGCAGGATTCGATTAGAACGAATTACCCGTGAAAATTTGCCATCAATATTGCCAGCAGAACTTACTCAATTTGGTGACTTTTTGCAATAGAAACTATACAATACTAAACAGTAGTAAATCATTAGGCTTAAATCAAAGGCATTAACCACCGTCAGTTTTTCTACCTTCTAAATTAATTATTTTTCCTGTTACGTTAAATATACTGCCTTGCTAAACCAAAAAGTAAAAACTGAAAAAAAATAATTTCGCGTTTTCTTTTTTGTAATAGATATTCGATATCCTCACATATTTAGTGAGCAGACAAATCATTTCTGTTTTGCCAATATAAAATATCCTCTTGTAATTTTTTTTAGTAATTATTTCTTTATAGAAATCAAATTGGCAACGAATTAAACAGTAATGTAATGTAAAAGTGGCAATTTGGCAGATACGATTTAACAACATTGATTAATTGTAGATTTATTTGAATTTTAGACAAATAAACAGATATGATTTGAAACCGTGCAATATTTATTCATGATTTATAAAGGTAGTTCATAAATCTTAAGAACTAATATAATTTTTCAATGATATTACATTTTTTATCAAAATTTCTAAATAACGAATTTTTTCAAATTAATTTGAAATATTTCCATTTTTTCTATTTCCTTTATTTCTTCAGGTAATTCATTGTACAGTTTCAATCCCTTGTGCAATGAGTTTTGAGATTCTGTTTTTCTCCTCATTGGTAATCTTTTTTTTTTACCCATATTTCCTATGTATGACATTGTTGGTTAAATTTTATTATTGTTTTTATTTTATTCATCTCCTTAATTATTTCATGTAATTTTAATTTATTAATCGCGTTAACTAATTGTGTTTCATTAAGTGTAATTCCATTCTATACCGTTTTTATGACTTGTTTACCGAATATTTCTTTATGAAATTGCGTTGTACGTAGTCGTGCAATTTGAGATCTAAATTGACCTCTTCAACATTATTACTTGACGTTCGAGACCAGAAAACTTCGACTAGGAAATCTGGCTGTAAAGTGCAGACGAAGGCTTTTCCCTTACGTCAACATTTCTCAGATTTCGTATCCCGCGATTGGCAAACGAATATGTTGTACCCAACTTGACAACCCATGTAAAAAAAAATACGGATAAATTTAACATATTAAAATTTTTAAAAATTGACTTTCATCACGAAGAAGTAAACATTATAAATGTTTATTTTAATACAATATTTGAGTGGTTAAATTACATCAATATTTTTAATTCAATTGTATTTTTGTAAATCAGTAATACGTAGTATCTAAGCTGCATATGACAAGCTGTTTATATAGTCAGTTTATTGGAACGAAAATCTGCCGTATTTTATTAATTACTAAAATAATATTGTTAATTAAGTACAGGTCACGTAAAATGACACATCTTAGAATGCAAAGCATCGATTAGCTTTATACATTTTTAGTAAGTCTGTAGTTAAAAATCAAAGTTTCGCGAAGTTTTTAATAGCGCATCGATAAAACTCAATATTTTTTCTCAGATTTCAATAATATTTCCAAAACGTAAGTTTTTTTTTACATAAACTGTTTCACTTGTATTTTTTTTAAATAAATTCTGTAAATACTTTTATTAACAGTCATTTTTTTCTAAGAACGGTCTCTTGACAATTCTAAATAAAAAATTAATCGACGTTTTGTGGAGAATATTGAATATTGGATCGCTCGCGTATGTAACACGTATTTAGATACGCAGAATCACGTCTATGGCGTATTCAAGTTTCAACATATTTTTATATTGCTTTAAAAAAACAACTAAATTTGAATTCTGACGGTCCGGATTTTATACGTCTATTTTTTTCAGTTTGTTACTTTTTGGGATGCGTCAGTCTTTTTACGGTAGCACGATATGCCCGCTACCCTATATTACATATAACCTCTCTAATCCTAACCCCGACATGCTCCTACACACGGGGTGGGTGTAATGTACGAGCCAAACTATGCGAAGGCCATTCAGAAAGTGCCAACTCCACGATCTTCAAAGTCGCGATCCATTCGTATGCAAATGGCCGGCGTTAGAGCGCGCATCTCGCCTAGAAAAAGAATATAATAGAATCTAGAATCTACCGATAAAGCCCCCCCAAGTTTAGCCCGTGTCTATGTCTGGTCAGAACTGTTATTTCTGAGTAGATAGTTTGTAAACTAGACTCAGACGGTGTAGTATTTAGGAGAATAAATCTGCGTTGATGGCGTGAGCAAGCTTTTCTCTTCATACGAACTTGATTCTTTTTCGGGCTTATATTTTCAGAAAGGCTTAAATTGTAAAAAAGGGCTAGAGTATTTTATTCTCAACATTGTTTTGGGGAACGGGCAAAAATTTAAGCTCAAACGTATTTATTTTGGTGAAATTATTAACAAAATAAAGACGAGAATATAAATAAATAGGGACTACACTAGTAAATAGTATCATTTAGATAAGTCACATTTAGAAAAAAAATAGATCGTTATCCGTCTACATAAATGAAAAATATCCCTATCTGTCGTGTGCCTAATCATTATCCTTATTTTTAATAAACGCAATAGAATATAATCAGTACTCTTGTGTGTTATTTATAAGTGTGCGTTTTTACATTATTAAAGAAAAGGCGTGGGAGGGTTTGAGCAAAAATAGGACGAACAATTTCTAAAGTTATATTATTTTTAGTATCTAACGTATGCCATATTTAGCGATCGTGCATCTGACAAGACAAAGACATTTTCTACGTTCTTCACAAAAGATAAAATAAGATATTATTTTGGTCAGTAAAGCTTAAACATTTGTTTGAAATAAAGATCAAAGCTCTGTACAATAAACTAAGCTGTAATACAGTTATTAATAATGGACGTCTTATAAGCACGAATGAACATTATTTCAACATTGTGTTTCTGATTGATATGGGTACTCAGCAATCATCAACTTTCCTTTGGAAAAATTAAGTTTTTAAATATTTTTCAAACTTAAGTATCCGTTTTACTACAAGGTTCGTTTTTCGTATTGTGTTATTACTATTTATTTAAGTAGGCAACTAAACAGTGTGCTGCCTTAAAAGCAAAGATGTCAGTGCTATATTTTATTTCTTTAGTCAAAACTGCATTATTTTGAAAAATATTTACATATAACTAGGAGGAACGTTATATTACTTAAAGCGAGGGTGTATGTGTCACTACTCTTCCTCCAAGGTGTCACATACATGTATATACGAGTATGTTGTATGAACATATGTTTTATATGTTAAAAGTATGGGACACTCAATATGCATACAAAAAAAATTTACTCTGAATACTTCATATTTATGATTCAATCTGTATTTTACATGACAACAAAAACTAGAAATGAATGATTTTCTTAATATTTCAATGACTTGTGACATTAGTTTTGTTTGTTGACTTGAAAAATATACTTCATATTTTATTTTTTTTTAGACAAAAAATAACATCCTTCTATTTATTTAGTATATGCATTTTCGAAAATGCAGCCCTGGGATTCAATGAATAAAACAATGACGCTCCTAACTATAAAAAAAAGTTTTAATCTCTGAATATGCCCAGGCCAAAGCTCGTCATTTCCAAAAAACAGCACGTAAATCGGTCCAGTAGTTATTTAGTCTATTGAGGACACACATACAAACATTGCCTTTTATATACCAATAAAATATTTTTTTGTTATAATTATTATAATGTTCGGACATATTGGAATAAAACCTGTATATGTACAGTATATATGTATCAAAATGCATTATGATTTTTGTGATAATTACAGAGAGCAATGGAGTGACATAATACATTTTCAGGTAATGAATTTACTTGAAACTAACGCCTAGTAGCCATGATATTTCCATTGCAATGATTTAGTACAGTAATTAACACGAAATACCATTCCTTTATTAAATGATTAGGATTTTCATACGAACATTCATTACACAACCATATTCAGTGGAAACTGACACCACGTGGCAATGTATTCTACAGTCTGAACATTGTATGTGGCATTTTATTTTGGTAACTTATGACCTTAAACTAAAAAAAAAAAACTAATTTAGTAGCATATTGTATTATTGTGTATCTTTTAATAATTAATAAGATAGCTTGCCCACTACATACCGCACATTGCACACAGCACCTGGGGACATAAGTCTCTGTGGCGGGTCCACGTTCGCGAAAAAATCGTAGGCGAATGGGAAAAGCTGTGTGTAAATTTGAATTTATTTAATACTCTGTACTTGATTTGCAATTTTTCATTTCCCATTTTTCTTTATTCAACCTCTACCACTTCTTGTTACTTTCTTTATTTTCTCTTCCCACTATCACCTCGTTTTATCCGTATTTCTTTACTTTCCATTCCAAATCGAGAATATTATTTTTATTCGAATACTATTTTTTGTATTGTTACTTTATAAGGATAAATGTATCCGAATAAATATTATTAAGTGACGGACCTTTTTACGTATTTATATAAATAAATAGTCCAGATCTTGTCTCGATGTCCCTTATGTTTGTCAATGCTTCTTTTATTCTTTTTTAATATTTTTATCTCTTCTTATATAGCAATAACTGTATAGTAAATTAACTAGAAGGTAGTAATGTTATGTTTATTTTTGCATAAAAATGTCTGCCTTAAAACAGGGTGTACCTAGTTAGGCAGACTAGACATGATCCAGAAAAATCTATTACCTAAGTGTGTATGTAGTAGATAAAGTAATTGCTTTTTAAAAAATAAACTATGATTATTATTATTATTATAATACTCATCCCTTTAAATTTTATTAATGGACAATGTCCGTTAATAAATAAATAAAGATATACGGCCTAGTCCAATTACAACAGTTACGTAAAGAAACGTCTGTACAAGAAACTGAACAAAAATAACATAAAACTGTGTAGCAGAGACAAACAAGGGCAGTAAAATAATGGTACACAACAACAACAAACCATCACGCCGTTTCCCCGTAGGGGTAGGCAGAGAGGATAGAACGCCATAACACTCTATCTTGGCATACAGACCTCGTTTCCTCTACATTCATACATCTTCTCATGCACGCACGCCGATTATTCCTACTTTTGACATGTCCATCTTTAAGTATTTGATGGACTTGATCGTGCCATGTCTTTCTCGGTCTTCCTCGTTTTCTGCATCTATCAACATTCGCATCGTAGATCCTTTTAGCCGTCCTTTCGCTGTCCATTCGCTCTACATGTCCAAACCAACGCAGCACCCCTTTTTTGATTCTGTCAATAATGCATGTCTCAACCTTACACACTTCACGGATCTAGACATTTGTGCACCTATCATACATCGTTTTACCACACATTCGCCTGAGGGATCGCATTTCGACAGCATTCAACCTACTTTCATAATTATTTTTCCAATTCCATACTTCGCTCCCATACATTAGAGTTGAAACTAGAACTCCGTTGTGAACTGCTAGTTTAGCCTCCTGCGATAAACATTTGTTTATGTATCGTGTTATTAAACGTAAACACAATGAACACATACGACTTCGAGCTAATCCATGCCAATCCATGTTCATTCCACGGCATTATTTTTTTTCGCTCTAATATATATTGGAACATGTACATCCATTTGCATTCCTAATAAAATAAAATATTAAAATACACTTGATACATTTTACAAAATATTATATCATAATTTTTTTATTTAACCAAAAAATTTTTTTTTACATTTTCATAAATAAATACATATTCTAATTATATTTTTAACGTTTCTACTTATTTAATAGGGCAAGATGCTTGAATTTAGAGAGGGAGTTTGTTTTTCAATTATTCATATTACACACATTTTTTGTAATATTCGAAGGGGTTAAATGCAAAACCACCCCTGCCCATTACCACCGTTGTTGAAAAGACCAATAAAACTTGCACTAAAAAGACTATTTCTGTTTAGTTTAATGTGTCACTTGTACGTAGTATAACAAGTAACGAAAAAACTAATCGTTTTCTGTTGAATGTTCACATGGAACTTAAAAGAAATAGTAATTTAGTCACGGGTTTTATTGGGTTTCCCGAAACAGTGATCATGGGCAGTGGCGGTTTTGCGTTTAATCCCCTCATTTGTACAAAGAACTCTTTTAAATTTTATTTATTTATTAACGGACACTGTCCATGTATTCAATTTAAAGGGTTTTCATATAAGAATAAAATAATATTTAAACAGGTGTATTAATTTACAAAAATCAGTCAATACATCATGGAAATTTGGAATGAATACTTATTACAAAGTTTTTAACTATTTGTTTCAAACCATACTATAAAAAATTGTTATCTAAATGTGATATTTGAAAGCATTTCAAATACAGTCTTCTTAATTTAATTTAACCCAGTATCCAGGACATTGAAATGCCATTTTCTTCGCTAGAACTGTGAATATTTAATTATACGCCATTGCTATATATGTTTGGATAATTTATATGGCGCCATTTTTGTGAAAATCACCTCAAGGGCGCTGTACAATAAATAAATATCCCAGCACGTCTTGCAGCTACAGAGCGCATGGACGGTTGGGATTCTAGTTCTTCGTCTCCAATTATGATATATAGGAGCTAGATAATAGCACGTCTTGCAGCTACAGAGCGCATGGACAGTAAGAAATTTAGCCCCTTTTTACATTTTTAATTTTTTAAATTTTATTTAACAGTGAAGCTTAAAGTTTAAGTGATATTTTAAAAATAAAATAAAAACAAATTTATAATTTTATTTATTTTATTTTATTTCATTGGAAAGCCAACAGACATTTATACATTTATAAGAATCAATTATATCATAAATACATATCATAAAGTCCAATTAGAGGCTTCCACATAATATTGTTATTGTAAATGTTGTCACATAAAAATTATACATAACATAAAATAACTAATCATGCAAAACTTATAATATTACTAGAAATGTAAATGAATATTGGTCAGACAGTTGCACATTACAATAAATAATACAACTATAGTTGACCATACAGTGTTCATTTATTATGTGCCTACATACAGAACTGCACATCACCTGCATAATATAGGCTGCGGATTCAAGGCGCAACATCATAACTTGAATTATTTTTGGAAATTTCACTTTGAAAGGAAGTTAAAGATATGTTATTATATATGTTAGATATATATGTTATTATATAATTATAGAAGTAAGATAACAACAAATCTTGCAGCTACTGAGCGCATGGACGTACTCGTACGCTATACACACTCGTACGATATTCAAATTTTGTGAAGTACTCAATCGTGAAAATACCCAAAACGCTTAAATTATTAAAAACTTTTTCGTCCATTATGCATTTTACGGCGTTTTGAAAATAAAGCGTGAAAAACAACGTGTGTATGGAAGGAAACACGTAAGGGAAATACGAGTAGAATAACATTACAATCCGCGTTAGAAATTATAATGGGGGTGTTCCTAGTCGGCGTGGCGTCCGCCTCCGTGGAGATTCCAAAACCGTTTGCTTGGAAAGCCACATTTTAATAAATTATCGTTTTTTTTTTTATGACTGTTTCATATGAATTCAAAGAAAATACGCAATTTAATTAAAAATAAAAACACTTGTGTTTTATAACTTATTATTAATTCAATTATTGACCGATTTTGGAGCCACTTCATCATAAATTATTTTGAAAATAAAACTTTTTTTTTTTTTTGCACCACAACAGGCCAGGAGGCCTAATTACAGTGGTAAATTACATCACAGAGCACCCAGGCTTGAGAAAAATCACATTTTAATTTTTGTGTTCTCACCGGGAATCGAACCCAGAACCTTCCGTGCGTGAGTCAAGCGTCTTGAGCACTACACCACGGAGGCCGCCGTTATTAATGTAACATTTTTTTTATTATTTTACAAAAACAATACTGCAGTTTCAGGAGATCATTCTTCCCATCGACGGGTGATATGAAACAATTTGACAGTTTTATATCACCCGCCGATGGGAGAAGTGCTCTCCCGAAACTGAAGTAGTGTTCTTGTAAATGATTAAAAAATGTTTAACACCAATAACAAAGTTTTATTTTCATAAAGAAATCTAATGAAGTGTTTCGAAGTGAATGCCGATTCAATTAATAATACACCTTCATCATCATCATTCCCTTTCCGCACCGAATGGTGCATAGGGCACTCCATTGGCACACCAATCGCTGCGAAATTTGATCATTTTTGTAACATGAAGGTAAGATGATCAATATTACGCTTCATGTGCCAGTCCAAGGACTATAAATTATTCTGCTGTAAAAACACTTTTTAAAATAAATATTAAATGTCAACCATGCCGGGAATCGAGCCTAAGACCTCTTGCACGGTAGGCAAACGCGCTGACCACTACACCACGAGGTCGATCGAAGCTACTTAATAGTGAGCTATATGATGTTTTTTTATCGTGAATAACCGCAAAGTTCTTGCTTCAAAAGTTAGTTTTATAAAATACGCAACCGTTGATTTTCCTAAAAAGGTACGCGATAAGACTTAAAATAGTCCGTTTTGATACAATCTAAAAGGTTATTTCGTCAGACGATTCCTATTATATTCATTCAAATCGGGTTGTCGTCCCGTTTTAGAATGAAGGACTTCGAACCAAAAGTCCGAGGTTTGTTTCTTGTTCCAATACAACTTTTCCTACAGCAATGAGAGTTATTCAAAAGAGAAATTACTAACTCACTTCCGAAAGATAAAACTTACCGACTGTGTAAAAATGTCTTGTCTCTTGTCACTCTGATATAATAATTATATCTTGGTATACATTTTTTTTCCTTACACCATGTTGTTTACAATATGTAACTTATGTTTTGATAATAATAATCATATATAGTTTTTTTTTTTTTTTAATACTTGTTTATATGCCAATCCATTAGAGTTTATCGAATAACATGTGGATTGGTTTAAACTAAAATAAAAAACATTTTTAAAAAGTAAGATTTTTTTTTTAAACTTGAATCCTGATTAGTACAAAACCACTGCTTGAAACATAGAAACCTGATAAGCCATAGAAGGTCTGTAGCCGGTACCAAGAATGATAACATCGCATCTCATTTATATATTGGGTTCAAATCCTTGAATTATGTAAAAAAAATCGGGGCATGTAGTATACTGTAAATACAAACAGGAAGCAAAAAAAATATCAATCCATGAAAATACATACAAATAACAATGAGACCGTGGTTGTTAAATAATAAAAGCTAAACACATTTAGTTTAAAATTTGTTATACATATTTTAATTTTACATAAAATATTTGTTGTATTTGCAAAAAGTGTATCATTCCCTTTTCGCATCCGTTACATGAAGGTAAGGTGATCAGTCCTACGCTTCAAGCACCAGTCCAGGAACAATTAAAATATTACAGTTTAAACAACCATTAAAATCAACATTGCATCCACGCTGCTAGAAATCGAAGCCACGACCCCAAGGATGGTAGGCAAACACGCCAACTACAACTCAACGAGGCGGGCTTATTTTCACTCGATTTCATCATTCAGGATTTTTACCTGAAAGCAGCCATCGAGTCGGAAACTCGCGTCTAGGGTTTTGGTTTTATTTCCCATACAGAATACGGAAAATCTGTTTTTAAATTATCATTTGTGTGAAAAAAACTTTTTAAACTATTTTCTTAATTCAACCGTTTAATGTATTCTGGCGAAACGTACGAAATAAATAAAATTTCTATATGTAGATATGTATTTACGACTTGAAAAATGGCTTGATAAATTTAAACATATGTTTTTATTAACCTTCGCCGTCGGAACTCAAAACTTCCTTTTTATGTTAAAATAAAATAAAACTTGTCAGTACATATGTATATGTGTAACGTTTGTAAAATTATTTCCAGAAGATGTACGTTAATTCTTTAAAATGTTTACTCATTTATTTATAATATTTTGACAATTTATAAAATGTGTGAAGTTTTTGGGAACAGTTTATTTTGATTAAAATGACAGTCCAGTAATTAATTTCCTCTTATGAAGTTCTCATTTTATGAGATTGAAATATTTATCAATCTCAGAAAACAATAATTGATTTTGGTATTTAATGTTTTATTTGCGTGAAAATGGATTCAGAAAAAATACTTTTTAATCATTTTTTATGTTCGTACAAATGTTTGGAATTACAATTTTTATACCAATCGTAGTCCGCCGCATTTAAATGACGGCTAGAATTTACATTTCATTTCTAAATAATGTACGAAGAAAATATAATGGTTGAAAGTGAAATTACTTACTGTGAGTTTCGTTTAAATTATTTCCGGAATGCAAAACATGGAATGAGTCAAGTTCTCGGTTGAAATTATATATTATAGGGTCACGTACTGATTACTGTGCCTCTTTGGGGGTATTATCACGAAGCTTGAAATTTCCCGGAGAATTTCACGGCGGCAGTGACGGTAATCGAAATGTGCAACCAATCGTGAGCTTATCCCTTAATCAAATAGACTTGTATTTAATAATATTAGACTGAAAATATTCCCGGTCCTTGCAAAGGGTTCTGCAAAAAGGGACTCCCGATACAAATGCCTTTGGATCCTGAATAAAATATTCGAAAAAAGACCGCGGTTTTAATTAATCCGCTCACTGTACGATCGATAATAACAGTCTTTTCGTTCCTTACGAAATCATTTTTTTTTTTTAAATCCATGGGTCTTTACTTTTTTCTAATATTAACGTTCGAGTATTTTATTATTAATTCAATATAATTTTAGTACATCAAGATATTTACTTTACAAATCAGGTTCTCGAGTGCTGGACGCCTGCGACTGCTAGTTCCTCGGCATTTCGTATGTGTAAAGATGACCCAGAGTTGACATCGACAGAAAACTTTTAATGCAAATTGATGACGCTATTTGCTCCTTAGGAGGATTTTTTAAATTTTTACCACCAATAGTTTGAGTACACAACACGCCAAAATTTTTGAACGGAAAACTTTTGTTGATTTAGCACATAAGAAACGGAGTATTTAAAAACTTAAGTACCCCAACAATGGCGAAGGTTTCTCAACCATAAACCTGTTTGTTAGCATGAATAAGTACATAAAATAACTAAAATATAAGTGTTTGTATCTTTTGTATGCTTATCGTTTTGATTAAATGCCACCTTGGCGATGGCGGGTAAATATTTTTACCTAAACAAGGCCTCAAGAAACAAACGAAAACGCTTCTAAAAAGTAAGGCCATTGTGTTTCGTCGTTCTTTACACAAGGAAACAGTTGTAAAACAAACTCGCTCGGCGTAAATGTTCCTTCTAAGAGCACTTTTCACCTTTCCTCATTGTTGGCCGAAACAACAGTTCCTGCGCTGGGACCGCAATTCAATTCCCGCCTTTCCCGGGGGATGTAATCATAAAATGGTAAAGCATTCCGAAGAAACTTACGTCCCTAATAAAAACGACTCTCCGCCAAAGGTAATAACTCACACGTTCCCGTGACGCCCTTTCTGGGACAGAAACTAGTGATGTGAATGATCGATTGAAATAATCGAGAATTAATTCGATTTTTCCTATCATAATAAATTCGTTTTATTATATTTTAAAAATACACTCAATAAAATATTTGTTCATTTTTTCAACCGGGTTTATTTTACAAAATCAATAAGTAATGTTTTCTCAGTATAATATTTCGAGGGTTAAATCGGTAATCAGATAACAAAAGGGACCATCTGTAATTTCAAAAATGTTCAGGAGAGCTGAAATAAGATCATGATTCAATCAACTAACCAAAACATTTAAAAACTTTTTCTGTTTTCAATAATAAATTGCCTTTTTAGATATTGGTGCTTATTCTTTATTCATGTTCTATGTGCATTTGGTGAAGTATTTATTTAAACTGTTAATGACTAAAAAATAACAGATGATCCCTGTATACTGCCATGTGACTACTGAAATATATCTTAAATATTAAATTACTTGAAACATGTTCATTTCTAGAAAAACGCAAAAAGTATAATAAATCATTCATATGAATAGTCAGCTTGTCAAAAAATTTAAATAAATATTTTACATTGTTGTGTAAGGGATTTTAATGTAATTTATTAAAAAGCCTTTTTCAAATAATTTTAGACGAACAGAAGTTTCTTTGTTTAGTCAATCAAAACATTTGTAGACTTAATAAATCGTTAAAGCTGCACTAGAAAGATACTACGTACAATGATTCGACATCAGATATTCATATGTTGTATTATTGTAATTATTTTATTTATGTCATTAACCTACAGCAAAGACATAATTATGTCAGTTTTCATATTCATGTTTCGACCTATCAAAAAAAATATTGGAACTTAGAATTAAGTAAAATATTTTTTTTAAATAAACTGCTGTTTTTAAAATACACAATGAAAGAACCAGATTTATATTTTCACCTATGAATTTTTAATACATTGTCATTATAAATATAGGATGAGATGGCTGAGGGTTGTAGCCTCTACCTCAGTTAGAGATTGACAGAGAAGACACGAGGTTGCTGTTTGATGTTCATTTATTACATGGCAAATAAATAATTAATTTTGTCGCATGAGTATTTCGGCGATTAGAAGTTGAAGATACGGCACTTGAACTACATGCTGGAACTGTCTGACTGTGTTGAGCTAGACTGAACTGAACTAACTAACTGACTGTGGTCTCTTTATAGGCCACGTTCTTTTGTAGTTCGTTTCTTTATGCTAGGGACGATATGCATGTTCTGCAGAACGACACACTCTTTTTTATATGTTGGATTCTATAGAAAGTGAAGACATTACTTTTTTTCGGTCATCGCACTATTTCAGTTGAAATATTTTAGTACGTGTGCGTCAACGATTATGGACTATAAACTCCACATTACTAACCCGTAAATTAATCTAGTTTTAAATATTTTAAGCTATTTAAGAACTTTGTGTATATGTTTTAAATTTTATATTATAGTCTTTCCTGTTTTACAGTACGCTCTTATTTATTGTAAAAGACTATTCCGTTTTGCACCATTGTTATTTCGTAAACGATTCATTATGGTTAAGCTATAAGCCAATTTATAACGGTTATAAATGATAAGATTATAAATAGTATCGATCCAAGCTATGCCCATTACTATAAGAGACCGTTCTGGACCGTCCATCACAAATATCCTTCAAAATAGTCATATGAGAGATGTAATGTATTTCCTTTCCATAAGGTGTTCTGCCATTTGTATTCCAAGTAGCGGTTTGCCTACGTATAAAATAATAATTTATGCGCGATAACCGATAACATACGAAGTGCCGATTCTGTACATTTCCGATTGCTGGAAAATGTAAATATTTTTAGTGTTCCAAATGAAAATATGCCTAAAATAAGGGCTAATTTTTTGTTTTTATTGTCAGCTTTGAGCAAAATGCATTACCTATTTTTTAAATCAAATCAAGGCGCAATTGAGCCATTAAATGTTGTATTTGAGAAATAGTACGTTTAATTGGGTTGTGGTCCCGTAGCTAGCGTCTAGGACTCGCGGACCTTTGGTCCGTGTTCGATTCCCACTCTACACCAACTTGACTCAGTTTTTTAATAGTGAGTTATTTACAACTCGTTGAAAATGGCCACCAAAATGGAAATATGCGGATAAATCATTGCATTTTCTAAAACATTTAAGTTTGTAAGTGAATATTCTTGATGGAAGTTCATTGTAATTTATTATGTAAATAAAACACGTGTGATACTTTAATCGACAAATTTGGAATATCCAGTGACCGGTTTCATCGCTTTCGCGACATCGCGATTTCGCGACCAGTCTCGAAGATGTAATATTAAAAAAATAATTGATATATTTAAATATTCATAAACAAATATTTACTAAAACGAATTAAATAAATGTCGTCCTCGTGATGAAGTGGTCAGTGCGTTTGCCCATAGCGCAATAAGTTTTGAGTTCGATTCCTGACATGATTGACATGAAATATTAATTTAAATTGATGTTTTTTCCCTAGAATATTTCAAAGTCTCTGGACTGGCACCTAAAGTCTAAGACTGATCTTTTTACCTGCATGTAACAAAAATGATCACGTTACACTGCGATTGATGTACCGATGCAGTGCCCTATGCACCATTAGGTGCAATGATGGTGAATAAAATATAAAAAAATGACACCAGTTGCTTTCCAATATTAGAATTTGGCAGTGTCAGATTTTGCTTAAAGTATTTAGGCTGTCGTTTTTCCATGGGGGTAGTCAGAAAGGGACTCCAGACTTTGCATCTATTAAATGCATCTTATTATGCACGCACGCTTACAAATATCATATTTTTTGTGTCTTTCATCTAATTTGTCATGTATTTTTGAAAATAAACAGTAATATAAACAACAAATACAATTTACTTGTTCTCCAAGTGAAAATTCATCGGTGCCATCTTAATAAAATTTAAAAGGGTTAACTTTTTTTAGTTTTCGCTACTGAATATAACAAACCCCTTTACAAAGCAGTTTTTTTTCTCGATAGATTAAGTTCTTGTAGTACGAGTAAGAAGGGTGGAATATTTTCATCTCATCGATTTCGTACGAGGCAAAACAGTTTTCAGATATGCCAAAGGTTTTATTTTAAATCAACAGTTATTTTTAATAAAAAGCATTGGAGAGATAAACTTTTCACAAATACCTACATATTTGTATTTTTTTTTTTTACGAAGCACAGTCCCTTTTTAAATGACAATACATACATTTTGTAACTCATAGCATTATTTAATACTAAGTGTCGTTGTTCAAGGGAGGGACTATTTTCGTATTATTTTTTTTTTAATAATTTAATCCAATCAACCCGGGTGTGTTCATTCAAATAAAGACGAAATTTTAAATTAATTAACTCCATACCTAAAAAAATAAAAAACGCGAGAACTTGAATAAATAAACCAGTATTTTCTTTGATTAGTAATCACTTCAAATGTTCAGCGATTTAATTGCCAAACTTCAAAAATTATTTAATAAAAACATTGTGTTTTTATATAAATATTTTATCAAAAACCAATAAAATATTTAAGAATCACGTGAAACAAAAATGATTATTTTTTCTTCATTGAACGTGTATTTTTACTTGTCTGTTTTCAATAAACAGAATGATTTGTTTTGAAAAATATATCAAGAGCTATTTTTGATAAGCTTTTAAAAAAATGTTTTTCGGAAATTAAATAAATTGTTTTTCTATTTTGGTATTTTTGTTTACTTGTATGTCTTTTTTCATTAGAATATTTTTAAAAATTAATTATCCAGCAATAAAAACACTAATCGTGAAACACTAACATTAAATGATAATTAAGACATTTTGTTTTATTTGTGCGATGTAAAAGATTAAATCATGTCGAATTTGAGATCTTTTTAATGGCTTTTTATTTGAATTGGGTTTTTATTTAAAGATTTACGATAAATCTTAAGAAAATCTTCGCGGACATGAGATATTAATGAAAGAGTTATTATGTATATTTATGTCCCCCGCGAATAACAGTGTGTCGTATTTTTCCTACATTCCATATTCAAAATCTACATCCTTTCGGAAATAAGAGTATATGTATTGAATTTTAAGGATATCAAATGGCAAAAAATATATTTGTTTGCTGCCTTCTTCGGTCGTGTGGTTCCTTTGATATCGCTTTCATTCGACAAGATATACCGCTCAGTGAGAATCTGCAGAGAATATTAAATTTGCCACCGGTAAAGGCATTGTATCCGGGGGTTAGGAGACGCGAGGAAGCCATGCGAATAGCGTATTTGAACCGCGATGAATAAAAAATTATTTATTTCCAATCTTGAAATCAGTTGCAGATCCTGGTTTAAAGAAACCCTACTGAAAAGCGCCGCTCTCGGAGTAGAATTCAAATTTATCTTTGCAAGTTGACAAAGAACGTATTGTGGAACCATTACAAGGTAATCCAGCCCTGATGTATTTTCTTACTTCTCCGCTTTATACGAGTTCACTACCCTCTCTTTATCCCTTCATATTTCTAAATTACTTCCAAACATTTAGGCGCTGATTCGTGAGTATCGCCCGTAAATACGCTGTTTTAAATACGCCGGCATTCAATTGCGTGATCCGTAATTTTTGCGTAAGCTAATTTACTGAAAACAAATTCTTCGTGAAAAACAAACGCTACCTCCCACGTTTCGTAAGTTAACTGTTTGGCTAACGATAAGAACCTTTCTTAAACACCTTCCTGCCAGATTTGTTATATATTTTGGGAAATGTTGTATTCTTTCACAGGCTGATCACATTATAATGAAGTTTCGTTTATATAACGAGAAAAACGACATCTAGTTCTGCCACTATACTGTAAATAAGGCGAGAAATTCATACCGCGCTTTTTTTTCTGACATATTTTGTACACAAATATTTGGTTAAAATAACACTTACCCAAATTTATAAAATTCAATTAAAACAGCATGTTTATTTTTACCATTTTCAAACATTAACTTATTTATTTCATCTGACTAGTTAGTTCGCAGTTATTTGGAATTTGGATCTGAAGTCTAATTCCCACATTATATATCTCACATTACTTTTATTGAATCTGTGCAAAAAAAAATTCTTTGTATCCAAACATTTAAAGATAACATGGGCAGTAAGTACCCTTAAGTCTTATGATCAGCACCTAGAACATTTTGGTCTAGATAAATTGAAATTTAGGAGACAGATTTTAGACTTGATATATCTTTATAAAATAATTAATTGTATTGTTAATTCTACATTTTGTTTAGAGAATGTACCCCTGGTTGTTTCTAATCGGCGATTGAGATCGTACACAAGATTTTATCGTCCAACCTTTAGTAATAACATGGTGAACTTTAATGCATTATCACGTATGTTAAGATTGTATAATAATGTAGAAAGTAATGCTCATGTTGATATTTTTAACAATACATTAAATAAAAGTAGGAAAACTGTAACGCAATTTGTAAAATCAAATTGTCAGTAATAATTTATTGTTATAACTTTTAAAACAATCACAAAATTCAATTCAGCTAGCCAATTTGAAAAATTATCTATTATAAAATTGTTTTTTTTTCTTTATTTGTACATGTTGTATTTACATATAATTGATAAACAATATCTAAAATAACAATTTGTGATTATTATACCAATGTCATAAGTATTGTATATTGTTTTTGAACCCAAATAAAATAAAATAAACTATTGTTTTATTTATTTAACATACCGATAGCGATACTTAAAATCTGCAGCGCAACAAATATAATTTCATCAAATAAAAAATTGTAAAAATAAATCAAGCTTTTAAATAAATTAGTCAAAATTTATTCTGGAACTCAACGTAATATTTCACGACAGTATTTTGAGATTATCAAAATTTTTGTTGACAAGGACTAGATTCAACTTCAAATAAACCAGCCAATGACCGGTCATAAGCTCTGTAGATGCCTAGACTTCTATATTGCCTTCTCTAAAATGTTATTCATCTGTGTTGTAATATGTTTATAATATTCAACGGTTTTGTTTGATTTGTTTCCAATAATAATAAAAAATTCCTGTCTTTTGTAAAAATAGTGCGATTTTCACAATATAAGAGTATCTGGAAAGAGAAACAGATTTTTTGGGTTTTTTCGCTAGGCCCTGTTCCTAGCATACAGGATTAGGCTTTTATTCACTGTTGGTACTAACTTGAAAACGTCGGAAACTATCGTCGATTCTTCACATAAATCTGTCAATAACACGCCATGTTCAAAGCTGTACCTTCACTCTACTATCTGGGAAATGAAACATCTTTTTGTAAGCAAATTTCGCCTTGTTGAAAACGCGGGAAGACTTATCTTTACATTTAATCATTTCAACGCCAAATATTTATGCCAAGGAAAATTTCATATTTTCGTTTTCATTTCGAGATCCATACCATTTCCGTGCTGAATATTCACATTATGTGAATAAATTTACATAAAACATTAGTTTGGATAGCTTTTCCTTTTTGTATCCCTTATTTATTATAAACGTAATTTTATTTTTTTTTATTGAATCTTATTTAAAAATCACCGACAAAGTTTTAACATGAAAAATGATCATAAGAGAATAAATTCAATACATAATAAAAAAAACTTACGTATTCGGATGCTTACCAATTTCCCATTTTCATTGATGGAAATTTTATGAACAGAAAAAACGAATTAAACATAAAAACACAACAAAGGCAATAAAAAACATAAATTCCTGGGTTCTTAAATGTAACTAGCAATTTTAATAGACACGTATATTTAAATCACGACTTCACCAAAACTTATTTTGTCCGCGTAATATTAATTTTGATAATGTAAAAGTTCACTTATCAGTTTGAAACTTGTATTATCGCTGATAAATATTTTCGACCCGATTTAGCCAAAGCCAATCCTTTTCACAAAAATTGGAAAATGTTCTCTGAGCGAATCTGTAGCAATGCGATTTCGGATATTACCCACATAAAATGTTTATTGGTGTAAATAGGTGACTAGAGCCTTAACCCTTTACCACGTGAGTTTTCATTATTTTTTTAGCAAAATGATGAAAACAAGACATTCATGAAAAATTCAAAATCATTTATATTTTAAATTTTATCAGAAACATATGCCCTAGTTAACCAGGCTATGACGTTGACTTCTCGCACGAGAGTTCCCGTGCTCGATTTCTAAAATTTGAATATTTTTTGTCAAACGTGATATTTCATCATGTTATTTGCTATTAATCCTTGGCCCATAGTGGTATCAGGTTGTTTTGTGGTTTTCAAAATATTTTGGAGACGTTAAAATCTTTAAAAGAAATTGAACCGGACCGGTCGGCCATCTTAAAAAAAACATATAATTTTTTTTTTATTCATTTACATTTTTAAAACCTGTTATCGTTACATACATATTTTGCTTTTTAATTCTGATTTTAAATCTGTCTGAATGTGTATTTTGCAGTGTTAAGGTCCACAAAACCACTTACCTACCTTTCAATACTAGCCGGTTTAGAGACGTGCCAATCTCTTCATCAGGACACTAATTACATTAATATGATAACTCTTAATCTAATTATTAAATTCCGACTCCTCCCTTCCTCCCCTTCTTTTTTTCAACTGTTGTTCCTACAAGATTGAACTTTTTATTTTTATTTAAAACATTGTATGGTGGTGCAAGCTTTTACTAGCATGTGTACTATCAGTAAGCTTGTTTTAAAAAATTTGTGGAACTTCTGCGGTGAAGGTCTACTTGGACAGATATTTAAAATTTAAAAAACATACTCAATATGTAATAAAAAAAAACATTTATGAGAATATTCCGAAATGTAATAGATATAAAAAGCAGTATTCTCATATATAAAACAATAATATGTCCGTACCTAAATTACTGTTTTTCCATTCCGTTTTTATGTAATAAAAGATAAATTAAAATATACAAATTCTTCAAAAAAAGGCGATGAGGGTTATACTTAAAAGAAATATCTAATCTAATGTAGAAAGAATTCACAAAAAAATTGGCTTGCTCACAGTGAAGCAACAAATGAAATATAATATAGCAATTGTTATGCATAAAATATTTATTGGTTTGAATAAAATAAAAACAATAATTAAATTTAACCAGCAATGTCGTACATATGAAACAAGGGGTAAAAAAATATAAGATTACCAATGAGGAGAAAAACAGAATCTCAAAACTCATTGTACAAGGGATTGAAGCTGTACAATGACATAACTAACTACTAACTAACCATCACGCCATTTCACCGGAGGGGTAGGCAGAGAGGATAGAACACCACACCACTCTGTCCTGGCACACTTCCTTTGCTTCCTTCACATTCATACATCTTCTCATGCACGCACGTCGATTATTCCGACTTTTCACATGACCACTTTCAAGAATTTGTTGTACTTGATCATGCCATGTCTTTCTCGGCCTTCCTCGACTTCTACAACCAGACACATTCGCATCATAAATCTTTTTAGACGTTCTTTCATCATTCATTCGCTTCACATGACCGAACCATCGCAAAAGACCTTTCTTAATTTTGTCGATAATGCTTAACTCAGGGCACCTATCATACATTGTTTTTCCGCACATTCGCCTGAGGGATCGCATTTCAACAGCATTCAGTCTTCTTTCGTTCCTTTTTTTCCAACTCCATGCTTCGCTTCCATACATTAGGGTTGGTACCAGAACTCCGTTATGAACTGCTAATTTAGCCTCTTGCGATAGATTATTTGCTACGACAGACTTTAAGGCACCATTAACTCTGTTACCGGCACTAACCCTCCTTTCAATATCCTTGTCCATATTTCCATCTCTAGTAAACATACTACCCAGATATACAAATTCTTCGACCTGTTTCAAACTATCTCCATTTACTATAATCTTACATTCAGTCATAGTTACATTTCTTTCAAAGACCATGACGTTCGACTTTTGCACATTCATTAGCAAATCACTCTCCTTGCACACTTCGTAAACCTTTGTAACCAAGGATTGCAGTTCCTCTTCGCTGTCAGCTAGGAGGACTGCGTCATCGGCGTACAGAAGGCAACTTACAGTTAGATTACAGTTGGTAATCTAACAATGACATACCTGAAGAAATAAAGAAAATAGAAAAAAATTGAAATATTTAAAAATAATTTGAAAAATATGATTTGAGAAATTTTAATAAGAAAATTGTAGTATTATTCAAAGTTTATATGAGTTCTTAAGATGTTATGAACTAACTTAATAAAGCATAAATAAATCATAAATATAGAAGGATGTGCATTTATTGTTATTTTAGTACTTAAGTTCATTAAATAGTTTTTTGTCTGCATAGCATTTGTCCTTGCTTTAGTATTGTGAGAAAATGATTGTGATGTAATGATTATCACGTAAGTTAATTGAAACCATCATTATTTAAATATATTTTCCAGCTCCTATTATAACATTTGGCACTGCGTATGTGCATAAAACTCAATATTCAAAACGCATTAGATTTTTTTTATACTTTAAGATAAATGCCTGCAGAGTGTGTTAATCAGTACACCACGATGCAGACATTTATAAAATAACTGCATTATTATTCCGTGATAATACCATTCAAAATTTGAAGATGTCGTCGTGTTTGCAAGTTTGGAAAAAAAATGTATCGGTTTGAATTTTAATTTAGACAAGATCTGATTATTATAATACATTTTTCTTGTATTTATAACTTGATTTAGTATTAATTTGGTCATCTTGTATTGGTAGCGCCTAATACACGCTTATTTTCAAAATGTATCGAAATGTTATAAATATAATCGCAATGGCGTTTTCGTTCTCTGTCGACAAAATTCTGAGTCAGAATAAATTTCCTGATTTTGATATTACCTACGACGAAATAAGCTTTCATTTTATTATTTTTATACCAAAGTAATTATTACCTATTAAAAAAAGTTGTACAGTTAAAGGCCATACAATAAACTTAATGATTTCGAACCGGAAAAACAGCGTTTTTACTCTAGCAAATTAAACAGTCCACATTAGTATCCACCAAAAAAAAACCATTTGACACTGTATGCTGTAAAGGGTTAAGCCTATTCTCTATGTGTCTAGTCGTATAGGTTTAAGGATGTTCGGAAACATCCCGGCGCGTGTCCTGGCGTGGGCAAAATGTCGATTTGTTCAATGACCCGATTATTGGAAACAAAGCGGCGAATAGGTCAATCGGCCACAACTCTATCTTCTACACCCGCTCACCCTTTACGCCTACTACCCCCTCCCCGCCCTCGCCGTAGAGGTTACATTAGATATAAAAGAGAACATTTAATAAAATTAAATTCTCAATTTTTACATTTGCCTTTATTTACGTAAATCCTTGATTATGCAGATGTATGTTATCCAGATGCTAATTCTGATCGGGTAAAACGCACGAAAAATGAGGAAAGGAAATCATACGATGGCCCTAACCGGTACCGGTAGAATAAAAAAAAACCCAAATAAAATATTGTTAGAAATTGAATATTAAAACCAGAATTATCTTCTTTAAAAAAATATAATACATTTCCATAAAATAAGGTTTTAACTAAAATATTTAAAAAAAAATTTTTTAGTATTACCAAAAACATAATTTTACGTAGAAATAAAAGAAAATTTCACAAAAATTTGCGTTACTTAAAACGCTTGAATTTTTTTTCGAAAACCAAAAATTTAAAATTTGTTTTATCAATTTTAATTTTCATTTAATTATCTTTAAATCATTTGAAAAATTTCACTTCAATACTTAACCTTTATATGAAAATCGAGATACCAAAGTTTAGTCTAAATTTGAAATAGCGTAATCTTCCGGTTAAAAGCTAATTATATTTTAGTTATACAAAATTTTTAAGTTCATTTTTCAATAGAAATTCCTTTAAAATTATTGTTTGTGTGTAATTTATGTTTTTTATTTTTTATTATTGCTTAATTTTTAATAAAAACATTCGTTTAAAAATAGCAAAATCGTATGATTTCCCCATTTTTCGTTTTATCCGACTACAGCCTTGATTGCAGAATGTTTGCATAAGTTATATCTTTAATCTTCGCAAGTTCGACCACATAACCGCATATCGCACGCAACTACACTGACTCAGTAGTAGCCATAGGAAATATTGACATTATATCACTTCTTCAGAGTATTAAAAATAATCTCACTTTGCCTGTCTATCTGAGAGAGCTCTTCCAACCTCTATCACAGCATGATCTATCTCTCCGTTCTCGTAACGAGAGAACCTTTTCATTGCCCATTCACTGCTCTAATATTTTCACAGTAGTAGTTGCTCGATTATGGAATAATCTGCTCCCTTATGTCAGAGACCTTCTTTATTTACATTCAAATCTAGTATAAAATATCACAGCCTGAATATTTCTGATTATCATTTCTCTTCCCTTTCTATTTTTCTTTTTATCCCCGCTTCTCTTCATATTAAAGTGTAGATATTAAGATAATTTTCATTTCTAAAAAATCTGTTTGTCTTAATGTTTTGTTTTATAATGAAAATAGTATAATACACCTACAATATGTTCATAGTCAACTTATTTCCTCAAATTAAACGATTTGGGTAGGTAGGAAGAAATTGCCTTAAGGCAAAATGCCCACCCATATGCATATGTATGTAAACCTTACATGCTTATAAAGTGTATAAAAAAATTAATGGGCTTAAGTACAGAGACAAAAGGTTTATTATGTCTAATAACTGATTTTATTGAATTATTCGGGGAAAAACCATTGTTTGTATTTCCCTTACCTTTTATTTTTTTGCAACCCTTTTCTATTTCCTAAAATTTGATTTCAATTTGTTTTCTTAGCTTTATTTTTTCAAGAACAAACAAACAAACCACCATACCGCTTTTCCGTAGGAGTAGCTAGATATGATAGAACGCTATTTCACTAAAGGATTGTCGACAATATCTAGTTCTGCGTTGGTTTGGACACGTAGAGCAAATGAATGGCGAAAAACTGATTATAGGATTTACGGTGCAAATATTGATAGATGGCAAAAACGGAAAAAACCAAGAAAGACATGACACAACCAAATTCAAAAAAAATATTAGAAAATTGACATTTCGACAGTCGGAATAAAAATAAAGTAATTTTCTCAATTGGCAGTCTAAGATGGCAATATTTATTGTTAATAAAATAAATAAAAACATTTATATAAACAAAATAAACATGAAAGTGTCAAAACTTTATCCCCAAAATATAAATGTTACTTACTATATTATGCAAACTTCCCTTAATGTTCCGGAATTTAGCTAGTTTTACTGAAATTTTATAAAAGGAGAGATACGGAACCTATTTTTGCTATCGATTATGAAATATAAATGAAATATATTGTGTATGTGATATAAATATTAAAAATAGAAATGGAAAGTAACATTCAGGTTTTTATTTTAATACAAGTAACGTGGAAAATAAAAGAAAAATAATTAGGAAAAATAAAAAAACAGATGTACATAAAAATTAAATCAATAATAACACAGAAATTGATTTAAAAATAATAATGAAAATATCGGGCTCTTGTAGAAAAATAAAATTTAACATCATCAAAAAACATTAAAAACAAAATAATTTTAATGAAACTATGATTGAAAATGAGTTACCATGAACACATATTTAATAAATATTTCTAAAAAATCAAAATCTATTTTCACAATTTAAATTTTTAAGTTTTAAGTTAAATACTTTTTATGCTTTCTTTTATTTTACAACAGTTTATCAAACTACTGCTCTCAACATCAGAAAAGTTCTCGAACTTCTCATACCGTTTTATTTATGGACAAGGCTCTAAGTAACACTGCCCCTGTACACATATTTAAAGTAATAAGTTAGAAGCTCAAAAACCATTTCATTCTAACAAAAAAGTGCTATATAACTCACAAAGTTTGCGACTGGAAACCTTTAGTTTCGCTGGCAGCGACCGACCCTACGGGCGAGCTTTGTTCGACAAAACTTGCCTGAAGGTTATGGGTCGAACATTGTAATTACTTCCTTGTTTTGCGTATCTGTATTAACTTCACAAAAAAATATTTAAGGCTTAGATATTATTATTTAAATGACGCAACGTATATATTTCCAAAACATAAAAAACGCATGATTAATTTTAAATATTTGATAAAACACTTTTTTTGGTGGAAGCTTATTAATCCAGCGGCCAAGTATATTTTACCTTGTAAATTTTCATGCTGTTTTGGGTTTTCGATATATTTTATGTACCGAAGGCTTTATTAAAAATCCAACTTTTCAAATTTGGCAACCCTGTACGCGTATGACCAGTATGACCACTTTTTCAGGTGTTTGCTCAACAATTCTTTACTAGTGCGTTGTACAAAAAACATTAAGAAAATTTTTTTGCAGAATATATTTTGTTTTTTATTTACTGATGAAACTTGTTTTATTAAACCTTGAACTTACTGAAATTCGGAGCATCAAAGCTGTATTTTTGATAGCTTGCGAAAACTATAACAAATACAGAAAATCATTCATTTTCAAGACAAGACAAAGTGAGTTTTAGTGACCAATTTGACTATGGCAAAAAAAATGTTTTTAATTGTAAATAAATGAGTAAAGTTTGTAAAACATGTTTATGTGTCAATTGTTTAAAATTTTGTGTTTCACTAAAAATTTTTTGCAAAAATGACACAAAAGTTATCATACTGACGCCCTCACAGGCTTGCTTGGGTTTTGATAAGGCTCTAGGTACAAACAACATATAGAAATCCAAAACAGCATGACGTTTTGCAAGTAAACCTTCTCTGTATTCACTCTCCACAACGTCGGATTGATTTGGTTTTTAAGATGTTGAAATTATTATTAGCTGCGTAATGTTAGTAACTGAGTATGAGGGTAACGGTTTTTGGTAATATTAATGACAAATTTCGTCGTTTTTCTTTGCTTTAATTTTTCCAGTATAACTTATAAGTTTTTTTTAGACGTATCTTAGTGTAACTAAACATCAAATATTTTAAGTAATCTGACGTTTATAAACTTAATAACTATGAAACATGTTTTCTCATTAAATTTCAATTAATTCAATAATATGGCCGGCATTAACATAAATTAAAAGCAAATGAGTTTCGATGACAATTCAAACGTCAGTTTTATGAATATTAAAACTGTTCAATGAGTTTTAGGTGAGTGTGAGAAAGGTCACAAAATTTATCTTTTAATTCATAATGAAATATTTTTTGAGCCTCCCTAAAAGTTGATGAGAAATGTCTCTCTAAGGAAGAGCATTCCAGTTGAATACTTCTTGTTTACTCCATAGCCAACTTCGCTAATGGATCCTTCGTCCTGTGAAGCTCGCTCTATTTTCATTCCAACGAGACTTAAAAATTAACGTTGAATCTCGGGAAACTTTTAAAAGTTTAATTCAAGAAGAGAAATATTATCATCGTTATGGCGTTCTTCTGACTAGATTTCTCTGCTCTGGTAATAAATGCATTAGGGTAAAATGTAAACTCTGTTCTGTCAAGTGGACACACTAAATATGCCTTTTTATTTCTTAACCCATTTTTACTTTTACCAATTAAGCCCCCCAAAATACTTTCTTACACTATGAAAGAAGTTTAGCGACGACTTGAAAGGGCGCGATTTTAATAAATAAACGATTTTTCGGGGATTTTATTACCAACTTTTCTGAAGAAATTTAATATTTATTGTTCAGAATTACAAAGAGCAGTCATTGCCTTTATAGCAAAGATCGGTAACCTCCATAGTATTACTCTTGAAACAGGGAACTCCTAATGGTCAGGGAGAAATAAAATAACTTCATAAAGACACCCGCAAGTAAGGGAGGAAGGTCACCTTCAAAAATTGATTATATTTATGCCCATACCAAGCAACGGAAAAACAGTATCTGCTTTTAAAAACTTTTTATTTTTTGACAATTTAAGGCTTGCAATTTTTTTAGCATTAAAAATAGTTTTGTTTATAAAATTTTGTTACGTTTATAATATTATGTTGTACAGTGGAAGTTCTCAGTACAAATTATAGGCATTATTTTGTGGTGTGAAACGTTGTCCATCGGCATTTTTATATTTTTAAGGAATTACAAAAGCACTTAAGAGCGAGTATCAAAAAGAACAAATACCTAGTCAGTGACATGTTTTAAAAATATTCTTAAGAATAATAAAATAGTCGTATGAAAAAAATATGTTTTCAATATTTTAGCAATAGCCGCAAAACTTAAGACTACAAAACACTTATCTGCAGTACAGAATATCGAGATTCAAAAAAATTGATATTATTTTTTTAGGAAATGTAACCAGAGGTCTATTACGGATTATTTGGATATTGGAATAAAATACGTTTTTAAATGATAATAATAAAACGTTAAGTAAGAAAAATTTTAAAAACATTATTTGGAGATCTCATTTTAAACAATTTATCACCCGTTTTTCATTATTTCTGTTTTACTCAGTAATTTATTTTTTTAAAACAGTTTTTCACTACAAAAATATAGGGAAATCAATGAAGCTTTACTTTGTATTGATAGCCAACTCAATTATTAAAATCGAATTAAAAGAAACCAAGTATTTTATGACGGAATTATTAATTGTATCCCAAACGATAAGGGAACAATAAATACATTGGCTCAAAGCGGCTTTTCTGAAAAATGTTGAAGGCACAACAAAACGAATTCCCTTCAAACCTTTGATGAAATATTAAAAAAGGAAAACCGTTTTCCAACTCCAGTAAGCCATTAAATACTCTATTAAACGGTTTTGTAAAAAAAGTGGAAAAGGAATATTTTGTATAGTCGAGGAATTTTTTATGAGCAGTAAACGTCAAAATTTAATTTAAGGGTGAATTCGTAGCAAAAATACAATCAAGCTAATTGCTCTTGGAATAAGAAACTTTTACCTTGTTTAAAAATAAGGTAACGATATTTACTAAACGCATATTTATTAAATTTGAAAATAAACACAAATATAGCTAATATATATATATGTTTATTTGTATATTTTCGGTTAAACCTTGTAGAACGCGTATGCAGTATATATGCGTATGGAGTAATAAGTTGAAAAAATTCGCGATGCAATAATGAATACCTATATAATTTATCTAAAAAAACACATTAAAATCGCTCTCTTTATTTAAATTTCAATATATTTTACCCATCTTTATTATTTTATTTTATATTTTATTATTCCTTTAGTATTCCACGGTTTAGCAGAGTTGATATACTAAATATAGAATATTATTTTTATAAGAAATAGGTTATAAGAAACTTGCGTTTAATATTTTATATTATTTAATATTAATGTAACAATAAAAATATCAAAGTAACTAAGGCATATTAAATAACTAAAGAAAAAAATTGACGTGATGACACGTATTAGAGTTGGACACATTGTATATTTTTTTATTATCTCAACTTTTATCTTGAAATTTTTAGTACTTTTAATTGTAACATATATTGTGTTTTTGCATAATTTAACTGTAAAATATGATCAGCGTTTTGCATTTTTATGAACAAAATTAAATTGAAACACATGAATTCAATAAATCTCAATTCAAACAATGCGTAATTTTTTTCACTTGTTGACTCACCTAAAAGAATATTGACAACCAACAGAGCCGCCGCTGCCGCCATCGTGTTTCCGGTTCCCGGTGACGTCACCATAGTCGGTCCTTGGGCCCGGATCCTGTTCACATCCCGCACCACTTCCGCCGGATCCTGTTACACGGAGCCACGAACCCGCAGCCCACCAATCACCAACTAGCGACACAAATCACACAAAGGAACCTGTCTGATTACAACTCGGCAAAGTTTTCGATCATTTAACCCTAATGACAGGTGATATAGTCCGATGATCACGTAAAAATCATTTAATAATGTATCTGACAGCTGACACTCAATACAGTATTATTAATATTTTCTTGTCACTTGTACTATGATTTATAGCACAGCTATATTAGATAAAACTACCCTTATTGCCGCTCGGCGTAATAGCTTTATCTAAATCTTTTTGCTCTCTCACCTCTGCGGTAATCCGATACTAATCATCAACACCCCCGCACATAAACCTGTCAACTTTAAAAAGCCTTAAAGCTCGCCACAATAGGCCCAACACGTGGACAAGGAAAGCTTAATGCGCGGCACATTGTAATAACTACCTATAATCGCGCTATTGTTTTCGTAATGAACGCACCGAGCTTTTAAAAGCTCACCTAAGGTCGCCAGAACAATTACGGAGTAATAATTTTATAAGTACGATTGGAATCGACCCTTGTCAGAGTTAAATATTTAGAAACGTTAGAGTGTTTGAATTACGCGATGAATATATGTATACCGCTCGGTTGCGCACTGCGCATACACCCGCTCCAGTCGGCGGCCGCTTATAGACTGACGGGCAACGGGGCAACGCGGATAAGTTGATATCGTAACGGCCGCGGCAAAAAGTTGCCCTTTGTCGTGCTACGCGAAGCGTGTCGCCTCTACGAACGGCAGTTGGTATCATTAGGATTAGGGTGTTCGCGTTGTAGAAATCGCCGGTGACAACCTATACGAACTTTATTGAATATACGTATGTACGTTTTAATATCCCTCCTTTATCTGCCGCATTGGATGACCACGGAACAAATTTTGCTTTGACCTTAATAAATCTTTTTGTATCCGATACATACATACACACTCCGGTTTTATTTTTTTTATCGCAATCGTGCGGCGGATCGCAATACGAATTTTAAATTTACTCTGATCAACTTGCTTCGTATTGATTACGTTAATGGAATTCGGACAGATATATTAGAGTGACTTAATACTTTATGGTCGGCGGGACCGCCACTGTCTGGTTTACGATTACATACATTTGCTGATATGTCCATGATTGCTTTACGACCGAAATGTCTTCATTTCTCCCAGCAATACCACGTATCTAGTGCGCGGTTCTGCTAAACGTTATCTAACATTACAACTCACCTTCCAATCTTGATATGCTGTCCAATAAATTATAAACGGCAGTAATTTCATTTCAAAATTTCATTATTAAAATAAATAAATGTCTGTAAATACAATAACTCGATTTTCTCCGGTCATGCAGACACTTTTTATATTTCATACTGGCATTTTGGGGAATTATTAACGAACAAAGTATAAAAAAATATAATTTTTGTATTTGCTTGAAATAATTTAATGGTTTCAATTAACATTCTGTTGACTTCTTGTTACTAAGTCCTGTTAATATATTATTTACTTGTGAGTGACTTTTGACGTCAGCAACTTTTTTTTCGCTCTGACCTCACATCCTATCTACAAAAATGCAGGACGTTAAAGTTTAGGTTGAAATAATATATATGTCAATAAATAGTTACAAGTACATTTTTCAACTATTTATATATAAAATATGCACAAGAATTTTGATTACTTTGTCTTCATACGAGTAAGTCAAATATATTGTTGTAATGTAATGATATTAATTTAAAAAAATAATATATATCGTTATCAATACAAAGTGTGAAAAAACATAAAACACAACATTGAACATCTACGAGTAAATTATTTTATTATAAAGATCACGGAGTAAGCCAGTTTTCTTCAAAACAAAAAAACACTTATTTAACTGAAAATCCATATGATACCTTTTTGAAAATTTACGAAATGTATATAGAACATTTCCTCATAAGGGGGTGAAGTGAATTACATTGTGAATAATAAATGGCATACATTTTAATTTAAAAACCTTTTAAAATACCACCTTTCTGTTTTTTTCATAGCCATCATATGGATTTCACATAATTTCAGTGTTACATTACCATTGCTTAGTAATTACAAAAGTAAAGGAATCAAAATTACGAATTTTATAAAAGTCTCAAATCGCACAAAAACTTAAAGGTGGAACAACTATTGAATAAATATGGACTCCGTGGTGTAACGCTAAGACGCTTGACTTATATATGAAAGGTTTCGGATTCGATTCGAACTTTAAAAATCTCAATTCTGGGTTATTCTGTACAGTAATTTATCACTACAATTAGGTATGTTGTGGTGCAAAAAATATGCATATAGTAAGAATTAATATAAGCCAAACTTATCAATAAATATTTTATCAGTATAATAATAAGACCAATCACAATAGGTTCAATGACTTTCTGAATTATTTATTACTTAGGAATGTAATTATTGGACATTTTTGAGAGAGTATTTTCAGGGTTTTTCTTTTAATTTCAAATCATGTTTTGGTGAATGATAAAATATCATGATGAGACTTTTGTTAACCAGGCTCAACAAGAAAGATTGTTGTTATTGGTAAAAAATGTAAATAAAATCTGATTTTAACAAAATATGATACAGAAATCAATAAAACTTAATACGACGACAAAATCTTCGATAAAACCGTTTTTAAAAGTCCATCTCAGTACCACAGAGGCAGACAGATAAAATATAATAGCTCCCGTCGGAAATCGAACCCGTGATCCCACAATTGCCAATAAGCATTTCTGGGCCTAGCTATCACGATTTTTATCTTGAAGTATGTTCAATATCAAGCGTCTCGAGAGAAGGTCATTATCGAAATAGGTTTCAATTCTGTTTGTCCTTGGACAACCAACCATCTAAACTACCCTTAAACCCGGAGGTTGCGATTGGTTACTGCTTCTGTAAAAAATAACCCTTGTGTTTTTTCAGATACCCTATCAAATATTCAGGTCATACGTATATGTATATAAGAGTATAGTTAACTTTGATTGTTTTTTGAATGGATTATTATTCAAATTTAGGTTACTCATTTATCATTCTAAACATTTTTACTCTGCGCTTAAAAGCTTAAATAAACACAAATTTTTAGATTAGTTTTTCCATTTTTTTGAAATATTTTTTTATTTTAATCTTTAAGTAAATTTTGTTTCGAGCAGTGGTCCTATTTTTGTTGCAGAGTTAATAAGAGTTTTGTGCTCTAACAACGCCCTCTGACCTAATGTGGTTGAAAAATAAATATAAAAATAAATTTAAAAATAAATAAACCTATTCGAATTCCACTCTAACTCGACTTAGTTCCCATTTTTGGTAGTGAGTTATGCAGAGACATATGAAAAACTCTACAAAACATTTGTTTGTCCCCAGCTAGAATAATGTACTCCTATTTGGTCACCTTACTATAGTGTAAGTATTAATAATAGACTAGAAAGGGTTCAACAAAAAAAATTAAGCAGGTCGACTACCGGTTAAACATTAACTACTCTAACCATGCTAAAATATGCAGTACCACGGAATAAACTCTCTTAATAACTAAGAATAATGTTAGACCAGTTATTTTTATTCAAATTAATAAATAATAAAATTGATTCTTCTAACCTACTTGAAAGACTTCCATTCCGTGTGCCATCTAGACCGACAAGACAAATCTTCTGTTTTACACAGAAAACGCGTCAACAAACTATTTTAAACAATTTTCAATACCTAGAATATGCGACCAATATAACAATTAATTTACCGAGGCTGATATTTTTTGTGACAATCCATGTAAATTTAGGTAAAAAATTATAGAAATTTTGAAATAAGCAGATATTTAACTTTATTATAAGCATATTTTCTTATATCGTTTCTTTTACATTTATTATATTGAACATACTCTAAAATAGTGTATTAAGTGTAAATATTTTTTTTTAGTGTGTGCATGAGTGTGTTACCCTTATATACAAAGAAATTGGCAATATTTGTAATAGTTGATAAAATAAATAAATAAATTATCATCTTTTGCAAAATGGCCACAAAATATTTGGGTGAATCATAAAAATGAAAATATTTCGTGTGTAATAAAAAAAAAACAGCATATTTAAAAAAAGATTCCTAGATAATGAAATAAATGGCCCAGTTGGTTAGACATAAAACTGTTACACTTATTTGTTTATAAATTTGTATAAACAACTTAATTTTTTTAATTACACTTCGACCGGTTTCGAGGTTACTATCTCATCGTCAGGAATTTAACTAACTTATAATTACACGCGTTGCTATTTATATAATAAAATATTTTATGAAAGAGACAGAAAATTGAAAAAAAGAGAGAGAAAGAAGATAAAATAAATAATAACGGGAATAGTTTTAAAAGAGGACTCGAAGTTAAATTTAATTGATTATTTATTATTTGAAGTTTTTGATTAATGGCTTTACTGATTTCTAATCGTTCTAAATTATCTAAACGAAAACCACTTTTATTGACATGCAAAATTTCTACACACGTTTCTTGATTCAATTCATGGTTTTCGGATATAAGATGATGAGCGAATTCTGAAAGTGTATTATTACTCAGACATCTTACATGTTCTTTGATTCTTACTTTAAATTTTTGTGAAGTTTTTTCCAATATAGAAATTTGGGCAATTTAAACAATTTAATTTATAAATTCCCGAATGATTTAATTTATCATCCTTATCTTTACAATTTGTTAATATTTTACCCATGTTATTATTAGTATAAAAAGCTGGCCTAATATTGTTAGGTAAAATTTGTGCTATATTATTAGAAAATGAATTAATATACAAAATTCTACGCCAGTTCTCATATTTATTGGAAATATTAAAAAAAAAATAATAATTATAAGTGGTTTATACAAATTTATAAACAAATAAGTGTAAAATGTCATACCACAAAGTGAAAAATGTTTTTGATAACAATAATATTAAACTGTTAAACTGGCGTTGCGGATGCATGGAGAGAAAAAAAACAATTGGTCTGGGTGCTGCAGTTCAATTTTTAATACTTCCTTCCCTATCATCTCCCACCTGCTGACAAGCCTCTAAAAGAAAGGGATAGTTGATAAATCTTAAAAAAAAGAGTAAGAACCCAAATAAATACAATTTTAATTAATAAAGTAATCAAACGGTTGTTCGCGTATCAAATTTGAAATATCTTATAATATTTAGTTCGTAATTAATTTATTTTTGATTGATCACGTCGAAAACTACGTATTTCTACATTTATTAAGGTAAAACTATTTGGAAAATCGACAATATATTTTTGCAATACTGTGCATTACCAAAAAATCAAAAACATACAATATACTCCTTCGTTACTTCAGATTTACTTTGACAAATTTATTTATGCGGTTCCAATATAAGTTTTTAGGAAATTGTATGATTTGAATAGTAAAATACCTTATTTAAATTTATTTCAACAGAGAGGGAAAAATTTTTGAGAAGGGAATATGGAAGTCTAGGCATTTACAGGGCTTATGGCCTGTCATTGGCTGGTTTAAGTGGCCACTTTACACACTGTGTAACATTCACCATTCTGCCTATGTTTGAACATCCGCATTTCCTCAACTCTTCCATCTGTTGACTTTTGTGAAGTAAAAGAGCTGAAACCTTTATCACGTGGGTGAGATTCATCCGGCTGAACCAAATCACCTACTAGGCAACGCCTGAAAACAATTTTTCAATTTTTATACTTCTTCTTTTACCAGGTAGTAATTCAACAATGTTTGATTATGTCCAAATGCTTGCAGACTGGCTGGATCTCCTCCCTAGGGAGCTGTTCATATTTAAATTTATTTCAACAGAGAGGGAAAAATTTTTGAGAAGGGAATATGAAGAAGGGAATATGAATTTAAATATGAACAGCTCCCTAGGGAGGAGATCCAGCCAGTCTGCAAGCATTTGGACATAATCAAACATTATTAGTAAAATACCTATTTACTTTCATTATCGATATTGTCTTATTTAGTGGTACTGTCCAATCTTTTTCAAGGAAATCGTCCTTTCATCCTTTTTTTCTTTATATTTTTTTAAAAATATTTAACGACAATATTTCGAGTTTTTCCAAATTTGTGTAGACAAGGACTGGATTCAACCCCTAGGGAGCTGTTAATATTAACATATTACAACAGACATGAAGAACATTTTACAAAAGGGAATATAAAAGTCGAAGCATCCACAGGGCTTATGACCTGTCATTGGCTGGTTATCATACTGTGTAAAGTGGACAGTGTGTAAAGACAGGCTACAAGCCCTGTGGATGCCTAGACCTACAAATTTTATTTCTTTAAAATGATCTTCTTGTCTGTTGTAATATGTTAATTTTTAATATTTATGTATTTCACAAATAAAGAAAGCATGGTGAACGTTATTATATAAAATATAAGTATTTAGAAGATGACAAACATCAATATACATACAGTGAGTGAGATAGATTCTTATAGTTTTTTTTCTTATCCTGTTAAATACAGACTTTAAAACTCCTGTAATTGCTCCTTTTTCCTTTTGGGAATGTTTATTGTTTGATAATATTGTCTTCTCTTTTAAAAATTTACTTGGGGAAGTGTCGAAAGATCTGACCACACTGAAAAAAGACATTACAGGAGTCTAAAACAGGAGAATAAAATCTTAAATCTTTTTGATAGTGATAGTTATTAATGTAATTTATATAGATGGTGTAAAGTACTGTGTTTTATGTTTTTTGTACACTAATGTTTTCTTACTACTTCGGGTGTATTAACTGTGTATGTTATTATGTATTGTCCCAAAATAGATTATTTTATGTACGGTCCCAAATGAGTTTTTTTAATAACTCCTTTTACATACACAATTTATGAAGGTGTATTTAATATTGTGTTACTTTGTATTTTACAAAAGGCAAAAAATCGTGTATAGTGAAAAAATAATTAGAAAATCAAAGTTAACTAGGGCGAAAACTTGTAAATAATAATAGGTTAGTTAAAATATTTTAATTCGACAATTTAAACAATGGTTTTAAAAAAGTCAATTTTATTTAATTCTCACGGTAGACACACCTTAGTATTGCAAATTTAATTAACTACGAAAAAATTCGTCCATCACAATCAATGTCTAGAAAAATTGTGACATCTATAAAAATCTCTTAAACTCGATGATCGGACAAGTGAATATCTGACAGATTAAATGATCTCATGATTAAGCAATACCGTAAAACATACCTGTATTAGCAATTTAGCTTGGCAATGCTAAGCCTATAAAATTCGCACGTTAATTAAATTGTAAAATAGCAATAATTACCATGTTTAAATATCTCCTTAAATTTAATTAGGTGAATATTAGTACCTGCAAAATGTTACATATTATGCGGATTGAATTCACAAAAGCAATTTGACGATTGATATTCGTATCGCGAATGCCGTTTGTATTCACGGGATTAAATCGAATAATCGAGAGACGAACAACAGGAAAATATATTTTTCAAAATGCCAAAGCATTACCATACTCTCGGGGATTTAAAGGCGACCGGGATACCTCCACTCCCGGTTAGTGCTGCGAAAAATAGGCTTAAGAGAAAAAGTCGTAATTCGGGATCAGGCAGACCCACTTTCATTCCCTTTAGTCCTAAAGGGAGGAGGGGGGGGTGAGGGATAGAACAGAATAGAACTAGTAAAAACCCAAAAACATTGCCCTTATAATAGGCAAAGTTTATGAAATTATCTGTCGACTTTTTAAAAATTAATTTGATGAAAATTAAGCCCATGACAAGCATTGCAAAACTTTTAATGCAAAAACATATTTTTGTTAGTGTTTTTAATAACAAGATTCACACCTCCAACTCTGCCATTTTACTCCAGAACGTTTTACTCTTTTACATTTATAAATCTCATTCACGCACGACGATTATTCTGACATGTCCATCTTCAAGTTTTTGTGAACTGATATTTTGCCTCCCGCGACAAACGTTGATGTGCCAAGGTTGATTCAAGTGCACCGTTTACCCTGTTCTCGGCACTCACCCTCCTTTTGAAATCATTATCAGTCTTTCCATCTCTAGTTAAAACACTTCACAGGACCAAAAGTTCTTCTACCTTATTCAGAATGTCTCCGTTCACAATGATCTAACATTAGTAGTTTGAAACATCAAGTGGTGTACCACAAGGTTCCCATTTGGGACCAATTTTATTTAAAATATTAATAAATTATATTGCTTCAGAATTAAAAGGAGTTTATTTACTCTTATTTGTTGATGATCTTAAAATTTCAAAAAAAAAGCTTCTTGAAACGATTGTTATATCTTTCAGTCAAATCTAAATACTCGATTATTATTTATTTCTTTCCATTGAATTTGTATTCTTGTATTCATTTATTTCATATTCGCTATCACAATGTTGTTTATGATTACCGTACATATATGTGTATTTTAAAAAAAATCTAAAACCCTGCTAAGGTGTTAATAAAATAATAATAGATAAAAAAATATTATTTTTTAATTAAAAAAATTAGTTAGATCCCTTTCAAAAAACATTACTTTCGACTTCTCAACATGGATCCAAAAATCACTTTTCTTGCATACCTCGTAGACCTTCATTACAAATAATTACAGGTATTCTATGTTATTTTCAAAAAACACGGAATTATCATATAATTGAGAAGTCCAAAAGATGAATTTATATAATGTCACACATTGCCAGAGGTGTTCACAAAATGAAGTCCTTTTAGCGGCCTATGGAAAGATAAATGTTGGGCGTCTCCTTAAAAGACCGTATAAGGAATGAGGAGATAAGACGTCGTACAAAGACGACCGATTTCTCAAAAAGAGTGTGAAGATAAAAAAGGTAGTGGGCAAGTCATGTGGCCAGACAAGAACTTGATCGGTGAACCCCTAGAATATTAAATTGGAGGCCTTATGAAAAGGAAAGTGGGGACACCACAGAGGAGATGGACGGACGACACCATTAAACTCGTGAGACATCGTGAAAACAGAGTACCCAGGACAGAAAACCGTGGAAAAATTTAGAAGAGACCGAAATCCAGCAGTGAAGAAAAACGGGCTGATAAGAAGAAAAACGAGAACTTACATAAAAAAAATAATGTTATAAATTTAATGTTTTTGAAGCGTGATTTCATTAGCTAGTTTTTTTTTCATTACTTAATATAAATATAGCCTGATTACGGCCCTGTGTCTGATACAAACCAGGGGTGTAATCGAGGTGGCCTGACGACCAAACCGAAAAGCATCCGCCCTTCCGACCCATTAAGGCTACACCCCTAACTATGAAGCCGTGAAACACAACACCACGATACAGACTAACTTTTTATCGCATTTGGTCTCTTCCCTTTCTAAAGAAACTCATTCTCTAGCCAACTCATCCTGGAGGTAAAACTGACAAAAAGAATTTAAACCTGAGCTCCTTACAGATAAACACACTCTTAAAAAAAGTAATTCTATATCGCAAACTACCGAACTTTCGCGAGGAAACTTTAAGATTTAAATTAAATTTGTATATTAAATTTATATACAGTTCTAATAAGTTGTAAAGGACTGAGATCGTAACATTCTAATTAGTCAGTTAAATTTATTGGTGGATTTTTAAAAAAAATCATTTAATTAAAAATATAATTTAAGTCCCTAAAAACCACTTTTCAAGCAATTAGTCATCGGGTACTTAAACATGAGAGCAATATTTCAATGATAAAAATAAAAATACGTAAATATTTTTATTCTACTTTTATTTATAATTTTTATAAGTAACTGGTTGTCGTCGTGACCGACATCGTCAGACTGGCGGGAGACTAAATAAATATATGATATACAAGTCAATGCATGGGTTGTCAATCATGATTTTATATAATTATTGGAATTAACGCGTTTTAATTCAAATAATTTAAGTGTAAAGTAAAAACAATTATAAGTACAATATAAAAACAAACGAATATTTATTAAATGAAATTAGAAATTTCCTAAGTCTCCCACCAGTCAGGCGATGTCGATAAAACCCGTTTACTGGTAAAAATTATAAAATAAAAGTTGACAAGTATCTTTATTATTAAAATTTGTTTGCAGTTTCATCAAGAAATATCAGCAGAAAAACTCATTTAATCAAAAAATTGATTCTCAATATTTCATATATTAAATGCAAAAACAGCAAATAAAAATGTAAAATAGTACCATAATTGTTAAAAATAAATAGTAGATAAAAATATGTAATTTAAAAAGAAACAAAAATTACCAAATAGGTACAAAAATAACATTTGTATGTATTATAAATCAGTACAACAAAGATACCTTTCTATCCAATAGGGAAATAGTACATACTACGAATACCGATAAAATTATGTGAAATAGATTTTAAAAAATTAATTGTATTTTCAAAATCAATATGAATATGGTTAAAAGATGTTTTTATTCATATATTTTTAGTAAAATTGTTGATAAATACGCCTTCCCGAAAACGCCCTGTGATTAATCGTGACACTCGTGAAATCAAAATTCATATTCGTCTACAACATTTGGCATTTTATCTTACTATTTCTATGGGCCTTTATTGTTGCGTGGTTTTACGAAGGATTTTGAAGTTGTGAATTTTATTTTGGTTGTGCATCTGGGTTATATAAAGTATTTTTAACCTTTTCTTCCAAGCATAATAACATTGCTAATATTGATTCCATGTGTGGTTATTGCATGCAAAATTAATAAAATGAGTGTCTCATATTAGGAGCACTGATTTGAAAACGTATTTTTTCCATTGTTTTACTCTTTTGTACGTTTTTATTTATATTTTGATTACATTGCATGTTATATAACTTTGTTCCCAACGATTCCAATTTATAATGTTTAATAAACAATAAGGAAATATTAAACTAATTTAGACAACTTTTTCTAATATCAATGTTTTACAAACTTAGTTTTTTATATAAAAACACTTTGATTTTATTTAAAAAAGTAAAAGTGTTCTTGAATGCAAAGCACATAAATCATCATCATATAAATTCCTACATTTTCTCATAAAAAAGCCTTCTTTAACTGTATTTACATCTCACTATGAAATTTGGTTCAGAATACGGAGTTCTTTTCCTCTAGTTGAGAGTGTTTGATTTAAAAACATTTCGATTGGTTCACGTACCATAAGGTCGCAACCTCAGGACTCAACTTTAGGCAACAAGTATTTTCTGTTCAAATACGTCTGTCTCAGTTTCACTGCCATAGCTACACAGTTTATTTTTTTAAATAATATCCATATAACTAACCGTATGGTTTTTGCTTAGATTGTTAACAAAAGGGAAAAATCACATACTACGAATATTAAAATCTATGAAACGGATTTTCAATAATTCATTGTATTTTTAAAATCAATATGTATATTGTGGAAAAATGTCTTCACACTTGAATGTAAAAAATAAATTCAATAAAAATACGTTCGTAGAAAAACGAGACGTGTTTGGCCTTGGTTGTTGTGACGTCAAGATTCGTGATAATGTTTTTAAGAAATTTAAATGGCTAGGAACCAGTAAACACAAATCGTTACGTATTAGGGGTGTAACGGACGGTTAAATATGAGAATGAAATGCAATAATATAGTTAGGGCCCCCGGTATCTGTAGGCTAAATGTTGGACCCACAATAAAGGATGAATATTCCACTTTCGGGTCTGACTTTAGCGATACCGGGGTACTATAGAGCAGGAATTTGTGTTACAGGCCCTAAAAAGGGCCTGAATCTAGACGTTTGACGCGTTATTGCCCTAACATGCATATTTGTATTTGTATAAAGACTAAGGACTGCCTTAAAAAAGGCATTTTGTAATTGATGTGGCGCGTGCGGCGGCTCCCAGCGAAGTGACCGGGCCGAGCGCCGGCACCTCCCTATATGCACTTTGGAGGAGGCGCGCCGGCCGGGTATAGTGGGAGCGGTATTTCCCCCCCCACTCCCGTATTGGCCTAACGCCGGTTCGGACGCAGGTAGCGGGAGCCCGCAACACGCCCTATATAATGTGTACATTTACAACAATAAATATTGAGTTCGCCTCGAGACATCAAGTTAGTCTGATCGTTTCATTTCGTCACCCCGCCCGACCTCCTTGGACTTGACCATCGCTTCACCCCAGGACTACGAACCAGTATCTTCCACCGACCTACGCAGTGACACCGGACTTGAGAGGAATTTCGAGACTACATAACTTTCGGGATTTACGACCCCGAGAGCGACGACGGCAGCGAGACACGGCCAACACCTACCCCTTGCTACAGGATTGTGGAATACAGTCCAAACTGTTACTTGTCCAGTACAAGGGGCGTGGCCAATGTAATTACCGTTTTTTCGGGAATCGAAAATTATAAATTCAAAAATAATTTTGATGCTACTAGTAATTAGCAAATAATTCATTTGTTTACTAGACAGTATCTCATAGACCTTTATTACTTTAAAAATGTAACAAAAAGTTATATTTCCCTATTAGATTACCATAGTTAATTATACTTTTTGCCAAAGCTAATCCACATTCTCTTCTACGATGTATATATTCGACCGCCAAACAAACTTTTTACATGATATTTCACAAGAATAAGGTATTGTTTAACTTAATACATTTTTTGTATTGTAAATGACTCGCGCAGTAGAGGCGACCAAATGACACAATTTATATCGAAAATATTTGTTATAATAAAATTCTCTAGCGTCTAATAGAAGTTTACTAACTCGGTGTGGCCTATAATTTTTTATAACATTTTCAGAGCTAAAGTTTCCACGAGCACTGAGTGGACTTTAGCCAAGGCTGGTGTTCTGTAATACTGTTACAGTGTCAAATTTGTGATATTGCCACCCTTGTGTATATTGCCTCACTTTACTGCGTAGTATGTAGTACTGCCAGTGTAATAAAATTCCAAAGAACAGGTGGTTTTATCATCAGTGTTACGAAAACCTAACTTTCTTTTATTAAAACAATTCGTTTTCTCATAAACCTAAATAATTAAGTAGAATATTAATCGTAAATTCTAAGGCAGAATAATTAAAACGTCTTTTTTTAAAATTATTTTTATATAAATTAAATAAAAAATATTTTGTCTGTGCACAAATGTTCTAAAACAAGAACTGGATTCTACCACCGAGATTAACATATACTTCCAACGGCGATAGATAACATTTTGTGGGTGGGAAAATGAAAGTCTAAGCATTTACTCGCCTGATGAGCTTTTATAATTAGAAATCAAACACTGATTTGAGTCTACTGAAGACTTTATTTTATTTTTACAAATATAAACATATAAAAATAAAAACTTCGTGACAATTGTTTATATGTTTATATTTGTAAAAATAAAATAAAGTGTTCAGTAGACTCAAATCAGTGTTTGATTTCTAATTATAAGGTTAAATATGGAGTTGTAATGTGTTGGAATAAATAAATAAATAAATAAAAGCTCATCATATATTGATTGATTTGGTGTTTATTTTGTAGAACTCCGCATTTAAACTTTTTACATAAGAAATCAAACACTGATTTGAGTCTACTGAAAACTTTATTTTATTTTTACAAATATAGAACCTAAAATTCCGTGACAATTGTTTCGCCTTGTTAGGGCATTCTTAAACGGTTGACGTTCGATCAACGTTCGTTTGAAAATACCCTAACAAGGCGTTTTTTATTTGTAAAAATATAACTAAGGGTTCATTAGACTCAAATCAGTGTTAGATTTCTTGTACAAAAATATTATTTTTAATCTTTAATTGAAAACATTCCTTCAAGGTCAAAATATTATTTGAAGAATTATATTATAAAACCGACCACTTTCACCATACTGCCTTTGTTTGAACATCCATTTTTCTTTTATTCTTCCATCTGTTGATTTCAGTGAAGTTTAAGATCTGAAACCTTTATTGTTGTAGAGACGTTCATCTGATTGAATTATTTCACATACTAAGCAATTCCTGAAAATGTTTTTCTTCTCTGCTGTATTTTTTTTTTATCTTAAACTCCCTAGAAGGTGAAATATAGTATTTTGCTTACAAACATTTGGACAGTATCAAAATATTGCGAAACAATATTAATGATTTACTGACTTAACTAAGTCAGCGCTTTAGGAGGTTCAAGTCACTCCTATTTCAAATATTAATCATTATGTGTCTATAGGTATAACTCATTCTAGGAAAATGTGAAATATTTTTCTCTAGTAAACTAATGTGACTATTTATTTATTTCCTTAAAACAGGACATCAAATATCTTTTAGGTCATAATGTTTATATAACAAAATTCATATTTATTCCAGCTGGTTGAAATATAAAATTGTTATGACGGATAACACCGGGTACCAATATATTACTACCCCATCTTGGTACATTACAGTTAGTCTAAATAAGTTCACCCGGTGCCAGCAAAAGCACTCTTTCCACAAACCCGAAAGCAGTTTTAAAAACCGTTAGTCTACCTATCGGTTTGGTTCATACTTTAAAGCAATGTTATTCCGTCAATAAACGAGTTGTTCACGGAAAAAAAATTATTTCATAACACGCGATTTTAATTAAATTCGACTCTACTGCCTTCATTGTCCCTTTCACCGTGTGTTTGGCAAACTAAATGGAAGACTTATGTCGGATATGGTCATTTCGTATCATGACCATATATTGAGAAAACAAATGATAGCAAAAACTGTGTTTACTTGTATTAAATTCAGTTACAAAAAGTATATTTCACCATACGAGAATTAGCCAGTTTAATAAAATAATTCAACATTTCGATATGTAAGAGAATAGTAAAAAATGTAATATCTAAATTTATTTTTTATGGTGGCAATGTTTTTTATTTAAATAATGCCTGTGGTCAATCTGAGATTTTAAAACAGACTTTATTAAATTGTTAAGAGTAATTTGGTTAAAAATTTCATCAATATGTTAATAGGGTTGCATCTAGCCATTCGAATTCAAAACTGACAGTTATGTCGGAATTTAATTTGACTCCAAAATTTGTTTCTCTCTCGTATTTTAAATATTCTTTGAAAAAAACTGGCCACCTCAGAACGATTTAAAAATTAAATAAATTGTAATTGAACTTAAAATTGCTCGGCAGAACAAAATTTGTGTCATGTTTAAAGAGTAGATATGTATACCGTGACGAACACGTCCCCTTGGTACATATCAATGTACCTACCCAAAACTTGAAGACGGCAGTCGGTAGTGTAGCTTCGCTCGGGAGAATTTATCTTTAACTATACCGTCATTTTATTTTATTGAAATAAACGGCACTTAGTGCCTTTTACGTATAAGTTGCATACAATGAAATACATCCATGTAAGTGAAATAAGTAAAATATAGTATTTGAAACAAATTATTACTTAACAGTTATTTACAAATTAAGAAGTCAAAAAAAAGATACACGTTTTAAAAATAATATTACTAGTTATAAAAATACTCAAAAAATTAAATATTTTGTTATAGAAATATTTTGAACCTGTAAAAAAAGAGAGAGAAAAAAGTAAGAAAGCAACACATATTAATAAAAAAAAATTTAAAAAATTAAAACAATTTTGAACATCACTGAACGAAGATTTTTCTTTTTTAAATTACATGTATTATTTTTTAAAACTACTACTTAGGTAACTTATATAAATATACATATAAATACATACTGATTTTAAAAAATTGATAAGAGAAATATTTTGTAATTTTAAATAAAATCAAGAAAAGAAAAGAAAAAAAAAACATTAATAAAGAAATTTATACCAATTTGAAGAATACTAAATGATAAAAAAAAAATGTTAACTAGAACTATTAGATAGTAGCTTCTCCTACCCATGATATACGGGTGAAGGGCCGTCCCATATAAACTAAACTTTACATGCATTACATTTACACTTTAGTCACCAAAGTATTGGTACTTATTTCCTAGAGCGTGAAGTCTATTGATGACTGCATTTTTACCATATGAAGTCGAAGTATTGTTGCCACAGTATTGGTACCTACCTTTGCCAAGTTGCTCTTTTTGGTACATTGAAATTAATAAGTGTTAAAATTGCAGGGGTATCAAACATAGAATGAATTATTTTATATAAATTTAGTAAGTCAGTTATAACTATTCTATCGCTTAATCTTAAGAAGTTCAAAATATACAATCACAAATTTTAATCTAAAAGTTCGATACTAACACTTATTTAAAAATAACAATTCGTAAAAACTTATTCTGAACTCTTTCAATGCAATATTGGTGCCTAGAATAATGAGGAGCCCAGATTGAAGAGTTGTACCCTAAAATGCTTCTAACAAGTGAAATATACATTATTCTAAGCACAACAATATCTTTGAAATCTTTTGTAGTTCTGCTTATGAAACCTAACATTTTCAGTGATCTATTACTTATGCTATTAATATGACTGACATGATAAAGGTATGACGTCCTTAACCTCCCATTGTAATCGCGGCCCAGGACCATTCATTATTTTAGCCATTCTGAGGATTACTTTATTATTTTTTCCACCAACGATTCCGCCGAAAATTCTTCGTCTTCTAAATCCCGTCAGACACAAAAATTTTTCGTCTCAAGGGCACTCCAATCTGCCAGATATGTTCTTATCACCGCGCTACTATGCGCTAACCTCAGAAGATTTTTCGCTACGATTTGAAAAAAATATATCAGGTTGATTTTTTTTCTAAAAACGGGGAATTTCGGCATCCCAAATCACGAGGACGGGCTTATTTATTTATTTATTTATTCATTCAAAATTACAAAATTAAATATTTATGAACTTATTAAGGCTTTTTAGGCTATGCCCGTGTCAAGCCACAATAAATAACAATAAAAATACTTAGTAAAATTAATTAGATTAAATTATAATGACATAGAATCACAATCTAGAAAAAAAGTTAAATGTAATAAATAATCAAATTCCAAAGAATACAATGCAAAAAAGATATTCAGAAATATTTTTCAAAATATAAATTACACAAATTAAAAATCACACATAATCAAATATACAAAATAGTGGTATCATTAAAATCAACAAAATAATAGTATAATATAGTAGTATTAAAAAGAAATAACACAAAATAAGAGCATGATTTAAATCAACAGAAAAAGAATATATATATATATATATATATATATATATATATATATATATATATATATAAAAGCATAATTGAAATGATAATTGAGTTATGTTTTCTAGAAATTCACTCAATTATAGTAAGAAATATAAGGAATAGGAGCAATAAATCATTTGCCAAATAACAGTACGTACTAAATTAAATCATACAAAAATACATAATAAGAAAAACATAAAAATTATCAATATTTATAAAAAGCAAATAAAAGTAAAAGAGTATGGAAGGAAAGCAGATTTGTAAATTTTTGCTAATTTCGTACTTAAAAAAAATAAAAAAATTCTAAATTATATAAGAGTAAATTAAATTAAATTATGTTTGTCTGAAGTTTTATTTAAATTATCATTTACAAAGTGTTTTAGGTTAACTTATAAGTTGAAATAATGATATTTCTAATGAGTTTAAGTTTTTTATATATGTTATTTTTAATTGTCCCATTCTTCGTGAGTCTGATTTCTGTCAATTATGATTTCTGAAAAACTAAGGGTAAATAACTAACTAACTAACTAACTAACCATCACGCCATTTCCCCAGAGGGGTAGGCAGAGAGGATAGAACGCCACACCACTCTGTCCTGGCACACTTCCTTTGCTTCCTTCACATTCATACATCTTCTCATGCACGCACGTCGATTATTCCGACTTTTCACATGACCAATTTCAAGAATTTGTTGTACTTGATCATGCCATGTCTTTCTCGGCCTTCCTCGACTTCTACAACCAGACACATTCGCATCATAAATCTTTTTAGCCGTTCTTTCATCATTCATTCGCTCCACATGACCGAACCATCGCAAAAGACCTTTCTTAATTTTGTCGATAATGCTTAACTCAGCCTTGCATTCTGCTCTAATTTCGACATTAGGGCACCTATCATACATTGTTTTTCCGCACATTCGCCTGAGGGATCGCATTTCAACAGCATTCAGTCTACTTTCGTCCCTTTCTACTTTTCATAAGGGTAAATAATTATTAGTAAAATTATTACAATGGTTAAAGTACATGTGAGTTAGCTGTTCATTAAATAATTCTACGTCGGGTTAATTTTTAATATATTTATATAATCCAAATTTGTGGATTAAAGTATCACTCGTTTTTTTATTTTCAATAATAAATAACAATGAACTTCCATCAATAATTTTCACTTACAAACTTAAATGTTTTAAATTGCTTTATGTATAAAGGTTAAAAAATGTATCAAGAGGCCTGAATGTATAAAGAATGAAAAGAGTTTGAAATAATTTAAAAATAAATTTTATGTTAACTGTGAGATGATGTAAACAGATATGTTATTATGGTAAGTATAAATATTATTTTATTCGGTAATTACTTATTAATAAACTTACTAAAGTATATATTTTTTTTTTTAAATAATGTTTTTTATAAATTAATGAAGTTATTGTCCCGCTACAGTGAGTACAGATTTAAATATCTTGTTGTCAAAAACAATTAAAAATGTTTACGTTTTTCTAGTATATAATTATGTACCTATAGATATAAGTAAATTCAGCTGCTGCTTTTTTTTTCATTTGAGAGTTAAGCATACGTATTAATATTCACATTCCTTGGTTGATTCGTAATAACTTTATTAATATGTTTCATAGTAAAATATATATTTGTGTTTTAATTTTAATTAAAATGAACTGTTTGTTTTTCAAATTAACTTCAAATAATCAATACCTTTAACAAAAAATAAATTACATTTTTTCTAAACGAGGTAGTAAATTAAGGTTTTCAAGGTAACCGAATTAATCGATTTACATTTTCAAACTTTGATCGTTAAAACTTGTACGGTCATCAAGATCTTTTACAAGTTTTATACTCGATATTGAAGGCAAATTTACAACCAGTCACGTTAACTTTTAACTTTTACCAAAAGACATTCACATCGTTAAACGTTGAAATTCTCCTGCACAAAAGGTGTATTTTTTCAAGCACCGTAAGCTCATTAGTTATTTATTATTTCATTGTTTAAACCGTTACATATTTTTTTTTTTATTAATATATTTCATTATGTTTTTTTTAATTCTAAACAAATCTATTTTTATACATCTAGTAAATGTTGTAACTGTAACTCTCCAAAAAAAGAGACTAACTCTTGTGCTTGGAGAGTAACTTACACATATTCGAATTTATGTCATTTTGAATTATACGAGTACATGAGAAAAAAAAACTTGTAAGATATATAAAGAAAAACAGAAAATAATAGTACATTCATGCTTATTAGAATTAAATACAGTTAGTATACTTGTTCAAAAAATTTCTTTAAATTTACTTTGAATTTATTTATTGACACATTAGTTTTTACTTCATTGGGGAAATTTTTATAATTTCTACACCTTTGAAAACAAAGCTATTTTGACCATGATTTGTGTAGAATTTAGGGATTTTAATGCTATTTTGGTATCTGAGTGACTTATTCAAATCAAATTCTTTAATTTTTTTTTCGTTATAAATTTGTAAAAAGGGATTTATTTTATAAATCGTGTCTACTGTATGAACTTTAACTAATTTATGTAGAATTTCCGTACCAAATGTTGAGAGTTTCAGTAAAATTACTTTAGTAATTAATCTTTGTACTATTTTAAGAGGGTTTAATATATTGGCATATTCACCAACACATTCAACAATACCATATTGTATTAAAGATTGTACAAATGAGTAAAAAACTATTTTTAAAGTATTGATTTTTAAAATATTCTTTAATCTAACAAACATGTTTATTCATTATCTAATACGTTTAACTAGTTCACTTATATGGTCTTTCCATTTTAAGTTTTGGTCTATCTATACTGTTTTATTATCCGTTGTATCAAATACTGAACATGTTAGATCATAGAGAGTGTTGTTGCAATTGTTTTGGTGAATTATATTTAATTTATTTAATAAAAAATGGGAAGATTTTCGTATTTTCCGTATTGAAAGATAAAATATTTTTTTCGCAAACGATTATTTATATACGTGAACATGATTTGGATTTAACTTATTTACGCTTGAAACAAACCTGTCTAGTTCAACAAATCAGTGTTAATTGTATTTACTATTTGAATAAATCATTTTACAAAGATTTAAAAAATATGTCATGAAAATAAGCCGATTTTGAATTAAAAAATTAATCCTTTTTTCTAGGTTTATCTACTTAAACACTTCCTCGCAATGTAGTTTCATTAAAAAAACATTGTTTTTATTTATAAAAAGTTGCATTACTTGACTCCATTTAATTCACACTCGAGAACTGTCGAAATCTGCCAGAAGGAGTACGTGTGCTGCTTTTGCGGTAAAAGTATTGCTAGTGTAAAAAAAACATTTACGGCGATGGAAAAAAAACAGTAGTCCACATATCGTATGTACTCAGGGACGCTATACAGTAATGTATTCCAAACTGGGAAATCCCGTGCCGCATTTAAACAAGATATTATTTTTAAAGAACCGTTTATTATATTTATTTATTTTACAGAAACATACAGTTTACTATGATTAAATTACATTATTAAGATAAAGCTGAAAGACAGACCAAGTTTCTAAATAATAATCACACATGTTGAATTGTGGTACATTCTGAAATATATGCATGTGTATATATAAGAAAGTGTGTATAAGAGTAAGAATTTATGTGTGTGTAAGCGTGTGCATCATTAAAAAGCGAGTGAGAGTATATCGCAGCCAGGCAGAATGAGTTATTATTTTTTTCATTTATTTTATTTTTTTATTTTTTTTTATTCAGGAAACATACAGTACAGTTACAAAGTTTAATATTTTACACAATTGGACTTAATTCTAATGGACCAGTGAAGTTTCCATATTAAAAAGCAATTATATGTAAGGTTAATTATGAAAGTATAAAAAAGAGAAGGAAAACGAAAACATAAAAGAAAGTTGTTTAAAAATTAAAATTTAAGTGAAAAAAATATATTTTAAGGTTTGTAGTTTGTAGTGAGTATTTACAAATGGAAATAATATTAAAAATGAAGAAAATTTGTAAGAGTAATTAAAAATTTAGAATGGAAATAAAGAATGAAAAACATGCTCAGATGTAAAAATAAAATAAAATAGTAATAACATTTTTTTAAAAAAGGAAAAACATAAACACATATTTAAATTAAGGGATTCAAAGAAACGATGAGAAGAATCTTTAAGTGAAATATAAGACAGTTAATTTAAATTTAGGTCAACTTTTATATTCGTGCTCATTTGTATAAGGCATCTGTATAGATGTTTTGTTAAATTAGCGGACATTCATTCTTCGCATAGCAAGGATAAATATTTTTTGTATTAACATTTAGCATAGTTATACAAATTTTACTTTACAAATCGGGAGTGAAAATGTCCATTTGAAGATTACAAAAAATAAAAATTCATAATTTTAAAAAATAAGAGAGATATATAAAGTCTTGTGTCCTATGTCGACTAGTGTGACATCACCGCCCCACAAGAGTTAATATAGCAGGCATATTGCCGATTTACACAATCACTAAACATCGCTGTAGCAATTTAAAAAAATCATGTATAAATCCACAATTTTAAATTTTCTGTGATCATTAAAATTGAAATTTCCTCATTACCTCTCGATGTGTTATTTTTCTGACTTATTAATTGAACGATGAATGTATCAAAGGCATTATAATATGTAGGAAAAATAAACATGAATTAAGGGTTTTCTAATGTGACCTGAATAAAAATAATTTGGGTTTATTCCCTAATCAGAACCACGACACTCATAAAATAGTAACCTGAGTCACGTGATATAAATATAATCGTTATTTATACCTCGTTTTTATACTATCTAGATTGCAATAAATATTTATATGGGCGCGATGTGTGAAATATTAAAATTTTATGTATGCGAGAGGATTTTCTTCCCGCTTTTCCAACATTACTCCTAAAATATACTTTGGGTCAGTGTGTATATTAGATTTCATGCAGCGATGGAGAATGGCCCGTAATAAAGATGAAGTTATAAGGTCTGATAAGCACCCCACAATGGCCACGGTAAAAAGCCTGAACAATTCTGACCTTGATTAATAATGGCCACCATAACCATTCCCCACTTACATCCCTTAATATTATAACAATGTCGTTACCTTATTCCTAAAAGGTTCTTTTAGATCTGCCCTTTACAACAGATCTAATAATCGTAGGCAACTGAAATGTCTCAAAATTTGACAGCGGAGAGACTACTTACAATTTTGAATGCTTTCATAACTCTCACTTCAATAGAATTAGATTATGTGATAAATTAGACATCGTGGACGAATATTTTTATTTAGGTAAAACTATTGTTTTTTTTTTTAATTCACAAAACATGCAAACGGTTAAGATCCGTAGCTTCACTAATTATTATTTTTATTTCCTCTCTCCACACCAAGATTAGTATATTTGTATCTGGCTGAATCCATAATAAGATACGGGATCACTGCTTGGGGACATTCTTGTGCAACAAACATGAAATGTGTACAATATGTTCAATATGTTCAATTAGGCTCAACCTCTGAGGTGCGTGACCTGGGTATCGTTTTTGATCAAAAATTATCCTTTATTATCCTTTATTAGGCACATAAATAATATTACTAGTAAATCTCTAAAAATGTTAGGCTTCATGTTACCTGTGACTAAGGAATTCAAAAACATAGGCACTTTGAAGTTGATGAGAAGCCAGTTAGAGTATAACTTTACAATATGGACTCCTTACTACAACTGTCACCAAAATTATCTTGAAAGAGTTCAAAAAAATTATTAATGTAAATAAATTTTAAACTCAGAATCAGTCATGAATTTTTAAATAACATTTTTTTACTTAAAACATTAAATTTGTTAAAACTTAACGAAAGAAGAAAAAATAAAGACCTTTTTAATTTATTCAAAATTGTAAATTCAAATTGTAAATTGGATTGCCCTGAACTATTATCTCTCATCAACTTCAGGGTGCCTGGAAGAATGACTAGATAGGTGCCACCGTTTTGTAGCAACAATTCACGGACAGTGTATACTTGTAATGCATTCATGAAGTCTATTTAAGACTTCATGAACTCGGCAATAGTTATTCCCACGTATCTGATATATTTAATGCAGGGTATTGTTCCTATAGAACAAACCTTTTAATCTTTTCAAAGATGGTAAATGGTAATTATATTAATTTATTCATGCATTTCAAAATATTCACAGTTTTTTGTTCACTTTGCCCAGCTGTATGAAACAGTACCTATGATTTTTTTGTTGTATTACTGTAGAATATTTTATTATTTAAACTTTCTACTGAATATGCTGTATAATTTTTAGGTTAATTTTGTTAATGTAAATCTTGTATCATTTTTTGGTTTATTTTTTTTATGTTAATCTTGGGTACAAGGAAATTTATGCTTTTAAAAAAAAAGAAAATTTTAAAAATAAAGCTTAATATTTAGAATTATAAATGTTTGTAAAAGGCAGATTTGCCGTTTATGTTAATAAAATAAAATAAAATAAATAAAACGCACTTGTCAAATTGATTGTACCTACTAATGTATACAACCGGAGACATAATACTTTATTCATGTATAAATAATGAAATGTATTACCAGTTAAGGGTATTTTATGTAGCAAAATTAATATCCATTAGATATTTAACTCAATGTATAAAAATAAATTAGACCACAGTTATCTAACAAGATTTACATCTTCTGATAGTTTAATAGTGACAAAATTTCAAAATAAATATGGACAGCGTACGTTGGATTATTTTGCTCTGCCACTTGACTTGGAAACATGTATTAATAAAAATGAAATTATATTTTTAAATACAAAAATGGTTAGAAACAGAACGTTTCCATACTAATTTATTATTTATGTAAAACGTTCACTTAAGAATCTCAGTATTTGTATATCTCGTTATATACATTTTTGTTATTTTATTTTTATACTTTTCTTTTCTTATTTCATTAACATATTATCAATTTTAATTTTAATATGTAGTTTGAATTTTCGTTTAAAAGATATTTTTTTATTTTGTTTTATTCTTATTTTTTATCTTGTTTTGGTTGAACAATTTTGCGAGTGAGGAGAAAATTGCCACCGGTCTGTAATTTGAAACCTAAGGCCAGGAGTTTTTTTGTAGTGGCGCCACTATTGGTATTTTCCATACTGATAGAAATGTTTAAGAACTTTTAAAAAAGAAGGAAAGTAAAAAAATCCCAGAAAGCAAATTACAAACGGCTCTAAACAACATTTCAAATGAATGGGGAAATAAGTCAGGTCCTATTGATGGCTATAGTTTTGATTTATTGGATAAATATTTTTTATCGATACAATTAAGATCTATAGATAAAGCACCAATAGCTGTATGGCTGTCAGGTTTGTAATTGGTTCGTAAATTTTTGTTTTCAGATGAATATACCGTTTGAAAATAATTGAAAATATATCCGACAGGATCCATAGATTGGCCACGGATAGTCAAGAAAAGCTCCATCCGGTATTCATAAAGAGAAAGAACGTAGGTTATATTTAAATATTAATTATATATATAAACATTCAGTATATTACATAAATACATTAAATTTTTTTTTTTTTTTTTTATAAGTATTCAAACAAAAAAAATTGACAATATTTTGAGTTAGTCCAAATTTTTGCAGACATGGACTTGATTCAACTCCCTAGAGTGCTGTAAATACTAAAATATAACAACAGAGATGAAGATTATTTTAGAGAAGCAGAACATTCAATTAACTTCTACAATTAAATAACTTCACAAAAATCAACAGATGAAGGAATATAGATGTTCAAAAAGGAGCAGAATGGTGAATGTTACACGGTGTGTAAAGCGGCCATTTAAACTAGCCAATGACAGGTCATAAGCCCTGTAGATACCTTAACTTCTTTATTGCCTTCTCTAAAATGTTCTTCATCTCTGTTGTAATATGTTTAAAAAGTTTGGAAAACGTTCTACTAATTAGATCTTCCAGAGACGGGATAAATATATTTTTCAATTAGTAGAAATTTGTTGTCAATTACAAGCATTTTCTACCTCAAAATGTGCATAAATTATACCTACTTTACTACAGTGCAAAATTTGCTTATAATATGAGAATAAACAATTTTAGAAACTAGAAAGTATGAAATATAAATTCCAAGTTTAAATTACTAGATACAAGCAATTTATCAATTTTTAGGATACCGGCTTAGGCAAAAACTCCGTTGGTCAAAAATGAAACAAATAAAATTTAACGAAGAAGTTTCATTGATATATCTTGTCATAATACAAAATGTTGAGCTGTTTGTATACTGTAAATATGAATGCAGAACCATTGATTTTCCAAATAAAATAAAATGTACCAAAACAAAATAATTATTCAACTCTGCCATTGTTAAATAATATTATTCATTGCACAAATTTTCAGTTTTACTAATAATTCAAACTTCTCTCAGCTCTGTTTTTTAATCTCATATTATGCAACTAAAACACTTTCAAAGCAAGGTAAGAGCGAAATTTATTTTATTACGCTTGTCCTTAAAGCCAAAGGATTAGTATTTTAATGAAGGCTTATATTTCAAAAGAAGCCATTTTAAATTACTCAGATTAAATAATGTTTGTTTATAAAAATAGCATTATTATTTTACGTTTTTAACCATAAAAATGTAGTTGTATGTAGAAAATAATAGTTTACTTGTTTATTGTGTGTTAAATATTATAGACATCATTTGTACAAGCGCGTTTTGTAAACAAATAAACATGTCGAGATTCAATACAAATGACTAAGTTTACTTACTTTAATCAAGTTTTTTAAGAACAGAAATAGTTAGATTTTATTTGTTGCTATAGGAAAAAACGCGGTCCTACGTTTCTTCATACAAATGTAGTCACGTATTTTCTTCCTGGATTATTCTGCCATGCTAAGCCTTGAAGTCGTAACTGAAAAAAAAGTATTTGGCTTTTTTTTTTAAGTAAATATTTGATAGCCTCACATATTATCACATATATCCTTTACATGGATATCGACTTATCCGCAATGATCGAACTAATCGAAGGGACGGTGGAGTATGTATATATCTCCGTGAAGAAATAAATTATTTACTTGTAAAACAATCTGAAACCAGTGGTGGCCATCCTGAATATCTGTTTTTAAAGATTAATTTCAAATACCATGATATGATGATTGGTGTGGTATATTGTCCCCCTGATATTAACTATTTTTCTGAGATGGAAACATTGCTGGAAAGCACTGTAGGTGATTTTCACTCAGTTATTCTTATGGGTGACTTTAATACTTGTCTTTTAAAACAAGACTCCAGATGCCAACGTTTGAGAGATATTATAAGTTCAGTCAACCTATCTTTGCTACCTTTAGATCCTACTCATCACACTCAAGTTTCTCATACTCTGTTAGATCTTATTATAACTTCCATGCCTGACAAAGTCTCTAATTATGGACAGTTGACGGCTTCCGGATTTTCTCATCATGAATTATTATTTATTAGCTATAAGATCAAATGTCTCAAAAGACTTCCTGTCACATTTCTTGCCAGAAACTTTAGAAGCGTTAATAAGGAATCACTTGAACTTGATGCCATGAGTTTAAACTGGTCAGTTATTAATAATCTAGAGACCATTGATGAAAAATTTGAAACTTTTAACAGAATGATTACTGGTCTGTTTGACATTCATGCTCCTATGAGATCTGTAAAACTTAAATATCCACCTACCCCTTGGCTTACCAGTGACATTATTCAACTAATGGCGAAACGTGACAAAGCAAAGTCTAAACTTAAGTCAAATGCTTCATCTCAAAAATGGGAAGCCTTCAGAGTCCTGCGAAATCGTTGCAACCAATTGTGCAGAAATGCCAGAAGGAAATATATCCTCACAAACTTAAATCAAAACTCTACTAGTAAATCCTGGTCGTTTTTAAAATCTCTTGGCGCCGGTAAACCTAAGATAACATTATCTTCAACTGTCAAACTAGACGATCTCAATACTCACTTTTCTACACCTCCACTAATACTGGATGTCAGCACTAAATCCGACACTCTCCGACGTTTAAGTATGGCAGCTTCTTACAAATATCCTCCGTTTTTATTTTCTTCCGTTCAAGAAACTGATATTCAACGTATTTTACTTTCTATAAAAACCAAATCTATGGGCAGTGATCAGCTGAGTATGAGATTGATACACTTTATTTTTCCTATTATCTTACCGGTTATTACTCACATTATAAACTTTTCTTTAAATACTGGAGATTTTCCTGAAGCTTGGAAAAAGGCATTTATTATACCACTTCCCAAAATTCCTTTACCAGTTTCTGTCAAAGATTACAGACCTATATCTATTCTTCCAATTTTTTCCAAAGTCATTGAACGAGTTGTATATATCCAGCTAAATAATTATCTATTGTCAAATAATCTTCTTGATCCCAATCAATCAGGTTTTCGTGCGGGCCATAGTACAACTACCGCTTTAATCAAGGTTACAGATGACATTAGATACGCAATGAATAACAAAATGATAACCTTGATAACATTACTCGACTTCAGTAGCGCTTTCAACTCTGTGGATTTCGATCTTTTGTTGGCTAGACTTAAAACACTAAATATGACACAACCGGTTATAAAATGGTTTGGATCGTATTTACGAGCTAGACAACAGTGCATCAAAACACCAGATCATCAATCGGAATGGGTCGATATTGCCGCTGGAGTACCTCAAGGTGGAGTTTTATCACCATTACTATTTTCCCTGTTTATTAATCCGATTGCAGATTGTCTCAATTGTTCATATCATCTCTATGCAGATGATTTACAATTATACCTTCATTGCAGACCTGAAAACACCAGCAAAGCAATAGAATCGATGTCTAAAACACTAAATTGCGTGTCAATTTGTGTTTTAGACGGTTTACTAATAAACCCGTCTAAAACACAAATTATGTTTGCAGGTAGTCAAAGATGCTTAGTAAGCTAGACATACCTTCACTCATCCTCTTATTGTCAATGGTACCAATATTCAGTACAGGAAATCCGTAAAAAATCTAGGAGTACTAATGGATGAACATCTCTGCTGGCGAGCTCATACTAATGAATTAAGCCGCAAAATATTTTTCAGTCTACACTCACTTAGAAGGTTGCAAAAATTCTTACCCATTAGTACTAAATGCACTCTTGTACAAGCATTACTACTACCCATTCTAGATTACGCTGATGTTTCCATGACTGATTTAAGCTGTGAGCAACTCCATAAACTTGAACGACTTCAGAATACATGCATAAGGTACATTTTTGGTCTTAAGGAAATATGACCACATTTCTGATTATCGTAGGCAACTGAAATGGCTCAAAATTAGACAGCGGAGAGACTATCACTCCCTCTCACTTCTGTTCAATGTACTTCATAGTCCTAACGCTCCTATATACCTGCGTGAAAAATTTCAACGCTTATCAGTTCATGGTTTACCTCTTCGTTCTCATTCTCAAGGCACTCTCTTAATACCCATACACAATTCCTCTTTCTTCTCTAACTCATATAGTGTCCATGCGGCTCGACTGTGGAATCATCTCCCATCCACCATCAAATATGTTACTACATTATCTCTGTTTAAATCACGTCTGAAGAAACATCTCCTTTCTCTTCCTTAATCTCTCCTCCTTTCCTTTTTCCTCTTTCCTCTTTCCTCTTTTTTCCTTTTTCCCATTGAGTAATAGTTTCGATTTAAGGTAATTTATAAACAAATACGTTTATTTCTATTTTTATATATCTTTAAATTTTTAATCTTTTTTTTTCTATTGAATATGTTCTGTAACTTGAATTATAAAAATAAAACTTTTATTTTATTGATTGGTTGGAAGAAATTGCCATTTGGCAATAAGCCCGCCAATGTACAAATAACATTATGTACAAAAAGTTAAATAAATAAATATTTACTTAATCAACAAATCATTTCTGCTTCTCAAATATGAGATATTCTCTTGTAAAAAAAATATTAAAATAAAAAAAAAAACAGATCGACAAAGCATAAAAGTGAAATCTAATGTAAAATTTGCAATGAGGAAGTTCAGTGTCTTTTTTTTATTTGTTAATAGAATATTAAACTAAGCCAATTTTTTTTTAAATTATTTTTATACATCGTATTATCAGCATAAAATATGAATCACTCCCTAGGGAGGAAATCCAGCCAGTTTGTAAGCATTTGGACGTACTCAAACATTGTTAAATTAACTACCTGGTAAAAGTAGCAGTATAAAAATTGGAAAATTGTTTTCAGGCATTGCCTAGTTGATGATTTGGTTCAGCCGTATGAATCTCACTCACGTAATAAAGGTTTAGCTCTTTTACTTCGCAAAAGTCAACAGATGGAAGAGTTGAGGAAATTTGGATGTATAAACATAGGCAGAATGGTGAATGTTACACATTGTGTAAAGTGGCCACTTAAACCAGCCGATGACAGGTAAATGCCTAGACTTCCATATTTCCTTCTCAAAAATGTTTTCCCTCTCTGCTGCAATAAATTTAAAAATAAAAGTAATTTTTATTCATAATAAATCACCAAAACTGTTTATATCTCCCTACAAAAAAATATCTATGAAGTGCGCCCAGCGCCCAGCCCGTTCTCAGTGAACGATGAAACAAGCCGATTACCTCAGCCCTTTTCTCCATACAAAAAAGTACAATATATTTTTATATTTTACTTTCCATTTCTTTAACTTTGCAAACCTTGCCTTTAAAATAAGCTTGCAGATTACAAATATTATTTGAAGATTCTCTATTTGGAAACTAGTATTTCCAACATTAATTCCCAAGGATAATTTTTTTGCTATCAGATACCATTGACATTATAATATTATGTATCACATAAGACATGTGGCGTTTGCAATCAACATTTTTAGCATTATTCCTTTTAAAAGGAATAAGCCAGTGCTAAATGTTGACAGTTACTGATGAATTTCACTGTGGTGTTTATTTTTTTCAAATTGTATTATTTCAAAATAATATAAAGCTACGTTTATCGTCTGATTTATGTTAATTGTTGTTTGAGATTATTTTCACAGAACCACAGTAAAAAAAAAAATATATAATATTACTTACATTTTATGTACTTACGAGTATATGTAGATACAAATTAGTGAACATTTTTTTGTAGATTACCTATAAGATAAATCACGGCTTGCCACTGCCATCCGTATGTTTATCATTCTTCCACCATCGGTTTATTGACAAAATCGTCTTCATGGCCCTTTTTCAATACCTATTTAAGATTGTTGTATTTTCAATTTTGAGGGTAAGCTTTTCGGACAACCCTGCTTCAAAGCATTATGTTCGAAAACTTATGCGGAGTTAGCGAGAAATAAAACTGTATTTTTGTATTTAATCCTTCCCATTTTATAATTTAATAGAAAACTAGCAAAAGATTTCGGAAAAGTTGGGCCAATTTCTCCGTCAAAAACAATCTCAAACTTTGAACTACAGTTTAACAAACTTCCCAAGAACTTGTCCACTCAACTTAGTTTCACGTTCAATCATAATCTAACAATTTTGTAGCAAAAAGTTTTGTGAATTTACCGGTCAGTACCTAATCAGTGTTTACAGGATTCGGCAAAGTTAATCCGGAATGAGTGGAGAAATTTATCTTAGGAACATTCCGGATGTTTTTTATTGCACTTCTACTTTGATTATACAAAAAGGAACTTAACAAATCTTGTAAAAGGTAAGTAAAGTTCTCGTTTCCAATTGGATGGATAACCAAAGTTCATATTTAACAAAAAGTGTAAATAAGGTTTTTTCAATGCAGTGTTTTCGAGCCTGAGTTCTTTATGGTAAAATATAATTACAAATTGAAAATTTTATTTTATTTCAAATTTTGTAAAGTAAATATTTGATTGAACTCCAACGAACGTTATTTTTAATCTTATTTTATTATTTAAACTAAACACATTATGGAATTGATACAATGATTTCAATATGTCGGTAGAAATATATATATGGAATGTGTTTCAATTACATTATGAAGACAACTTTTATTAAAACATAATAATATTTATGCTAAGTTTATGCTAAGAGTGTATCAGTGTTGTTATTAAACATGTTAGTTGGGGAGAGGATGTGTGTATAAGTGTATCGCTGGGTGAGAATTGTATGTATATGACAATGTGTAGTGAATATAAGTGGACTTATTGAACAATGATTATCAAAAATTATCTGTTTTATTTTTTTAAACCTTTATGCGGAAACCTATCAATCACCTTATCGATCGATGGGAAATTGTTAAAAAAATTGTTTAAAATACTCCGGCCTAAAATTTCAATTTAAAAGTAAGTAAAAAATTCAAAAAAGTAATAAAAAACAAAAATAACATATTTGTGAGTACTCGTATATATACATATATGATTACATGTATATATGTATAATATATAAATGTTTAGGATGATTATTTTAGAACATCAATAATGAAGTTATTTGTTAAGATACAAATAAAGTAAAAAAGTTAAATAAAAAAAATATGTATTTAAATTGGAATATGAATAATTTTTACAAAACTACCTTTTTTTTATTTTTGTACTGCGATACCGAGTCGTGAAATAAATTAAGATCTAATATTTGCTCATTTTCAGTATAGTAAGTAACTGCTCGGTCGATTGGTGAATTTCAATCATAAAATATTGTAAATACTCAAACACTCAAACTCAACATACCAAACTTCTAAGTTTTGTGAGCCAAGTCCTTAGGGAGAATATTAGGTAAAAGGCGGTTGTATTTCATTATCAACTTTAAAGTTTTATAACGAACGTCTTGCAGGGGCGGTGAAGACCTTACCTGGCTAAGACAAGTGCTGCGGATGCCTCGGGAGAGCTTTCACTCAAGTTGCCACTTTTTCACATCTGCGGGCTTCCGCCGCGGCGTCTTGATAGGCGGCCGAAGACGATTTTTCGGCTTTATTTAGCGGAGACGCCGCCGCTGGATTGACGTGGAAGAAAGCGAGGATGCTGCTGGCAATACGGCTCCTAAAGGCGTCTGGTGATGTCTGGTGCTCCACTTAGTAGTTAATGAGAATATCTTACGTTGACTTGTACATATATATTTTTTTACGTTAATTCCATATACAAATTATGAAAAACCACTCGTCTCTATAGTATTTATAACATAAATATAAATAATAAATAGACGATTATTTCTTAGAAAAGCTTCTTATGATTTACTTTTATTTTTCAACTTTGCGGCTATTATCAGCGTGTTGTAATTAACTCACTCTTAGAAAATGAGAATGTAATGTGAGATTCGAACCTCGGACCTCTGATATGTAAATTCACAACACTAGGTACAAAAGCACAGCCCGATACTATGTTCAATAATAAGAGTAGTTTGCTTACACTTTTCAACCTGTCATAATATACTAAATTAGTCGCAGCAGAGAGGGAAAACGTTTTTGAGAAGAGAATATGGAAGTATAGGCATTTACAAAATTTATGATCTATCATTAGCTGGTTGAAGTAGCCACTTTACACCTTTTGTTACATTTACGATTCTGCCCATGGTTAAGCATCCACATTTCATCAACTCTTACTTCTGTTGACTTTTGTGAAGTAAAAGAGCTGAAACCTTTATCGTGTGGGTGAGGTTCATCCAGTTGAACCAATAAACCTACTAGGCAACGCCTGAAAATATTTTTGTCCATTATTATAATTCTTCTTATACCTGTTAGTTTAATCAACAATGTTTTGAGTTTGCCCAAATGTTTATAGACAGGCTGGATTTCTTATTATTTCCTGGAGAGTTATTTAAATCAACAGAGAGGGAAAACATTTCTGAGAAGGTAATATGACAGACTAGGCATTTACAATGCTTATGAACTGTCTTTGGCTGGTTTAAGAGATTAGTTTACACACTGTGTAACATTCACAATGCTGTCTTTGTTCAAACATTCATTTTTTAAACTATTCCTATAAGTCTAGATGAACTAATGCTTCAATTAATACGGAAAAAGAAAATAAGAGTACAATACACCTTAAATTGTTTAATGTATTCCCATTAAGTAAACATTTATCAGGCTTTAAAGAAGAGAGACCTATGTTTATTGAAAATCTGGTTTTTAGAACGAGATTTTCCAAATTGAGTTTTTTAAATTTTATTTAAAAATTTTATTAGGATCACTTTTTGTTTTTAATTTTCTCTCTGCTACATACTTCCAATGTTTATAACTTTTTTCATAGTAAGAAGATATTTTTGTGTTAGAAAATAATCAGATAATAATATGTATTAGTATATATATATATATATATGAGATCTTTGTTATAAGCACCTACTGACAAACCACAGTCATGTAGTTTAGTAGGACTAGATAAATTGTATTCTTTTTATTTTTTATATCACTAAATAAATAAAATATAAATTAATTAAACCGTTTGAAAAAAAAGTTAAAAATATAACTCATTTAGAAAACTTTTCCCAATATCAATGTTTTACAAACGCAGTATTGTATATAACAATACTTTGATTTTGGTCCAAAAACTCCCAAAAATAAACTGTTTAGCAAACTAATTGAAAATATTTATGTTTTCTGTCCCCTGTTAAAATACTTATTTGATCTCATTTCTAAAATATATTCAGAATAGTATAAAATCTGGAAACGTTGTAAACAATTCACCGGTCTCGAAGATGCCTACTTAGGCGAAAGCGCTCGTTGGTTAAAATAATAAAAAATAAAAGTAAACCAAGAAGTTTCATTTATAAGTAAAAAAAATACATGTTTCGTGAAGTTTTTCGATTTGCTATTAGTTTGAGACCCGTTATTTATTAAAAATAGACGTTAAGTAATCCCTTCAGTAAAAAAGGATTTAAAAAGTTTTAAAAATTTGCAAATAATTTAATTGGTAAATAAGAAATACATTTTTTTGGTTTTACTTTGATATTAATACATGGCTCAAATTGTTTTATTTATTCATATTAAATTACAGTTGTATACATATTCACCAACATATTACGGCTTTTAGGCTGTGCCCATGTTAGTCCAAAATAATTAACAACAACAAAATATAAAGTAAATTTAATAAGTTAATAACTTCATAAGATAAAAAATAAAAATAAAATAAATAAATAATCTAAATACAAGAAACAACGTGAAATACTTTGATAATAATAATTTTATATGGTACATTAGTATTTTTTTTTTTTAATGGCGATGAAAAATATACATAAAATAGCTATATAAATAGGTTAAAATGATATTTTCCATGCGTTCACAAAACTGAAGCATTCAGCATACATGAGATAATATTTCATACAAACAGAACCAATAATATAAAACACTGTAAACAAAAACGGCGGCTCAGAGAAAATTTATTTTCTCCTTAAATTTATACGAATAAATTTAGTATGTACCCATGTATTTAATATGCAAAATTCTAGGTGGGTTTTTTTAATGCCCGTTCTTACATTAAGAAATAAATAATATCGTGAAATCAGGAAAACGTATTTTAAAATTGAAACATTGAATCGAAAGCAGAAAAGACGAAGTATCTTGAATATTTCAAGTTTCAGCGTGATTTCCAATTGGAGTGAATGAAAAGAATTTTCCGTGAAAGTGGTTGCTCGGGGCGGCAATTCCTTCTTCCGCTCAAGCGATATCATTTCCCGTACAATTTTCACTAACTTTTTCAAAATTTTCGTTTCTTATTACAAATCTTTATTGAATATTACGCAATAAATGAATCGAAAGAATAATTAATTACTTCGACAACTTCATTCAAAATTCAAACTTTATAATCATTTTTTTAAGCATCGAAGGCGAGTCACACCATTTCTCCGTAGGGTTTGGTAAAGAAAATATAAAGCCAGATGCGTTTATCTTGACATACAAGACTTGTACATATGACATGATTATAAACTTATTTATTATGTATTTATTTATTTATTTACACTCTTTATCAGAATATAATTCCATGTTCACTTTGCCCAGCTAACAAGGGGTCATATCCCGCTCCAAGCTAGGCAATTACATTTTAATATATTAAAATAGTTAACAAATTAATATAGAGCAGAGACAAACAAAATATAAACTTATTCGTATACACATTTTGATACATATACATACAGACATACACATATATATACACACATATATATATACACATACATATATACACATGTACACACACACACGTACATACATTCATAAAAATATAGACAATTTAATTATGCAAACCTTCATGGTTGTCATCTATAATTATATATTTTTTAAATTATTCCTTATTTTTTATATTAAAATTGCTATTAAAGATATTATAAGTATGTTATATTATTACTTTTTAAGGATTTTAACTTGTTGGAAAGAGTCCAAATACGAGCTACAAAGTTGTCGCTGACCCTAAACCGGCTTCCATATGTGGAGAGACTGGAAACTCTTAGTCTCACAACGCTGCAGGAACGGCGAGAAAGGGGTGGCCTGATGAGAGACACACGAGATACTCAAAAGTCACTATAGCTGCCCAAATTGGGATTTCATGTTCAAGCTTAAACAAGATGCTCGTCTTCGAGGTCACAGTGTCAGGCTGGAGAAAACGAAATTCAAATTAAATCCACGGAAGCATTTCCTGTGCAATAGGGTTGTTAATGGTTGGAATAAGCTGCCACGAGAGCTGATCTCAATGTGTAGTCTCAATGAGTTCAAAAATGGACTAGATTTGTTTCGGAAAAGTTAAAGTGCGCCAACAGTTCACTTTCATTAAAATAGATTTAAGCGTGTCAACTTTAAGCTGCTCGCTTAAAATTAATATAACAATTATAAACAAGTACATTTTTCTACACGAAACCAAGTTTACACGAAAAATGGCTCCTGCAATGTTAGCCGAAATTTTGGAATAAATACAGCCCACGCATGAATATCTAAATAATACGATACAGTGACCGAGAAAATTTATGCACCAATACGACAAATTCAGATAAATCCAATCGTGCCTGTTTTCTAAGAACGTAAACAAATTTTTAGTCACAATTCTGTCATTTAATTATCGATTTATTTTTATTTATTAAATATGTTCAATTTATTTCACAGCAGATAACAAAAGAATAAAAGACAAGTTTCTGGCGCCTCCAAACCAAAACCAACCAGCTAAGGGAGGTAGCCCCGATAGAAAAATCCACCAGATTAAGCAACGGGAAACCACTCTGGTCATCTTTTTACTGGAATCACTATGGCGTGTATAAGCGAATATAAGCAGTTGTCCTGGCTGCGGAATATAAGAGTACCGCAGGAGCGAGATGCTTCCGCTGTAGTGATCGTCAAAATCAGGGAGATTTGACAAGGCACCGCAAGAAGAAGAAGAATATGTTTGAAACAATTTCACACAGCAAATTTTATAAAACTGAGACGTACTGCGGCGAAAAACAGACAATCTATTAAAGACAAACTTAGCATTATGAGTCGGTATATTTGGACTATGAGGGTATCTCTAAAATTAAAAACCAGTTTAAAGAGTTAATGCAAATTTAATTTTCTCCATGATCTTGCAACAAAATTTATCAAAATTTTGCCTTTATGTCAGTCCAAATCAGGTTTTCACATATTTTCAGACACAAAAGTATTCACCGGTACACAAAAAAAAACGTTCCCTAACTTGTACCGCTATAACGGCCGTCTTGCAAATGAGAATACCGCCGTTTGTGGCTCTATCCAAAATCCACGCTCTCTAGGAAACCTGCACTATCCAGCTTGTACAGACAACGTTTTAAAGACGTCACTCACAGCTACATGATGGCCATCTAGATGGCGGCACCGCTCTCTTTGGTAAACATACATAAAACATGTCGCTCTGATCTATTAAAATAGTACCCAAATAGAAGGTCGTTTAAACATTTTTTTCCCGTTGTTTCTTCTCTTATTAATTAGATATTATTTTCTTGCATGTAAATGTCGTTTGAAACCAATTAAAGGTACTCGTACTAAAATTATTTCCATAAATAACTGCTTTTACCAAATGTCGTGTTTGTTGCCAGCAACAATTTTAGTAATTTCACTTATTTCACGATAATTGAATTCCGACAGATCTCGCTAATAATATATAAATTACATACAAGATTCTTGTTTTCAAATTTGACGTTTGATTGACGTATAATTTTAATTATCATTAATACCATCAAGAGACTTACATATTATTAATCTGTAATTTAGTATATTTACTATATGTTGTAAAGTTAACCAACGGCCTCGAGTCTATTCGGAATTCGAAATGAAATATAATAATATTATGTACATTTATATTTGATACTCGGCATAATAAATTGTAGGGCTCAGCTGAAGGAAAATATATATTGCCTTTCCGATATAAAATAAATAGTCAAATCTACTCGATACGTCACACACGGTTTATAAAAAAAAGGAACAACTTCTTATTTGAAAATTAAAATATTTTATCACACCTGGTGATGCATAGGGCACTAAATTGGTACCCAATCGCAGCGTATCTTGATTACTTCAGGTGCACGTCCAAAAACTACAAAACATTTCAATGTAGAACTACGTTTAACATCAAAATTTATCTTTAACCGTGCCAGGAATTGAAACTAGGACCATAAAAGCACTCACTTCTTTCCCGAAATTGTTTTTTATCATTTATCCTTTTTTTATCATTTATCGTTTATTTATTCATATATATGTACATTACAAAATAAAATATCTTAATTTATACATATAGAAATAATTTGGTAAAATTAGGTATATATAAAAAAAAAACACATTAGCATACATAATATCCAAAGAATAATATGTTTAAAAAGTAAGAGAATCTTGTAACGAAAAACTCCCTCAGAGACGTGAAAAATGTCAATGTCCAAAGTGATATTGTTCAACATAGATATTGCCCTTCCAACAGGCATAACCATTGGCGGGTTGGTCCTGTATGTTGGAATGTGAAACAGTCTATGTTGACGCTGTCTAAGGTAATTATCAGGCACATAAAAGTTAATGCTCCGCATAATTTCAGGGTTGTCAATATTACCGCGCAACAATCGAAAGAAGTGCGTTGTTAAATACACATTCCTTCTAGTCTTCAAACTGCTGTAACCAAGCATACCCTGGAGGAACTCAGTGGGATAAAGCCATGGATAATATCCGCACTCTCTCATGTAGAGAAACCGAAGAAATTTCTTCTGAACCCTCTCCACCATAAGAGAGTACTTCAACTCACACGGTTCCCAAATCATCGAGCCACTCTCGAGTCTACTTCGCACCAACGAGTTATAAAGAATTCTCACTACTCGTGTACTACCAAAAACCCTAGCAGTACGCAAGACGAATCCTTCAATGACATCTTCAATGAACTACTACAAACTGCTTCGATCTGATCATGAAATGTCAGGGAACTCACAAAAGTGATGCCTAGATCTTTAACCTTCGCAATCCACATAAGATTCTGGTCATTCATTCTATAGCGGAAGAATAGCGTTTTGTGGGCCCTGGTGAAAGACATAACTGAGCATTTTGAAATATTGAACAATAATTTATTTCGTCTTCCCCATTCAGATACGTTTTTAAAGACTTGTGTATTTCTTCAGTGTCACATACTTTCTATCAATTTTTTAAATTGAAAATGTAATTTTTTTTAAATTTATTTACTTACAGCTCATCATACATTTTTCAAGACATAATACCAACTCTATGGGACTAAAGTCCTGTGTTGAGTTGGGACGAAAAATTAATAAACACAAATATGTATCATGAAAACAAAAACATAGCCATGAAAATTATATAAAATATGTTTATATATGGCACATCAATATTATTTACAACAAACATAAATTTTTGTAAAATTTGGTTTTATATTTATTTACTAAATGTATTTGATATTTGTACATAACCACTTACTGACTTTTCTATGTCTACCGGTTTTGAGAAAGATGTAGATGTATAGTGGGTTTTGCATGTTGGTTTAATTGGTGTCCTGACGAACAGACGGGTACGTCTCAAACCGGTAGACATAACAAAGTTGGTAAGTGGTTATATACAAATATTTAATAACATTTAGTGAAATGTTTGACCACAAAGTATTCCTGTTAGGAAGGATAAGGAATAAATTAGACATTAAAACCTCTCTGCTGATATTTAAAAGTATTATCGTTCCCCACATTTATTATTGCTCCAGTATTTTATAATTAAGTATTGAGGAGGTCTAAAAAGACTCCAAATAATACAAAACAAAGCGATGGGGATAATATTAAGATGTGGGAGACGAACAAAAGTTAAGAAAATAATTCAACTTCTAGATATCATGACAATTGATCAAAAAATCAATTTCAATGTTGCTAATGAAACAAACAAAATTATTAAAGGAATAGTTCCGAGATATTTTCAAAATAAAATAAAAAATAATGAGTTCTTTCATAACTATGCAACAAGAGGATCTAAAAATATAAGACTGGAAAAGAAATCAAAAGCAATGTCCCAGAACTGCCTTATGTACAAGGGAATACAATTATTTGAGGAAATGCCAGAAAGCATAAAAAATGAAATAAATGTAAATATATTTAAAATTAAATGTAAAAAGTATGTATGTGAAAAATACTAGGTAATATATAGTGTAAATAGTGAATATAATTAATGAAAATGTACATATGAAACAGTGAATATTATAAATTAGGATATTAAGTGTATAATAGTAATAAATAATGTTAGAATAAGTATATATGTAAATACTGTGTTCTTAATATATATAAGACTATGTTAATCATAGAACTGAAGAAAATAAATAAAAAAATGTTAATGCTTTAATAATGAATAATATTATATTTATTTATTTTATTACAAACATTTGATTTACTAATAATAAAAAGAGGAAAAAGGAGGTCATATGTTTCAAAAATCATCAAGGAGTATCCTACTCCGATTCCTCCAGCTAAGGAAAATCCAGTACTTTCAATTCAAAATCAAACCGTGAAAATAACAAAACATAGAAACTTAAAAAGCTTTCATTGTACCCCTCGCTGCAATATTGTCAATTTGTGATCAATCCAAAACACGTGGTCAGTACAATTACCGTATATTAGTTTCCCTGTTTGACAGTGAAAGAATACAGTGTCAGTTTACAATTGAGACTGTGGCAATACGTCCAAGATCCCTAAGGCACAGTAGGCAAATGCGCCAACCACTACGCAACGCGGCCAACTTATGTCCACGTGATTTCATTTTTCATTATTTTTACCTGAGATTAGCTATAGAGTCGAAGGCACTCGTCCAGAATTGTAATTCTATTTTACATACAAAATATTATTTTATCCGCCTGAAAACAGATGTTTTTATTGAAATAGTATAAAATCCATATATATTTCCACTCAAACTCAAATATGAATACATAAAACAAAGAAACATTTTTTTAGTGATAAAAAATATTATCTGATTAACTTGCTTCCTTTGACGATCTATCTTTGCCGAGTTTGGGGAACGAAATGAAATAATAAGAAATGTTGTCCATTACGCGATAGATGATATCTTTCGAAATTCGTTACAAAAAACTCCATAACATGTATATTTAAGAACATCAAAGGTCATTACGAACAAGTTAGGAAGCTCTTTATGGGAATTTCAGGTTATTAGAAAGTCTGGCCTCGTCTTGTACTTTCGTCGCAAATTACATTCAAAACATTTCTTGCAAACGCTCTTTGTCACAAAGTAATAGGTAAGACATTAGCGAAGTTTAAAAGCTCGACAATTCGGGCCATAAAAGCTCGGAAGAATGTGAAAGCCTTAACAAGTACTGCAAGGGATGCCTTATGGCTTTAAGTGAAAATAGCTTATCAAAAGCTCGCTCACCTTGAAAATAATGAAACAATTAGTCACGTCTTGTGATGTGCCTAGGCTGGCAGTAGTTTCAAGCGTGTTATTTTTATCCTCGCGAACCGTGAACCCTGTAACTTTTCAGGGTTTGAATATTAAACGACGCTCAAAGTTTAGCACGAACTCTTCTTTTTCCTTGCATTAATATACGTAACTATCTTTATTTAATGGTACAGTTCTTTTTTATATTATTTTAAAACTCTTCCGTCTCGTAGAGTAAGGCTCCAGGCAGTGTTGACATAAAATTTTAACAGAGTCGCTGAGTAGGCAAACAAAGTATACTTTGGCTTTAACTTCTGGCAAATAATAGTATTTTTCATATTCGCTTTAAAAAAAATAATATTTCCGACAGTTAAACTGTTATTTCTATATATTTTTGAACACGGATAATCACATTTAAAGGGAAATGAGGTTGTTTTTAACACAAAAAAGAGGCTAAGTAAATGAATGGTTTAATTTAACAAAAATAATTTATTAATAACCACAAAGTAAACGCTTTAAATATTAATTTTAAATTTAAAACGGTAAAAAAATATTTAACCTTAGGCACAACTATTATAAGTCTTACAAGCACGTCTAATTCAAGTATTTTCCTTAATAGTAAAACTAATACATATGAATAACATTTTACAGCAAACAAAAAAATAAAGCGTATTTGTATTTGTTCTGTCATTGACTTTAAATTATGAATTTTCTAACTTTGATGTAACAGAGAGGCAAAACATTTTTGAAAAGGGGAAATGGCCGTTATTGGCTGGTTTGAGTGGCCACTTAACACACTGTGTAACATTCACCATTCTGCCTACGTTTAAACATCCACATTTCCCCTACTCTTCCATCTGTTGACTTTTGTGAAGTAAAATAGCTGAAACCTTTATCATGTGGGTGTGATTCATCCGGCTGAACCTATCTGTTGCAACAAAGTAAGATGTAAATATCTCCCTCTAGAGGAAATCCAGCCAGTCTGCAAACATTTCGAAGGACTGAAACATTGTTGATAAATTTTCATTTATTTTGCCGTGCGAGCTATTCATATAATTTGAATGGAGTGAAAAGAGTGAATGATTATTTTCTATAGAACGCAAACGCATTTTTCAAAAATTAAGCCTCATACAAGCATTAGAGCCGCATAGACGCCACGCCCACATCGCTTGAGGTATCGTTGGTACATCTAAGAACTAAAAACGTTTTTTCGTGCATCGTGTAAAATATCTAACTCATGCGTGTTCGCTAGCCTACTTCCTTTTTTTAAAGAGTTTTTTTTCACTGAATCATTTAATGCAATAGTTCTTAGACTCCCACTTAATCTACATTAATAACTATCGCCATACAAATACCGAATAAAATATGGCGGCAAAAAAACATCATGAAATCCACAATATTTTTTCATTTTTATTTTATGCTGCAGAAACCGCTTGTGGGAAATTTCTTTAAATTAACGCTCTTGCGTATAGAGATACAAGATGCATTTAAAATCTGATTCTAGCTTTGAATGTCGCAGGTTTTATGGATAACTCAAAGAAAATAACGAAATTCGATACTCTGAAATTCGGAAGTTAAATAGCGTCGTTCTTGTTCTTTGCAACTGCGCGTTCTTGGGTTATTTAGTAACATCACAAAGCAAACAAACTTTATTTAAAAATTGATAACTGTAATCCTGATAACTGCTTAGGAGACGTCGAGCCTATGTCAACACGTGGACACTCTCAAAAGAATGTTAAACTTTATTTTAAATTCATATCTTACACTGATGTCTTACATAATAAATAGACCCGTTGCACCTATAATAGCTAAATCTAAGACTTATTATTGATAATATTATTTACTATTATATTTCAAACATAAAATTATACATTTATACAACGTTGCTTTAACCATCTAACTAGGGTTATTTACTCCGTTTTAAGACAGTGAAAAACATAAATATAAAAAACCGTGATCAATACAAAGGAAAATAAATAAAGGCATTAGACATAGTGAAAATCATAACAAAATACATAGTTTAAAAAAAATAATCAAATTTTTATTAATAACTGTAAAAAACGTACCAAAAAACCCGGTAAAATACATAGTAAAAGATATAGTATAAAACAAGCATTTATACCTAGTAAATACGCAGTAAAAAATAAAATACATAGCAAGAAACATAGTAAAAAACACAGCAAAAATTAATCATACACATGCATACCAAAAAACTTTTTTCTAAACATAGCCAAATACATAGCGAAAAAAAAACCATTTTAATAGATCTGATAATTAAAAAAATATGTTAATACAGAATTTTAAAAATAAAAACAGAGTAAAAAGTAATGAGGATCTTCAAAAATTTAATCAATAAAGAACAAAAAACCTATCATAACAATTTAAATAAGAACATGTGTTGGCCATCTAACAGCCACCATCAACTCCTTAGACTCTCTGCGTCTAATTTCTCTGAGGAAAGTAGTCAGTAACTTCTTTAGCTTGTGGATCTTACAATATTTCCATGGTTCTGACATTATATTATATAGTTTTTGTCGTATGTAGGACTATTGTCTCTGCGCATCTTGCTGGAGGATGTGATTCGATAAAATGCTGCGAACGCCCAGTTGCATTCCACCGGCAACGCTAGTGACTAGTCCAACTCATTAGCGTCCGGTGTATCTAGTGTAATCACAACAGATAACGAGAGGATGAAAGGCGAGTTTTTGGCGCCTCAAAACCAAAACCAACCAGCTGAGGGAAGGTAACCCCGATAGAAAATCCACCAGAGAAAGCAACGGGAAACCACCCTTGTCATCTTTTCCCAGGAATCACTACGGCGAATACATCAATAAGCAGTCGTCCTGGCTGCGAAATGTAAAATTAGCGCAGAACAGATACATATGCTTTCGCTGTAGTGATCGCCAACGTCGGGGAGACCCGGCAAGGCACTAGAACTAGTAAAAGAAAAAAAGTTACCTGATAGTAAAATGTCAATTTTATTATACGTCGTTGCACAATAATGCAAAATTATATTCAGCAATTTGCTTTATTAATTTTTCCTTATTTAAAGTAGGCGTGTTTAGTCAAGCTTTTTTATTTTCAAATAACGGTTTAATGAATAGTCTGCCATGTGTCATATTTCTCATTAGGCTGACGCTGCCTGATAAATTTAATATAAAATTATCACAGTCGCAGTGCGCTACCTCTTTAAACGGTGACGTCAGGAATCTAGTCTTTTAGATATAAATACACTAACGGTAATCGGACCAAATGTTTGATTGAAGTCTTTTCTTCAAAATTTAAACTAGTCTCGATTTACAGACAATAAAAACGTCATAATCGTTTCCCTAAATGAATCCAATGATGCGTTGGACACTGCGCTGGGAGCGCACCCGTGCAGCTTATCTGGATAATATGATACAAAAAGACGAGATTATCAGTTTTTATATATTCAATTAAAAAATATTTTTGAATTTTTCGCATAATTATGTGGTAACAAGAAAAAGGAGGATAAATCAACAAATGTCAACTTTACATGAGAGAAGATTTGTTATTTAGGATTTTTCGTCAAGATTCATTAACAAAATATTTTTATGAAATAAATATTAAAAATACTTTTATTCAATGGAATTTACAACTTTTTTAATTCCACATTTTTAACGGATTTATTTATTAATAAACTTGGCAAGTAGCGCCTTTTACTATACAAAAAATACATAGTGTGTAGAAATTAACACATCAAATAATATAAATTAGATAAACTAAAAAAAATATATAAATATTTGCATAAAAAGTTTACATGTACTGTACACGTAATACACAGTGGTTTTATATAATGATCACGCTGACGGAGTATGTAATTTTTTTTTATAAAATACCTAAATTAAATAGTTAGAAAAACGGTTTTAAATATAAAAATTCTTACTAAAAACGGTTTTAAATTAAAAATTCACATTCTAAGAACGTGTTTAACTTATTCTCTACTATTTTACAAATATTTGAAATGAAAAAAAATATATATATATATTAAATCGACAGCATTTTAAAACACGTACATGATAATTAAAAAAATATATTAGCGTGTTTTTAAATTACAAAATATTTTAATTTCGGTGACCATTTTCAACGAGTTACACATACCTCTCTATTGATAATGTGCTTTTTACATATTACAAATATGATATTAGTTGCAAATACAATGATATACATACATATAAGTAGAATTGGAAAGCATTTAAAATAAAATAAAACCAAGCAGTTATTTACAAATGAAGAAGTCTTAAAAGGTAAACAGTGTAAAAATTATATTAATAGTTAAAAAAATAAAATAAAAATACACAACAACCTGATTCAGATTAATGAATATTATTAAATAAAATAATAGGTAAAAGGCAATTGAGACCACGAAATTTATGTTTTTTCCTTATGAGTGAGCAAATAATTTTATTTATTACTGATCTGATGTTCTGATTGGATTTGTTAGCATTTAATGAAACGAATTGTAATCAAGTAACTACCTTATTTTTGTTATTTTCGATAGGTACTCGTACATTGAAATCTTCATCTTGAAACGGGCGGAGCCTTGTTAGATAGCAACCAACCTAACCAGAGGACAATCCATATTAATGCTAAAATTTTCTACTGTTATTAATAAAGATTCCTTGTAAATAATTACATTTACACAATTGATTCATAATAGTAATAGCTTGCCCACCACATACCGCACACCTCATCTGAGGACATAGGTTTCCTTGGCGGTGCCCACATACACGGAAAATTTGTTCGTTGTCAAACGAGAGAAGGTGCCGGAAGGAGCTTTTCGTAACCTGGTAGCCCTAGCATATTTGCGCTGAAAGAAAATAATCTAGAAGTAATTATAAAATTAATAGTGAACTATAAGGCCCAAGATACAAACTAGCCGGGCACCGACGCCAGGTATTTTATATACTTACACAGTCCCCCTTACCGCCAAATATTTTTCGAAATTCCAAGTCAACCCATCGTGTTTTTAGCTTGACTTTAATTTTAGAACTGACAAATACAGGAATATATTGTTAGAATTATTTAGGCCGCCGCTTCCAGCCGTATGTCAATATAAACTTGTGTGGAGACAGGCAGTTCAAAGTTTAGTTGAATTATAGTTAAAATTTAAGTATTTTGAAGCAGTTTTACTACGTTTAAAATATTATTTAACTTATTTTATCTGGGATACAATTTTTTTTTTAAAAATCAAATGTCTATATCAGGTGAACGGAGCATAACAGAAAACGCATTTTCGCAAGGTTTTTCGTAAGTTGCCGCATACATATTTATCATTGGATTTTAAAATTTTAATTTCAGATTTTAATCACTATATCTTAGATATTTATTTGACTATCCGTATAGGATTAAAAGCTTCATCATCAATAATATAATATTGCTTCTGTAAGAATGATGCGGTTTTATTTTTAATGTCTTACTCTTAAGCTTTTTCAGCTCAACAATAAAAGATCGCGGGATTTTCTTTTTAATATGCTTTTATTTATGTTATGATTTTGAAAAAATTATCTCTGCTTCACCAACATTACTGAGAAGAAAAATGCCTACGTTGTTGATCCTATTTTGTTTTTCTTTTACATTTCCGTGGTATTCTAATGTCGCATATCTCCTGAGAAAACGTGGATTTAATATTCTTCAGCAGTATGAAGCCCCAGCACAGCTAATCATTGTGAACTTTCAGCTGAAAAGCTTTTTCATGTTCGGTAAAGGCACTCTTATTGCTAAGAATACTGCCGTTCACCTCAGCTACATTTCTTCAAATGCCACGCGAATTGTTATAAAGTTTATATTTTATCACCTGATTTATTCTGTCTCCAGTCTCCACCCTTTCGTGTGAACACGCGCATCTACTTTTGAATTAATTTGAATTTATATCCGGTGTTCCAGGTATTAAATTAAATCAACTATCTGTGTTATTTTTCAGCGTCTTGTTTTCTGTAATTCTGTTTTGCTCGCATTAAAAATAATTGTAAATATTTTTGTTTGTTTGGTTCCTTGAAATATTACTACGAACGGCAAAAACCCTGACAAACGTGAACACGTATTATTCTTGTCCAAAATATCCGAAATATGAAATGAATATTGATAATTGATGAAAAAACTATTTACTATAATATACATTTAACAGGGACTTGAATAAGTTATCGCTGTTTTCAGATGGATGGTGTTATCTTAGCCTTTTTATATCGGGCAATACTACAGGCGACTTCATCGTGAAGCTCACCATCAGGCTTGAAATTAAAGTATAAATATGTAGGTTATTCCGCCGAAGTGCAAACAACTTTACTTAAAATTTTACTGCATTAATTATTTTTTTTCGATTCTACAGCTGAACTTAAAAGAACTCTTCTGGAGATTCACGGTGACCATGCTCTATCAGAACATGACCAAACATTATCATCATCATCGTCGTCTCTGCTCTGCACCATGATCACCTGGGTGTAGTGTATTATCATCATTCCATGTCCTCTCCCAAGTTGAATAATATGGTAATATGTCCACAAAGATCTCCCAGGCATATCTGTCATCCACCAGCTCATGTGCATTCTCGTAAATCAGGTTCGCATCCCGTAGTTCTGACATGAACTGCCGACGAACAATCAGCAGTGGATGTCCAGAACGTCGAAAACCTGATGCTTTATAAAGTAGGCAAGCGAGGTTTAGGCTCTCAGGAGGCATCAGCAGTACATAGCTAACCCTTTTTTTTAAAGGAATAAACCGCTAAGTCTATATTTTGAGGCTTGTCAGCAGGTGGGATATGGAAGGAGGTAATGAAAAATATACCACAACACCCAGACCTATTGAGAAAAAAATATTTCATGAATTTTCTTCTTTCAACTGGCAGGAATCGAACCCGCGACGCCAGTTTCTCAGTTGGCCATCCAACCAACTGCTTCTTACTCCTTCATTACGCATAAAGTCAAACCACCGCACACCCAAGATTCTTCTGAGACACCTTTTCTCAAAACTCAGTATTTGCTGTTTTGGCCCCTAGTGAGGTGCCACTATTCGCATCCAAAGAGGAGAATCGGTGTTATGCAAGCGGAATATTATATAGACGGCATTTTTATTTCACTGAGTAATTTAGTAGTGTATAATAAGTTTCTTAAACCCAATGAAACTATCACGAGAGATCGCTAATGAATACAATTGATATTTTCGAGCCGAACATTGAAAACGGGCGCAATACAAGGAAAGACACGACAAAGTAATTTTGCAGCATGACAACGCTCGGCCACATGTTGCAAGGCCAGTCAACACTTGGAAATGTTCAAATGGAAAGTCCTACCTTAATCGCCGTATTTATTGGACATTGTTTCTTCCGATTACAACTTGTACCAATCGATGAATCATGTACTCGCTGAGCAGCATTTTATTCTCATGTAGATGCCAAAAAATGGCTAGATTCGTGGACAACCTCAAAAGATGAGTCGTTATTTCAGGATGGTTTTCGTATGCCACATTTAACAGTGTAAAGGCGGTCTGGAAATTGGGTATTTACTCGGTGAAAACCAAATACCTTCTATTTATCGCCCGCATAACACCTATTCCCCTATACGGATGCGCATCATGGCACTTCACTAGAGCCCGAAAAAGCAAAATTCTGAGTTTTTAGAATAGGTGTCTCAGAAGAATCTTCGGTGTGCGGTTGTTTGACTTTGTAAGGAATGAAGTAATAAGAGAACGGACACAGCAAACTCCGGCGACAACTCTCATCAAGCGGAGGCAAAAGGCTTGTTGGCTCAGCCGTGTCCTGTAAATGCCTCCTAAGAGCCTTAACCACGCTTACCTACTTTACAGGCATCAGGTTCTCGACGTCCTGGACGTTCACTTCCGGCAGTTCATATCAGAAATACGGGACGCGAACCTAACTTGGGAGAATGCACAGGAGCTAGCAGCCGACAAGGATGCTTGGAGGATCTTTGTGGACACCATGCTCCAACTAGGGAGCGGACATGGAATGATGATGATGATTCGTATGCAGCCAAAAAGACAGGAAAAATAGTCACTAGCAATGGACAATACTTTCAATCACATGTTATTGCCATTTTTTTTAAAATAAAACAACAACACCTTTTTTAATTGCGACCACACTTTGCTTCATATAATGGCCACACTAATGGTTACACGTCAAATGATGTATAAAACGGTTTGAAAAACAGAAAAAAAACCAATACGGTTTGGTCAACTAGTTAAGTATTTTTGGTAATTTTTAAGATAGTAAAAATATTTAGTACCTAGCATTTTGAATTTATTGCCGAAAGAGAAAAAAATTAAAACACAATGTAACAAGAGAAAAATAATAGTGCGGCTACTCGATCAAAAGTTTTCATGTGAATAGTAACCATTGTGTAAATATTTTAATTTTCATATATTTTCTTGTATTAAAAAAAAAATACGAAAAAAAACAACTATTATTATTTGTATATGCATGTATATTTTGATCTTTCCGGCTGTTAATATTATCTGTTAATTCATTGTTTTTATAAATGTAGATAATATTGTACAAGTTAGTAAAAATAAAATCTCCACCAACAAGCTACAGAAAGTGGCTTTGTGGGATTTTAGTTTTTGTAAAAATATGTAAATTGAATACTGTAAAAATGTATAATTATATTAAAAAATTCATATTGTTTCAAATGAAAATAATCATGTTTGATTTCACTTGTTCATATTTATTTGACATGTAATCAACAAGTGGCCAGATACGAAACAATGTTTAAACATACTTAAATTGACTTAAATTGACTTAAATTGACTTAAATTGACTTAAATTTACTGTCTTATATTTCACTTAAAAATTCTTCGCATCGTTTCTTAGAATCCCTTAAAACATGTTTATGTTTATTTATGTTTCTTTTTTTTAAATCTTATTACTATTTTATTTTATTTTTATATCTGAGCATGTTTTTCATTCTTTATTTTAATTCTTAACTTTTAATTACTTTTACAAATTTTCTTCATTTTTAATATTATTTCCATTTGTAAATACTAACTACAAGCTTTATAATAACTTTTTTACTTAAATTTTAATTTTTAAACAACTTCCATTTATGTTTTTTTTCCTTCTTTTGTTTGTACTTTTATTATTAATAAATATAGGTTATTAACCTTACATATCTTATTTATTTTATTTTAACATAAACGGCAAATCTGCCTTTTACATACATTTATAATATCAACAAATTTGGCTTAGTATTTTTTTATTTTTTTTCAAAAACATGAATTTTAAAAACAAGATTTATAAAAATCAAACCAAAAATTGTACAAGATTTATATTTTAAAAAATAACCTAAAAATTATACAGCATATTTAGTAGAAAGTTTAAATAATAAAACATTCTACAGTAAAACAACAAGAAAATCATAAGTACTGTTTCACGCAGCTAGGCGAAGTGAACCAAAAAACTGTATATAAAATGCATGAATAAATAAATATAATTACCATTCACCATCTTTGAAAAAGTTCAAAAGGTTTGTTCTATAATAACTTTATAATATGGAAACTTCACTGGTCCATTAGAGTTAAGTCTAACTGTGTAAAATAAAAAAAAAATTAACTGTACTGTATGTTTCCTGAATAAAAGAAAATAAATAAAAATAATAATACGCAAAAAATTTGATTCTCCAAATTATTCGGTCTTAAGGTGGTAAAGAACATTCAGAATAACACCCCAGGTGACCTACAATATACATATAAAATGTATTCATGTTTCAACTACAGGTGATGTTTGGATCAATAATATCTTCTACAAACTAAAAGATAAATAGGACACGACGTTATTTGTGTCAACAACGCGTAATTTACACGAATATATTACGTTAACTGTTTGAATTAGTGCGTAAATTATGTTATAATCAAGTAACGACAACTTGTGAAATTGTAAATTCAGGGTAAACACAATGATGGAGTGGATTAGGGACGAACATCGCATGCAAAAACATACATCAATGTTGAAAATATCAAAATCGATTAAAAGGTTTGTCGATATAATCTCCACTAATCTGTAAGTCGACTCTTCTTCGCTCCTATATTATACGAGTACAATGTGTTTACTAATAATGCGAAGAACATGAGAAGCTTAAACAGTTACACTTTTATAAAATATGCTTAAAGTGGGTCAAATAAAGAGATGTTCTTGATTACTTTAGCTCAATTGCTAGCAAAATATGTTACTTTTTGTTTTATGGTTTTTAATAATAAAATATTTGTATTGTGTATTTTTTATAACTGAGGGTGCGTAAATATGTGTATACAAGTATGTGTGTATTGTGTATGGATATGTCCGTGTGCATGTATGTGTAATTATACACCGAATAAATTCAGGAAAAGCTATGTCTATGTGAATTTTTTTATCTTTTCATTTGTTTAATTTGTACTCACGTGTTCTGTAAACAAAAAATAAATGCAGCAACAAAAATTTAAAATCTCTTATTCGTGTATTTATTTATACGTTTTTTTAAGACGTCAATTTTAAAATACCAAATAAATTACAGTTTTTTTTATTCATCATTTACTTGATTAATGCGATCCGAAACGTGGGAAAAGAGTGCAAACAAACTTGTAAAATAGGCGAGTATGGTCAGGGCACTCGGGAGACATCCGTAGTACATGCCCCAACTAACCGTATCGCCTCCGCTCGATGACAGTAAATTTGTCATCGGATTTCGCTGCGTCCGTTCTCTTATTACTAAACGCTTTACAAAGTCAAACCACCACACACCCAAGATTTTTTTGGGACACCTATTCTCAAAACTCAGTATTTTGCTGTTTTGGGCCCAAGTGGGGTTCTTTAATGCGTACCCGTAGAGGAGAATAGGCGTTATGCAGGCGTTACATATAGGCATTAGAAATAAAATAAGGAACACGTTATTATTTTTTTGTAAGTAAATAAATACAATTTCGCTCCAAAATATGAGATTCCTTACCTTTTCTTATCCTTTTAATAATCTATTATTAATCGATTATAAATTTAGATTCTAAAAATGCTAAATGTTTTGTCTTTGTTCTAAAAAGTTTGTTTTTATCATTGTCTTGAGTCATAGCATTTTCTTATCCGTCATAATGCCAGACGGCTTTTTGTGTAAGTCTCTTAGAAGTATCTTAATATTCCATTTTCAATCTTTTTTCTTCAAAAGTAAGTTATAAATAAAAAAATGGATACAACAGTGTTTGGGTATGTCCAAAAGCTTGCAGACTGGCTGGATTTCCTCCCTAGGGAGTTATTCATAGTTAATTTTATTTTAACAGAGAGGGAAAACATTTTTGAGAAGAGAATATGAAAGTCTAGGCATTTACAGGGCTTATGACCTGTCCTTGGCTGGTTTAAGTGGCTACTTTACACACTGTGTAACATTCACCATTCTGCCCATGTTTGAACATCCACATTTCCTCAACTCTTCCATCTGTTGACTTTTGTGAAGTTAAAGAGCTGAAACCTTTATCACGTGGGTGAGATTCATCTGGCTGAACCAAATCACCTACTAGGCAACGCTTGAAAACAATTTTCCAATTGTTATACTTCTTCTTTTACCAGGTAGTTGATTCCCTCTCTGTTGAAATAAATTTAAATATGAATAACTCCCTAGGAGGGAAATCCAGCCAGTCTGCAAGCATTTGGACATACTCAAATATTGTTAAATTAACTTCTTGTGTGTAAAGTGGCCACTTAAACCAGCCAATGACAGGTTATAAGCCCTGTAAATGCCTAGACTTCCATGTTCCCTTCTCAAAAATGTTTTCCTTCTCTGTTGAAATAAATAAAAAATAAATACATATTATGCGTATTTGACAAACATTGATTAAATAATAACTCGGTATCGACATTATAAAAATCGTCGATTAATACTTTACATCCCTAGAGTGAAGTCAAAATTTCGTCCGAGATAGCCATTCTATGACGCTAATGGAATAGTATGGCTTGTATAAATTAAATTATTAACCCTTAACCAGGCGGCAATCTCACTATGGGCATAACGTTTGCATGTATCTACTGTCTACATAGAATCCGGGAACCAGAGCCTGGAGGCTGGAGGAATATTGAAAGTCCAGGCGGTCGGTAATGAGATATTAATTTTTAAGAACAACAGTGGCCTTATTCTGTTACTAATTTGTTTCGTAAATTCATTCGTATCGTATGAGAAGGTGCGAGAGCGAAATAAGATTTAGCTAGCATTTGAATGAGATAGATTTATGATGAACAAACGAACCTACAAAACCAAATTGTGACAGAATAAAATTGCTGTCCTGTGTTTGAAATAGAACCAGACACCTAGAAGAGTTTTTTTTTTTTTTTTGACGTAGAAAATCAAATGGCCTTAAGTCCACTTCCTAGTGTAATAGTTGGCTACTGAGGTCCTGGTTTGAATTCCTGGTAAAGTCTTAAGATGGTTTTACACCGCAATATTTCTTTATCCCTGGACTGGGACCTGAAGTTTAAGACTTATCACTTTGTTTGATTATGTCCAAATGCTTCCATATTCCCTTCTCAAAATTTTTATCCCTCTCTGTTGAAATGAATTTAAACTAATCACTTTCCCTAACAGTTGATCTAGTGTACTAAGAAGACTATTTTGTTTAATACACTTACTTTTATTTACAAATTAAAATGCGCTCACTCCCAAATAAAATGTTGTGGGGTATCAAGTAAGTGCAAAAAAAACTTTAATAAGCGTCAAATAATAAGTGCAGATGATTTCAGGCTTCTCAAAGTGAGACTGATCGGAACTCAGAACAACTCGTTTCATAAAGGCTAAAAAGTGTTTAATGAGTTCCCATAAAATTCTCAGGAAAGTTATGAGCGTAGCTAAATATAGAAAAAAAATGCTTTCACTTGTTGAAAAATATATAATCATATTTATGTAAAGATTCAATGTACGTGTAATACTAGATAGTTTTCAAAATGAACATTTTAACTTGTAACTTAATAAACATGCAATTCAGCACGCAAGATATCTCGTCAATCTGATAAAATTCATCAACCTAAAAAACATCATTTTGAGAAATCGCAATTTGAAAGTTTGGAGACCTAGTAAAAAATTTATTTTTTGTGTTAATAATTAAATCATATATTTTTAATAAATTCCATTGGTTACTTTTTCCTTCTGAAGCAACAAAAAGTATTTGGAAGGTTTTATTGGAAAAATATTCGAAGACGTGGTTGCATTTTTTACGATCTTAATAATGCAAGTTATAATAAGAGTAAGTGAAAGCAGGAAATATTAGAAATAACTATTTTGAATTTTGTAGGGAAAATTTTTTTTTGTATATAATTTTTTTGACCTTTTTCAAAAAAAATTAATATAAAAGCTCTCAAAGACAAAATTTATTTTCATAAACAGTTTCAGGACTGAATTTTTCTTAGGGGAGGGGATTTCAGTGAAAAACTCCTTGATAGGTTTTCAAATATTTGAGTTTTTTTTTTTTATTATTATTTTTTTTTTACAATAAACATAATAATAAAACAGAGTATTAAAAAAATAAGGCATAATTACATTTCAATGAAATACATATTCATATAAAAAAATCCCACAAAGCCATGGCCTGTTCGATTTTATTTTAATTATGTTTTCTGAATTGCATGTTTTTTTTTTATATTTGAATTTCCATGCATTTTTTTATGATGGTTTTGTTATATGCAGTAAATGTGGTGATGTTGACTGTAAAAGTTTGTTGCATATATTTGGCTCAACTCATCACAGGACTTTGGTTCTATTGAGTTGGAACTTGTATCTCAATAAATGTTCAAAAGAATGAATTTTTAATAAATATAAATATATATATACATATATATATATGTATATGGTGTTCTTTAAACCCTGTCACATTCGAAACCACGATGATCAGAATGGGCAAGAAGACATATAGGCATATTTAAAAAAATATTTAGAACACAGAAATTTTTTGAAAATAAAATATTAAAAAAACAAATGGTTGCTTACTTCTGCATGGGAGAAGTGGGGGGAGCGCGGTGCAGTATCAGACTCCTCCTCTTCCCCCTCCTCGTTTCACCTCTGCAGAAGAAGGCAACGATTTGCTTTTTTTATTTTATTTTTTTAAATTTATTTCGTTCTAAAAAAATATTTTAATGTGCCAATATGTCGTCTTGCTCATACTGATCATCGTGGTTTCGGATGTGACAGGGTTTAAAGGACACCCTGTACACATATTTTTAAATATATTAAATCATGCATTTTTTTATTTTTCTTGTACTCCTAGAAGTATATATATATATACATATGTTATATATATATATATATATAAAACAATACAAAATTCCGGAGTAAAAACAAATAATTTGGATTTAAGCAACTCGTTTCTAACCAAGTTACCTTAGTGACGTTTGCCTAATTAATAACATAATTTTACGTTTCAAATGGCATACATAACTCGAGACAGTCATTTATAGGGTAAGTAATTTTTGCCTGAACGGCAACGATTTGTATTCAATATAAAAATATACGAGTAAAATATACGGTTTGCGTATTTTTTTAACGTGAAAACATGAGGAAACGTCTGTCGAAGTCCCTAAATTAGTTGTATTTTTACATCAAAAGAACCAGAATGGATGACTATAACAGGTAGCAAACATACCCTACAACCCTAAAGTAAACAAAGTTTATTTTTATTCGAAATTCTCATCCCCTATCTAACACGCAAATTTGCCTCTTCCGAGCTTCCTAGATATGAGAAATCGTTTTCAATATTTTTGATCGTTCCATCGAACTTCGCATTCCGCGGAAGTCTATCGATCATTTTTCGCATTTTAAAAACCCTTCCAGCGGAAGTAAAGTGAAATATAAAACTCCGACCTACGTTTGTATGTAGTTGCTTTGTAATTCAATTCCACAATATCATGTTTTTTCGTGTGTCTTATCGATCTTCATTAATATATGAATGTTTATTTAGCAAAAAGAACCAACATGAACTATTTTTAATTCTTAATGGATATTTTGATCAACATTTTTGGGAAATGTATTGACGTCTAAGCATGTGTATGTATTATGACCTGTCTTTGGTTGGTTTAAGTAATAATTTTGCATATTGTGTCATATTTAACAGGGGAAGTGAGGTAACTGACTGCATAATAAATGTAAACCACGAATGTCTTGAACAAGTAGAAGAGTTTGTGTATCTGGGAAGCATGTTTTCAAGAGATGGAAGAGTAGAAAAAGACGTTGAAAGGAGAGAGAATGCGGGCAACAAAATGAACGGCGCACTAAGCACTAATCTAATCCAAAGAAATCTTTATAAAGAAATTATTATTATTACTATTAAGTAATTTCATAAAAATTACCAAGCTATGATATGTGAAAAAAAACAAATGACTTAGATTTTTTCGGCAAAAAATATTTTTCGAAACGGCAATTTAGGAAAGTACCTACGAAAAACATCAATATTACTAAATATTTACTTGAATTAGTAAAATCATTCTTTAATAAAAATTTTTTTTTTTTTTTAAACATCACTTTTTAAAAATAAATACGATGTTTATTATAAAAATTATAATTTCCATGAAATATAAAATATTAAATATCACCCCCTTCACTGCACATGCCATTAGATTTACGAATCGCACGCGTATTTTGTTTCCTCAATGAATTTAACCTAAGACTTTTTTGGCTTCATTTGGTATTTTGAAATGTTTGTTATTAAAAATCATTTTTACCCCATGGTTTGGTCCGCCTGATCAACGAACGGAATCCTAATTGAATTCAATGCTCGACTACAACTTGGTTCCTAATTTCGAATGGCGAACGATTCGCAACTCATCTTCATCGTATTTTTGTCAATATTTATTAATAATTTTTAAAAACCGTCCGGGTTATGTCATATTGTGTCTCGTCTAGTAAATGTAGTCATCGTGTACTTTTACCATCGTGTATTATTCTTTTTCTTATTCTTTGTGGTGGGGGTCAGTGCTATGCAAGCTCCTGACGTCACTGCGACCTATGAAGATCTATTGTGACAAGTCTCTGTGAATAGTTTTCGCCCTCCAAGCCCAGATCTATTAACACCCTGGCTACTGTGAGGAAGGCGAGAGTTTACATTTTGCTAAATCTCCCCCTCCAAGCCCAGATCCGTAAAGTATCGGGCTATTAGGTGAAGGGCGAGCTCTTTAACATCTTCAGGTTTAACTAGTGGTCCTCCGAGGATGAGGCTCGTTTTATGATGTAAAGCATTACATTCACAAATAATTTGCACAGGTGTTTCCTTATCTGCACTGCAGAACCTTCATCTAGAAGTTTCGGAAAGGTTCATTCTAGCAAGGAGTTTGTTCAATCTGCAGTACCCTGTAAAGGCTCTAGTGATAACCCTCACTTGATTGACCTAACTTCGGTAGAGCTTTATTTGGTCAAATCAAATATTTGCGAGTACCTTTTTATCAGTTCCTTATCAGTATTATTGGGTAAGTTTTCAAGTTATCAGTTGAGCATTTGTAAAGTTAATATCTATTGTATAGTATTTTTTACCGTCTAGCATTTGTCGATGCTTTATAAATGAGATAGTTTCGTTGTTATTTGATATTTTTTGTATTAAGTCAGCATACGAGTATTTGTCTGGATCTATTTCATACAATTTATTATTAATAGAACTGTAGTCTTCATTGGCGTTGCTCGGACCAACTCTTAACCTAATCTTTACCTACATACCTATTTTTCCCATTTCTCCACGTAACAATAATTCTACGTGTGAGTGCCGGTAACAATATTAAAATTGCAGTACAATTCTAACGTCAAACCAATGAAGTGCTTCCAACAAATCATTCAATAAGCGAGCTGTGCCAGCGAGCATTTAGACGGCCAGATCCATACATACAATCTGTGCCAGCGTCTCACAACCGCCAGCATCAGCTGCCAGGTTCCAGCACACGTCACGCCTCATCTCCAACAGGTTCCTTCTCCAACAATACAATCCACTATCCAAATTTTCCTCCTCCTAAAACGAGATATTCTTCACACCTCGTCCAATCCTAGGTCACAGAAAAGGACTCAAAACGACCCCAAAAATCGAAATATTTGGGTGTATTAAAATAACGCAATGATTTAAGTTTTATTTTCACAACTTAAATCAATGCTTAAATTTCATAAAAACTATTCAATGTCACTTAAAATATTTATTAAATTTAGTTAACTCAGATAACTTTATTTATGACACACTAACTTACAAGACAACTAAAAAAACCTTAAAAGATCTTTCATAAACCACCGTAATATTTGAGTGTCTTCTTTTTAGAGCACTTAAAAGTAAATAGTTTCTGTGAAGATTTGTGGCTTTCTGAAACGATGATCCAAAATTTATTGCGAAGTTCTTTTCTTGTTATCTTCGGTACATTTTACGAAGCAATATAAATTATTGATTAAAAGGATAATCGTGAAACTTACATTGATATTTTGTCATACATTGTCATTCGAATCTATAAACACACTCATTTTAAAGTTATGAGTGTGTAGAAATGCTTGTTAGACAGGCTAGATACCACTCACTAGAGAGTTATTAAGCTCTAAATTTATTGCCATAGAGAGTTTAAACATAAGCATAATAAACCAGACAATGACTAGTCGTAAGCCCTGTAAATACCTAGACATTCATATTCCTTTCTTAAAAATTAAAACACTCATTGTTAATTCAAATCTTGACAAAAAATGATAGTTTATAATATAACATCAATAGGAAAAAATATCACTTCTCAAAAAAATAAAATAAAATTGATAATAGTCTATGGAATACAGTCGAGTAAATTCATTTTTTAAATTTTGAATTCCACAATTACAAATGCTTATTGTTTGACTTATTAATTATTCTACCTTATACTAAACTTGTCATTTATATTACTTATAAATTATTTTTTTATGTTAATTTGCCACAATAAGCATTGGTACTTGTTTATCAATTAATTTTTTTTTTTTATTATTTTTAGAAAAATTAATTTTTTAACTCATCTGTAAGTTCCGACTTGACACTAATTAAATTTCTAGGAATTTGGAACATGAATACGAAAAAAAAAATATTTATTGTAAATAACTGTTATAAACAAATTAATAAGGGTTTGGCCGTACTTATTGTTAGTCAGAAAATCAAAAGTCGATTACTCTAAAAGCATAGTACAGTACACTATTTATTTTGTGATTTGGGTTATTCCTACAAAAAGATTTTCTCGCGAGACAGATTTGGCGTCCGGTATCGGAAAACCATGGCGTTTTATTGTTAGCCGATAATGTCATCTTGTTTTTATTGAATATAGAGGAAACGAGATGTAGGTTATACGGAGAAATATATTTTAACGATCTGTAAAAAAAGGGATTCAGGGAAACGGAAGACCTAAAACCGGTGTTTACTCCCCAAAATCGGCACGATTCATTTGTTTTTATGTATATTTTTTTATTAGATTGCAACATCTAATATATTACACAAATATACAAATAAAAAACAATGATTTGTAGCATTGTCCATTTATTTTAATGATACTTAACATTTAAAGTAGCATAAAATCTTTCAGAGTATTTTTTTCTTAATTGTTAACAAAATGAAAATATGACTTATTAAAAAAAAATCAGGGTCATTTAGAATGGTAATTTATTATTGCAAAGCAACACTAAAATATTTTAGTTTGTGAATTGAAGTCTTGAAATTGAGACGTATTTCAGCTCTCCTGAACATTTTTGGAGATTACAGATGGTCCCTTCTGCCATCTGACTACCGAAATATTCTAGTGTGAAAACACCCTTTTGAATAAATATTTCATATCAACCATGTCGGGAATCAAACCTGAGACCTCTAGCATGGCAGGCAAACGCTCTGACCATTACACCCCGAGGCCAACAAATTGATTTTAAAAAAAACAATAAAAATGCCTGTCTGCATAAAACTTGTAAAATTACGTTTTTCTGAAGATCTTGTAAATATTTTCACCAAAACAAGCGACCTAAATAAGAATCATTTTGAATATCAGATAAGTCAGTATATTTTCACTCACAAAAAAATAGACTTATGCGTAAGCAACCATCGGCGTTTCTTTAGCGAGTTTCCGGAACACTTTTTCCTAGCGAGTGGTGTCAAGATAGAGGGATACATACTCGTACAACACAACAACGACTTTAATCAACTTTTATGTAGGTTAGTAGATAAAAGATGTATCATTCACTTGGAAGGAGCTATCAGGAAAAGCATTTCATGTTTGATTAAGCATTCTGCTTTGTATAAAAGCTCCACCACGATTCTGTTTACTTTTCGTTGTAATATTTACACTAGAAATCGTTCATTCAAATAACTAAATTTTCAAGCCATCAAAGTAATTAATTCAGGTTTCAATTTTTTCAAGCAAATATTTATGCAGTGATATTAATAGTTGAATTAAATTGGAATTATTTTTTATTTTATTTTATTTATTTGGAATATCAGCAGTAAAAAAATATAGATGGGGGTGAGTGAGGGTCTGTGTGTGTATGATGGTATGTATTAGGGTGTAAAAAAGAGGGTGAAAAAGTTTGTACATGTAAATAAGTATCAATTTTGTCTTGAAAAATTAGATTGCATAAGTTAGTAAACACTATAAAAGAGCAAAATTAAGATATGGTAAGAATAATTGTTAAATAGAGTAGAGTACGTAAACGAACATTAACGACGTGATATATCACCAAAAACTTAAAGACTAGCATTAAAAATTAATCTACAAGTTTCATTTCAAGAAAGTCATTTTATTACAATTGGAGGGTGCATAGTCCATAATCGATGACACACACGTGCTAAAACGTTTCACTTGAAATAGTGTGACGACCGAAGATTTTTTTTTTTAAATCATTCTATGAATGTAATATATTGTGGAAACCAAATAAAGGAGTCGTACACCTATTTTACCGTCATAAGAAATAAGAACGCATCTAACATATTTTTCGAAAATGAGTTAAATATATATTCTGAATCAGGAAAAAAATACGCATCTACTAAAAATACATATGTCTTCTTTAAATAACCACCACCCTATTATCTTCACTTATAAATGAGACCTGACTGAAAAAAGTCTTGAAAATTACTAAATATAAAAGGCTGTTCTGACTTATATAATTTTAAAAACTGATTAAAAATACTTGGTTCTATAAAAGATAGGTAGTTGACTTATTTTTTCTTCTATTCCGTTTTTAAAAACATCTTAAATGAATGCACCAACTCGTATTTAATTAAATTTAAAATGGGCGCATCTGCTGGTAATTTCGAAGTTAATTGATTATCGGGTCGGCGTTACTAGTTTGAAAAGCAGTAAATATTAACACCAAGAAAGAAAGACATTTACTTAATTACTAGAAACGTCTTTTCATTGCAGTATAACATATTTTCTTGTATTTTTTTTTTACTAAAAGGAAAATAAAAATGTTAATTTTTGAATATGTAACGTAAAATTTATTAAAATCAATATATATTCCGTTAGGACAACTCATAAAACATACTTTCACACAGCGAGTTTTTCGATTTCCGAGTTACAAAATATTTATTTTTTCCTTTTTTTGTTTTATGTAGAAACTTATTTTTTTATTATGTCGGCAATATAACCTATATCCGTTGATAACAAAAATTAAATTACTAATTAATATTACAGTAATCAACCAAGCATATTTAATTTTAAGTCAGTTTGATAATTTATTTAAAAATGTGTTTTTACATTAGAATATTTCTCAGTCCTGGACTGACACCTAAAGCGTACGACTAATAATCTTACCTCAGTGTAACAAAAAATGGTCAAGATACGTTGCGGTTGGTGTACTTATGCAGTCCCCTATGCACCATTTAGGTGCAAAAGGGGAATGATGATGACGATGGATAAAAAAGTTAAGTTGAACAGTTATGTTTTTTTGTGAAAATGGTCAAAACGAGTTGCCGGAACAAAGTAAGACAACGCAACCAATGAGGAAGTTCAGTGTCTTTCTTTTCTTTTTTATATAATAATGGAATATTAAACTAAGCCAATTTTTTTTTCATTATTTTTATATATTGTATTATTAGCGCTATGATTTTTTAAAGTTTTGTATTTCTGAAATAACTCCGCGTGTGACGTCAGAGGTTGTTCTATGACAGTTCTTCCGAATGGTTTGTTTACGGTAACCAAACCGGATATCCTTCAAAGCTCTCTCATTGGATGGTTTATATGAACCAGTGACATTTATATGACAGTATACATTGAACAGTTTATATGAACCGTTTTCAAAGTAGTGCAATTTAATGCTCTTATTTTTACTGCGCGCAAGAAAACATTTTTTGAATCCAATTTCCCGTAGGGCTAAAGTTCCTCATTGGCTGGCTCATTTAGTGGAAAATGAAACAATTTTTGGACTTTAAACATAATTTTAATTTGTTTTTTATTTTTTATAATTCTGTTATCAATGTGTAGAGCGGGCTCGAACCTAACACTTCTTATTTATAAGTCTCTGACACTTAACTACGCATAATTTCAACCAGATCAAAGTTTACTCAGTATTATTTAACTCACAAAAAGGTACCGTCACACGTTATACATATTGACATTGTCCAAATAAAGTATTCTCCCTTTGAACCTAAGGTTTGAAATAAAACATATGTATGAAATAAAGAGAATATATTAAAAATACATGTAAGTACAATATATACCATATTCAAAAGAACTTTGAATATTTTTTATTCTTTTGATTGGGTTTCACGTACTTTTGTTTGGCTTGAGTGAAACATTTACTAAAACAGCGCCTTTAATAATACAAAATCTACCTTTTCTGGTTTACATTTCCACGGAAAATAATCATATTTTTCTCTCCGTGTTCACGGGAAGTTTTTCGGCGAAATAAGGAAAAATCACCCCTCTATCTCTACATGCCACAGCCAGAAAAGTAAATACGGAGCCCTTCAGCCAAAAAACTCGTCAAAATGTAGTTATAAAGAGACACGAACCAGGATCTCTCCAGAGTCGAAATGCGTGAGAGCTTACCCTAATACACTTGGCACGACCTCGTAATATAAGGTGAACTGGAGAAACACACTATACTTTTTTATATCGTAGGTGATTTAAACTTTGAAGTTCCGAGGCTTTCGAGGAATTCGCTGACACTAGGCCGTGTTTTGTGGGAGCTTTTATGTAATCATTCTTGTTGGAGCTTTTATTCCCGGTGTCGTAACTTATTTGAATATCTTTACTCGTCGCTGGCAAATAAACCCACATATATGGTTGATGGCCCGCCATTTATATGCGTTATGCTGAGATTATTGACAAAATAATCGGTTGCCACCTTAAATTGTTTGAAGATTAGCGCTTTTTGTTAATTTTTCAAATTTCTCTTTACTGAGTTTCTTTACTCTTTACACAAGCGAATTTCCAGATCTAAATCTCTTTGCTTATATTTACACAACTTTTTTTACTCACAATAATTTGAGTAAATCATCATCATCATCATTCCTTTTCCGCACCTAATGGCAAATAGGGCACTGCATTGATACACCAATCGCAGCGTATTTTGATCATTTTTGTTACATGTAGGTAAGAAGATAAGTTTTACGCTTCAGGTACCAGTCCAGGGACTAAGAAATATTCTTGTGTGAAATCACCCTTTTAAATAATATTTCATATCAACCATGTCGGGAATTGAACCTGAGACCTCTTGCATGGTAGGGAAATACGCTGACTATTACACCACGAGGCCGACATTTGAATAGACACCTATAAATTAAATTCTCAAGAGACAATTCAGATTAAATAAATATTCGAACTGAAATGAATGTCACGGGTAATCAACCATAGGAAAATTGAATTAATTAAAAAATATATATGTACTTACAATATTAAGAATAGTAAACTTGTAAAAATCCTAGAACAAAGGGGAAAAAAGTTTGTATAGTTTTATCAACTAACATTGAAGGCTGCATTTAACCCGACAAAGAGCCTCATTTGCCCACGTTTGTAATAGTGATTCACTTAGAATGTTCTTTTAATCCAATACCTCGACTTAAACATTATTCCTTATTTCTTATCTTGTCTAATCTGGACGTAAAAATGAAAAGTCATGTTATATGATGTATTTTTTAGGTGTCTATTTGTTATTTGGTATTTGCAAATAATGTTTTGCGCATTTCCAAATATTTTATTACATTACTGAAATTCAACCGTTTACCCAATATCTAACTATACAGATTAGATACCCAAAATTTCTTTGCTCAGATTAATCTTAATGTACCTCACCGTAACTTGGGTACCAACGCTGTCTTTGCTTTGGGAAATTTGACAGCAAACGTCGGATTCTTTTCCGTTCTGCCAAGGATCCTCAGAATTAACAAAATCTCACTAAACAGTACTTGTCGATGTGTTCCTATAACAAGGGTGAGCATTCAAGAAGCAAGCTGTGTTTTTACACTTATTTTATTTATTATTTACATACAATATTATATTTTAGTTATTTTAAAACATTTTTAAAATTATTAATTTTTTTTTACAGGACTTACCAAGCCAATGAATATGGCTTGTCGGAAAAGATCCTTTACAATTAATCATATGATACCTACATGGTTATATAATAATTACTACGAACTTAAATATAGGGATCGAAAAAAGTACATGTAATTTACGCTTTCAAAAAAATATTTAGAAGATGTAAAAAAAAAAAGCAAAAAATAAGTGAATGATAACGCAATTTTAAGATAAACACCTGACTTGATATGACACAATTGCCATTTTTGGCTAGAACAACTATACCTTTTGTACATTTTAATAGATTCTAAGATTTAAATTTATTTCAACAAAGAGGGAAAACATTTTTGAGAAGGGAATATGGAAGTCTAGGCATTTACAGGGCTTATGACCTGTCATTGGCTGGTTTAAGTAGCCACTTAACACTTGGCGTAACATTCACCATTCTGCCCATGTTTGAACATCAACATTTCCTCAACTCTTCCATCTGTTGACTTTAATATTTTAATAACCCTTTTTGTTTTTTTATTCATTAAAATGGAACACTATTTGACCATCAAAAAAAATTCATTACATTAAGAGTACAAATTGAATTTTATAAGATTTTATGGGTGCGGACTTTTTTTTGTCACTCACTGTATGCTGGTGAAATAATTCAATTAAATGAATCTCACCCGCAAAAATAAAGATTTCAGTTCTTTAACTTCAAAAACATCAACAGATTAAAGAATTGAAGGAATATAGATTTTTAAATATGGGCAGAATGGTGAATGTTATACAGTGTGTAAAGTGGCCACTTAAACCAGCCAATAACATGTCATAAGCCATGTAGAGGCCTAGACTTCTATATCACCTTCTCTTAAATGTTCTTCATCTCTGTTGAAATATGTTAATTTTAACAGCTCCCTGGGGAGTTGAATCCAGTCCTTGTCTACAAAAATTTGAACAATCTCAAAATATTGTTGTATTTAGTAGATTAAAATAAACATTTTCTTTAGTAAACCAACTATTATTTTAATGGCAGCAGTTTAAAAAGTTGAAATATAATTCCTAATGGCGTTTCATTAAGTGAATACAATAATGTTTTAGGATTGCCATATTTATCGAGAGGTTTAATATTCGTCCTACCTCTGCCTCGATTTTAGTTTACGGGTCCAATTATTGTAAAGTTCATCCATTGAACGAAGTGAAAAGTTTGAGTCCTTTTTATGACTTACACAATCTGGAAAACTTCCGGCTGTGGGGTTGGGGAGGAACCAGTAATAAAATATTATTATATTTTTTCCAAATCTCGGGATTTAAAAATACTTTTTCCATGTATTCCATGACTGCGTAAGTCGTACCAATGTCGTAGAAAACACAAATGCAAATTCTATTAAAACTTTCGTATAACTCAAATCTCACCATCTTCGGAGTGTTGTTACAGGTTAGAGTTGTAAAAGGTACTTTAAAAGTCATCAAAAATATAAATATTTAAAAAAAATCTATTTTACATTTTTAACGTAAAATAAATTGTATATTGGCGTAATTATTTTCAAATAATTATTGAAATAAAAGTGTTATTTTTACAATTTAAGTTTAACGTATTCAGTATAAAATAAAGTAAAAAACAATGACAAAAAAAATTAGTCATATTTGTCATTAAATAACCTTAAATCAATACTTGCACTGAATGGCAAATAGCAATAAAGAGGAAAGGAGGAAAGATTAAGGAAGAGAATGGAGATGTTGACATGTCATTAAACAGAGATACTGTGTAAACATCTTTGAAAGTGAATAGGAGATGATTCCACAGTCGAGCCATATGAATACTTTATGAGAAAGAAAAGAAAGAGGAGTTGTGAATGGGTATTAATACTTTGTATTCCGGAGCCGTGTAAACACGTGATTCTATAACCACGCGTTGTGTCCCGGCCCCGTGTTTTCACGTAATTTACCAGCTGTTCAAAAAAGTGCATTTTATTAACATCTAGTGACTTTTATTAGAACTTTTTCGCTGCTGGTAAACTACGTGAAAACACGGAACCGGGACACAACACGTTGTTATTATTATCACGTGTTTACACGGCTCCGGGGTACAAAGCACAAAAAAAGGAGTAAGACGCTGTAGGTATATGTGCGAACATTGCAATGTGGCTCTCCATAAAGGCCAATGTTGGCAAAACTATCAAACAAAAATGACTTAATAAATTGTTTCAATTAAATATGAGAAGTTTGAATTGATTTAGCTTAGTATTTTCATAATTATGACATGTTTAAGAAACCCTTTACAAAGCATGAAATTTCACAAATATGGGCCGGGCACAGGACAAATTCTATGTGTATTCGGCCGGTACTCAAAGTGTTATGAGGGTACTGTGATAATTAGAATCAAGGGGTAAACCATTAATGAAATAGAACTATAACCTAGGACGAGTGTTTTCGACTCGATGTCTGTTGTCAGGTAAAAATCCTGAATAAGGAATTCAATTGAAGATAAATCCGCCACGCTGTGTCGTAGTTGGAGCGTTCACCGACTATACTTAAGGTCCTGGGTTCGATTCCTGGCAGGTTAGACGAGAAATACATTTTAAAGACTATCTAAACTGCAATATTACATTATTCCTGGACTGGCAACTCAAGAGTAAGACTGATCACCTTATCTTCATTTAGCAGATACGCCGCATTAAGTTTTAAAAGCAATGCCCCTTGCATCACTGAGTGAGGAAAGGGGGATGGTACATTTAAGCTGTTTAAATTTTTTTTTAACCAAATTTACACTTTTTTTCAATGCAGGTATTTCCAGGCATTTCTTCAAACAGCTTTATTATTTGTACATATGGCAGTTCTTAGTATACGGCCATAGTGGCGAGCATTTTCTAGCATGTTACGCGGCGCCTTCCCACACGGTCACTTTTACACTACACTTGTTATCATATAAGTGTTTGAGTTAACCACGCCTGCACCGCGCCCGCACCGCATCGTTAAACGCTCGCTACTACGGCCATACACTCATTGGATATTTAATTTCTTTTACCTTAAAATATTTTCCCTTAGTATTTGAGAATGTCCGAAAATGAACATAGTTGTTTTCTGTCACTCTCTTGCAAATGCCTTCCGATACTGGGCGAAAAAGTCAACTGCATGTCGAACTAGTTTTGCTTAACAAAAATTGACATAATGGACGTTTCGCTGCCGTTTTCAGCACCCCAAAACTGAACGAATTTGGTTCTTTTTTTCAAGAAACAGTTTGAAAAAATTACATTTCATGTTTTTATACCGTTTGTCCTAAGGCGGCCGATAAAACTGGGCGCTTTTTTGGATTTTCTTCTTCTTCAGCCTTATTGTTTCCACTGCTGGATAAAGGCCTCTTCCAAACACCTCCATTACTTCCTATCACCCACTTTCATTTTCCACGTTTTACTGGCTATGGAAGCAATGTCATCGACCCATCTTATTTGTGGCCTTCAGACATTTCTTTTGTTTGCCCATGGTCTCCATTTTTTTATTCTGGGTGTCCACCTGCCATCATTTTGCCTCGCTAAGTGTACTGCCCACTGCCATTTTAATTTTGCTGCACGATCTATGATATTCATGACTTCGGTTCAGCGTCTTATGTTTTAATTTCTCATTCTATGTCTTAGACATATACCGTCCATGGAAAGACAGATTGTCTTTCCATGGATCGTTGCATGCATTTTAGTTTCTAGCTACTTTTCTATATTACAGACATGCTTTCTAGTCCGTATGTCGTCGCTTGCAATATACACGATTCATGACTAGTCTTTTTAAGCAAACAAAGACTTGTTTTTTATTTTTTATTAATAAATTTCATAAAAAGTACATCTTTTTGTAAAATTCTAAACATATCTACTTTAGCACATCTAGTAAATGTTATCACCGTAACTCTCCAAAAAAAGAGACTAACTCCTGTGCTTGGAGAGTGACTGACACTGTTTTAATTGTTTATTTATTAGAGTTTAAATAATTTTAAATACGAATACATGAAAAAAAAAAAAAAAACAAAGGAAATATAAAGAAAAAACATAAAACAATAATACATTCACACTTATTAAAATTGAATGTTTTTTAAACCAGTTCAAAAAATTTCTTTAGATTAACTTTAAATTTATTCATTGATATATTATTTTTAATAGTTTTTAGTTAATTGGGAAGATTATAATACTTTTTTACACCTTTGAAGACAAAGTTATTTTGACCATGACTTGTATGGAATTTAGGAATTTTAATATTATGTTGGTATCTGAGTGACTTATTCATCTCAAATTGTTTTATTTTACCTTTTTATATATTTGTATAAAAGAATTTATTTTATAAAGAGTGTCTACTGTATGAACCTTACTGTTTATTTTAGTTTGCCGAAAGCAGCCCAACTTAGTCCTATTATTTTTTTCAACTCCACTGTCTATCTATCTTTATCAAGTTCGACTTAGTGTCCTAGATATATGTATTCACCTAACAATTGAATTTTATTATTGTCAATAAAAATTTGGGTTTTTTTATGATTCTTACTCGCATTAGAAACAATTCATCAAAAAAGCAAAATTATTGAGACACGCCAATGGCGAACATTTGAAGTGTGTATCATTGCTCTAGTGCCATAATCTAGGGAAAAAATACGAGAACACGTTTGTATGAAGAAAAGTCAGACCAGGTTTCCTCTTAAGTCGTTATATAGTATCAATCATGATGACTCCTTATAGAGTGGAATCGAGTTCTTGTCAATAATTATTTGGATATACCTAAAATATTGTTGATTATAATCTACGTCTTGATTTTGAAACGACCTTAATAATAATAAATGTTCCTTTACCGTCGAAGCATAATTAAGGTTTTATCTGGTCTGTTGATTTGTTAGTAATAAAAATGAAAATACGGCTTGTTATTTGTTTACGAAACCCTTTATAATTCTATAATTTATTTACACATATTCAATATTTCATCTGGTTCACTTTTAATTACCGAATACACACATTGAATTATTGATGTGAATAATAAATGGTAATGACAGTTGGAAACTTGGTTTCGATAATAAATTAATCGGTAATCTAAAAATATTATTCAAATCGTTCTGTTTCAGTGTTACAATGAAAATGTAACAAATTCATTTGGAAATGAGTATAAAATTAAATAAAATTTTCACTCAGTGGGCACTTTACACACTGTGTAACATTAACCATTCTGCCTTTGTTTATATGTCCACATTTACTAAACTCTTCAATCTTGTGAAATCTTATTGACTTTTGTGAAATCGCACAATCACAAAATCTTGTATCCCGAACATTTCATTCAATGTGGCTCCCGTGATTTATCATTTAAGGTACAGATATCCATACCAATATTATAAATGCAAAAGTGTGTTTCTTTGTTTTTTTGTTCGTGTTTCTTTCACGTCTCAACGGAGCAACCGATTGACATTTTTTTGCATAGGAATAACCGGAGAGGTGAGAAGTAAAAAAGGATACTTATTTTTTATCACGAGTATCAGTAACGAGCGTCATTATTTGAAAATGAGTAAGTGGTAGAGTGAGATGTCAAAATGAATTAATTTTATATTAATTTGAAAAATTTATTTGATTAATCAGTTGTATTGCATACAAATTCGGTAATTACTTATTACAAATGTTCAAACATAGAATAAGTCCTTTGTCAAATTTTTTTAATACAAGATTGATTAACAAAACTTGTATAATTATTATAAAGTCAAGCTCATTATTTATTTATTAATTAAATATATATTATTTTTTTTACATTTTACATTTTCACTTTTTTTTTGCACCACAACAGGCCAGGAGGCCTAATTACAGTGGTGAATTACATCACAGAGCACCCAGGCTTGAGAAAAGTCACATTTTAATTTTTGTGTTCTCACCGGGAATCGAACCCGGAACCTTCCGTGCGTGAATCAAGCGTCTTGACCACTACTCCACGGAGGCCGCCAACGAACATTGTCCATGTATACAATTTATAGGGTTTGATATTATAATAAAAGAATAGTTTAAAACATTAAAAAAAAAAAGAAGCATTGACAAACATAAGGGACATCGACTAACAATTAAAACTTTTTGATAATTTATTTGTCTGTAACAGCTTTTAAAATTGTATATATTAATTAATTGCTACATAATGTTAGGAAATTTATTGTAAAACATAATCCATCAAATAATTATTATTGTATCTGAATATTTTAAACTTAAACTAACTAACTAACTAACCATCACGCCATTTCCCCGGAGGGGTAGGCAGAGAGGATAGAACGCCACACCACTCTGTCCTGGCACACTTCCTTTGCTTCCTTCACATTCATACATCTTCTCATGCACGCACGTCGATTATTCCGACCTTTCACATGACCACTTTCAAGAATTTGTTGTACTTGATCATGCCATGTCTTTCTCGGCCTTCCTCGACTTCTACAACCAGACACATTCGCATCATAAATCTTTTTAGCCGTTCTTTCATCATTCATTCGCTCCACATGACCGAACCATCGCAAAAGACCTTTCTTAATTTTGTCGATAATGCTTAACTCAGCCTTGCAATTTGCTCTAATTTTGACATTAGGGCACCTATCATACATTGTTCTTCCGCATATTCGCCTGAGGGATCGCATTTCAACAGCATTCAGTCTACTTTCGTCCCTTTTTTTCCAACTCCATGCTTCGCTTCCATACATTAGGGTTTATACTAGAACTCCATTATGAACTGCTAATTTAGCCTCTTGCGATAGACACTTATTTGCTACGACAGACTTTAAGGCACCATTAACTCTGTTACCGGCACTAACCCTCCTTTCAATATTCTTGTCCATATTTCCATCTCTAGTATTTTAAACTTACATTGTGTAAATTGAAATAAGTCCTTATAAATTATTTTTATTTCTAGAAAATTATACCTATGTCAAATAAGTTTTAATTATATTTTTTTCTTGTAAAATATGTATTATTAAGGTATTATTGCGATTTTCGTTTTCTTTCCAATTTTTGTTATTTTAATTTTATGAACTATTATGTTCTACGTATTTTAGTTGTTTAAAGTTTATCTGTTTTTTCTGCCTTGTCCGTAATATTGTCTTGCTTCCAATTAACTTTTGTAAATACGGTTATATTAAATAAAATAAAAAAATTAGAAATTAAACATGGGTTAGTTTGATTTACTTTTTGTTTTGGTTTTATCGTAGGATTTCAGATTAGTATTAGCTTGGGTCATGAAATTAATGCGAAAGTGTGTTTGTTTGTTTGTGTCGCAACGTCGCACGTCGTAACCGATCAACGTGATTTTTGGATAGCTGGAGAGGTAAAAAATTTCATCGGCTATTTTTCATTCTAAAAAAAGAAAAATTTCCATTGGGAAAATCCTTAGTGGGAAAATAAATTCTTCATGAAAAATTAATTAATATTATAACGTAATAACGTAAGAAGAATAGGGCTAAGTTAGGCTGTTTCGGAAAACTTAAATATATATTTCCGAAAATAAACAAGACACTGCTTGAAAAGACAAGTATACGAACCGTGCATATTGCCGGTGACAACATACGGACTAGAAACCATGTCTATAACACAAAACAGTAGCCATAAATTAAAATGCACGCAACGATCCATGGAAAGAAAGATGCTCGGTGTATGTCTAAGAGACAAAATAAGAAATGAAGAAATAAGGCGCTGAACCGGAGTCGTGGATATCATGGATCGTGCAGCGAAATTGTAATGGCAGTAGGCAGGACACTTGGCGAGACAAAATGATGGCAGGTGGACACCCAGAATAATAAAGTGGAGACCATGGGCAAACAAAAGAAGTGTTGGAAGGCCACCGAAAAGATGGGTCGACGACATTGCCTCTATTGCCGGTAAAACGTAGATGATGAAAGCGGGTGATAGGAAGGAATAGAGACGTTTGGAAGAGGCCTTTATCCAGCAGTGGAGAAAATAAGGCTGAAGAAGAACGAAGATAAGAACGTTGCAACGTCACCATAGACCTAAGTATCGTCCTGTTTTTGCAAAGCGATAGTTTAAAGACTGGAAATTGATACAGGCTACTTTTTATGCTGGAAAAAATTTTGTTTCATCCGAAAAAATCTTATTATTAAACTACAAAACTAATTCATTAGCTTTTCCAAAATATTGAGTTAAATAAATAATCGTTTAATTCGATTTACTTTTCTGAATACGTTAATCAACTAAAGTTACAGTTTATGGTTTGTTTTTCCTTTCATAGGAATGACAGGAGGCTTTTTATGCGTGTAGTAGCCCTATAATAAAGTTGTCTGATGATGCTACACATGGCCTAGTTTATATAGCCTGGTTTACGTACCCTTTAAGGCTGTGCATAACGGCAAAAACAATTTAAGAAGGATCTAAACGGTATATTAACTCCGGACAAGGGGAATTTCCTTGTCTCCCATAGTTTCATGTTACACATCCAATCTCCGAATAACAGCATAGGGAATAATAATATCGCACATTCGATAAAATACAGTCATAACAAATACCAACTGATTTTTAGTTAAGTATACATTATAAATTGTAAAAGAAATTTCGTTTGCTGTGAAAGTACATTCTTCCATATACCTGAAACCTTTTTTAAAATTTCATTTCATTAGAAAGCCAACAGCCATTTATAAATGTGTAAGATACAATTATACCATAAATACATATCACAAAGGCCAATTAGAGGCTTTCACATAATATTGTTATTATTCCTATTGGTTTCACTCGTACAAAAAAGGCTAGTTTTTTTTTATATCAATAAACGAGTTACTCTTTTAAAATTTTCAATTTCGTAAATCGCGATTTTAATTTAACTTAACTTTATTACTTTCACTGCCCCCTTTAATGAGTTTGGTCAATTGTAAGGAGGGCATATCCACACTAAAAAAAGTTTTTCACTTTAATATCATCATTCCTTTTCCGCACCTAATGGTGCATAGTGCACTGCATTGATACTCCAATAACAGCGCATGTTTATTATTTTTGTTGCATGAAGGTAAGGTGATCAGTCTTACACTTCAGATACCAGTCTAGGGACTATAAAATATTCTACTGTAAAAACACCCTTTTAAAAAAATTTATAATACTAACATATTTGGCTAAATATTTTATTTTTTTTAAACATAAATTTCCTGTTATCCAAGATTTATAAAAAAAAAAAACCTTAAAATTATTGCAAATATGCTGTAGAAAGTTTCAACAATTTAAGAATAAATGTAAAAAACAAATAAAATAGTAAAATATTTTATAGTAATATAACAAAAAAACCGTAAGTACTGTTTTATACAGCTGAGCAAAGTGAACAAAAATTGTGCATATTATGAAATGTAAAAATAAATAAATATAATTACCATTCATCATCTTTGAAAAAGTTCAAAAGGTTTGTTCTATAGGAACAATACTCAACACTAAATATATCCGATACGTGGGAATAACTGTTGCCGAGTTCATGATGTCTATTCAATATTTCATTGTATTATTATTTTCTGTTTTTCTTTTCATATCGTAAAAGTTTTTTTTTTCTCATGTACTCATACATTCGAAATTATATAAATTCTAATAAATAAATAACTATAACAGTGTACTCACTCTCCAAGCACAAAAGCTAGTCTCTCTTTTTAAAGAGTTACAGTTATAACATTTACTGGATACATAAAAGTAGATTTGTATTATATATTTTTTCAAAACATGTATTATTTGATCAATAAAAAATATTTTTAAAAATTTAAAATCAACCATGTCGGGAATTGAACCCGAGACCTATTTCATGGTAGGCAAATGTTCTGACCATTTCACCACGAGGCTGACATATATGTTAAGTTTAACAAATTAAATAGATAATAAATAAAAAATATATTCAAAATAATAAAATTAATCAAATATCTCTTTCTCTAAACATTTTTATGACTTTCCACTTACATTTACATACATTATCGTGAAAAAAATCAGCCTCGGTAAATCTATTGTTATATTGCTCGCATATTCTAGGTATTGTAGATTGTTTTAAATAGATCGTGGACGAGTTTTTCAAGTTGATTAGGGGAATCATTTTTATTGTTTATTAATTTATTGTTTGATTTTGAAAAGAGTTTATTTTATGGCAGTGCATACTTTTAGCATTTTTAAAATATTTTTTTATTTATTATAATTTCTTTTTTGCATTTACGATAGGTATACATTAGTTACAAATACACAAAAAAAAACTACCACATTAACACAAAAAAAAAATCCCATAAAGGCATGGCCTGTGTGTGGGTATATATTTAATTTTTTATTGGAAGAATACAATAGATTTCAAAAAGTTTTAAAATGAGTGGTGATATTAGAACACAACTTTTTTGTCACCAAAAATGAGAAAATAATATTAAAAGTATATTCTATTCATTCAAAAAAGAAGGTAGGTATTTAAATCCGTTTTTTGTCCATAATTTCAACAAGAACTAAAATCGAGATATATTTAAATAATTCACATCAATCATACTGTTCATATTAAATGCAAAACAAATGCATTGCATTGTTAGAGAAGTTAAGGTTTAACCTGTAGTCGACCTGTTTAAATTATTTTTGTTGGACCCTTTCTAGTCTATTAATACTAGCATCAAAAAGTACAGTATTCTAGCAAATGTTTTATAAAGTTTTTTATTATTTATTTATTTTATTTTATAAATTGATTGCAAAAAATAGTATACACACTTAATAACAGGGAATCTATATAAAACTAGTGAATGTAAAATGAAAACGGAGTGTTCTCTGTTTATGATAGTCTAAATCTAACATGGCTCAGCCTGTTCTAAGATGGAGATTTTTTATCTTTAGAGCATAAGTAGTCTGATACTAATAAAACAATAACATAAAAAAGAAAAACTAAAACTACTTAATTATAAATACCCAGCTAATTAAATGTAAAAATTAAAAATCATTATTATACAAATATAAAGAATATATTTGTACCAAGAATACATGTTACTTAAACAAAAACATAAAACAATAATAAAGTACTACGTTTTTTGATTGGCATATATTTATCAAAAAAATCTCTCGCTTGAAATTGTCTCTGCATGTTTAACTGGTTTCGATACCCACATGAAAAGTCCTACCATTTAATATATTTTTAGGACTGATTCAATATGAATATAAAACATAGTTTAGTATCAATAAATAACACCTAAGTCGCAAAACTGACTACTTGTTATAGAAATAGTAAACATGATTCTAGCTTTTCGATTTACCCGCTCGGTAGCTGTATAAACACATTTGCACTAACACTTATTTGAGGGCTGCCTTTCTCAAAGAGTGTCGTCATATACCTACCACGATGCAGAGCCAACCTGCCAATGGCAAGAGCGACCGTAAAAGGGACATTGAAAGTTTTAAACGCAAATATTTGTTCGCGGTTTTCCTTACTGAATTTGGTCGGTAGAGGAAGAAATATAATCAATTTGTAGTAAAAATACATTAAAAAATCGACATCCAGTCTTTAAAATGGATTCATCTATGTTATGGATGCTTTAAGTGCTGGTAGGTAAATTAGGTAAAATTGCTCCGTAGAGCAATTGTGTTCATTCAATTCAAAAAAAATAAAAATTAAAATTAAAAAACAATTATCTCTAATATCGGTATATGTCATGACAGTAGGATTCCTCTTAGAAAGGTTATTTCCAAATAATTATAATCTGTTTGTTTGTTTGTTTAACATACATTTTTTTTTCATTTTTATTCAATACACACAGTACAGACTTTAATCACAGTTCAATATATTTAGTTTAATTTAATATTAAGTTCAATATTTTATTTATTTATTTATTTAACTTTTTGTACATAATGTTATTTGTACATTGGCGGGCTTATTGCCAAATGGCAATTTCTTCCAACCAACCAATAAAAAAAAAGTTTTAATTTTATAATTCAAGTTACAGAACATATTCAATAGAAAAAAAAAAGATTAAAAAGCTAAAAATATATAAAAATATAAATAAACGTATTTGTTTATAAATTACCTTAAATCAAAACTATTACTCAATGAGAAAAAGGAAAAAAGAGGAAAGAGGAAAAAGGAAAGGAGGAGAGATTAAGGAAGAGAAAGGAGAAGTTTCTTCAGACGTGATTTAAACAGAGATAATGTAGTAACATCTTTGATGGTGGATGGGAGATGATTCCACAGTCGAGCCGCATGGACACTATATGAGTTAGAGAAGAAAGAGGAATTGTGTATGGGTATTAAGAGAGTGCCTTGAGAATGAGAACGAAGAGGTAAACCATGAACTGATAAGCGTTGAAATTTTTCACACAGGTATATTGGAGCGTTAGGACTATGAAGTACATTGAACAGAAGTGAGAGGGAGTGATAGTCTCTCCGCTGTCTAATTTTGAGCCATTTCAGTTGCCTACGATAATCAGAAATGTGGTCATTCAAATCGTTTTTAGTTTGTCGCAAGAGGCAAAATTAGCAGTTCACAATGGACTCCTGGACTCGACCCTGATGAATGAGAGCGAAGTATGGACTTGGAAAAACAGGGATGAAAGTAGGCTGAATGCTGTCAAAATGCGATCTCTCTATCGAAAACTACATATGTACGATAGATGCACAAATGTTGAGATCCGTACATTATGTAAGGCTGAGACAAGCATTATCGACAAAATACAGAAAGGAGCTCTGCGCTGGTTTGGACATGTAGAGCGAATGGACAGCGAAAGAATGGCTAAGAATATTTACAACGCGAATGTTGATGGATGCAGAAACAGAGGAAGACCGAGAAAGACATGGCATGACCAAATCCAATAAATGCTTGAAGATGGACATGTCAAAAGTCGGAATAATAGGCACGCGTGCATGACAAGATGTATAAATGTAGAGGAAGCGAGATCTGTATGCAAAGATAGAGTGATGTGGCGTTCTATCCTCTCTGCCTACCCTTACGAGAGAGCGGCGTGATGGTTTGTTGTTGTTGTTGTTGTCAATATATATATAAATATATGTTATCCTTGTCTTGGTATTGAACTGTGTAAGTTGTAGTGAATAATATTTCTTGCCGTGCTATGTAATTTAATAAACCTTTAGTTTTTTTTCATTTTTCTGCATATTAGAAATTGAATCAATCTAACTTACTACATGTCTGAAGTGAACTTTACAAACCTGCATATGGTACTAAGGGTACTACTGCTTTAAAAGTAGTCGTCCAGTGTTCTATTTAGCTCTAAGTGGGAAATTAAGTTCATACTAGTATATTTCCTTTATCAACAATTTCACATGCGTGTTAAATAATAAGTATTTTGGATGTTTTGATTAATTTATTGTTTACGTACAGAAAACACGCGATTTATGTTCTGAGTTTTTCTTAAAAGGGTAGTCGGTCAGATGGAGTGGGCTAAGGTTTTTGGATAAGTCCCGCAAATACATATTTCATTTCAACCATATCTGAAATCGAAACCGGAACCTCTTGCATGGTAAGAAACACGGTGATCCTTAGACCACCAGGCGAACGAAAATATATTTTTTTTTTCAAACAATTAAAAAAATAACACGTTTATCGAATTTAATTATCGAGTTGAATTGTGTAGATAAAATTTCAGCATGTTGACAAATAAACATAATATATTTTAAAAAACAATACAGAAATAACCGATTCAAAAAAAAAATTATTGAAAAAACATTTGGTAAGGCAACCATTAAGAATAAATCTGTAGAAAAAATAAGATTGGTACTAAATAAAAATCTTTTTTGGGGCGTTTTATAAGCTTCAGATTACTTAGTGATTGGCTTTGCGTTTTGCAGCGCGGCACGGGCGTGATACGCGACGCGTTGCCGCGCACGCGCGGTCACTATGGACACTACACCTGTTACCATTTGTTTGAGTTCATTATGCCAGCAACACGTCGCAAACCGCTCGCCATTATGGCTCAGCACTTGTAGTAAATACGTATCTTAACAAGGAATTATTATTGATTTTTTTAAATTAAAATATTTTCACAATATTATAAGGTAATTTCTTATTTGTCTGTGTTCTCATTTTGTAATTATTTTTTGGGTTTTTTTTATAAACTGGGCTCATTTTAACATGGCTTTTATTATTATAGCTGCCACTAGGGGGCGAAAATATTCAAATCGCTTTTAGTAAAATATTTTTTAAGTGAAAATTTATTTTTGCATTTCATTGCTTCAGATTTTAAAATGTTTCGATAAATGAATTTACCTATCGTCGCGTCACGTCGCATTGTCCTAGTTTTTCTCTGCGTGGAACAAGAAATTTAATCCTGTCGTGAAATTTTGTGAGCTGTGAATCAAGCGCTATTGTCCAAAATTCATTTCTATTGCAAAATCCTCAATTCACAGATAAGGCATGCTCAAATTTTAATTCTACGCTTTTAATGCATTTTTATTCAAATATAAAAATAAAACTATTTCTTTTTGTACCACTTTTTTTTCCTACCGAACGGTTTCAAAGCAACGCAAGCTTCTTAATTCCTTTATTAGTTAAGAGTTTCCTTTATTATTATTTTTCATCAATTTTTTTTTAACAAATATAGGCTGAAGGTTGGGCTTATCCAGAGACCAATATACATTTAATGAGTTAGAAACTATTTAAATTTATTTCAACAGAGAGGGAAAAATTTTTGAGAAGGGAATATGGAAGTCTAGGCATTTACAGGGCTTATGACCTGTCATTGGCTGGTTTGAAATATGAACAACTCCCTAGGGAGGAAATCCAGCCAGTCTGCAAGCATTTGGACGTAATCAAACATTGTTGAGTTAGAAACTAGCTTAAATATATATTTTCTTCAAGACCGTCGAAATTAATCCGACCTTCTAGTCCAATTAAAAATTCTCAGCCCACTTTTTGATGCGCCTGAACTCATGAGCTCAAAAAAATTAATATTCCAACTAGAAACCTCAAACAAAACTTAATCTTTCATACCGATAACCATAGAACTTAAAAGTCACACCACCTTTTTTACGTTTATCCGGACGGTTTTTACTAAAGATTTTTTAGTAAAGTTTTGTACGTATGCTTAATATTGTTTAATCTTAAGAGAAAATATGGTCCAACTCTTCTTCATACAAACGTATTTCCGTATTCTCGTATTTTCTTTCTGGATTATGACTCCAGAGCAGTGATTTATTGTGAAGATTTACGCACTGTAAATATTTACCATTGGCCTTTCCTTTTGTTTCATTTTTACACAAATTCTTTACAATGGGAACTAGAACCATCCAAACCCATAAAAAAACACCGTTTAATCTGCTGTCTTCGGGCACTCACAACACAATTTTTTGTTAAACGCAAAATGTATCGATACGTTTTTTTTCTGGTGCTCTGTCCAAAAAAGTAACAAAATCTGTTCAGTTTTGAGATGCGGAAAACGGGACAACGAATCTTCGATTTTGCCTTTTTTTAGTTAGGCATAAAAAATCCGACGTGCAGGTCTTTTTTGCACAGCATCGTGGAGGCATCTGCAAGACAGTGATAGAAAAACAATGTTCAAAAACATATTTATCGAAATTTTCTGTCACCGCATATCCTTACAATTGATGTCATCCGAAACACAAAAATAATCATGTATATGTACATATATAATATGAATTAATTAATACTTTTTATCGAACTTTCGATTTTGTTAATTTAATATATACACAAGTATGAATTCAAATCTAGCAAAATCAAAGCATTGCCGGGTTTGGGTCGTAATATACAAGTAACAAAATCGGGGGCTTCCGTAGTGTAATAGCTAAGACATTTGACTCACGCACGGAAGGGTTTTCGGGTTTGATTCTTGATGAAAACACAAAAATAAATTGTGATTTTTCACGAGCTTGCGTGTTTTGTGTAGCAATGCACCATAACAATTGGGCCCCCTGGCCTGTTGTAAAGAAAATAAAATTTGAATACTTTCACTATCTTAAAACTAAGATTTGAAGCACTAACTTTTGAATTTCCTATGTTAAATCGTTTAATTGCGTATTTGGTTTGCGTGATTTTAGTCAAATAAATTTAATTTAATTACCGGTTTTAGAATACGACTGTTTATTAATCAAGGCTCAAAAATACATTCAATTTATCATTTTTCAGCATTATTTTGCTTTTCACATCTAGTGATGCAAAGAACAATGCATTTGCAAACTAAATTCAGCGTATATACATCATATGTTACATTATGGTAAAGGGATCAGTTCTACACTTCAGGCATCAGTCCATTAACAATAAAATAATCGTATTGCAACAAAAACAATCTTCAAAATTAACATTTCACGTCCATTTTGCCAGCAATCAAACCAAGGAGATTTAACTTTTTTCAGGCATAAAACATTTTTCAAGATGGTATGGACTGGTCCAAATGAAATGTTAACAGTATTAGGGAGGTTTCTAACTGCCAAATGACGATTTTTTCCACCAAATCTTTGATTTTCTGTACGTGTTGTTCATCAGTTAATGTTGATGGTCGTCCTGGGCGATTTTTGCCTTAAACGCTTTCTTTACCTTCGTTAAATTGTTTATACCACTTGTAAACATTTTTTTGTGGCATAACCTGGTCACCAAAAGCCTTTGTAACATTTTCAACGTTTATGCAGCAGGAATTTCATTCCGCAAACAAAATTCAATGCAACTTTTTTGCTCAACAAAATCAGACATTGTAAAAATCACTAAATTAACTTTTTTCATTCACAAAACACGTGCGTTACTATTGAACAAATGCAGATATTGACATGAAATTTGACACAAATGTACCAAAAAAAAAAATTGCCAGAGTCGAAGAACCCGCGTATTAAAATTTAAAATTTCACCTTGTTTTTTATAATAGTAGTACATTTTGCTTTCGAGATATAGATAAAAGTAAATGGGAACGTAATTAAATGTGTTTTAAAAATATTATAACGGCCTTAGGAAAAAAATAAGTTTACAGTAGATATTATTTAAGTGTAGGTTAACAAAATATAATAAGCCAAAGTGATTTTTACAGTATTTGGGTACAGCTTACCCACCACATACCGCACACCGCATCTGAGGACATAAGTCTCCTTGGCGGTGCCCACATACACGGAAAATTTGCTCGTTGTCAAACGAGAAAAGCTGCCCGAAGGAGCTCTCTGAAATCTGGTAGCCTTAGCATCTGTGTGCTGAAAGAAAGTAATCCAGAAGTCTATAATATGTACTTCATTGGATTGAGAAGAGAGGGAAGTGAATTCTTCACTGGCTGGGATTAAATTGATTGGACATGATCAATTCGCCGAAATGATTACAAAACTTTTTAAAAGCCTTGAAATTATTTTTAGAAGCTACCAGATCTGTACATCCGACAGGACCTATAACAGGGCCATGGATAGTAGCGAGAAGCTCCATTCGGTCATCATAGAGAAGGGGAAAGGGACAAGACCACAGGATGTGTTCAGAAGATTGGTTAGGATATCCGCAGCAGCACGAAGCGGAGTCAACAATATTAAAAACAAATCATTTTTAATTAAATTTACCATGACCTGATAAAAACTGCGTAGTCCAGTGAGCGGGGATAACCCAAGAAGATTCTAAGCGCTGACGGATTGAAGGAAAAAAAGAAAGGTAACCCTCCCTGAAGAGGAAGATTCCCATCACAGTATTTGGATAGTGAAATTAATCGCCGTAAGAATTTTAAATCAAAAAACTGACAATGAAAAACAAAACGTATCAATTTCTCCATACTCGTTTTCGAGCCGGTATAGTCTGACGATTGGAAAACTTACAAAATATTTATGTTTACCAGACGCTACAACAAAGGTAGACTGCAATCTTGTACATCTATTTGGTACTTTGATACTTATCAATCTCGTTAAATCTGTATGTATAAATTCTTGAGTCTAACAATGTCCTCAGAGACAAAACATGTCACCTTTTTGTTTATAAAGAGATTTTAAACGAATTTTGTTCCAAACGTCGTAGATTTGTTTGACTGTGTCAATTTGGATTCAATCGCTAACTTATATGTGCTTATATTAAAATTTAATCTGTTCTAAGCTACGCATGCTATCGATTTTGTATCAGATTACGCTCCTTTGGATCCTGGTAAATCATCTGATAGGAATTTTACAATATACCGCTCTAACACTCAATATTCCCGATCTCAACGAAGTCTTACACTCTGATAATTTTTTATTCAAAAGATTTTACACCCGATTACATGCTGTGGAAAAGCCTAAGAATTTTGATTAACTTTAGAAAAAAATCTATAATCTTATAAATTATTTATTCAGTGTACGATAAATTAGATTATACTAAGTGTTTCAAAGACCCTTATTGGGTTATTTTGGTCAAAAAATGTTTTCAACATGTTTATAACTTATTTATGAAAACATTTTATTTACAAGTATATACAGTTTACATACATATACAGGAGCGGGCATATTGCCTTGTAATTTTTTCGTACCTATCCAAACCGTTCAATTTTATAAAATCATTAGTATAAGAACATATTGTAGGTATATTACAATATATTCATTTTCATGCTTTAAAAATCACTTCGACTTTTTGCATTTAACTTACAAACACTTTATTACTTTTACAATCAATACTTTAAAAAAAAAAGGAATGAAGAAAAGGAACATGGACAGTTCATATCAACAATTTAATTAGCAAAGTGGCGACATTATCGAGTCTTTTTTTAAAAATCAAAAATTTTATTCCAAAAACGGAAAAAATTCTAATGTATGAAGCCTATGTAAAAACTTAAATATGTTATACGCAACTACTATGGGGAGCAGGATATCAAAATGACATAAACAGACTACAAAGACAACAAAATAAAATATTAAAGTTAGTATATGACCTTCCCTATTTAACTGCAACTAGAGAACTTTTTAAACAAACTAAGCAATTAAATATAACTGAACTCTTTCAACTAGAATCATTAAAATGTATCCATAAATTAGCCACTAATGTAATTGTAGACCAAGAACTAAAACTTTTAAAAAATTGTAGTCAACATGGACATAATACGAGAATATCAGACAAATACCATGGACAACTTTCTAAAACATGACAAGGACAATCAATACTAATGAACCAGGGACTGAAATTATACAATAAACTACCAGAAAAAACTAAACAAAAGACTCAGACAAACTTTTCAAAAGATGTAAAAAATATTATTTTGAACAACAGAGTATGAATGAAAAATGTTTATATTATTTTTTGTAAAATGAATTTAATAATCCGTAAGGGTTTATAAATAAATTTTCAAATAAAAAAAAATAAAAACCTTAATTATAATTTGTCAGCAGGTGGGATAGAGGGGGTATGGAAAGAGGTAATGAAAAATACACTTTAACACCGAGACCAATAGAGAAAAAAATATTTTTTAGATTTTTTTCTTGCAACTAGTGGGAATTGAACCCGCGACGCCAGTTTTACAGTTGGTCGTCTAACAAACTGCGCCACGGCACCTACTGCAAATTGTTTTTTGTTTGCCTAAAACTGTTTGATTATGTACCTTGCTATTTTTTTATGGTATTCTATCATTCTAGATAATAATAATATAATTCGATACTTTTGAAAAAAATAAAACAATTTCTGTTTATGAGACACATATTTATTAGCCCTATATAACTGTCTTGAAATACTATGAAATGATAAAATTTTAATTTTGTAACCTTCATGTAAAAGACCTCTGGATGTTTATAATAACAGATAAATAAATAAAACAAAACATGAAAAAACACTGGTTTGTAATAAAAAAATATCATAAAAACTTAATTCACTAAGTATGGTAGGTTTTTTTGTTTTCATACGGATGAAGAATATAGTTCTGAGTGTGAAATAGAACCAGAATTGAGTAAGAATAAGTCAGCCTTGTAGTGTTGTGGTTGGCATTCGCTTACCATTCTTGATGTCCCGGGTTCGATTCGTAGGAAGGTAAACGTGAAATATTTGTTTTTTGGTTGCTTAAGACTGCAATATTTCACTGTTTCTGGATTGGTACTTGAAGCTTAAGACTGATCACCTTACTTTCCTGTTACAAAAATTACCTATATACACTACGATTGGAATGTAAATGCAGTTCCATTTGCACAACTAAATTCGGATAGGAAAATGATGATGTGTAGTAGACATATTTTCAGGGAGAACTCTGATATTTTGGAGAAAACTTTTCTCCTGGGAAGTGTCGAACGAACAAGGTTGCGTCAATGTCAACCGACAATATGGAGTGGCCTAGTCACTAAATTATCAGAATCATCACTGACGAATGTCTATAGAAGAGCAAAAGACCATTCCAGATGGAGGGAGACTGTCTACAGACGAGCTGTTAGAACTTTTGACTGAAGGCAATCAGTCGTGAGCGTTACACTGATAAGTTGTAGAAAACTTAGAAGGAGGCTATGTCAGGGGTAGTCTTCTTCCTCAGGATTGTCCACCAATGATAACACTTGTGCAGAACTTAATAATTTATTTTATCAAGAAGGGAACAAGTACAATTATTTGTGCAGGCATATATCGAATAATAATGACACAGTTGGGATGTGCAATCCCCCTTTTATATGGTTCAATTACCACAAATATCCTGTTTATTCCCCTATTGCATCGTATTCCAGAACTTACTAATAGGAATTTTTAATGCATCAACAGGATAAATAATCAGTTAATTATGACGGGATTTCAGGAATGAATAATGCGTACTTTCCATATATAAACAGGATAAAACTATCAATTAAATATAAAATTAGCTTCAATTTAATTATCAAAAGGAAGACGCTTAACCACAAAATGACAACATGGAAAAATCCCAATTATGAGTATCGGTAATTCATCATGGGTTATAACAGAGCCTTGCCTGGAGCCAGGCGTAATCACCATTCTCAGATATGAGACACGGATTGAAGAGAGAGAGAATTAATTATCAATATTAGCAGATCTACGTATACTGGGTTTGTTTTAACCACATTTTAAGTACACTAAAGATATCCATATTGCTTTTTTAAATAGTATTTCATCCGTTTAAAAAAAATTGTCGATATTGGGTTTAATTTAGTAATAATCACCATCCTGAGTTTTTAAGTCACTAAAATGTCGCATAACGAGAGAAATCTACAAATTCTACGTACAACATATTAAAATTAATTTATACCCATTGGCGTTTATTTTTATGTTAACGTGTTGCTATTATTAATTTATAATCAATTGTTTCCGATGATTAATGAGAATATTACAAAAATAAAAATGACGCTGGAAAAATATTTACTTCGCATTTATTTGTATTTTCATTAAAAAAATAAATATTTTTTCATTATTTCTCTATCTTCACACAGTCGCAAATAGGCGTATAGGCATTGGTACTCCAATTGCAGCATTTTTAAAACATTTTTGTTTTACAGAAGATAAGGTAATCAATTTTTTGGTTCAGGTGCCAGTCCAGAAACAATGAAATATTGCAGTGTACAGCCACCTTGCGAAAACTTCGCTTCCACCCTGCCAGGAATCGAACCTGAGACCTCAAGCGGGAAAGGTGATCGAAAGAAACGGTGGAACTTGATTTTATTTATCAGGATTGTAACCTAAAAGTAGCCATCGAATCGAAAACACCCATCCAAGGTTCTTGTTTTATTTTAGACATAATCGTAATTTTACCATAAACAGTATTTATTTTGTATTTTTATAGTTGAAATAGTGCACACATACCTAATATACATAATTTTATGTGTGTTTCTATAATTACATTATAAACACATATCATTTATAAATTATTCAACACGTTTGAATTTTTATATTTCGCTTTTTCCAATTTCATAATTATTTTTTCCCGCCTTACATGAAATTGAGTTATGTGACTTCGCTTTCCTTGTAAGTAGTTTACTTTTTTCTTGTATTTACTTTAACAGAGATTCTCCATTATGGAATTCTGGGCATATAATTAAACATGGCTTATGATCTGTTAATGGTTGAATAATTACTTTACGCACTGCGTCACATTCACCACTATTGATGTTGCAATTCTTCTTAAACAAATCGAATTTATGTTACGTTTTCTTTACACTTAATTTGGTAAAATGCGTAAAATACGATTAGCCTCAAAAGTATAGAAAAACGTTTTCTGTTATTTGTCTGTAATTAAAACCCAAACCACATGCATAGTAAGTGGCCAGGCGGTTAGTAGTAACAGTCTCAGTTAAGATAAGTTAAGACTGTATTATTTTTACCTAAGTAAATTTACATCGATTCATTAATGTATTCAAATTGTGGAATTTGCGAACCTCCCTACACTTTTCGCTAAGGGCCACCATCGCCTCGCCAGTCTGAATAATGGCGTTCGCATCGGAATTTGAAAATTGTTTTCAGCGCGATAAGAAAATAATACATAGAAACTCATAAATAACTTTAAAACTCCCGACCCGACACCTCTTTTGCTCTTTCACACTTCTGATCAAAACAATAAAATTTCATTCTACTTTGCTGACTGGATAATAATGATCTATGAATTTGGAAAGTAAACCCGACATCAAAAAGCGCAGACATCATGCAGTGATGTGGAATATAATAAACTAGTTGTTTTTTTTTTTTTTTCAAAAACAATTAAATGATTAGAGCTAAAATAATTTGTAACGTTTTGATGAGTTCATCCATTACCAGATTATAAAAAAATGGGGTTAAGCTGTCCTTTTATCACATGCCCAACATTGAAATTGTGTTATTTATTTTTTTACCACAACTTATTCCAGTGTTGCCTCGCATATTTAAATCCCGAATTGTGTTTATTTTTTCCACAGGTATAATTTTTTTTTATTAGAATGTTTATTACATCCTTTAGTTTTGCAAAGAACTATATACAAAATAACTATACAAAGCCCCTAAAAGATTGGTCTTGAAATTAATAAAGACAAAACCAAGATTTTGAGTCCATCACCTAGCAACATTTTACTGAAAATAAATATATTAGTGCTGTTTTGACCATGGACGCAAAATCAAATTGGGAAAAGTAAATCAAACTGCTGAATTACCTAGACTAATCGGGTTAAGTTGAGGTGCTTTTGGAAAACTGAAAAACTTTTTCTGAAATAAGTGAATCCCAAACAATCTGAAGGCCAAAATCTACAACTTTTGTATTCTGCCGGCGACAATATATAGTCTTGAAACCATGTCACTCACTGCCAGAAATGTTCAAAAAATTAAGTGCACTCAGTGGCCTATGGGAAAAACAAATGTTGGGTGTCTCTTTAAGAGACTGATAAGGAATGAGGAGATAAGTCACCGGACAGAGGTGACCGACATCGCAGAAAGAGTGTAAAGACAAAAATAGCAGTGGGCAAGTCATGGGCGAGACAAGAATTTGAAAGGTGGTCCTCCAGAATTCTAAATTGGAGACCGTACAAAAATAAAAGAAATGTTGGGAGACCACAGAGGAAATGAACTGATAACATCGTTGGACTCGTGGGACAAGGGTGGAAACAAAGCATCCATGACAGAAAAACATGGAAAATTTTGGAAGTGGCCTATATCCAGAAGCAGAACAAAATGGGAGAAAGAAAAAAAAACAATTTACAATTTAAAAATCTATTTCTAAACTTTACTTTTACCAAAGAAAACTAAATTCGTATCCACTTTTGAAAACTTAGTATTTTGAGATATTCAATAACTAAAAAACCACATCGATCGATTAAGATAGCAGTATAGTGAGTATGCATCCTCAGCTTCAATATAATAAAACACGATAAACCGATTCAAATTTGTTCACAAAGCGTTCTGCAATAAACTTAGTGATTGTTCTTCGTTCTTCGTTCTTTGTTCTCGTTACTGCTAAAATCCCTTGCTATTTATTTCATTCTTTTACGAAAAGAACACGGGACATTAATTTATTTAACTAAATTTCTTCATGAGAATTTCCTTAACCGTCTCGTTTTGGTATACAAAACGATATTTTTATTTTTAATGTATTTACTGCGACATATTTTGTTAAAAAGAATTTCATGATTTTGACACACAAGATGTACTTTTGTTTTAACACCGTTTTAGTAGGAACTTTACCAATTTGTTACCGATATTAAATTACACATTAACTATTGTAGCAGTATATTATTTTTATCGGAACAAGACCATTTAAACAAATTCACTAAATTACAAAATTAAGCTCTAAGATTATTACAAGTCGTTGAAAATGCTTATAAAATTGAAATATTTGGGTAAATCATAAGAACGCAAATATTTATACGAGTATTTTAACACTTTTAAAAAAATACATACACAAAAGTAAAGTGGATGATAAACTATTTATTATTTTTATTTATAAATAAAGGTAAATAATATTTTACAATACCATGATATATGTTTATCAAATTATTAAACCAAAAAAAACATAGAGCTTTGGAAAAAAAAATCATCAAAGACAAATTGAACATAATCATAAAAACTCTTTATTGTCGTTAAAAAAACCTTTAAAATTAGTTTTTCACGTCCACTCTAACATGAAATGAATTCAGGGCCTAAAGAATAATAAATGGATTTGTCAACCACTACACAATACGGACTCTCCTCTAAGTTCACTTTTCGTTTTTTTCCATCTGTCTAGTTAAAAGGAGTTAGGGAAATGTGGACGTTTAAACATTGGCATAGTAATAAATATAACAGTGTCTAGAATGGCCACTGAAACCAGTTAGTGACATATCAAAAACCCTGTAAATGCTTTTATAATTCTTGATGGTTAGAATCGTTACTCTGTCCGAATTGCTGAACTCTAGATTTTTGTTTTTTCAGAGTGTTTTAATTTTTCAGATGCAGACTTTGACGAGAAAATGGCTTTCTATAAATTTTGCATGAATGAACAAAAGGAACTTGTTTATTTAAAATCGATATTTAATCTTTCGAAGTAATCTTAAAAGTGTTCAGTCACGCAGAAGAAATCTCTTGCGTTTACGATTTTCTCGTGTTTATGAAAAAATACATAACTTTTTCATGTTAAATAACATACGAGCTTTGGGTAGGTGTATAAATGCGAAATAACGAGCGCTTCATAAACATTGCGGGCGTTTTGGTAAATGTGGCTTTTAGTGAGAGTAGCTGATTTTGTAAAATAGCTTTACATTATGGAAAAAGGGGTGGGAACAGATTATAAACACTTGTCAAAGTTTAAGGCTTAAATAATTGATAATGGAGTTTTCTAAAAAATTCGGGTGTTTACCAATTATAATGCAATGTTTGTCTTTCAGTTTACGTTAGAAGAACATCAAGAAATAACCATATTTATATTAAAAAACATATGAGGTGTCTTCACAATACAATTTTTCCGGATTCACAAATCACCTAATCAATTTTAATCGTGACTTGAATAAAGATACAGCAGTTTGAATCTTACACACAAATAATAAAGGGTAAAAAGTAAATAAGACTGAAATATTATATCTTAAATGTTCTTCATCTTTGTTGTAATATGTTAATATAAACAGCTCCCCGGGGAGTTAAATCCAGTTCTTGTCTATAAAAATTTGGACAAACTCAAAATATTGTTGATAAATCCACCAGGTCCATGAAGAAGTATAGAAATTGAAAAAATAACATTTTCAGGCGTTGCCTAGTATGAGGTGAAATAATTCAATTAGATGAATCTCACCCGCATAAATAAAGGTTTCAGCTCTCTAACTTCACAAACATCAACAAATGAAAGAATTGAAGGAATATCGATGTTCAAATATGGGCAGAATGGTGAATGTTACACAGTGTGTAAAGTGGCCACTTAAACCAGCCAATGAGAGGTCATAAGCCCTGTAGATGCCTAGACTTCTATATTACCTTCTCTTAAATGTTCTTCATCTCTGTTGTAATACAACACAAAGAGATAGTCAGGTTTCAATAAATAACTATCCATTCTAAAAATAACCAAATAAATTAAGACCAAAAAAATAACATTTTCTGTTCCATATATCTACTGCTATCTTCCATGTACTCATTAAGTCTACAATAGGCTTTTTTTTAAAGTACGCCTTTTATAAAAATGTTGAATTTATTGTCCCTCATAGTTAGGACATTGTTGAGTATTCTATTGTAGAAGCGTACTGTAGTGTCATATTGTTCTACGAGACTCATGAAGATAAGAGCATCCAATTCGTATAATGCGAAGAAAAAATAACTCTAATAAAAAATAGCAAAATGATTAAAATTGCATTTTATTGAAATTTGCCCAAAAATTAAGAAAATCTCGAGTTTTATGTACTGTCCTGTGTACAGTTTCACTGCTAGACCCCCCGTTTCTGTGCTCCGTTAATTTATAGACGATAAACTATTAATTGGATGTTGTTATGCAGAAAGCGGACAGTTCACAGTTTTAGAAAAATGAGATCCTGGTGTTATCGGGTGCAGTAAGGTCAATGTTCTGGTCGCTTTAATACAAAAAAACTAAAATAATCACCTGTAAATAGCGGTGATCACAAAAACGACATTTTGCAATTAGCCGAAAATACCAGAAAAATCTTACAGTTTATATGCTGATCGGAAGATTCATGCCTCTAGAAAATTAGTTCTCTCATATATAATAAAGTGGATAAATATGTAACAATGTATTTTAATTTTATAAATAGATTTGTTTAAAATAAAGATATATTTTTAGTTGTGTGGTCGCCAGACAAAAATCACAAAAATTTCTTTAACACATAATTAAATTATTTGTTAAGTTATTATAACACATAAATTCAGTGATTTTTAACAATAAAAAGATATATAATTATAAAGTTATATGCATAATGACACAGAATTTTACCAGGGCTGGCTGTTTTCTGAATGCACATCTTAGGTTGTGTGGTCAGCCAGACTTTAGAAATCGTTAAAACTGGTCAAATACATAATTTAAAAAAAAAAATGAGTTAAAAAACTAATGTATGCATTATGATTATTTATTATTCATCAAAATAAAAAACATTCCAACTGTTGTGTGAATGTGATTATTCACTCTTTTTACAAAAGAGCTATTATCTCAGTTTCACTTTTTCCTTTCAATTATTATTTTCATAATGGAAAACTTATATCACATCAAAAGTGATTATATGCCATATTGATTTTGATTAGACATTTCCCTTTATCTACTATCACGCCTACTAAAAGTAAAAACATGATAATTTTTGTTGATACATAATTATACACATGCTTGGTACTTACCTATGTTATTTTTGTAAATACCCCTTTGGCGTATTGTAAAATAAATATTGTCTTTATCTTATTACACTCCATTTCCTATAAGACTAATTTATCTAGTGTATACATATTACTTAATGGTTTTATACATGTACGGGTTGATCTAAATTAATAGTCTCACTATATATCTCTTCAAGGAGAGATTGCTTTCTCATCCGTACAAATCTTGAGTGAATATACAAATTAAACAGCGTAATAAAACGACGAAGTACTTCGTAAACAGAAATAACACGACTTGCTAGTTAGTCCCGCCATTTTATTGTGCAGACACGTCTTTAAAATAAATTTTCACTCTCAAACTTCATCTCACTGAATGACTCTCATTAGAATATTTCCATACGAACTGAGTTTTAATGTGCGGAGAATTTAACGGCGGCAGCGGAAAAGGGTTTGCAGTGATACGTCGTTTTATCCTTCGAGTAAAAACGATAAACCCTTATCAAAATAACTGATAGGCTTCGTTAGGGCCTGGCCACTGCCGCTAGAACCCGGCCCGAGTGCCTTCCTTAAACGATATTCAGGTGGATGAAATAAGCGGCTGATGAAATAAAACCACCGGATGAAAAGATCAAAAGCCGAGGATTCTCCGAGTATTTGTGCTAGGATAATTTTAAACAATTTGCAATGTTTGAAACTTCAAAGTCGAAAATTGAAGCACGTAAAATGTGTTACATTTATTTACCTTTCAAAAATACAAAAAGTGTGTGTAGTACATATTATGTAACCAAAAAATGATATAAAAAGTTCAAAGTAGACTATATCAAAAAAAAAAATTAAACGTTAAACCCTGTTTGCAAAATACCAAATATTAAATACAACCAGTAATATATCATGATCATAATTTCCGACATTAGTATCGAACCTAGTTTTACCACACATTCGCCTGAGAGGTCGCATTTTGACAGCATTCTGACTACTTTCATCCTTTTTTTTCCAATTGCATACTTTGCTTCTATGCATGAACAGTTAATGTCATTTCCTGCCACAAACATTTATTGACTAAGGTAGATTTTAGTGCACAGTTCACCCTGTTCCCGGCGCTCACCCTCACTTTAATATCTTTCTCATATTATCATATACTAATGCTGAATATTTGCATCATTGCACTGCACTGCACTCAGATATAATTTAAGATTTTGTATAAGAACGTAAAAGACAAAGACACATTCGAGCATAATTAATTTCATCGTGAAAACGTAGTACTTACAATTGATATTTTTATGCGCGCTGTCCTCAAATCAAAGCTTTAATTCAACAGCTTAAATGCATATTTAAAAAAAGCAAACAAATGGAAACTTCTATAAAGTGTTTTAATTACTGTCACTCAACCACCATTTTGTGGACCGGGTTTTATCTGAACATTTGTACGTGTTTACAAAAACATCAAAGTGTTTGTCCGCTCTCATTCGGGGCAGAATTTTAATTGTCCCCTGCTTCGGGTCGTCTTTTAAAGGTAAACGCAAATTACGTACGTGACAAAATTACACAAACTTTTTTTAATAACTCAAAGAAAAACGTAATTTACAAAAATGGATTCGTTTTATACCCACGGCCTTAGATGCCGCCATATTAGAGTGCTCAAATGGGCCATTTCGCTTTATCGAAAGATACCTTTTATTACAACTACAAAAATATGTGATAACGGTTTTTTGCATCGTAGAAATTCTCAATCGTTTCAAATTTTCTTTGCCGCAATGTTTATTTGTTTTCTAACTTTCGTACAATTTTTCTCATTGCATAATTTGTTTAAAGTACGCCGTTCATTTATATATAACTGATTTTGGACAATAATTATATTTTATTTCATTAAAAAAAATCTAACAAAAAAAAACATTAATCTATCTTATGGTACCTAGCCATAGACAAAACAAAGAAATGTATATGTGCACGAACTAAATAGGTGTCTAAATCCATATTAACTTATTATAAAAATATTTTTTATTTGTGCATTTAAAAAGGGGAAAAAAAGCATAAATAAGAATTACGTAAGTTTGATTTTTCTGGTATTAACACTTAAAAATCTGTGCTAAAAAATCCATTAGACGCGGTGCTGCAACATCGTGTTGCATTAAGAAAAAGACGTAATATTGTAAAGTGCAAACATTTGAAGAAAACAAAACATAGAGGCACACTATTCAATAATTCCTTTTAAAATAATAATAGGCTATCTGCCTGTTAAACTAAAAACATTAATTCGCCTGTCATTTAACTTGCATGCACTAAGCTCACGGTTAATAATCGATTTGAAACATACAAACGATGGATGTTTTTCTTATCTTATGCACGGTGTATGTATTGTGACGAATAAATCTAGACAGGTACTTCGTCACATTTTTTTGTCTATGCCTCGCGAAATGGTACGAGTCTCTTGGCGCTTGGATCCTATGGCAAACTAGAAGGGCAGCAAAGCGAAAAGCTAGACGGGGACCATTTTCACTGAGTCTCAAAATAAGGGTTTGTTAGTTTATAGTCCAAAACAACTCCTAAATCTCCGATGGACTTAACTACATCAATTTTGGAGTTTTCTATACGGTTGAAAATTTTCTATAAGGAAATCAGTTGTTTTGTTTTATGAAATGACATTATTTTGCATTTTTTAATATCAAGTTCTCATTTATTGACCTAACACTATTGGTTAAAAGAGTTAATGTCTTATTGAAGAAAAAAACAGTTTTGTAAAGTTTGAATTATTTTGAGAATTTTGTCGTCGTCCACGAAGATCCAAAAGCGAGAGGTAGATAATGATTTAGCAACATCATTAATAAACAAATTGAAAAACAGAGGTGCTAAATGAGCACCCTGAGGTACACCCGATGTAACATCAACACTGGTTGATAAATAGTTATTTATCCGAACATTTCGTTTCCTACCTACGATACCTAGATTAAAGACTATTCTAGTGCCTAAATAAAAATTACTTGTATTCAACAGGGTCCTTTTTATATGTTTATACATATTAAAAATATAACCTAATGTTCTGATGCGGGAGAAAAAAAAAGGCACCATGCGCCTTCTTATATTTTTTAAAAACATATATTGCCCTTATGGGACACGAACATTATGCTGACTGGTTCAACCCATCCATCTAACTGCTAATTTTGATGATGATATCCTACCTGAAAACTGTTTTTTACGCGGTCATTCAACCACGTGTTTCTGTGGAGAATGATTGAAGACGGTGTAGTGACATCCTGACTAACGCTGCTGGATTCAAGCAAGCTGAAGGAAAAATTAGGGAAGATTCACCATAAATATTAAATTCATTTTTTACATCCAGTGAAGTGTCGAAAAGTCTGGACCTGTCATGTACAAACATCGTAATATTAACAAGAATTTGGATTGAACTACGGTGATCAGTGAAGGTTTTCTTGAATTTAATATCTAAAGTGAAATTTTGGGGAAGGAATTCTTTGGTACGAACAAGACGTTCAATCATTTTATTTATTGGACTGTATTGATGAGTAAATTCCTTATTTGTCATTTTTAATTAACAATGGTCTGACTTGGGCTACAAATCCTTTATGTAACAAATTTCTTTTGTAAGGAATACAATTTCAACTTTTAGCTTGGTGTAAATATCTTGTAATGTGTGACGATGCAATTTGAGTAATCATTTTATCAAATTCCTTTGACAGCAGTGGGTGTCATATTCTGGAAAAGTGATGAATCATCGCAGGTTTTACATTTTTAGCATCGTAAATTCTATATATTGTTTCAACATTTTTCTATCTCATTAGGAAATGATTAAGTTACATACATTTTTTTTATATTTTGTTCCTGCATTGTATTATCTCAGAAGGAAACATATTGGGTTCTACATATTTTTCATATGTTATTTCTCCATTGTTTTACCGTAGTAGAAAACATATCATAGTTCTACCTTTTTTTTTAAAATTGGTTCTACCTTGTGTTGTCTCAGTAGAGAACGTATTACAGTTTTACAATTTTGATATATCGTTACCATATTTTTGTCATGTTCCAGTGAAGTTACGTTAATCTTCGACGGTGTTAATCATTGTAAATTCTATATATTGTTTTTACGTTTCACTACATCGGGAAACATTAACTTTTTATATTTTGTTCCTGCATTGTATTTTCTCAGTAGAAAATACATCATGTTCTACATATTTTTCATATTTCGTTTGTACATTGTTTTATCGTAGTAGAAAATATATCATAGTTCTACATATGTTATATATATTGATCGTATCATTATTTTTATAAAACGTATTCTATCTTCACAATTTTGATATATTTTTACCATATTTTTGTCTGAGTCAGAGTTGATTTTTTAGAAATATATCGTAGAATAAACAAATTTTGAATTCGGAAAATGTGTTTTATTTGAGGATTTGTGTGGTGCATAGATCACATGGGATGGAGGGAATTTGCTTTGATTAAAGGTTTCAATGGTCTTATGCTTTACTTGGCTTATCTGGTCATTGGATGGGAAAGTTCAGGTGGGTGCTTCGCCCCCCGGAATTTCTTCATCACAGTATCTATCTTTGGATGCTGTTTTCTCTATCACACAAACACCAGCCTCAGAACAGTGTATCTGTCTTCCTTGTTATAAATTATATCTTCTATCTCTCTCTTATACGGCTAAACAGATTTATTGTTGTCTTGGCGTCACTTTTGTTTGTATAATTATTCTTCGCATAGCAAGGATAAATATTCCTTGTATAAAAATACTGCATATTTATACAGATGTTACTTTTCATTTCGGGTTTGAAAATGTCCATTTGAAGATTTAAAAAGTACAACCTCTTCATTATAAAATAAAAGAAATACATCAAGTCTTGTATACTTAGTACACTCTTGTTATAGTTAATGAACAGTTCAATTGATTTAAGAATGGTAAATCAAACATTCATGAAAAATTATAAATGGAGACGCTAATTTCGAAATATTTGAGACTCATAATTCGACAACTATGTTCAATAGTTAATTTTATATTTAAAAGAACCTTTTTACTACGGGTTTGTAGCGAATGTTTTTCGTGTAAAGATGTTTATATAAATTTAACTCACCTGGAGTTTTTTTTACATAGGTTGCGTGTGTTCAAATTAAACATTCACATACATATTACATGGAGTTTATGACTAAATTTAGAAATTACTTATTTATTGTGGACGATGATTATGATGATTAAAAAAATATATGGACAAAATTGAATGAATTTAGCGATAAAAGTCAAATGTGTTGAATTTACGAAAATGTCGAGGGTCGGTTGTTACGTTGCGTTTTACGTCTAGGACCAGCGCTGAAAGGAGAAAGTCTGGCTTCGCCGTTTTCCGTTTTCCAGCGGCTGGTGGCGTGTTTAATTGGTGTAATGGCCTGCCTGGCATTCGATGTTTCCAGTGTTCATGTGTAATTTAAAAATAAAAAAAGACACTACAACTCAATGTTTTAAAATTAAGAGATATCCAAATAATTTTTATTTATATAGGTTGAATACAAGTGCTACTCAAAATCACTATTCTTTTACAACCTAAAAACAAAATTAACGTCATAGAATTAAGAATAGTCCAGAAGGATGGTAGAATCATATTTGAATACATCGGACTGTGTCCAATAATTCCCCACTTAGACACCTTTTCGCCGCGCGCATACTTGAAGTCTCCGGGTAATATTGCCAGATCGCGAAGAATATAACCATAACACAAATGTAAGGTAAAAAAAAACAATCCGTTAAATTCTCTAAAATTTTATTGTGTACGCGGAAACATTGATTGACACAACAGAGTAGATAAATAAAGGGTCATTTAAAAAGAGTAATTGAATTAATGAACTTTGAACTTAAAATATAAAACAAATTTTATTTGACATGAAACGGATATTTATATATCATGTGAAATAATATTTGATGTTTTGAAGATAATGTTGATCAAACGTCCACCACAGAGTTGTTTCATTCGAGATTCAATTTTCATTCATTCTCTCATTAGATGAGCAAAGTAGGTTAAAAAAATTACTACCCTGCCAACACTAACGAAACTTCCATTTTGTTTTTTCGACAATCTGACAGATGGAAATTTTTTTTTTAAGTAATGCATTTGTTTCATACACATTTATCAGCTAATTACACATGAAATGTGATTGCATCCTGTTTTTTTAAGATCCTAACAGTATTTTTTCATTTTAAAATTACACAACATAGTATAGTTGAATTCAAATCAGGAGTTGCGTACTGAGCGACGTCTACAAAGAAACTAATGGGTCAAAACGTAAACCTACTCATTTATGAGTAGTTGAGTTGCCTTCTATTTGATGTGCGTATGCGGTTTCTAGACTATTCTATGATCAACGTACTCAAAAAATAATTAAATCATAAAACCATTGAGCAATTTAAAAGAAAACTAAAAAAGAATACAAAATAATGGAAAATGTTACGAAAATTAAACAAACTCCCGCTTTGCTCCCGTTTGCTCACTTAAAAAGGCAGTCGTTAAACAATACGTGAATTATGATTTTATTTTGTATTAAACGTATTTTAAATTTTTTTGAAAAAATCTAATATCAAAAAAAGGCAATGTTGTTTTTTACAAAACAAAATATTGTTTATATCCGGTCATAACACAGTCTATTAATATCAGTAATACAATACATTATTTCTTTATAGACTGTGAAAACAGGCAGATTGCAAATGCCATCCGCTTCTTTTTGTAAACTTTTCAATTGACATTTTCGGGTTAAACGGGTCATGGCCCATCCTAAGCATGTATAATATGAATAAACCTAAATAGATACTCATTACATACCTACAAAAACTGCTGCTAACACTTGATAGTTTAATAAAAATACAAATATGTATGTACGATAAATGGCCCAATTAAAAAAAAAATACCATCCAAATGTATATTATTTTACATAGTAGGTACATTATAAACACATTATCATAATTATTTTTCTACTATTTTTACCGACACTGCGTCGGCACACTAAATTCCGTCTTTATTGACCATATTATCCGATTCCTACACTTCAAGTACTATCAGGAACAATGAAATATTGAGCTTAAATGAACTTCAAAATCAATATTTCACGTCCACTCTGTCAGAAATCGAACCCAGGGCCTCAAAAATGGTAGGCTAAAGCGCCAACCACTACATAATTAAGCGGACTTATCTATATTCGATTACCATATTCATTTTTACCTGAAAGCAGCTACACAGTCGAAAACGCTCGTTGAACGTTCTGGTTCTGTTTCACACGCAAAACTGTGTTTTATTCTGCCCGGATAAAGAGAAAATATATGTTGTAAGTATATACTACTTTTCTCAGAATTTTCAGCTGTTACATCGCCTGTCGCTACCCAAATATCGGACTTTAGCGTTTACATCAAAAACCCACTTATTCGTTCATAAAATTTATAATTCAATTTAATTTAACAAATTTTCATTTACGTTTACCGACGTAAAAATCTTTTTTTTACCTTACATTTATCCTACATAGCCTAGATAGTTTAACAGGCGGCCTCCGTGGTGTAGTGGTCAAGACGCTTGATTCACGCACGGAAGGTTCCGGGTTCAATTCCCGGTGAGAACACAAAAAAAAAGTGGTTCTTCTCAAGCCTGGGTGCTCTGTGATGTAATTCACCACTGTAATTAGGCCTCCTGGCCTGTTGTGGTGCCAAAAAAAAAATGTATGTAAAAAAACATAACACCTGCCTTACTTACATTGATTTCGATTTTATTTGAAATAATTTAATAACATCTAATGAAACTCTCATTTTTCTCTTTTTTTAATTATCTTTAATTAAGTCTGTTGCAAATTAACGCATCAGGAAACTAGCATTTTTACAATCGATAGTGAAAAACAATATTCAATCAAATAAGCTTTTTTAATTATTAACTCTTAAACGTCTGTGGTAAATAATCCCTTTGCACGCGGTGATGTAACGTCGTGTTTCCACTCGTAAAAAACGGAATATTATAAAGTTCAGAAATTAAAAAAAATAAAACCGTGGAAAACTGTTTAGTAAAAAAAAACATAATTTATGCAAATATACATATAATTTAGCCCTATGATAGCAAAATAAGTTAAAAACCAAAAATACGCCGCTCATATTACGCGCGTGCGTCCCTCATCTCTGTCATCATCCGACTGAAGACTGAATCTGTTTTACACAACACCCGCTACAGAACAACGTCTCTGTCTTCTTTGTTATGAGTTATATCTTCGTACTCTCTCTTATACAGATGTGTCGCTGAATTAGCGAACATTCATTCTTAGCGTAGCAAGGATAAATATTTTTTTTGTTTTAACGTCCAGCATAGTTATACAAATTTTACTTTCCAAATCCGATGTAAAAATGATAATTTGAAGATTACAAAAAATACGAGTTCATTATTTAAAAAAATAAGAGAGATATGTCAATTCTTATGTCCTATGCTGACTAGTGTGACATCACAGCCACACAAGAGTTAATAAATTTAGTATCTTTATGTTTAAACAACAGGCCATCCAAATGTCGATTAATAAGTTTTATTTGATACACTGTTTTTATTTGTACATAACTTAAAAACATTAAATTTTGAAAGGCTTTTATTAAAATATTTGTTTTCATATACCTGTTAGAATAGTTGATAGAATTCGTATTCTAGTTGTTAAAACGCTGATGTTTTTTGTTGATGCAGCCAGGAATCGAATCGAGATCATGAGTATTTTATTTATTTATTCATTAAGGAAACCATAGTCTTTATATAAATACAAGCTACAAAAGAACAATAAAAAAAAGTAAGACCCGTTAAAGATTTCACATTAATTTATTATGAACGCAGGAGGAGAGGGGAAAAATAATTTAATTCTAAAAAAATAAAAATCTAAATATTAAATAAAAAGTACATAAAAGGGAGAAGACAATATAGAGCTCCAACTCTACTTTCCTCCTCTCTTTCTTTGCTTCCATGAACATTTATATTTCTTAGTAAAAATTCACAACCAGCAAGATGCATGTAGTAGATGTACATATGAATAAGTATAAATTAAGAGTTGAAATTAAAAGTTAAAATTAAAAGTTAAAATAAAGAATTGATTATTAAAAAGTTAAAATTTAAAGATAAAATAAAAATCCGAAAAAAACGTATTTAACACTACTCAACAATGCGATTGAATGTCTCTATCATTATTCACATCAAATTCTATATAATGACCTGTTATTTTTATACCATTTCGAAATTATGGAAACCTTGGTTGAATCATTAATGAAATCCTACGCGTCCTTTTAATGAGTGATTTGCTTTGGTATACCGTGAATCAATACGAACCATTAATTAAATCGAATTGTAATTTGGGAACAGCAAGAGGCTTCCACTGAATAACAAAGGGCTCTATTTTGTTATTGATGACAATCGTCCTTGGTCCCCCATAGAGATACCTACAACGTTACCATTTCGAAATTACAAAGCCATACATAATTCGGCACAAGAACTAGTGTCTTTTGTTCTACCGAAACAGGGTGATTATTTTCTTTTTAAAAAGGTCAAAGCATCCATTCAAAAAAGCGCAATAAATTATCTACTTGTTTTATTTTATTTATTCATTCATATAAAGATGCAAATTACGAAAAAAATAATAACGTGTCTCTAACTCTATGAAACCAAGCCCTGTGTTGAGTTGGGATACAAAAAAATAGAAAGTGGAAGCATGCGTATTTTTAAAGAAAACTTCTTCTTTTTCTTATTCTTCAGCCTTCTGTCCTCCGCTGCTGGATAAAGGCATCTTCCATACAAACTAAAATTTCAATAAAAATATATACAACACGCTTAATAGTACTACATATATAAATCTATGCAATGTCTCGCAGCAGTACATTAAATTGTGATTTAATAGTCGGGTTGTGGTCCCGTGGCTAGTGTCTCGGACTCACAGACCAAAGGTCCGTGGTTCGAATCCCACTCTACCCCAACTTGATTCCATTTTCTAATAGTGAGTTATTTAGAACTCGTTGAGAATGGCCCTCAAAATTAAATATTTGGGTAAATTATAAGAACGCAAATATTTCTTTTTTCAAAAAAAAAAAAAAAAATATATATATTTTTACCAATAAAAACAAAACGCATTACTTATTTTTTACAGATAATAAAATATCTTGATGATGCTCCGATATGAATATTTAATTTTCGTAAATAAAAACATAAAGCAAAATTCCATAAAAAAGTATAACTAAAATATTTTAAGAATTTTAATTTTTAAAATCACGGTTGAGGCATAATTTAACCTTCATATGTTAAAATGTGGCAAAATTATTTGCATGTAGGCCTCGTGGTGTAATTATCAGCTCGTTTGCCTTCCATGCAAGAAGTCTCCGGCTCGATTCCCGACATGGTTGATATAAAAATACTTATTTAAAAGAGTGTTTTTACACTAGAATATTTCGCAGTCCCCGGGCTAGTACTTTAAGCATAAGACTGGTAAATCTTACCTTCATCTAACAAAAATGATCAAGATACTCTGCAATTGGTGTACTAATGCAGTTCCCTATGTACCATCGGGTGTAAAAAGGGAACGATGAAATAATTATAAGAAATACTTCACCAAATTCGTTTAAAAAAAAAAGTATTTATTTTCAAAACCAATATTAAAGTTTTTTTTTAAAAACTTTCCTATTAATTAATTATCTGTACATCATAAGAAAAAAAATAATGACACACTTTGTGTTTGAGTACTTATATATATATATTTCAATTGGCCTAATCTGCCGGTCAAAAAGTAATAATATCTTAGCCATAAAAACTTTAAGTATATATTTTTTATCAGAAATAGCATAGGAAATTATTAGTTTTGCTTGATATTTGTTTTGCTACTTTATTTTATAGTAGCGCGATTTAAAAAAAAGGGCATTTTAAAATGGCAAAATCGTGTGATTTCCTTTTTTCAGCAACTGTTTAGTGCAGGTTATCATTTTACGTACTGTATGGTTAATAAATATAATAAAATTTTCAATAGATGAATAGATTTATATATGATATTTAAAATTTAATATTGATGCTTGGTTTCGGAATCTAAATGTCTCCCTTGTCGTTTAATTATATGTTTCGTAATAAACCTTCCTGATGCAAAGGAATTTTCTATTGATCCAAACCCTTTGTTGATTTTGGAGCAATTTTCGGGGAAATAAATGTAATTTTATGGTTTGCGGAGTAATTGGGAAGTGAAGCAGTTATATCAAAGTTTATCATTAGAAATCACATTTTGCAATCTTTTGATTTTCTTCATTGTAAACTCCTTCGTAACTTGGAGAAATTGAATTATTTCACGAGGTAATAGCTAATTTCGATGGCACTGAAAATTGTACATAAAGAATTTGAAAATTATTTCATAAATAGATTTCTCGTAATTTCCTTGATTAAATGTTTGAACTTTCATAAATTGTTTATTAAAGTGATAATTACAAATGTTCATTAAGTGAATTAAATTAAAGTTATTTTACGTTTTCTTTGTTTATCACCAGTCAACGTTTAGTTTAAATATATATTTGTTACAATTAATATAGGGTCAAAGCACCAGAAAATGATCACCCCCCAGTAAATGACCATTGGTTAATAAAACACAATATAATAAGAATTTCTAGATGTGTCCAGTCGAAAATTTTTTAACACTAGAAACTATGACAAGAGCAGTAGGCGGACACATCTTTTGGTAAGAAACAAATCTATTAGTTTTGAACTGTGAGTTGTCAAAAGATACTAGTGAGATTGATAGTGTTTTTATAAGGAAAAGTGTGGTATAAGTGTTTTATTTGATGCTATTTCTTATGCAATTCCTTGAATATATCTTTATTCTAATGTGTTAGGTTGTTTTATGATGTAACTAAATCTAAGTATTTTATTTACTGGGGTAGTAGTGGTCATTCACTGATGATTCTGCTATTTTTTTAGAGTAATATGAATTATAATTGTAATACTCGTATTTTAATAACAAAGTCAAAGTAGTTATGCGTTTTTATTGTTTTCTTTTATTTTGTACGCTCAAATAAATAAATGTATACCTTTAATGTGGATTTCACTACAAGCTGAACCTTAAACGGTCATTCATTATAGCTTTGACCTTACTGGATAAAGTCCCATTGTGATTTTTATATTACATTTTACAATATTTCATGCCATGAGGTTAATATTAGGTGATGATACCGGAAATAAAATACGGAACCACGGCGGGGTAAGCGTCTTAACAATTACCCTACAGGAGCTGTCAAACTCGATTTAATAAGGTTATCGTTTTTTGTGGGTTACAAATAAAGTCCATGCCTAATTTTTTTATTTATTAATGTGCGTTTTCAAATTATAACTTCCAATCTTTATATATATTATTCTTCTGTACGTGTGATGTCATTAAACTTCTCCTAAACGGCTTAACCGATTTACGTGCGGTTTTCATCGAAATGTAGATGTTTGCGCTGCGCATGTTCGTAGATATTACCATTTTAAATCGAATCTGTAAAAAAAAGTAAGAAGCATTTTTTTTTTCATTGACCTAACAGGGTTGCATTCGACGAGAATGCATATACAAAAAAAATGGAAGGATTTTGTTTTTATGTGTTTAAAGAGGTTGTTTTTAAATATTTTTGAACAACATTCACTTTTTATGGATCCCAATCAGATTCTTCTCATTTATTTCTTTTTACCGGATTTTTAGTAAAACTTAAATAATATTAACCGACATTAAATACATTTTTGAAAATCGCATTCATGAATAAAGTTCACCCCTAATGGTGAGTAGAGCCGAGTTTGACATTTGCTATAAGAATTTCATATTTAAAAATAGATTATTTTATGTTTTGGAATTCAACCATAAACAAGTACCTAAGTACCTACTTAAATTCAATATTTGAATATTAATAAATTTTAGCTTTGGAATTCAATCATTATCAAGTACCTAGGTACATACCTACTTATCAATGAAAACACTTTATCCAAGGACAAAGTCTGTCAGGTCCACTAGTCTTAATATAAAATTTCATAAATAGGACTAGGTGTTTTTTGTATGGAAACAAAATGAATTTTATTTCAACTTTAAAAAGCATTTTTAAGACAAAAGTGGACATCAGTGTTTTATTCACGTTTAAAGACACAGCTTATTGCAATAATTTCTGCATTTTCAACAAAAAACCGCCAAAAATGAACTCCTCTATGTTATCCTTTAAGGTACAGATATGTTTAAAAATCTTATTTTCTATTTAAGAATTATAGTATATATACATAATTATTTGTCAACAGTAGCAAATACATAAAAGAAACAAATAGTCAACCATCTTGCCCTTTTTCAAATACATTACTGTATCGGCAAGACTTAATGCAAGTTTTGAAATTTGCATTTGGATAATAATACACGTATATAATATATTTAAGTATGTACATTGACATTGAGTAATTTTATACAGTCTGTTGGTTTTAAAAGTTTGACTTTAGAAAATAACTCGTTTTGGAATATTTATCAATAAATAAACTTTTAACCGTTTTGAAATTAATAATTTTAAAGATTTAGATTGCTTTCCAAAAGACTAGGCTAAAAAAAATGTATTTAAATTTCATGAATTGTAAAAACACCCCACTCAAATGTTTGAACACTTTAAAACTCGGGAGGAATGTTTGGAAAATTATGACCCTATCAAAAATACGAGCCCTTCATTTTATTGATAAGCGAACAGCCATATCTTTAAATTTTTAATTAATTTAATTTTCCAACCCCTGAAGACGGCGTAGTTAATTTCTCGAAATAAAACTGCTTTATTGGCTAAAATTAACAAATGGCGCATAATTTTTGAGTAAAATTAGCATATTTGAAGAGATAAATTTTCAAAGCATTCGCGCATTAAATTATCGTAAATTCTATTAACACAATACTTTAGTCATCTCGTCTTATTTACATTGTCTCGGTTTTAATTATTTTAATCAAGTCCACTGCCATTAAAAACAAAAAAGGTCTTTTGGTACCGGGAAGGTGGCTAATGTTGGTAATTCAATCTTCTTTAAAGACCTTACCGAGAATTTTCTTTTAGATCGCATTTTACTTTTGATATTTTAATATTCTCTGGAATAATTCGTTATTTCAGTTAAAAATATCTTTTAAACGATACATCATTTGTAAGGAAACATAAAATGTTACAAATGCATGCATAATATTTATTTATTTATTTTACAGAAACAAACAGTCAACAATGATGTAAAAACATAAAAAAGATACAGTTTAAAGACAGACCAGCGAAGTTTCTTCATATTAAATTATGATACAACAAAGGAGTGTGTTTGCGTGTAATAATAATAATAATAATAATAATAATATAACTTTAAGTTCATAGAGTTTCCAATAGTTAAGTTAAAATAGATTTTTTTCATTCAAATTTGATTTTGGTTATAGTTATGCATTTCCATTTGAATCATGTTTTTCTATGATTTGCTTTATTAATATTTTCAAAATATGTTATTTTTTCTCAAAAAAATATTAATTCGTATCTCGTTTTATTCATTTATTTATTTTATTAGGTAAACAAACAGTACATACATAAATATTGTAATTTTTTATTTTACAGTCCTAAATTTCTGCTCCATGAAATTAAGTATTTTAAATGTATTTTATTTAAGATCTATGTACTAGTATTTGTTACTTTCTTAAACACTTTAGTATACACAAACATTTGTCTTTTTTTTACCCGTAATACATTTTTCTACCCCATAAATCTGCGTGTTTATAATCCAAAAAAATATTTTTATTGTGAGATATAAGAAAAGTGGTACTTAAATCAAATAATAATGAACTTCTTCAAAGATTTGTTGCTAACAAACTTGATTGTTTTGGAAGTATTTACAAAAAGCATAAATTAAAAGTTGAACAATAAAAGCAATTATTTTTATTACAAAATTGATATGAAGTTTTGATTTGAAATGGTGTTTTACACTGCAACATTTCACGTAGTCCCTAGAGCATTAAACTAGTAATTTGGCCTATCACAGTTGATAATCTTAGTCAAATGAAATAATTTTAATAAATGCACCAATACAGTATCCTTTACATTAAAGGGATAATAATCAAGATGGTTTTTAGTTGTTTTTTTTTTTTTTTTTTTTAATTTTAAGCGGGGAATTAAGAATCCCAACCCAATTTTGTCGCAGTATGGTGAAAACATATTTTTAGCAAATTTAGTTCAGTCAAAAATATCTAAATAACGATGTTAATAAAATTTGGAAAAGCAGTTTAAAATAAATCCAGAATTAGTGTCAAAAGTGTTGGATTTACTCAAAATATGAATGTTAGAAAGTTTGTATGGCACTTTTGAGGTGACTTTAACAAATGTGCCGTTGCATAAATCATGCACAACAACAAAAAGCAAGCACAAATACATCAATGAAGTAAGTGTATATATATGTTTACATATAAATATAACTGCGCAGACCCATTCAAATTCATTATTTCCATGGAATAAGTTATTTCCGTGAAGCGCTTCAAGTTAAATTGAAGTCAGGTGAGTACAACGCTTTAAATTGAAATATTGAAGACAGAGACAGGTGGATATATTAGAAAGTTTTATATCCAATAAAAGACCAGGATGAGGCCGTTTGTTTTGTTCAGAAATGCTCGTACATTCGCTTAAATAAACTCCTTGTCTTGAGGGAAATCAAGATGGCTTACACAAACATACTGCTTTCTTTTCCGCAGAATAATTCATTCTTTTATGCAAACAAAGTTTAATTTGTAACATTGTTGGGTTACTTATTCAAGTATTTACTTAAAGTAAATTGAAAATAACTCAAATACACTCCAAGACGACACACATCGCTCTTGTGATGAAAAGTTTGTAATAAAGGGAAACAAAAGAAGATAAAACCATAATTCGTATTTTTCAGAAATTTATTTTATTTTCGGCTTTGTTCCATGCAATTAGTTTGTTTTGATAATTAAAACAATGTGTTTCTTATTTTCTTTCCATCTTGTATCGTACTGTGAGTTTATTTTGTTGTTAAAAATATATACAGTTTACAAATGATTAGGTATTACACATACTTATATCAAATATCCACAAATTTATTGAATGGTCTATTTTTTTAACGAATGCAGATTTTTTTTTAAATAAAGAGACACATTTCTAGCTTCCCTAAAACTTTTTGGCAACTTTCGCCTCTAACTCCTTCAATCATCTGCTGCAACCTTCTAGTTAGAGACTTCCAGTAGTTAGGATGCATCCTTTTTTATGTTATCTTTTTATCGCAGCTTTGATCTAACACAATGTTCATATAGTGATTAGTCATGGGGACTTGTCAAAAGAGGTAACATTAAACATGATAGATATAGTAAAGGCGATAAACGGTATCAATGATAGCAGGACCCTAAATGTCGAACACTCTTCAAGTGGGTCGGAAGGTCTGTTGACGAATGACAACAGCCTGTCTTCTCCTGACGAGTTTTCTGTGGTTTCCTCGTTACGACAGCAAATGCGGAGAAACTCCTAAAACAGGCCACAACCGAAACATCCTGCCCGATCCAAACATGTTATAAACATATCAACTTAATAAAAACTCCCCAGAAGTAAATTTCAACAAACTTTGTTTTTTGAAATAAACAAATAAATAACTATCCCTTTGAAGTAAATATAAAAATTACACTATAGTACAAGCAAGGTCAAAGTAATGAAACTTCCGTATAAAAAAAATTGAAAAGCCTTGGCCAAACGACTTTTCTTCTGCCTCCTGGGTGCCCATCCATGATTATTTTTGGTAACCGTGATGATAGAATGCTCTGCACATATCCGGGCCATTTATTTAGTCTGATATATACGGAGAGCCTGGGAGCTTTATAGCTCATCAATATATCTAATACGGAAATATCAAATCTTGCGAATACCGATAAAAATATACGAAATGGATTAAGAATAAAAATTGTATTTTGTGTTGTGAAGAAATTTTTCCATACATAACTTTAAAAAACAAATTATCAAAAAAACATATCCGTACAAAAACGCGAAATGTTTGGCCTTGATGTTTAAATAATAGAGAAATATCACATACTACGAATACCGATAAAAATATATGAAATGCATTTAGAAAAATTAGTTGTATTTTCAAAGTTAATGTGGATCTGGGGAGAAATGTTTTTATATATAACTTTAAAAAAGAAATTATAAAAAATAAACGCGACGTGTTTGGCCTTGATTGTGACGTCAAGATTCGAGACAATGTTCAATGTACATTTAAACGGTCACAAACACAGTCATAATTTTTTGCGAATCGTGACGTATTAAGCGCGTGGCCAATGCAATGGACCGTTTTTGCAGAAATCCTTAATTACAAAATTTTAAAATATTTTTTATGCTACTAATAAGTAGGAAAATTGTTTTTTTTATACTCGACAGTATTTCATAGACCCTTATTTATTTAAATTTGCAAAAAGAAAAAAACGTAGTATTTCCCTATTCTCCAGGTTTCCACCGTTCTGAAGATAATTTTGTAACGGGTGATTTTTGTCTTCCTATGGACACTACTACACCTAAACACTGCCAACAGAAAGAATAATGCTCTGTTCGGTGTTTTTATTCTTCCTCTTATATCTAGACTATCATCGTTGTTTTTATTGATAGTGAAGCTCAGGTATAATAAGTCTTCTACATTAAATAAAATAAAAAAATAAACTTTAGCTTTTCTAAGACGTTAAATATTAAAATCAATAACTATGAACAAACCCACCTAGGTCCATCTTTTATTTTATGTTAACTTTTGTTCTGTGACGGTACAAATTTATCCGTGTGTAAGAAAACTAATATCGTCATGATCGTAGAACAACGACGCATGTGATTTTCTTCAACTTTACACAAGAGCGGCTTAGAACTTTTTCCGACTACCTCACAACTATCGAAATACAACAGTATGTCCTTTGATACTTGAATTAGATATATATTTTGTTTCAATCAAACCTGAGATATGAAGCCTATACAAAACTTTTTCAAGATCAAATATGTATTATTTCAATTATAATATTATTTTTTTATTTATTGTCGTAAATGTATCATATAGAAAATGTTATATCTTTTTTATACTGCAAATTCTTGATGGTAAAAATTTATACCAAAACTTAGTGAAGTAGAAAAAAATAAGAAAAATATATAATAGTTTTCAAACTATAAATAACATCAACAATATTTTGAGTTTGTCCAAATTTTTGTAGACAAGGACTGGATTCAACTCCCTGGGGAGCTGTTTATATTAACATATTACAACAGAGATGAAGAACATTTAAGAGAAGGTAATATAGAAGTATAGGCATCTACAGGGCTTATGACCTGTCAATGGCTGGTTTAAGTGGCCACTTTACACACTGTGCAACATTCACCATTTTGCCTATATTTGAACATCTAAATTCCTTCAATTCTTTCATCTGTTGATGTTTGTGAAGTTAAAGAGCTGAAACCTTTATTTATGCGGGTGAGATTCAGCGTGATTCAGGTGAGACAGCTCCCCAGGGAGTTGAATCCAGTCCTTGTCTACAAAAATTTGGACAAACTCAAAATATTGTTGATAAATTACCTGGTCCATGAAGAAGTATACAAATTGAAAAAATAATATTTTCAGGCGTTGCCTAGTATGTAGGTGAAATAATTCAATTAGATGAATCTCACCCGCATAAATAAAGGTTTCACCTCTTTAACTTCACAAAGATCAACAGATGAAAGAATTGATGGAATAAAGATGTTCAAATATAGGCAGAATGGTGAATGTTACACAGTTTGTAAAGTGGCCACTTAAACCAGCCATTGACAAGTCATAAGCCCTGTAGATGCCTATACTTCTATATTACCTTCTCTTAAATGTTCCTCATCTCTGTTGTAATATGTTAATATAAATAACATATTTCTAAAATGGAAAGTTGATAACTGTTTGGATTTTGTCTAAGGGAAGAAACCATAGCAGGATACTATTTAGAGATATTGCATAGATTTATATACTATAAAGCGTATTTTCTAGGTTTTATTAAAATATTTGTGTAATAATTTTTATATTTTATTTTTTATTTTTGGTATTATTTAATTATATGCAGACTTCCACTATCCATTATGTTGTATCCCATCTCAACACAAGGCTCTTGGCCTCATAGAGTTAGGGATACGTTGCTATTTTTTGTGATATAAATAAATAAAAATTATTTTAAAAACCACAAAAAAGTCATTTTCTTCCTAACATTCAAATTTGCATGTTTACCATTCATATATATTAAGAATTTATATATTTGACGTACACAGTAAATTATAATTCTCTAATTGCAACATATCATGATTATTTTTGTTGCATAGAAGGTAATATAATCAGACTAACGCTTCGGGTGCCAGCTCAGGTACAGTAAAAAATGGCATCGTAGGCCCATATTCAAAATAAAAATTTATCGATACCCCTGCTAGAAAACGAACCTAGAACTGCACTACGAAACGGACGATCTTCCAGTCGATTCCCATTTTCAGGATTTTTACCAAACTGAAACCACCAACGCTTGTTCAGGGTTCTGGTTCTTTTTCACACTTAGAACTGTATTTTGCACCCTCCGGGAATCATTTGAAATATTTTGAACCCTTCACTAAACTGTGTTTGATTTTAATATCCTTTCATACACGTAAGTTTCCATGATTATATCAAAATGTCGGAAAATGCGGCCCCAAAAGGAAGAGAGATAGAATGTCCCTGACCCTCTCTCTAAGTTTAATTGAATTTCAAATTAGTTCATCATAGACGCATTCTACTCGCGTCTCAACAAGCTGGATTCCGTATTACATCAGTGTTCAATTCATTTTAGGGCTCTTATGCCGGCTGCTTACAGGGGGTAGCGTGTTGGAGGGTGTTATATCAAACTTGCTCTCTCTTTGATGGCTTCTGCTTTTATGAGATCTGTATAAAGGTAATTCATTCCGCGTATAAATTTAACGAACACCATATTCTTACTTACTTTGTGAATTAAAATTTTATTTTGCTTTTTATTTTTTAATATAACTTTTATTTTATCTTTTTTTATCATTTTTATCATATTTTACCTATCATAAAAAATAACAAAGAAAAATTTCTTACTTGTTATGTTTTTACTGCAAACCATTCTTTTTCTTTTTTATTAAGTTTTTCTTAAGTTTTTTAAGGACAACACGGATCTTCAAACAAGTACCGAAATAAATAAATAAATAATAAAACTATGTATGAACAAGTGGACACTATTACTGCTAGTAGCGAAAACTACAATTAAATAAATATAAAACAATTTAGTTTTTAACTACTTCTTTTTTATTTTTTCTACCAATCGGTTCAAAAGCAATACATGTTTTTTTATCAAGATATAATTTAGTAATGATTCTTATCCTATTTTATTTTAAAAGTGTTTACTAAATACTAATTTCAAACACATGTAGCTAAAAAGTCAAGTATTTTTGTCATGTTGTTCTTATTAAGATGGGAGATGTGAAGAGAGATGAATGCGATCTTTAAAACTTTTAAAATCAATATTTCATATCAACCATGCCGGGAATTGAACCCGACACCTCTTGCATCGTAGGCAAATGCGCTGACCTTTACACCATTAGGCCGACTATATAAACATTATTAAGAACTAAAACATACGTATTTTTCACCCAAGATACATATATTTCATCATCATCATCATTCCCTTTTCGCACCTAATGGTGCATAGGGCACTGCATCGGCACACCAATTGCAACGTATCTTGATCATTTTTGTTACATGAAGGTGAGATGATCAGTTTTACGCTTTAAGTACCAGTCCAGGGACCATGAAATATTCTAGTGTAAAAACACCCCTTTAAATCAATATTTCACATCAACCATGTCAGGAATCGAACCCGAGACCTCTTGCATGGTAGGCAAATGCGCTGACCATTACACCACGAGGCCGACTATACAAACATTATTAATAACAGAAGATTTATTGAAAAGGACTCTTGCAAAACTATTTACAAAGCAATTATTGAACCACACGTTAACTACTGTAGTAGCATTTTATTTTTATCAAACAAAGAAAACATAGATAAACTAACTGTATTACAAAATAAAGCCTTTAGAATCATTTTGAAAAAAAACAGATACACGAGGGTAAAGTCGATGGTAAATGAAATGAAATTATTAACAAATAAACAAAGAATATTTTACAATACAATGATATTTGTTCATAAAATTATAAAATCTAATAAAAAAACAGAATTTTGGAAAAAAATTGATCGGAACCAGCATGAACACGATCACAATACTAGAAAAAAGAACAAAATTAGACTTCCATGTAGGAAAAAGGCAAAGTCACAAAATTCAATTTTATTTAAAGCAATTAAAAAGTATTACGAAATGGAAAAAAATATTTATGAAGAAAAAAACATATCAAAATTTAAAATAAGGGTCAAGACATATGTGATAAACAATTTATAAATTAAATATATTTGCAATGTTATCATTAGAACACACATAACAATATGTAAGATATGTGTGCCCTACTTTAAGATTTAAAAAAATAACTAAAAGCATACGTAGTTTTAATACAAAATATATTGACAATAATTGAAATATTTGACTTTTAACATAAAAAAATTATCAATATAAAACCTTGTTACTAATAAGCCATTGAATAATTTTTTTCTCAAAAGTTTTGTCAACATTTTCATTTAAGATCATTTAGTGAAATTTATTTTTTACCTTATGTGTAACATTTCTTTACAATATCCACATTGATTTTGAAAATACAATTAATTATTCGAATCCATTTCATATATTTCTATCGGTATTCGTTGTATGTGATACTTCCCTATTGGTTTACCAACCGCAGCGTATCTTTATATATTTTTTAATATGACGGCAAAATGGTGGACCCTTACTAGGAGCGATGAAATATTGCAGTGTAGAACGATCTATAAATCCATTTTTAAGTTCACCCTGCCATGAATCAACCCCAAGGCCACAAACACGGTACATAAACGCACCAACCACTACACTACGAGACAGATTTATTCGATTTTCTTATTGTACATGTTTTTTTTTGTTTTTGTATTTATTTGTATTTAAGAAGGTAAACATGAACAGAAAAAATACAAAATAAAAAATACTGAAACCCACTAAACCGCGAAACCGGCTTGCCAGCAGGTTTCTTATTTTTCCTTTTCAAAGAAAAACGTTATAAAATTATAAAATTTAAAAAAGTAATATAAACATTATATATATAAACATACGTATTTTTACAAAAAATAGTTATAGATGATTGTTAACATAAAATAATAATCAATATAAAGCCTTGTTACATATGAGCCATTTAATTATTTTTTCCTTTAAATTTTTGTTTACCTTAGCCATCATGAGTAGCCATCGGATCGAGTCGAAACACTCGTCCAGGGTTCCGGCTCTATTTCACGCGCAGAACTTTATTCTTTATACGCCAAGACCCACACAAGATATAATTTAGTGTCGAATAATAACTTTTTAAATCGTCGAATGGTAATATCAATGTTTACCAATTTTTAAATAATAATCCACTCTAATATTTAACATTATGAATGCAACATTGCATCTGTCTGTTTCTTTCTCCACTTCGTAACGGAGGAACCCATTGACGTATTTTTTTTGCATGGGAATTGCCAGAAAGCTAACAGATGTCACAAGCTACTTTCCATTATGAGAAATTATCACTCCCTCGTTTTTTTGAGCAGCAATAATTGAAAGACCGGCTAAACGATACATGCAACTTTTTAGCCCCATAAAATATTTCACCCCACACGCAAAATTCTTAATGTTAAACGACAAAGCAAGTTAATTAACTCATTTCTCCCTATGCCACGCAAGCAAAACCGCGGGTAAAAGCTGGTATTTACATTTTCATATGTTTTTTTTTCCTATTTCAACGCATTTTTTGTAATTACTCGCATATTATTACACTGTGAAAAAAACATATTGTCTGCCTAGCAGAGTAAATCCACCTTTGAGGGAGCCATTTTTAAGCAAGAATAAATTATTTATCAAACAATACCTATAATAAAACAAAGAACTGACCTATTAATAGTAAATAATAATATTTAGCTTTCATCTTTATATTTTAAAGTATTTTATCTTTCCTTATTCTAACAGCCAATATTTAGTCATTTAAATTTTACAGATATGTAACTATTATTTTATATAAAATTTAGGGCATCACAGTCAAGTCTCGGTAATTTTTGATCCACAAAAATATTTGATACGTCGCAAATGCGATTTATTGAATAACAGTTCTTTACGAATTTGCTTTTGATTTCTACTTAAAGGTCTCCGTTTTCCCTACCACTTGTCAATTAAAGATTTCACGTTCCCGAAAAGGCTGAAAGTGTCATTTCTATCTCACCCCCCGCGATCTGTTTTCCTTTCGTAATATCTCGCCACGTGGAGTCGTGCTATCGAAGTGGCGGCAAACGCGTGAAAAAGAAAATCCTTACCAACCCCACATCCCCCGTAAAGAGTGTCTGACAGTAGCTGTCAAAACGGGAGGGGGGAATTTAGGCGCATAATGCGGGCAAACAGTCTACAAATGGGAGCAATATCAGCCCGGTACATGCCAACGGTTGGATTTAATGAAAACTACACGTCACTCAAGTTTCAAGTATCAGAATTAGAATATCATTGGTGTCGCTATAAGGGTGGAAGTTGATGCTAGAACATTTTAAGAGCTTATGTTAAAGCTTTCCTGAGGTTCTTGCGGGTTTTAAATTCAACCATTTCCCTTCCATTACAGCGGCTGTATTTATTTTAGCGTGTGTATTTTCGCACCGCAATTTTTAAAATACGCTTCGGTGATTTTAAGCGCTTTTATGCAGAGCGGTTTAATTCATGCAATATTGGGTGTAAATTACCTACAAATGTATTGTACATTGCTCCGCCATTTTAGTGAAATCGCTTAGCTGAAAAAAAATGTAACAAACTTAAAATTCATATTGTTTGTTTTGTATTTTGCAATGTATTATAAATACATGTTTAAATTATCAAAAAATACTCGGAATTTTTATATATTTAAAAAAAATCTTCATTTAACCCTTAATATAATTAAAGCCCTTTTTAAGTAATCGCCATCGGATGAAATACGCAATGCCAGCGTTTTTTCCAACCCTCGAAACATATCTGGAACGCAGGTTTTATGTTCCATCAGCGATTTGGTCTTTATCTCCTTTATGGTTGCAAAGCGTGGTTCTTTAATAGTCCTCTTCATCTTTGGGAACATGCAAAAGTCGCAGAAGGCCAAGTCTGATAAACGCGGAGGCTGAAAGCATCAATGCGGTCTGTTTGTTTTTTTTTTTTTTTAAGTCGCGAAAACTGTTTCATACAAAAAATAATAGATGGAAGAATGTAGTTTGTAATATGTTGAACTTACCGGTCACTGTTTACAAAAATTTTGTCAAAAACAAAATATTGTTAAAATGATTATCATGTTTTCGGAAATCTAACAAGGCTTTCCTTAGTCGCAATACAATTACCCGTTTTCTAAGACTGACTTAAGGTCATCTCATCCCCTTCTTTTACCCTTGTCTACTTTCCATGGCACCTATCAACATAGTTTACTCTAAGACACATATCTCATCAGATTCTGAAACAATTCAACTGTAAAGGTATATATTCATTATAGATATAGGCATTGTGATTATAAAATATTATACCATGAAACTTTTAATTTCTCAATGCACAGTTACACAATTTAAGACAGGCGTCGTGGCGCAGTTGGTTAGACGACCAACTATGAAACTGGCGTCGCGGGTTCGATTCTCGCCAGTTGCAAGAAAAATATCCAAAAAAGCTTTTTTTCTCAATTAGTCCGGGTATTGTGGTGTATTTTTCACATTACTTCCTTCCATATCCCCTCCATCCCACCTGCTGATAAGCCTCATAATAGAGGCTTAGCGGGTTATTTCTTTAAAAATAAAAAAAACATATTAGTAAAAAATATTGCGTATTTTTTAAATATTTTAAGGTGATTCTGAACGAAAATATGAAACTAATGACTCATAGTGTGATAGCGGAGCTAGGTAGAAGTAAAATGGATTGTCTCATTTGCCCATACCAATATTGAATCAACTGCTCCACAAGTGTACAGCTTATGTTAGGTTTTTGTTATTTTCATTGTGTGTTTTGTAATATAAATAAAATAGATGTACATTAATACCTTGTTTTTTAAACTGTCTAAATATTTGTTAATTATCTTCGTTTTTTTAAGTTTGTCTTCTTTGTTTATTCTCAAATGTAATTTTTAAAAGTATCTTGTTAAGTGTCCTCGGCACGGGAAACCCCAGTGAGGTCACATTATTTTTATTATTAACTATAGTTTATAAGCAAAAAATATGAATAAATAAATCAATAGACGGTAAGATAAATATTTTTTTTCGTTTTGTACACCATTTTGTAAAAAGGATCTAAATTATATTTTTATGTTATTTGTTACAATCAACAAAGTGTAAAGTTTTTGCAAACCAAGTTTTGTAAAACTTTCATTGAAAATGTACGTAATAATGGCATTTTTCAATAAAAATTAAGAAAATGCCATCTATGAATTATTATTTTCTTATTTTCGTTTAGAATCACCTTAATCTCAAAGTGCAATCATATTCTCTTATGCATTTTTTGTGTTTTACTGGAAGAAAATGTAATCATTTTGGCGGAGAAATAATTAGAAACCGTGCATTTTCTCCGTGCTGAGACTAGCGGCTGACATGATAATAGCGAGATATAAGTCGACGAAGATTTTTATTAATTAACGTGATTCGATCTGCGGTGGCGTTGATTTATTTATTTCAAAGAAACAGTCGACAATGATAAAGTAACATTAAAAAAAATACAGTTTAAAAACAGACCACCAAAGTTCCTAAATAAGGATCATACATATTATTAAATTGTGTTACAACAAAAGGGTGTGTTTATGTGTATTTGTATGAGAGTAAGTGTATATGTGTGTTTATGTGTATGAGTGTAGGAGTAAGCGTTCAGGTGTGTGTAAGTGTGAGCATCATTAAATAGTAAGTGGGATCGTATCGGAGCCAGAAATAATGAGTTCGTCAATCATGCTGGTGCCAATAGGGAAATATCACGTACTACGAATACCGATAAAAATATATAAATAAGATTAAAAATAATTAATTGTATTTTCAAAATCAATATGAATGTTGTGAAGAAATATTTTCATGTATAACTTTAAAAAAGAAAATACATAAAAATAAATCGCCACAAAACGCGACATGTTTGGCATTTATAGTAGTTGTGACGTCAAGTATCGTGACGATGTTCTATAAAAATTTGAACGGTCTGGAACAAAGTTGAAAATGAACATGAATAGTGACGTATTAGGGGCGTGGCTAATGCAATGACCGTTTTCGCGGGAATTCAAAATTAACAATTTAAAAATATTTTTTATGCTACTAATAAGAAGCATTTTTTTTACAGGACAGTAGTTCATAGACCTTTATTACTTTAAAAACGTTAAAAAATTGTGATATATCTCTATTATGACGTCATTTACGCGTTCGTCTAGAGAAGGATGGGAAAACCTCTAACCTCTTCTTGGCTTATTTTTTTCTTCCTACAGTACTTTCCTTTTGGATCGATCCCAACCGTTAACAATACATTATAATGGCGAGGCGTAGTGGTCTCAATGATTTCGTAACACGGGTGGCCTTCGTCAGCGATCTTCAAGGCACAGAACTGGCGTGAACGGATAAACACGTACAGCGAAAGATTCAGTTAGTTCAGTGGCGTTTGCGAAAGGACTGACGTGGAATAGGAGGGCCCGTGGGTGGGTTATACATTTTTTTGAATTTGCGACAGCAACAATCGACACCATAGCACAAAAATATCATACTGACTGTTTCGGCACAATGGCTGCTCTAAGGTAAAAATCCTGAATAAAAAAATAGAGTGGAGATAAGTCCGCCTCGTAGTGTAGTGATTGCTCGTTCACTTACCATGCTTAAGGTCCCGGATTTGATTCCTGAGTAGATCGACATGAAATATTAAATATAAAGTTGGTTGTTCACTACAATATTTCTAAGTAATCGCTTTATTTTCATGCAACAGATGATTGATTTACGCTGCATTAATTGTACTAATGCAGTGCCTTGTGTGTCATCGGGTGAGGACAGGAGGATGATGATTATGTTCATTTCGTCTTAGATCAGTAGTTTAAATCAGTCAAATTTTAGGTTCGTCAAAATGTTTAAAATCTTGTAATTGTATACAAGCACTCAAAGCAAAAATTTCCAAAAGTTCAAAATGCAGAACTGGTATGTTAACAAAAAAAAAAGAAATACTTTTCAACAACGAAATTTACCCGTAATCTTCTTATTTCACTTAAAATCATCATTTTTTATATATCAATTGTTCCTTTATTTTTCTAGTAAACAAAATTGTAGAAATAATGAATAAGACAGATTTAACAAGCATTAGAAGTGAAATTTTCCAAACTTTCAAAATGCAGAACTTCCTCATTGATAAAAATAAAATACACGTACACATTAACGCGTTACACTTATTATAAAACAGTACATCAAGTTGAAATAATGAATTTTTGCATGTTATAAAATGGTTGTATCACACGAAAAGAAGAATTTTGTTATTGCTTTTGTACTTGGTGGAGGATATTAAATTTTAAAATAGCCACGTTTTTCTTTTATACAAAGAAATACGAAATACGAAGTACCTTAAGCTGTTCTCTGAACTCCACAGTACTTCACTGTAAACAGAGCAATTTATTACTTTTTTTAGTGTGTTTAAGTAACCACAAGCAGAACGCGTTCCTCTTGTTTTGTCTCGTAAGAATAAAGTTCATTGTCCATATGTTACTGGGAATAATTCACTAGTGGTTAGAGCACGCGCCGTGAAGACCAGCCATGCTTGAAGAACCAGCGTGCTCATGTGCGTGACCCGGATAAGACGATAAGAAATTTACCGATGCGTCGATACATTACGTTTTGGGTATTTCTTAACGAAAAACGGACTGTATAATGCAAAAACAAATATCATTTAATTTTATACATAATTGGAGTATTTGAATAAAGGAAAGGAGCACGGGAATGGACCTACCTTTGATCCGATTAGGATGTTTTCAATGTTGGCGCACTGGATGATATAGTTCACTATGAATTATTGTTATTTCGTTGGCCTCATGGTGTAGTGGTCAGCGTGTTTGCCTACCATGCAAGAGGTCTCGGTTTCGATTCCCGACGTGGTTGAAATAATTTTTATTTTTTTTAAAGGTGTTTTTACACTAAAATATTTCAAGGTGCCTGGACTGGCACCTGAACCGTAATACAGGTCATCATACCTTCATGTAACAAAATGATCAAGATATGTTGCGATTGGTGTACTAATGCAGTGCCCTATTCACCATTAAGTGCGGAAAAGTCATTATTATGATGATGAATCATTGAACAATTTAAGAAAACAATTTCCACTACTATATGCGACGCTTCCAGAATTCTTATGAAATGTTAAGTAATGTAAATTTTTTTTTGATTTTGTTCCAAATCCAAATGTTCCATTTTTATAATTAATTATACTATCTTTTTTTTCTAAAGGAAAAAAGAAATATTTGCGTTTTTATGATTTGCCCAAATGTTTCTATTTTGGGGGCCATTTTCAACTTGTAAATAAGTCACTATTTGAAAATGGGAACCATGTTGTGGTAGAGCGAGGTGCGAACCTCGAACCTCTGATTCGTGAGTCCGTGCCACTAGCAACGGGACCACAACCCGGTTCACCTTCTATCTTGATGTTGCTCTTTTATTATGATAAAGCATTTGATGTAATTAATCACTGTTGGTACATATTTGGTCATTTTTTAGAAGTTTCGGCCATTTTGTAGTAATTAGTTCAAAAAATGACTCCTGTGAATCAGTTTTGCGTAGAGCTGCCACCCGTTTGGCTGTAAAAAATTACTACTCTTTATAAACTTCAATTTTATGATTATTATGGTAGAAAGTAACTTCTCTTTTAGCAGTATATTTGTTATTTAAATATAATGTTAGTTTTTAATTTACTTTTGTAAATATTAAAGTTGAAAAAATAACAACTTTTTTGAATTGCGATTCCCTGACGGTAATAATTTGTATCACTATTATTTTTATATACACGGAGTTCAAAAAAAATTTAAAAACCTAATCGTTTTCTAGATATAAATAACATAATTCAAAAATAAAAAATAAAAAACTCTGCTATATTTTTGTTCAGGGATCAAATGGTTTATCATATTCATATTCGCAACCAAGTTATTGCGCATGTTATTATTTAATTTAATAATAATGTTTCCAATGTATATTAAAATGCAAGAAGTCTGAAAATCTTTGTCTATTGTAGATTATATCAAAGCTTGCATATTATTGCCTTCATTATTGAGAAATTAACTAAAACATTATTTGCATTTTTAAAATATATAGGTACCTACGCGTAACAAAAAGTACGGTTATGTTCTACCTTCATCAATGAACCCAATGATACCCGTTTTTTCATTGTATTTTTTCGACTTTGAATCCATTTTAGTACCAAATGTAAAAACTTAAAATAATATCTGTACCTTAGACGATAAAACACAGAAGTACATTTTTTTGCCGTTTTGAAGTTCATAATACAGAAATTATCGCAATTAGCTATTTTATAAGTGAATAAAACACCGAAGTTCATTTTCATCATTATTTTTTTTATAAATAAAAATTGAATTGAAATAAATTAGAAGAAATAAAAATCCAAAGTCCACTTTGTTTTAGTGCAAAAAACATCAGCTGTCCCAGATACGCTATTTGAATTTGTCCTATTATTATCAATATAATTGTTATTTTATACTGGAAGTTCTTTTTGGATTGAAATTATCTCATTTGGTTCAGAAGTTATGATGTTTTGGAAATCGCAGTCACAACATATTGTTTCCTGAACATTTCACGCAATGTGACTCCCGTGGTTAATCCAAAGGTACAGATATGTATTTTTCCGTATTTTTACAAACATAATGAAGTATCTTGAAATTTTAAATCGGGATCGCGATAGACAAGAATATTTTAAAAACAAGCAAAATGGACACATCTGCCAAATGGAAATCTTCAACGGAGTTACCCAGTCTGGCGGAACATACAAACTCCTACACAAAGGGGGAATAAAATTATCTCTCGTACCTTAAGATTTCAAACTTAACAATAACATACATTATGCTGCTTTGGAACAGATATATATTCTATATTGGTTATTCATATTTTATATTATTGAACATTACAAATTACAGCCGATACCGCAACATATTTAAATAAGTTAAAGTTCACTTCAAAATTCACAAAATTAGGCGTTCTTTGTCTTAAACCTTACGGGTTTATTAAAATAATCGTTAAATAAAATACACAATGAAATAAAAGGCATCAATTTAGTAACAACAACAAGTAAATTTGTTTATTTTTAGCGCTTTTTGATAAGTTGTTATGTTATACATATTTAACAGTTTTTCAATAAACGCTATATGAACTTTAATTTATCAAATATAAAGGAGTTACAAAAATACAAATATTACAAAATTACAAACTATAGTCAACGTATCACGAAATCAGTTGTTTTCTTATTTTTTATGTTAGACAATAGCAATACAGTAACTAATTATTTAAATGGGCAACAATCCAATATCTCTAATTGTACTAATTTTCCATCCGAGTACAGCCAAAGGTTATCCGACACATCCCGACCGCAAGTTTCAGCCGAAACTAAAAACACGGCCGAAACTAATTTTACTTGCTGAAATCGAAATCGAAACCGAAACTCCGGTTGGTCACTACAAATTTCGTTTTTGGTCCGGACTAGCTATTGATTTCTTGCGTTGTCAGGCCCATTTTTTTGCATATGAGTTTGATCAAAAATACACAAAATATTTGAATTTTAGTTCGTAATTAGAAGAGACTATTTTTTTCTAGATTGGTACATATGTTGTCTGTTAAATATATTAATTTTCGGTAATTTACGACGCGTAGTTGGTGTTATGTACGAAACAGAATTTATCAATATTATTCTTGGTCAATTACTTATCATTTCCATCCTACCCTTCATCCATCTTTATAGCACCTTACAATAAGAAACAAAATTAGAAGATTTGTATTTAGAACATAACATACAAAATTTGACGTTTCCAAGAATTCTTAGGTTCAATTTTCGACATGGTTGAAACGAAATATTTTTTTTTATTTATTTATGTATTCATATTTTTCGCTTACAAACTATAATTTATAATCAAAATAATGTGACCTCACTGATGTCTCCCGTGCCGAGGACACTTAACAATTTAGTTTTTTAAATTACATTTGAGAATAAACAAAGAAGACTAACTTAAAAAACAAACATAATTAACAAATATTCAGACAGTTTAAAAAACAAGGTATTTATGTACATCTATATTATTTATATTACAAAACACACAATGAAAACAACAAAAACCTAACATAAGCTATACACTTGTGGAGCAGTTGAGTCAGTATTGGTATGCGCGAATGAGACAATCCATTTTACTTCTACCTAGCTCCACTATTCATTTTATTATAGCCTTTTTAAACATTTTCTCATTACTAATTGCTTTAATAGATAGTGGAAGTAGGTTATAGATTTTAATTGAATAATACTCAAAATCCCTTTGTCGGAAAGTGGTATTAGTTTGTATTTGTTTAAGTTGTTTATGTGTTGAGGATCTAGTGATTATATTATTCGTAGGTGATGTATTGTGGGGGTTATGTCTTTCATTTGAGTAAGAGTAGTTTTTGAATCTATAAGTGAGTATTGTTTTAGCGTATAATTGTTTTGGTGTCATAAGTTGTGATTTATGGAATATTTCTTCAGTAGATGTCTGTATCGGGACTCTTGAGTATTATTTTAATGATGGATTTTTGTGCAACAAATACACTATTTAAAACTGTGTCACTCGCAATTAAATAGGTGTTTTAAAATACAATACTTTACAGTCCTGAATCGTAAGCAGATCATTTAAATCAAAAATGAAAAAAAAAAAGAAATTTGCATTTCGTAACAAAAAAACTAGATACGTTGCAATTCGTATACAAATTCATTGCCCGATGCACCATAACATGTGTAAAAATGATGATTTTAAACCAAGAAGTGTGAAATGGCTATAATATCTAGCGTACCGCAATTGCAAATGTTAAATCGTTTCTTTATTTTATTACCGTTAATACTTAAGTTTTATATTTAAATGAATAATTATTTATTGTAAAACATAGAAAAATTAACTTTAAAAAACAAACCAACTAACAACTACTGTAAGTTCGCATCGCGAAAACAAAATGAAGGGGAACGTTTGAAAAAGTTGTGAGTTTTTTTTTCTTACTTTTTTTTATATTTTTGTGCTGTTCCTCTCCTTAAAACCGTGCATTGATTTTATAAATAACACTGCACTGAACTACCCCCACCCCTCTCGTCCCCCTTAGTTCAGTAGGTTATCTCAAATGTCCAATTAACGAGACCACACTTCCTTCCTGACAGTTGAACATTTCCCTGTAGAAGCACTTTCTGTTTTTTAAGCAAACTGAAATGAACTTTGATTGTAGTTTCAAACAAATCCACCATTTATTGAAAAATAATTTGTTCTCGAGGGGAAAAATATTTTCATTTTATTTTTTTAATACAAAGTGATATATTTAGCGGTATATAAATATTAATTTCAATCATATTTGATCATCATAGTCGATCTGTTGATCGAAAATAAATAACTCAAGACTAACAATTGCATTTGTCCTATTCGTTTGTATCCGGTAAGATCTTAATTTATATATTATGGTCTTTGGTAGATTACATGGCAGTAGAAGATTGTCCAAAATAATAGGCAATTTCAACAATATTTATTGCTTTTTTCACATTTTCTTAATACATATATTTTCACCATTTTGTTTACTTAAAAAACAAAAGATTTATTGATACATAAAGAGATTTATGATTGAGTGAATCAAGAAGGTTACGAGTATTATTTTTCTTTTAAAAACTAAAATAATTGTTGAAGAACAACTATTTGAATTCAGGTTGAATTAACGCACACCTTTTTAATCAGAAACTGTGGTCACAAATCTAAAATAATCAATGTTTCGTGGAAAAAAATGCACATTTGTAATTTACGTATAAGCTGTTTTCCCGGCCATCATCACGGATCTCATAATCAAATGCCATAGACAAAGACCATCTTTTCTTGACTTTTTTTATTGCCGTGACAAAACATATAATGAAAAGCTTTGCGACACCCTCAATATTGAATTAAAACGTTTGTCAAAGTTTTATATTAAATATATAAAATGAAAATTCACTTACTGGAATATTTTTCTGAGATTCCAATCAATTAAAATATCGGCTTACAAAACTCTTCAGACATCATTTTTGACCCAAAATTTAGATAAGTTCTAGCTTGCGCAACGATTTTAATACAAAACATTCATTTTATTGATCCTATTGCCTCTTTTTTACTTACGCAAAAAAGGCTTCTCGTAATTTATTTCTCTTCTAAAAAACTAAATACAATCTATTACACTTGAAGATTATTTATTTATTTAAATCTTTAAGTGCGAATAAGCACTTCGGCGGACTTATTGCCAAAAGCAATATTTTACAGCTAACCAAAAAACAGACTTATCAAAAGAAGATTTGGTCAAAAATGTGTACTAAAAACAGAATAAACATCTTGTTCGTGCACTGAAAAACCTTGTAAATTCAAAATCACAACTGCTAATGGGAAGATAAGAGTTGTACGTGTTTACTTAAATAAAAGTACATTATGTTATGAATATTTTTTTATTTTTTTAACTGTAGTACATTTTGCAATTTCTTCCAACCAACCTATTAAATAATATTTAAATTAGTATAATTCAAGTTGCAAAACATATTCAATAGAAAATAAAAATAAAAAACCAAAAGATTTACAAAAACAGAAATAATTGTATTTGTATATATATTACCTTAAAGCAATGGGCACTATTACTCAATGGAAAAAAGCAACAAAGAGGAAAGAGAAAAAGAAGAAACGAGGAGAGATTAAGGAAGAGAAAGGAGATGTTTTTTCAGGCGTGATTTAAACAGAGATAATGTAGTAACATCTTTGACAGTGGAAAGGAGATGATTCCACAGTCAAGCCGCATAGACACTATATGAGTTAGAGAAGAAAAAGGAATTGTGGATGGGTATTAAGAGGGTGTTTTGATAATTAGAACGAAGAGATAAACCATGAACTGATAAGCTTTGAAAATTTTCACGGACGTATATAGGAGCGTTAGGACTATTGACCATAGTAAACAGAAGAGAGAGGGAGTGACAATTGCTCCGCTATCTAATTTTGAGCCATTCCACTTGCCTACGATAATCAGAAATGTGGTCATATTTCCTAAGACCAAAAATATACTTTATGCATGTTTTCTGAAACCGTTCAAGTATATTGAGTTGCTGGCAGCTTATGAAAAAATCAGAGTAATTTAATGAGTATTAAGTAATGCTCGTACGAATGAGCATTTAGTATTAATGGGTAAGAGTTTTAGCAACCTTCTAAATGAGCGTAGACTGAACCATATTTTGCGGCTTAATTCATTAGTATGAGATCGTCAGTATCGATGTTCATCCATTGGAACTCCTAGATTTTTATAGATTCCCTGTATTGGATATTGGTACCATTGACATTAACAGAGTTATGAGAATATACGTCTAACCTACTAAGCAATCTTTGACTACCCGCAAACATAATTTGTGTTTTAAATGGGTTTATAAGTAAACCATACTATTTTGTTCATGTTGACACGCTATTTAGTGTATTACAGGATGAGGAATGTAAAATCAGGTAATAAATTTAGAAAGAGAAAGAAAGATGAACCGATGAAAGAAAAGAAATAAAAATATTATTTTAAAAACAAGAAAATGGAGGGAGGTTAGAGTTATAAGGATATATCTATTGTAATGTTTCAGGCGTTAAGGATCGACTTTGTAAATACTTATGTGTGTTTACAATGTCGCTCTTCATGTATTTTTTTAATGTGAAATGCAATGCCAACCATTACATTAATCAATAATTATTTCAAATAATTTTAACCATTAGTTTTTTTTGTTGTTCTTCTTACGTCGGGTTTCTGGAACAAGTTGGTAATTTACGTTTTATTAAAAGTAAGATATTGCACTTTTGAAGTTAAAATCTCAGCTCACCGTTTCAAATTAAACTGCTAGCAAAATATGTTTTTGGTATTTATAAATTACGGAATATTTTTATTTAAACAAAGATTATTTGAACGTAATTATGCAGAAAGCAGCCAGCCATCTAAAAATTAAACTGAGATAATAGTATTTTTGCTGAAAGAATGAAAAATCGAATCAACACAGCAATTTGAAGGTTTTTTTTTTGAGAAATGATAAATAATGAATACATTTGTTTTTAATTAGTGCAACATCCTTTTGTGAGAAGTGTGAAAAATGACCAATTTTTCTTTTTTTAAATAAATGAATGTCAACACTCAAAATATCAACAAATAAAATTTTTAATATAAATTAAATTGTGCCTCTATTGGTTGACAGCCACGCTCTGTACATTGATGTGAATGGAAAAAATAAATGCAGATCAAATCCATCACAAAATATACGCTATTCACCAGTGTCGCTTAGCCAGTAAAGATGAGAATCTCTCCAAAATGTGGACAATCAAGATAAAAATTACGATTCAAAATTTAAATAGTCTCGAATCCTCAATAATCACTGTGTATTGCTAATTAAAACATGTAGACCAGGTAATAGCAAAATAACAAAGGCATTTTCCTAAATTACAATTTTATTCTTACAAGCAAAAATTATAAAGTTTAGTGTGTTTACCTAGCTAAATATAAAATCTAAAATACCAAATTGCACATGATTTAGAAATTAAATGAAAATGAAAAAAAATATTTGATTCTTGACACCAATCATCCACGTTAAATTCTTTCAAATCTTCTTTGTAGACATTCAAAGTTTTTTCTGTTTCAAATAGCCGGAGTATGATGTGATCGGTACATCCAGCCAACATCTTAGCGTAAGCCATAGCTGTCCGCGTCATTCCCCTAAATAAAACTTCGACCAATATTATTGTCGTCGATTCGGCATCGGGTTAAATAATTCAGATTTTATACATTAAAATTGACGTTAATTGTCAAGATTTAGACAGATGAATTGATAATCCATTATAAATATGGTAATATACCATATGTTTTCAATATATAAAAATGAAATGGGGTATTTAGGAAGCCTATAATTATGGACAAAAATACATCATTATATTCCGTGTTCTGGCAAATTGAAACGACAATAAGATTACAAATTCAATTACATAGTACTAACATGCCGTAAGGCCATGCTTCCTCGATACAGAAGAACTACATTTTAGATTTTGTTACGTTACACGTTTATTCCTTATTGTGCACAGTCTGACGTGATATTGCCATGCTTGAATTTTAACGTAGCAAAAATATCACTCAGACCTGTGCTCAATTACGCGCTGTTCAAATGAGGCAGGATGAAATATAGTCGTTATAATAGTCCAAAAATGTATTTCAGCAGTTTTAATAATTTTTAAATTCTGGCTGACCACACAACCTAAGGTGTGTATTTTGCAGAAAACAGCCAGCTCTAGGAAAACTATTTTGTATGTTGTGTCATTATGCATTGATCACATTATGTTATATTTATATAAGGGTACTTCATTGTAAATAATTAGTTCATTTATTTGTTATAATAACTTTAAAAATAAATTAATCATGTTTCAAAGAAATTTGTGTGATTTTTTTTAAATCTGGCTGATCACATAACCTAAAATATGAATTTTGCAGAAAATAGACAGATCTAATATTTTATACAACCTCTGAATGTATGAGGTGACACTCATTTTCGTTAAATTTTGGAATCATGACATTTTCAGAACGTGATTATTACAGATTTTTGTATGAAAGCGGCGGCCTGGTTGTTTTTGGCAGAACGTAAAATTGACCTTCCTAAACCCGATAGCAATATTTTTTTTTTTCAAAATTGTAGACTGGCTGCTTTCTGCATAACTACGTCCATTTGATGCCCGGTATGAATCAATCACAAATATCAAAAAAAAATATTTCCAACTTGTTCCAGAAACCCGACAATCATTACATGATTTTATTATGAAAAAATATTTTCAGGTTACGAGTCGTATTTTTTGGACAAATTGCTACTCCTTGTATACCTTGACCCCAAGGCATACCTATTGCTCGGTTTACAGGAAATCGGTAAATGACGACCACAAAAACTCTTTTGTTCGTATTGGGGTTGCCGAAGTACACTAAACCGCCCAGATAGAAAATACCCAGGTATTCATAGACACTATTGTGTGAGAATTAAGCCAGATTTGGTTTCGCTAAGTCTTTAATACTCACCCTAACTAACCACTAATCACGCTGGCAGCAAAGTATTGAGACAGTTTGTGATTAAATAAACGGGTTGAAATATGATCTGAACTTTTTCAGTCATGCTGAACATGCGATCGCTTTTTAAAATTAAATAATTTATAAAGTAAAATTATACGTATTATTTAATTTTATTTTATTTGGGAAATCAACAGTTCTACAAACATATTTATAGTAAACAAACAGATATAGTGTATAAACTCAGAACTAATAACAGATTTCCACAAAGTATACAAAGTTAATATATAACATATTAAATAAATACATATAAGTTTATAAAGGGTGTTTTTTAAACCCTGTCACATCCGAAACCACGATGATCAGTATGGGCAAGAAGACATATTAGCATATTAAAAAAAATATTTAGAATGGAGAATTAAAAAATATATATATATTTAAAAAACAAATGGTTGCTTACTTCTGCAGGGGAGAAGTGAGGAGAGCGCAGCGCAGTACTAGATTCCCTCTTCGTCTTAATATGTCTTCTTGCTCATACTGATCATCAAAGTTTCGGATGTGACAGGGTTTAATGAACACCCTGCACATAAAAAAATGTTATTTTCATGTAATATTTTTCAATAATCAAAGATTTTTTAAATATTTTTTTAAGAACAGTCAGTTATTGTAAATTGGGTGGGATTGGGACAAGAATGCTTGAAAAGAGGATAAGGAGGGGAAGGAAGATGTACAAATTTATTATTAAAATGTCTACTAAGTTACATAATGCATTTTTAATGTAAATTTTAAATCTGACAGAGTGATGTTTGTGTAATCTATATCTTTAAATTTTGTATTGTACACTGAAAAAGTCCTACGAAAAAAAAGATTTTTAACGTACGATGTTTTACTTATTGGTACATGAAACAGGTGGTACCGTCTACAAAGCCTGGCTGGCACATGTATTGTTATTAAACTAAGTAGTTCTGTACAGTCTACTATTTCTGTCATAATTTTGTGAAGCAGTAGTTGGTCCGCACACACTCCGCGGTATTGTAGAGAAGTGGTTCCATGGTAGGTGGAGGCAGTGAGAGTTAATACATAAGAAATACCGGTTTTGTATTTTAGGTAATTTATAAATTGGTTTTGAATATTTTCTATTATTTTTTTATATATGCCATACTGAGGATTCCATATCTGAGATGCGTATTCCAAATGGCTTCTGACAAACGTATAATATAATGAAATTAGGCCTTTTTTTACTCATTCGAATTATGAAACTTAAAATGCTCAATACTTTGGAGGTAATTTTATTGACATGCAATTCAAAAAGTTGTTTTGTGTCTAAAACAATCCCAAGATCTTTAATTTCGTTTTTTCTCATTGGTACATTATTGTTTTGTTTGAAATAAAATTTAAGAATTTTTCTTTTCCATGTGAATGTAACACAGACACATTTATTAATATTCAAAATCAGTTTATTTTCAATACAATAGTCAGTTAGACGATTAAGATCGTCTTGAATCATGAGGCAATCTAAAATATCTTAACCGCTACTGTTTTAACTGACTGACAGTTAAAACAATTCGTGGATAAGGATTTAAATTGGCGTAATTTATTCGAGGCATTATATTCAAAGTCGCGTCTTTTCTTGTCAAATTTATGTCATAAAAAGCTGAAAATCTTTCGTACAATTATCTGACGGCTTGTTGAAATCGTATTCAGTTCAGCAAAATTTATTGTACAAGATATTACTGCCAATCATTATATTATTTTCCGCTTCGAATGGAAATTTCTTCAACAAAAAAGAATACATCAATTTTCGAGAGTTTAATTAAACGTTAGGGAAAATAATGTAAACGTTATGTGTTCTGTATTCTGCGTAGCGGGTAGGAAAATGGAGGGAAAATGGGATGGAAGTCGTGAATTTTTACGTATTAAGGAGAATGCGTAATTTATTTCCTAGCAAGGCAGTTTTTGTTCATGTGTAATACATAATAATTCCTCTTTTCTCATTACGGGAGAGATCTCGGAGTCTTAATAATCTGAAAAGTACTGGAGCTAGAAATTCAGCTCCGCCAAGCGTTATCTGCGAACTCCGGTCCATTCCAGAGCACTACTGTCCGGCTACTTGACTCACACCTTCCCTCCTTTATACAGCTCATTATTTTAGCCCCCCCATCGTACTTCTACACTGCGAGCTTATTTCGTGCTTATGTTTACCGAAGATATTAATCCGCATTCAGAAATACGTCCGGCGCGCGGCGTATGGAGTGCTTCAAATTTGACGATATTATTTTCCGTTCAGACAAAGCCGGTTTTATGAGGAAAAATAAATTTAGCGTCTTTACTTGTAAGCCCAGCAATACTGTGGAATTGAAATATATACATTTTTATTAATTTAACGCACGAGACGAGAGAAAGTATGAGATAAAGAAATCCGCAGTGTGAAATAATATCGCTATACAATCCGATAGATAAAAAAATATTTTTTAATATGAACTGAACTTACAATCGCTTTCCATTACTCGTTTAGTCTTAATTGCTGTATATAAAGATAATACTGTTTTGTAATTTGACTGTACATCTTAAATTAACCTTTTTTTTTATTCGTTTAACTATTAATACCCCCGTTGGATATATGACCATTGCTTTAACTGACCTAATTGCATGTGACATATTTTTTGTTTGTGAGAGGTAGTTGCCCAGAAATTAACTTATTTTTGTGTTAAAGACACCTTTATTTTTCATTTACTTGAAACTAATTCATCGAAATGAGAATTTTATTATAATTTAAACTAATAAATTAAATACACACCTATGCAAACGTGAAAGAAACCAAAATATTTTTTTCTAATCTAGTAATTTTAACGAATCGTAAATAAGTGTAGACCGTGGTTTGAACCTCGAGAATTTGAACCGTAGTTGACGATACTATTGCAGAACCACAACTTGTATTTTATGAATAGTTTATTCGTTCATTTTATTTTCATAAATTTACGAATAAAGTCTCTTTTGAACATATATATTGTAACGAAACCATTATATACTGTAACATAAAGTTTAAATAAGTATTGAAACCATTAAATAAAAAAGCAAGGACAAACATTATGGGATACAGGTCGATTACAGATGTAAGGAAATTATTGAGTTTTATTATTTATATTATAATCGATATTAATCGATTATTAATTATTTAAATTACAACCAAATTCAGATCCGGATTTTCGTTAACAAGAAAATAATTTAAAATATTTGTTATTATTTTACGTAAATTCTACCATGTTTTTATAAATGTGGAGAGTAAAAATAATTACGATTGAATTAATTTCATCTTGATAACTCTTGTAAACATACTCAGACAAACTCAAAATATTGTTAATGAAACCAACTAGATAAGAATAAAATTATTAAGTACAACTAGAAGAAGATATAAAAAAACATTTAATGTTTGTGAACATGGATGTCAAGGCATTTACAGGGCTTATGAACTGGCTAGTTAAATTGGTCACTTAACACACTGTGTTTCATTCACCATTCTGCGTTGCTAAGTAGATGAAATAATTATAACTAACCCTTTACTAATTTTTCTAATTTTAACTGTGAAAATATATTTGTGTTTTTTTTATGGACTGGGAAAAATAATGCAAAAACCTTTTTTTATATTTTTCAGTTTTATTTTCATATTTTAGGGATGTACACAATGTGCTACATTTACTGTCTTAGGCTACTTTAAATGATTAATTTATACCCTTATTGGCAGAACACGTGAAACATACTTTTTGTTTTAAATTGTATCAAAAAATTTTACCCTGCGATTTTTTAAATAAATCATATTAGGCTAGTATGTACGCTGCGTGATAAAAATGTTTGAAATCATTATTATACTTCGATTATCGGCAAATAGCAGATCGTCTACATTAAACAGGGTAGGGTTAATATCACTCATATTAATAACTTATTTTCTTCGCAAAAATAAACAAATTTACGAATTGAATTGGCAAGTATTTTCAAACGTAGACTGAATCATAAAAGTTAATCAGTGTATAAATTAATCACCCAAAGTAGCCAATGGCAGTTTATAAATCCCATAAATGCCTAACCGCTAATATAACTTCTTTCTCAAGGTTGTTGACAATATCTGTCTTTAAATTAAATGCCAGATATACACATAGTTTGCTAGTACAAGCAGATGGAAGAAATTTAAATAAAACACTTTAGCGTCACTCAAGTGTACCTTGGAGAATCTGGAGTGACAAAGTTTTAGTTACAAAATACATTTCATGAACTTCAATATCTGATTTCATTCTTTTGAGTGGCTTTCAGCTGGAACGAGTTTTACCATCCAGTAGCTTAGATACTTCTTATGTTTTAACAGAGATGGAGAACATGTTTAACAAGTGGACATGGGTTTTTATGCATTTACAGAGCTTATAACCTGTCATCAGCTGATTTAAATGACCACTTTACACATTGTGTAACATTAATTATTCTTTGTATCTTTGAACATCCACATTTCTTCGATTCTTCCATCTGTTGACTTAGGTATCGCGTTGGGAGCTTTTCAGATGCGCGAACGCCTATGTGAGTAAAATATGGTGGGTCAGGCAACTGTTTTTGTGGGATGCTCATTCAGTTGGGACTGTGCTTCCTTCCGAGCGAAACGCATACGTTTTTTTGTTTTGTCCTCTCCTTATGGGGGTGGTATTTGGATCCTCTGGCTCTGACTATCCAGGGAGTCTTTCTTTATTCAAGGCCGTTCTCTCATTTTCAATATCCGTATTTTGATTTATGTTTGTTGTGTAAGTTATTCTTGTTGTCTTACTATTGTTTTACGAAATTGTTTTTGTATATTTGGATACGTTTATTTATGTAAATTGTTTGCGTAAATACATATTTTTAAACAAAAAAAACAGAGGCGTTGAAGAGATCCTGAGGGGTGGGGATGACGTGTTGGCCTCTGTCCATACATCTTCCTCCCCCCTCCTTAATCTGTTAAGAGTTTGTATTCCTTAGGAGTATTTATAATAACCTTCCTCTAAGCGCAGCTGACAATGAGTCCCCCAGGACTCTATAACAGCTGCGGGTGGACGGTGGGTATAAGGATCTCCCCTCAATGTTGATTTTTGTGAAGTTAATTTGCTGAAATTTTTATTGATACGGGTGAGATTCATTTGAATAAATTCATATTATAACTGACCATTATTTATAATAAGAGCAAAAATTCATTAACATTTTCTTGTATACCCACGAACAGGCCATGCCTTTGTAGGATTTTTCGTTTACTATTTTTCTATTAATATGTAATTATGCTTTATTTTTTTAATACTCTGTTTTATTATTATGTTTATTGTAAAAAAAACAACAAAAAAAATTCTTCTACATACTAGACAAATATTATATTCGTTGTAATATGATTATCATAATAACTTTCTAGGGGTGAAACCTAGTTCCAATCTTCAAAAATTTTAACAAACGTAAAACATTGTTGATTAAACCGACTGGTAAAGGTGGTAAAGTTGCGTTGCTAAGTACGTTGGGGAAATGATTCAGTTAAATGAATCTTACTCGCATCAATAAATTTTTAAAAAAGGGTTTTTTTGCAGTAGGAACAATAGGGTTAAGCAACGTTCTTGAAAGTGACTCCACACGTAATGTTAATACACAGAATCATTTTATCAACAAATCTGAATCATTAGTTCTTCATTTGAGAGGGAACCCAGTAACAGTACACACGAGAACATATCCGGAAGGGAGGCCCTCTGCCGTAACCCATTCACGATCGCATTATCTTCTAGCACTTTTCATTATAACTTGCAGAGGCTCACCTTAAGAGTGGAGTTTTGACTCTAATCTAACTTAAACGACTAATGGTGATATATTCAATCTTGCATACCACACTTTTATAAAAATAATTAAATTAGTCATCACCTTTTTTGTTTTTTTGTGTGCGGCGCGTTTTTACTGTAGGGATAGGCATTGAAAACCCCACCACTTACTCATATCTATTCTAGAGGTCTGAGGCCTCATTTAAAATCTGCACAGTGGAACAATTAATAATAAGCTTTCACAAACGTACAATTTCTAAATTATTTTTAATAAAACAGAATTTTGGAAAAAAATTGATCGGAACCAGCATGAACACAATCACAATACTAGAGAAAAGAACAAAATTAGACTTCCATTTAGGAAAAAGGCAAAGTCACAAAATTCAATTTTATTTAAAGCAATTAAAAAGTATTACGAAATGGAAAAAAATATTTATGAAGAAAAAAACATATCAAAATTTAAAATAATGGTCAAGACATATGTGATAAACAATTTATAAATTAAATATATTTGCAATGTTATTATTAGAACACACATAACAATATGTATGATATGTGTGCCCTATTTTAAGATTTAAATAAGATAAATAAAAATAACCGTTGTTTATACGGTATTAACCAACTAGATTAGAAAAAAAATATTAATTACAACTTAAAGAAGATATAGAACACATTTGATAGATGTGAACGTGGATGTCAAGGCATTTACAGGGCTTATGATCTGGCTAGTTAAAGTGGTCACTTAACACACTGTGTTTCATTCACCATTCTGCGTTGCCAAGTAGGTGAAATATTTATAACTAACTCTTTACAAATTTTTCTAATTTTTACTATGAAAATATATTTGTGTATTTTTTTAATGTAGATACTGGAAAAAATAATGGAAAAACCTTTTTTTATGTTTTTCAGTTTTATTTTCATATTTTAAGGATGTAGACAATATGCTACATTAACTGTCTTTGGCGACTTTAAGTGAATTATTTATACCCTGATTGACAGGTTTATACCCTGTTTTTACTACAGGGGTAGGCATTGAAAACCCCACCACTTTTCCATATCTATTCTAGAGGTCTGAGGTCTCATTTAAAATCTGCACAGTGAAATAATTAATAATTAGCTTCCACAAACGTACAATTTCTAATTTGTTTTTAATAACCTTTGTTTATATTAGATTTGCCTTATTTGAACTGACATTTACTGATTTCAACGTCCATATCACTGTCAATGCACCTCAGTATATATATTCAATTTGTCGATTGCGATTAATCTAATTTTCCCAGTTGTAAGGGTCATAGCATGTTAGTTGATCAGAAAAACAGAGTCCAATCGGGCAAACCCGAGCCGTCCAGATTATTGGAGGAGCACAAAGTACTAAAATATACCGAATTGAATTGTAATAGTAAACGATCAAATAGGTTGTCGATCAATTTGAAAATCTTACTATTGTCAGCAAAAAGCCAAATATTTTTTTTTTAAATACACTTTTTAAATCACTGATGAATAAATTGAGAAGTAAAGGATCAAGGTATGCACCCTGTGGTACACCTGAAAGACATAAATGCTGTTTTGAGGCGGAATTATTTACACTCACGAACTGTTTCCTTTTTCTGCGATATGACTAGTTTATAAACATAAATTATATGTCATTCCTACCCCGCTTCGCTTTTTTCGGCTCCACAAGAAATATTATTTGCTTCTACATTACATGTATCATTTTATTTTATTATAAGCCATTGAAATGGAATGTCACATAGACGAAAGTGAGCATTTTCAATCAATAGAGGAAACAAAGCTGCCAAAGCTGCTCGTGATATTTGCTCAGTGTACGGTGAAGATGCTATAAATTATTGACTTATTTGTTGTAAAACAATGAAAGAGATACATTGTTGACTAATGTTTTTTTGTTGTGTCCTCTAGTTCTCTTCATTCTGAAAAAAACAGACACGACTTATGTTAACACCAAATACAAATTCAGTGCCTTATGCACCAAGCGCGTTCGGTGAATATTATCAGTAGAAATAAATTATAAATTGGTTAGGTTTTTTTTGATTATTTTAGTTTTTATTATTTATAATGTTAATGATAATTAGATTAATTAGATTAATAACGTTTTTTTTATTGCTATAATTATGTTAACTTGGTTAAAAATAGCTAATCTTAGGCATGTTTCACAATTTGTTTAATATTTCCCTTGGCACGTGACACCCTATGAGGGAACATTATTCTGTATAAAAAAAAGAATACACACAATGTAAAAGTATAAAAAAATGATGACAAAAAATAATCATGTTCTTACTTTAAGGAAGTATGATGATAAATATAGGTAGACATCTAATTAAAATCATATGGCTTAGAATCATTTTTGTAAAGTGCGCTTGAAGTATTATATTACGAATATGGTGCTTCATAAGTTTCTCATTGTACTAATACTAATTGATAGTTGATCATCTTTAAACTGGAGCATAGCAGTAGGCGCGTCTAGTGGTGAAGCTGTAAACATTAGGACAGTACCTAAAACTCAAGATGTTGTTAAATTTTGGCCAAATTACAATAATACGCCATTTAAAACGTAATACAATACGTCATTAGAGTATCTTAGAACAATACGACAACGTTAAGAACCCAAATACGCGTGCGCGGAAATTCGAACATTTGTAATACGACTGGACTCAAAACAAAGAGTAGTATCCAGATTGGAAATAAGCATCCATAAATACATATAGGTAGGTATGTATTCTTAAAATATTGTTTATATTTGTATTTCGCGTGCGCATAAATATTTTTTGCGATAATTTTTTTTAATATTTGTAAATTTTTTTTTCAATATTTATAATTTTTAATAATAAAATAAATGTTATTATTTTCAAATATTCAAGGGATGCGCCGCATCCACGGTACGTATGGGCGGAACGCGCATGACACGTAGGTATTGTGATAAAGAAGTTCCGGGGGGCGAAGCACCCACCACTTTCTCATCCACCGACCATATGAGCCTAGTAAAGCATAAGACCATTAAAACCTTTTTACAGAGCTCTCCTCCATTCCAGAATCTCCTCCATCCAACGCGACCTATGCACCACACGAATCTTCAAATAAAACACATTTTTCTAATTCAACATTTTTTTTTATTCCAGTAAAATGGCAATATAATTGTGCAGAACCAATTCCACCATATCAAACAATTTTTTCATTTGAAGCACTTATGGTGGTTTCAACATATCCCGCCATCGTTCGAACAAGGGTGAATGAATCCACCCTGCAGTGGCTTGGAGAAGCGCGTTATTGGAACTTGTCAAGCTTTCCCATAGGCTCCAGGCTTTTTGGCAAAGTAGGGCAGCGAAGGTGTTTACCCGTCCAGGTGTGAACATTTCGGAGGCACTGTAGTAAGTACCTTTAATACTCTTAAAATATAAACTCCGACTTAGACAAAAAATATGGTTACGATATATCAAAATTGTAAAGCTATAATACGTTCTCTACCAAGATAATACAAGGTAGGAACAATATATACAAAATAAGTAGAACTATGATATGTTTTCTGCTACGATAAAACAATGTAGAAATAATATATTAAAAACATGTAGAACCCGATATGTTTTCTACTGAGATAATACAAAGCAGGAACAAAATATAGAAAAATGTTTATAACCTTATCATTTTCTAATGATATAGAATAATGTTGAAACAATATATAGAATTTACAATGCTAAAAATGTAAAACCTACGATGATCAACATCATTTCACCAGAATATGACACCCACTGCTGTCAAAGGAGTTTGATAAAATGATTACTCAAATTGCATCATTGCACCATTACAAGGTATTTATATCAAACTAAAAGTTGAAATTGTATTCCCTACAAAATAAATTTGTTACATTTAGGATTTGTACCCCAAGTCAGACCATTGTTTATTTGAAATGACAGATAATGAATTTACTCATCAACACAATTCAATAAATAAAAGATTGGACGTCTTGTCCGTACAAAAGAGTTTATTTCCCAAAATTTCACTTTAGATATTAAATTAAAGAAAACCTTCATTGATTACCGTTGATTAATCGAAATTCTTGTTAATTCTTCCCAAACGTGTTGGGTCCTGAATGTTCGCGCATGACAGGTCCAGACTTTCGACACCACGCCGGATGTAAAAAAATAATTTAATATTTGTGATGAATCTTCCCTTCGGTTTGCATGAATGACTGACGTCCAGTCGTGTCCATCTGGAGGGTTATCCTACCGTCACCTACCACTCTTCACAGAAACACATGGCTGACATGACCGTGTAAAAACAGTATTCACGTGTTTTCATTATCAAAACCAGCAGACAGATGAACGGGTTGATCCCGTCAGCATCGTGTTCATGTCCCATCAGGGCAATATATATAAAAAGAAAATATGAAAGGGCGTATGGTACCTCCCTCTGTCTCCCGCATCAGAACATATTAGGTTATAGTATTAATATATGTATACAGACAAAGGGAACCCTGTCAAATTCCAGTAATTAGTATTTGGGCACAATAATAGTATTTAATGGTTGAGAATAACGTTATTATATGGTACTTACCAGATCCTTCCGGGTTCTCAAAAAACTGGGCAAAAATGGTCGCCGCCTAGCGTTTCCATACATAAGCGGAGTTGCGCTCGCAAAAAAATGTGAGAAAGTACCTGTCTAGATTTATTCGTCTCAGTATGTATGTCTACTGAAAATATTGTTTGAATTTGTAAATTGCGTGCGATAAAAATATAAATCGTTATTTTTTTCATTTTCAAGGGATGTGCCGTGTTCATAGTATACGTGGGCGGAACGCGCCTGCTATGCACCACAATTGCGGATAAGGAAATAATGGTGATGAGAAGTGCGCCCGTTTGAAGTATGGTCTCTTAACGGTAATAGCTATCTCTCTTTTAGGAAACATCCCTCCCCCGCCCTTCGCCCCTCTCGGCGGACTCTCCCGACCACCACCGGTGGGGCACTATCTCTGTATGAATATAATTACCCCGCTTTTATGAACTAAAGACACCACCCGTCGTTTAACATTTTCTAGAATGGCGTTTCACACTGTGATCTAAGCCCTGTAATTTCCTGTTATGTTGACGTAGTGCCTTCATTTGGCAAATCCAATAAGGAGTGGTGTTTATTATTAATGAATGATTCTCAGGTTTAAAAAAAGGATAATCGTTAAATAAAGTAAATGAAAACAACTCTGATTTTATTCACTTATTTTTATTTAAGCTTCTTTATCAGGATACACTTTTATTTATTTAAGTCTTTTAAAATAATAAAGATACATTTGTTATGTTTATACATTTGAATAAACCACTTTAACTTTCGAGTTTTATGTCCACTGGTTTCGACGTTACTTCTTCGTCATCTGGACTTGAACTAAATTAGAATTATTTGCGTTGCTATTTATATTATAAAATATTGTAAGAAAGAAACAGAAGAATGAATGGAGAAAGAAGGAATATAATACAAATCATTATGGGGAGTATCTTTGAAGTTAAATTAAATTTATTATTTATTACGGGAACCTTTTGGTTATTGGCTTTACTTATTTCTAATCTTTCTGGATTGTCTAAACAACCATTTTTATTTAATATGTTAATTTCTATACCCATTTCTTGATTAAAATTGTAATTTTCGGATATAAGATGATTTGCAACTTCTGAGAAGTTATTATTGTTGAAACATCATATAATAATATGTTCTTCATTCTAATTTCAAATTTACGTAAAGTTTTATCAATATGTAAATTTGGGTAATTTTAACAATTTAAGTTGCAAATTCTTCATTTACAAACTACAAAGTTAAGAAATGTTTTAGGTATAAAAAAAGGGGTTTTTGTTTTGATTGATTTTCTTTATAAAAAAAGAAAAGAGTTTGTACTTGGAGAGGGTACATTGAATTAATAATAACACTAGTATCAATAGAATTTACATATTTTTTTACCGTTACATAAGAATTTTATTTAGATGTTTTTTTAGTTTTTATTTTCCATTTAATTTTTTGTTTTATTATTGCTTTTAAAAAGTTCACTTATATTCACTTAATAAAATGCATACTCAAACACACACCCTTTTACAGATGCATTAACACCTCGTTAAACCTACCATGTAAATTACAATAATCGACGTATAGTTATTATTATAAAATCAATAATGTTTTTTACTGGGAAAATAAATAAATAAAAGGTACTGCTTCTATCGCCCTTTCAAATCTTTGATGTTAACACCATGTCGTGTGAAAGGTCTACATAATAAAATGGTTACAACTCAATTAATTATTGTAAAGCGTATCGGAACAAATGAAGTTCAATACGGCCGAAATAAGCTAATTTAATTATAAGTAACACATGGGACAAGATTGAATGATAATTAATTAAATCCACTTAAATTGACGTCATGAAGATAAACTCCTGTATCGACTTTTAATGGCCGTATTCCCCTGTGCCGGCAGCGGGTCTCGCTCTAGCCAAGGGCACAATTAACAAAAAGGGTTGTTTTATTTATGATGTTCTCGGATTGATGTATTTTTCGTGTAATGGGTCTTTCTGCACGGGGTTATCAGGATCTCCGTGTCCTGCTAGTATCCTCAGTGCTCGCTGTTTGCCTGATCAGTATTAATTTGTTTTCCCCGCCTGGGTAGACCATTAGCTTTAATGGAGGCACTTTTCTTCCACACGAAGGAATTCGTGGAAACTTTTGGATTCCAGTTTCTCTAGGTACGAGTAATAGGTTCAGCAACTAATACGATTGGTATCTGCGTATCTTCGAGAAATGAGCTACGCATTTTTCTTATTTAAATTAATTGTTCAGCTCTCCTACCGGGCAGCAGCAATCATTTATCTTTATCAATTGTAGTACCTACCTATATCCCAACGCTGCTTATATCATGTACTTTCACGCGTTTTAATGTCAAAAATAATTTTAAATTAAAAATGATGATGTAAGATTTCAGGTTAAAGCATTTATTAAAATTATCCTGTTTTCCTAGCAAACATCATCTCCATCAATATATTTTTAATATATTTACACCACGATACACGCGTTTTCATTAAATTTATTTATATCTATACGCGAGGCATATCCAAAAAATAAGATTAGGTACTCAATTTTGGTATTTAAAAAATAATACAGTGCATGGTTTGTTTGTATATTACTTATTTTTCAACGTAGTCGCCTTCCCGATCGATGCAAGTTGTAAGTCGTGGCACAAGCTTTTTGATGCCCTCCTCATAGAACTCTCCCGCCATCTCCCGCCATCTCCCGCCATCTCCTTCGTACCACTTCAAGACCTCTTGTTTTACCTCCTCGTCGGTTAGAAACTTTTCCCACCCATGAAAATCTTCAGGAAAGTGAAAAGATGAAAACCTGAAGACTTGGCAGTCAGGGGAGTATGCAAGGTGGTTCAAAATATCCCAACCAAACGAGTTCAAACCGTGATTGACGTCTTTCACAGAAACGAACACAACGAGGCAAGTTTTGGTACTAACGAGAGTCGCTGGTGCTCGTTGTATTCAGGAGACCGCCCATTACCAACCAGTATTGCCAACTCTTGGGAAAAAAATCACAGCACGAGAGCCAAACAGTACTCTTAATTTCTGGATATGCCTCGTTTATTTATATAAATCACAAGAGAAAAAATACGTTACTAAAATCCCTCTGATTGCAAGTCAGATCCTGTCTGCATTTTGTATTTCTTCATACCTAATGGTAGCTATCGTGGTGTAGTGACTACAACACTTATCTTACCCTCGAAAGTTCTAGGTTCAATTCCCAGTGGGATCAAAGTAGGGACTTTTCACGTTTCATTTTCATTATTATTTTTAAATAAGCAAAAAAGTTCAATGGTAACTGTACCATTATTTTTTCCATACAACGTTGGATAAACTTTCCATAGTGGTTTAAAATACGTTTCGCGCTCGATGGGACAAGCGGCACATAGTACGTTACCGCGTCATACGCAATGTTTATTTAAAACGCACTCGGTGGGCATGACGTCGTGTTGTCAATGTGACATGATGCCAACTTAAAAACGTTTTGTGAGTGCTGGTTTTTAAACCCGAAAATTATGTTTAAAAACTGTTTTTTTTTATGCGTTGATAGTTATAATATCATTAGAATCATAAAAATCCGGTATACTAGGCTTGGATACGTGCTGCGCATACCTCGGGAGAGCTTAAACCAAGGTTGTCTCTTCTTTACACCTGCGGGTTCCCGCCGTCCTGAAAAGCCGTCGATGACGATCTTTCGGCTCTATTCGGTGGAACTAAGCGACGCGGGATAGACGTGGGAGGAGCTGAGTGCCGGCTGGCGATAGGGCGCGTCTAGTGATGTCTACATGCTCCACCGAGGAGCGGATGTGGAAAAGAAGAAGAAGAACACGCTTTGTTTTGTTATTCACCACTATAATTTGATGTTTTCGCTCGTGGTGTTACAGAAGAAACAATAAAAACTAAAAATAATGCAATTGCGGCATGTGTAGTTAAACGAAGTAATAGACGCACAACACTTGAACGTAGTTATGCAGAAAGCAGTCAGCTATAGAAAAGTGAAACTAAGATAATAGGACCTTTGTGAAAAGAGTGAATTAACAAATCTTCACAACAGTTGGAATGTTTTTGACTTTAACAAATGATAAACAAGGAATATACTAGTTTTTTTTTTACATTACAAACAAGAATTTAAGAATGTATTTGACAAGTTTTAATGATTTTAAAATTTGTTAAGATTTTCTAGTGCTGTGGGTGTTTTCTGCAAATCGAGAAATACCGTTTTTGTGATTAATACCATTTTCAGAAGGTGATTAAAACAATTTTTTGTATGAAAGCGGTTTGGCTGTTTTTAGCAGAACATAGAATTGACCTTACTGCACCCGATAACATCAATATCTCATTTTTTCAAAATTGTGGACTGGCTGCTTTCTGCATAACTACGTTCACTTGTGTATCAAAAAGTAAAAAAACTGTGTTTTTAAAAAAACTTTATAAGCATTGTTTTCATCGTGTAGCAGCATACTCCAATCTTGTTTTTAGTTTTCTTTTCATTTCACTGATTATTTTTTTAATTAATGAATATAAGTTTGTCTATTTTGCTTATTCTTTATTTTGTTGTTTTTCTTTTTCTTTTCTTAAAAAATGTGTAATGTTTCCTTTTGCTTATGAACTACAAAAACTTATGTATCTCTGTAATAATTAGTTTCCTTAAAGGCTTGTTGTGTCATATTATATTCATGTACTATCACTACAAACTAATAAAAAAGGAATGGCTTGAGCTCAGACGTTGAAGTTTTTGTGGCCATTTTTTTCTAAATTGCGGTCTCTTCATTAATGTATTTTTTTGTTCATAGTATTACATTGTAGAAAATTTGTTACATACTGTACTTTGGAAAAATTAACAAATAAAAAAAAAATCGCGTGGGGTTCAATCTTTTATAAATCGAGGCAATTATTTTAACACGGATCATTACAACGTAATAATAAAAGTTCAGTGGCAAAGTTTTGAAACTGTTAATCTTACCAATCAGCCGTGTTATTAATTGACGAGAGGGCGTACGTACATTTATCTTGCAAAGAATGATATTAATAATGAGCGTTCTGGGCGAGCCCTTTGTCGCTTGCCTCCATTGAGATCCGTGGTCTGCCTCGGCATACGAGATTTCATTCAAATATAGTTAGTGCAGATCCGAAAACGAACGAGAATACGAAAGTCAAATATTTGTCATCCGTCAATATGTTCTTTTCACGTTTTTTTTAAATATCTTCTATGTTTATTAGAAGCGGGGTCGGCGCGACGAGCATGACGCGTGACGCCAAAACGACGCGATGCCAGCTGCGAACCGTTTTGTATGTGCTCATTTTTAAACCTGAGAATCATAAATGAGAACTTGTTCTGAATATATTGATAGTTATATAACTAGAATCGTAAAAAATCCGCTCCAAACGTAAAGTTTGTTTTAAACATTATTCCCGACTTGTGAAAATTCCAGATTGTTCCTCAAAGATAGTAAAAATTGTTCGTGTTGCACATAACAATATTTTTAAATGCGTAACATATACGATACATAGATACATATTACACAGTGTGTAAAGTGGCCACTTAAACCAGCCAGTGACAGGTCATAAGCCCAGTAGATACCTAGACTTCTATATTACGTTCTCTAAAATGTTCTTCATGTTTGTTGTAATATGTTAATATCAACAGCTCTCCAGGGAGTTGAATCCAGTCCTCGTCTACAAAAACATGGACAAACTAAAAATATTGTTGAATTCTTGTAAGTTGTGATTTTTTCAGTAATAAATATTCATATCCATGGAAGCAGAGAGAGAGGGGAGGAAGGTAGAGTTGGAACTATACCATGTCTTCTCCCTTTTATGTACTTATTATTTATTTTTTATTATTCTACTTTTTTTCCGCTTTCTTTCTGTATTAATAATAATTTAATGTGAAATCTGTTTTTATTATTGGCCTTACTTTTTAAAATTGTTTTCTTGTACCTTGATTTCGTTGAAAAGACTATTTTATTTCCACAATAAATAAATAAATAAAAGAAAATGAAAGAAAAGAAAAAAAAAAGAAAAAATACTAAAATGCGTGCATAACTTGAATTCAAATTAGAATTTTTCTGGTTTTAACCTTATCAGTCAGCCAAACTTTATTTAACCACAAAGAAAAATATTGTTCGGTTAAACGAAACCTTAACCCAAGAAATGCATATTCGCATTAAATACGAACCTTCGTGCTGACGATCGCAAACACTTTGGTTCGTCAAAGTTGGCCCATAGTAAGGACACTGCTGCAGCAATATTGGAGAAACTTTAAATTAAATTTACTCACACGGTAATCCTTTAACGTCGCAGTGAGCAGGACTCTGCCAGGCGCTGAGGACAACAGGCGATATGAAGGATATTAAATTTGTACGAGAATTAAATAAATCTCTATCTCCAACAGAGAGACAACTCTAAAGGCGGTGGTTATTAAAAGTCGCCGTTTTATAATAGCTTTATTTAAGAATTATTCGGTGGAATGCCTTCAACGTTTCTCGACGTTTAAACGTTAATTAGCTGTATTCACTATTTCAACTCAATTGTAAAAAAATGGTAATGTTGGTCCGAGCGGATTTTTAACCTTGGATCTTGGAAGCGCAATTCCGTAATACATGTTTCATTTTGTTTTATTTGTAGAAGATATTAACAGTAATAGTACAAAGGATCTAATATTTATATTTGCTCTTGAAAAAAGTTCTCGGACTTTGCAACAATGGTGATTGGACTCATAAAGGTAATAAACCAAAATCAGTGATCGAACATTCCATTTCCAAGACAAACAAAAACGATTTTTTTCCAAGTATCTTAGCCTTGTTCATCACACGTAAGGCTACTAAATACAGGGGTCCAAATATATAATTAAAAAATAAAATTAAAAAGTACTAAGGAAAAAAATTAAAATAAAACCAATACCAGATATCCATAAATATCCAGTAAACATAAACAAGTTCGCGATAAGAGTGGGTGTGTGTGAAGGTGTGTATGAATGTGTGAAAGGGTGTGTGTGTTTGTGAATAAGTATGAATTTAGTATTGTAAAAGCAGAATGAATAAGTATTTGAAAAATATATGACGTTTCAATATTAAGACATTGTAAGAATTGAAGGCATAAGTGGATGAATTAAAAAATGTACTTTTTTCCATTAATGAAGATTGTCCATCTCTTTCACATACATCATCAAAAAGAAGCAGAAAACATATTTAAAGAGCGAACGAAGGTGTTATTTTATATCAATAACTTTAATCCCATATTACATTCAGTGAAATCAAAATAAAAACGTTTTAACTCCTATGAACATGTATTTATTTTTAATTGGTTTATGGTACAGTGGTTAGTGCGGACTCACAGATCAAAGGTACGAATTTTTTCCCCAACTCCAACTTAATTTCCATTACCTAATAGTCAGTAGTTTATAACTCAAATATTTGGGTAAATTATAAAAACGCTAATATTTCTTAAAAATTAAAAATATGCTTATATTGCTTATGCATATATGCATATTTATACACACGTATAGGTACACGCATATATTAACCACAACTATCTCCCAAAATATACCAACGAAGATAGTTGCTGAAAAATTCAAATATCAATATTATGAGAAGAAACTTTATTCAGCAATAAAATTCCTATATTTTACGGTTTAATAATTCTGATTTGAATTTTTACAGCTTGCATAAGTCCTCGTATCCCATAATAATTCGTTAGTCTCTGTTGCGATATGTCAAGTCTTTATTTGAGACCAAAATTAATCCGTTGACAGAATTAAATTATTTTAAAGTAAAGTTTTCAGTTCTGAGACCGTAATAAATAAGTATGGGCTTTTTTTAATAAAATTTCTTTTCAGTTGAGCTCTGAATGAAAAGCCGGCGTTTTAATAATATAAATAGCTTCATCTCAAGAAAGCTACAAATTGAACAAAGTACAAATAAATACGTCATTATCATCATCATACGATCGCACGAGGGTTACCTTTTATAGTTCGGGATTTTAGTAAAAGAAATAAAAATTTAGTATCGAAAATGGCTTCTCTTTTAACGATACTTTTTAACGATTATTCATACTTATAATATTAGAAATCAAACACTGATTTGAGTCTACTGAACACTTTATTTTATTTTTGTTTTTATATTTTACAGTGATGTTTTGACTGGTTAAACCACTCAATGAATTTATTTAAAAATGTAATAAAAATCATTCCACCCTAATTTTACCATGTCGACGTCATGTGGATTTGCACGAACTGTGTGAAATCGACATTAAATTTAGCCCATATTAAATGGTGTAGTGTGAAGATGGCATAAAAATTGTCAGAGGTGACCGCTAGCGTTAGCTTCTCTGCCATCCGCTTTTACCTCCGTCAAAGGATTAAAACTTTAAAATTTCATCTCCTTTCTTGTCGTTTTTAAAAGCTTGCTAAGCGATATGCTGTCAGAGCTTTCCCGTGGTGTTCTGATCCTTACAAAAATCTTTTAACTGCAAAGTGAATTATTGACCTTTCTATTTTGAGCAAAGACGTAGAAAATGCTGTTTATAATACAGTATAATGTTTTATATAATTAAACAAAACGTTTTTCAACAATGTTTTGAGTATGTCCATATGTATGTAGACATACTGAATCTTCTCTCAAGGGAGTTACTCGTATTTAAATATAAATTTGTTGCAACAGAAAATGTTAATGTTTAAACCTGGGCAGAATGGTGAAGGTTTCAAAATGCGTAAAGTTGCCATTTAAACAGCCAGTGACATGCCATAAGCCCTGTAAATGCCTAGACCCCTTCCTCTTTTCCCTAAATATTTCCTTATTCCCTTCTCATGTTTTTACTCTCTATTGCAAATGAGCACCAAAAATTAAACAGAATGGTAAAGGTCATTTAAAATTCGTCATTTGAAATAAAATTTTCTGCTCTACAAGATTTTGTTTTTGTTTTTACGGGACATATTTATTTATTCATTTCAAATTACAATTTAATACATATTCACAAATATATTGAGGCTTTTAAGGCTGTGCCTGTTTTAAGCCATAATAACGTTTACATATTGTTTTATTTGATAACAGGCCTTAAAAATGAAATGTCAAGTATGCAAAAGTGAATATTTTTGACACCTTCTGTTCGCGTTCAATTAAGGGGAAAAAATGAATAAGAAGAATACGTTATTGTCTAATTTGTTGAAAAATAATAAAGGGGAATTATCGGGGTCGGTATTAAATAAGAACGCCTTTCTTAAAAACTGACTTGAATTTATCATTCTAAAAGTTTTATAATGAAGCTTTTAAAACTAAAAATATGGGTGTTAACATAAGTTTTGTCCATTTTTTTTCAAATAAAGACAACAAAAAGCAAATTAAAACAAACAGTCAATAACGTGTTCTCCTCATTAGTTGTCTCCTATATTCCTTATGTAACGGAAAAGCAAACACAATATCTTTTAGAACAATTATTTTTATTTTGAAAGACGCATTACCTTAACCATTTTGTTTTACCTTTGACGCATTTTTTTTTATTTTTAAATTATCAACTTATATATGTTAACACAATAATAAAATATTAATTAAATATTATACTTAAAAAATTTCAGTCATTAAAATTGGGTAAAAAATCAAGCTGCCTTATTTTTCACAATTCAAGATTTTTAAGTCGTCATATTTATTATGCCTTTAATAGTTAATTTTTTTAACATCTTAAAAACTAATGTAAGCATTGAATGTCAAAAATTATTAAGAATTGTATTTTTTATTATAAGGATCTGCACTTTTTTAGTACAAGTATTTCTAGATTTAAATCATATCTAAAATAGACCAGATCTTATCTTGAGGTAGTTATTTATATTTAAACAGAATTTCCTTGCTTAAATTTCCTTTATTTTGTTCAAATCGAATATTACAATTACAATTTTTTACTATTTATTAATAAGTAAAGTAGTAAATATAAATGAATACTTTATTTAAAATATTTTAGGACTTTGCATTTCTTTTGTTTCTTCAGTTTTTTTTTATTTATTAAACCCTTGTACAGTATGTTTTGAGACCCTGTTTTCTCCTCGTTGATTAACTGTTATTTTTTTAATTTTTAATTGAATGATTACATTCATGTATTTGTTTTCAAATCGTTGGACGAACAGCCGGGTTGTAGTTCCGTGGTAGTATTGTGGACTCACGGGCCAAAGGTCTGAGGTTCAAATTCCACTCTACCACAACTCGATTTCCAATTTTCCAGCACAAGTTATTCACGACTTTTAGGAAATGGTCTGAAAATTCAAATATTTGAGTGAATAATTAGGTCCCAGCACTGATCCTTTGGTTTTAATTTTGTTATTTGTATATTATATAATACACTTTCTCCTTCAAAATTCCTTATAATTGGACATTTGATGTTTTAGTAATTTATTTTCTTTTTAAATCAGGTTATTATTATTATCAGTATTGTATTGTATTGTATCAAATTAACATATTACAACAGAGATGGAGAACATTTTAAAGAAGGTAACATAGAAGTCAAGGCATCTACAGGGCTTATGACCTGTCATTGGCTGGTTTAAGTGGCCACTTTACACACTGTGTAACATTCACCATTCTGCCCATATTTGAACATCTATATTCCTTCAATTCTTTCATCTGTTGATGTTTGTGAAGTTAAAGAGCTGAAACCTTTATTTATTGTATCAAATTATTGTATCAAATTTATTATTATTATATATAATTATATTGTATCAAAATTATTATTGTATCAAAGTTTTAAAAAATAAAGCATTTTAACCAGTGTTACAACACAGTTATAATAAATTAAGATGATCAAGCTTTTAATTACAACTTGCGATTTTTTTTCATTAATTCGTGGTTAGAAGCAAAAGAAACGGAAGTTTGATCACCGTCACAAAATCAATAATGAAAATTTATAGTATCATTTAAATATACTAATATCGTCAAAGATAGTTAACGTTATAACAAAAAATTACTTCTAATGGTAAATCCGTTTTTATAAAATACTCGTAACTTGGACCAAATTATTAATTTATACATAATTATCATAATGATGGGGTAAAGAAGTATTTAGGTTTAACATGAGTCCTCCATTATAAACATTCAATATATTCGAAACAACGAGACTAAGAACATATCTGGATTTCTATGTTTCTAGACACAAATACATTAATCCATACGAGTACTTAAAAAACTTTACATAAATGTAAATTTCATTTGTTATGATATTTGCATTAGATCAGTCAATTTACTGAACCAATATTAAACCACAGGCTACATCAGTTTTGGAGAAATGCAAAATAGGAAAATCTACTTGATATCTCAAAAGTAATTTTGTGATCCCCATTTTACTACAATTTATTTCAGATTTTTTCAGAGCTAAAAATGGTACGGAGTTAAAACATATATCATTTTTCGAAGCCAAGAAAGTCTATTATTGTAAAAAGATAATCTCTGATGCAGTAATATTCTTCTGAAACAAGAAATATCGTAAGTGCCCGCAAACAATGTATCTTGTCTTATACCTTATATTTAAGAAAATATTTTGTTTCTGAACAGCTCAAGACTAGCTTACGATCGCGAGGATAGTGCCAAGGTTTTTTTTATTTTTAATAATATGTTTGTGTTTTGCTAGACAACAATAAATTTTATCTAGAAAGTAAAATGAGGACTTTGAAAATAATTATCTCTTTTTTACGAACATTTGTTGATTTTTTAATGTTTTTTCATCACTCAGCTTTTTACAGATATTAAATTATTATTATTAAAATCTCAAAGTAATTGATAACGTGAAAATACTAAAATAGACAATTTTATACTTTTATTGTATTCATGCTTGTTCCTCAAAAAAGCTTGTACGAGTATGTCGTTTTGAATATTTTTAAGACTTTGTAGAATCATTTAAATAAAAAATTCATTACATTGATTTCTAACGGACGGGCGCTTAACTATGCTTTACACTTTTATCAATACGTTTTAATTGGGTTCTTTAAAAAAAACATTGTTTTAAATTTGGTTTGAATGTATTTTGTATTAGGGAAGAAGTTTTTTTTTTAAATAACTTATTTAAAAAATAAATATAAAATGCGCGAGGTTTCTTCTTATTTTGAAAATAATATTTGATTTAAAATTTGCTTTTTAGTAATGTTTGTCGTAAGCTTAGTTCAAAATCAGCAATTCACACATCATATAATAAAAATACATACACGTATACTCGTAGTTGTAGATATTAATTCGTTTTGCTTTACATAGGCAAATCAACCTTTAATTAAATCGTTTATTTATTTATTTTTTTAAAGAAAAAGAAATATTTTCGTTCTCAGAAGAAAAAAAAATATTTGCGTTTTTATGATTTACCCAAATATTTAATGTTGAGGGCCATTTTCAACGAGTTGTAAATAACTCACTATTAGAAAATGGGAATTAAGTAAGGAAAAACTGTAAAAAGAATAAGTACCTAAATATTGGGAGAATAAATAATATAAACTTACAGATTTTATTTATACGTTCTCACATTTTTATAAATTTTTGTTTTTTCTTATACAAAAATCTATTCGTCATTCATATTTTTTTTTTACCAATTAATGACTAACGGGTATATATAAGCATATTTCAATGGAGAAAGATAAGGTCTGAGTATTTATACGTCTGTAAAGGCAAATATATAGATGAATACTCAGTTTTATTATTGGATCGCGTTTCTCTTCATATTAAACCCTATATTCATTACCGGATGTTATATTTTGCCCGTCTGTGGTGTATTTCCGGCCTTAGACCCCTGTTTCCGCGCTTATATCGTCCGTGACATGTGTTGCGCCTGGAGAAACATTTTTCCCTTAGGATTGTTTCTAAAGGCTTAATCCCACAGATAATATCACTCGCATTTGTCAGCTACACCCCGTGTATGGACGTTCTACCCTGGGCATTCGAGCACGGCAAATAGTTAATTTGATCATATCGCGACAAGTAAAAAAAAATAAAAAAATTAAGAAAACAACGTTTAAATTCATTTTAATAAATTGCTAAAAATACGTTTATTAAGCTCTTAAACCATTTAGCTTATTTAACTTCATAACACTAGAGAATACTTCAGTTTATACTATAATGAGGGAAATATTCCCTTTTTACTGTGTCAATTTTAGAAAGTTTGACACTTCTATTGTAATCCGTGAGATAAATATTATGTTTGACCATGTAAATAGATGTGGCAATGTTAATACATTCGTAAGAAATAATATTTCTTTAAAGTTACATGAAATATTTATATATCCATTTACAGTCGATGCCAATTTTACACATACATAACTAATAAAAAAGCAAATAAGAAATGTGACAATAAGAAATATTATAAAATATATTTTTGAAGATAGAAAGTATACAGTTAATATTAATGTCAATTAACCAGCATTTATTTTATCTTTCATTAACAAGTACTTACTGTATTTAGACATCGTTTCAACTTGATTAAGAATCTTCTATTCTTTTTGTGATCAAATGTACCCATAATATAGAAATAGTTATATATAAAGATAAAATTGTTTTTTACTGGGCGTTATCGTAATTTTTCATCTGGTTTGCATATTGCCAATGAAAAATATAATTTATTAAATAAGGTAAATTTGTAGACTTGTAACTGCCAAAAATCTATTTCATTTTAATAAAAAAGGAGTAATATTGTTTTTTTGAAAAAAAATGCAGAATTATCGATATTTAGTCAATCAAATTGTAGGGTTAATTGGTAACTCCATGGCATTCATCCTTAATGTACCTAGATTGTAACTGTGGGTAATTCGCCCTGTACCATGGGCTGATACTAGCATGTTCTGACATAAAAACCCCTATTTTATTAGTTGCTTCTATCTTCCTTCAATTCATATTCTACATGCTTTATTTTCATCCCCCAGTTTATTCCTGGGATGAATCGGCTGATTTATTGCAGTGATGGATTGATGTAGCAGTTTATTACAGATTGTATCTACGAATTGGATGAACCTACATGAATTTAATTACGCGTTTTATGAGCGATTGGATTAAGAAACACAAACTGACGTTTGAGCTTACAATATTAAAGTACTTTTATAAATAATATTTTGATTATATCCAGATCTTTGGAGATTTAAACGAAGAAAATATAATTTTAAATGATTTGCTGATAATAAAGAAGAGTTCACCGATTTTCTCATTTTTTTTATTTGTCAATAGACTATTTAACTAAGCCAAGAATGTTTATTTTAATGGATCGAATTTCAGAACTTTGTGATTTAGAAAATCGCCACCGAAAGTTCGAAATTAAACCACCCCATGACGTCACGAGTTCAAGTCGTTGAGTTTTTCTGACAGTTAAATGTAAAACATCGTACAATTGTTAAAACAAATTACCGGTACCCGGTAAACATCAAAACACGCTAAACATAGAAAAAATGGCTTCCCCGAAACCGGAAATTTCTCAAAACAACATAACAATAATTGATTTGTTATTGTAAACACGTGTTCACATGAATCAGTTACGTTTCAAAATAGTTCATTTTTATAATTTTTTTGTATATTATCAAAAAAACTTTGCTGTACAAATAAATGCTGTTTTTTTTTATCGTGTGTATCAAAACTATTTTTAAATCCAATTTCCCATGGCAATGAATTTCTTTATTGTTTTAAATTTTTGAACGAAATGAAAGTACGAGTAAAAGAAAACTCAATGTTTTTAGTGTGTCCAAATGTTTGTAGACAGGGTGAATTTCCTCCCTAAGGAATTTAGATCTAAATTTCTTAAGGCAGAAAGGAAAAATATTTTGAGAAAAGAACCACCCACATGATAAAGGTTTCAGCTCTTTTACCTCACAAAAGTAAAAAGAAGGAAGAGTGAGAAAATGTGGATATTTAAACCTACTCAGAATGGCGAATGTTACACAGTGTATAATCTGGCCACTAAAATCACCCAATGACAGGTCATAGGCCCTGTAAATGCCTAGACTTCCATATCATCATCATCACCGTTCCCTTTCCGCACCCAACGGTGCATAGGGCACTGCATTGGTACACCAATCGAAGCGTATTTAGATCATTTTCGTTACATGTAGGTAAGATGATCAGTCTTACCAGTCCTGGGACTATGAAATATTCAAGTGTGAAAACATCGGTTTGAATAAATCTTTTATAACAACCATGTCGGGAATCGAACTCAAAACCTCTTGTATGGTAGGCAAGCGTGCTGACCATTACACCACGAGGCCGGCGTATTTTTTATTCCCTTGGCAAAATGTTTTACCTTTTCTAGTTAATTAAGATCTAAATAACTTCCTAGGGAGGAAATCCAGCCTGTCTACTACCATTTGGACATACTCAAAACATTATTGATTAAACTAACTGGTGTCGAAAGAAGAATAAAAATTGGGTAACTGTTTTCAGGCGTTGCCTAGTTGGTGAATTGATTCAGTCGGATGAATCTTACTCGTATGATAAAAGCTTCAGCTCTTTTACTTCCCAAAAATCAACAAATGGAAGAGTTGAGAAAATGTAGACGTTTAAATTTAAGCAGAATGTTGAATGTTACTGTGTGTAAAGTAGCCAATTAAACCAGCTGCCGTGTAAATGCCTAGACTTCCATGTTCTCTTCTCAAAATGTTTCCCCTTTGCTGCAACAAATTTAGATCAAGATGTTGTATTGTAGAGATATTAAATTTTTTTTCCTGAATTTAATTCGCCCATAATGCGAACCTAGGGCTATGTGTCAGGCTCGCTGGTGTTAGCCTTACGTGCCAACTACTTTAACAAATAGATGGAAAACCTTTAGACAAAGATTATGATAAAAACGGATCCATTGAATAACTTTGCCAAAACGCCAGCGCCCTTTTCAAAATAGTCCATAGTTTTATAAACGAGTGTGATAGCGTAATATTTCCTCCCACTACGCACTTGATTACTTCTGCAAATGAAATTCCTTCTTCACCGTTCCATCCCTTCGATAAATTTCCTCTGTTCACAATCCTCGTCTGTATTATTATCAGTAAAACTCGTCATCTCTCTATTTAATTAAAAGTTTTTTCTAGACTCGTGTATTGGGTAAACGTAATAGAGTTATTTACCTTATTGATCAAATGATATTATAACTTTGGAACTCTTAGACTTTTTCGGGTTTCTGAAACCTTGGAGTTTTACAAATACACACATCCGTTCACGTGCCGTGTGTAATTTTATATATTTATGTAATAACGTCCTTAAGTACTTCAAGTTTATTCGTATTTTAACACTTTGAGTACCGGCCGAATACACAAAGAATTTACCCTGTGCCCGGCACATTTTTGTGAAGGGTTTCTTAAACGTGTCATAATTATGAAAATACTAAGTTAAATCAATTCTTACTTCTCATAATTATTTGAAACAATTTAATAAGTCATTTTTGTATGATAGTTTTGCCAACATTGGCCTTTATGGAGAGCCACATTGCAATGTTCGCACATATACCTTCAGCGTCTCACTTCTTTTTTTTGTGCTTTGTATCTCGGAGCCGTGTAAACACGTGATATTAATAACCACGCGTTGTGTCCTGGTCCTGTGTTTTCACGTAGTTTACTAGCAGCGAAAAAATACTAATAAAAGTCATTAAATGTCAATAAAATGCACTTTTTTGAACAGCTCGTAAATCACGTATAAAAAAAAGAGGACCGGGACACAACGTGTGGTTATATAATCAAGTGTTAACATAAGTAAAATTAATTCAAATAAAACAAAAACACTGCTTTAATTTACTTCATACAAACGTAGTTTCGTATTTCCTCCCTACATTATGATTCTAGAGAAGTAATTTTTTTACACACAGTAGATTTTTACTATTAGCGTGTCTCCATTGTTTTGTTTTTAAATCACCCAGTTTTACCTGCCATCTTTGGACGAACCGTTTACAAATATGACAAATAATTTAAAAAAACGGAAAAAATAGCGACACAGAAAATTTTATTTTTATACAAGAGTAAGATCTAAATAAACATTAAAATCTGTTTAGTTTTGAGGTGCGGAAAACGGGACAGCGACACGTTGATTTTGTCGATTAGAGCAATCCAAAATCAGTTCGTCGTGCAGTTGTCTTTTAGCACTGTATCGGGGAGGCATTTGCGAGAGAGTGGCAGAAAGACAATGTTCAAACAAATACTTATCAAAACTCTCACCTACCGCATATCCTCTCAACGTAGTTGAGCAACAAATATTTAATTGGTGAATTAGAAAATCACAGCATTTTGACTTGGAATTGACTGCGTCAATCATTAACCAATATAATTATTACAGCTGTTAATTGTTTTAAAAAAACATGCACTATCTTGACTATTATTTGTCTTCGAATATTTATTTTGATAAAATTATCAAAGTTCAAATCAATCAAATTATCAAATAAATAATATTTCCTTTAGTCTTTTCCTGTGTAGACAAAAAGACTTGGCTATATTATATTAAGTGACATTATCTTTGTGATATTTTACAATGTTTCTTTCTTTTTAGATGTGTAGAATGCATGTTTAATGTTTGATGGAATTAGATAATTGTTCAGAAATATTTACAATTATGTTAATGTTAGTATAAAAGTTATTAAACACTTTAGGTGCCTAAATAATCATAATTTTTCTGATTTCTCAAACCATCTGAAAATCATCATATTTTAATAACGACACTGGATTAACTGTTCTTCATTAAATATTACAATTTGGTAACTTGTAAATCTTAGAAATCAAAAAAACTATTCATAATAAGAAAAAAAAATCAAATAAACAATATTTCCTTTAGTCTTTTCCTGTCTAGACAAAAAGACTTGGCTTATTAATTCCATGTATTTCGACGTAATATTTAGTAATCACAGTTAAAAGTAAATAGGATAGAATTATTTAATTCATTAAAGCTTGTGTAATTTTGAAACCAGACTGTAGAAAAATAATGAAAAAGAAAACAAGTAAAATTGTTAAGTATATATTTTACCAAGCATTTTTTTAATTATCAAAAACAACACACACAAACAAAATTAAACAATACATTCAAAGTAACAAATATACCTAGACCAGCAACGGGTTTCACATAGAAGCGATAATATATTTTTTAAATAACATACAGTTTAACAGGAGTTAAAATAAATTGTTTCTCCACAGTGTTTTAAGTATGTCCAAAAGTTTATAGACAGGCTGGATTTCCCCTCTAGGGAATTATTAATACCTTAATTTGTTGCAGCAGAGAGGGAAAAACGGTTTTGGAATATGAAAGTTTAGGCGTTTATGGGGCTGATCAGGGATCATTGGCTGAATCAAGTGATTACTTTGCACACTATGTAACATTAACCGTTCTGCCTATATTCAAACGTCCACATTTCCTCAACACTTCCATTTGTCGACTTTTGTGAAGTAAACGAGCTGAAACCTTTGTTGATGTGGCTAAGATTAATCTTGCTGAACTATTGCACCTACTTGGCGACGCCTGAAAACACTTTTCCAATGTTTATACTTCTTCTAATACTAGTTAGTTGAATCAACAATGTGTTCAAAAAATCGATCGATCGTTATCGTGATCGGTAAATATAAACATAAAAGCTTGAATTTTGAAAATATGTACTGAAACAGAACTAACTTACAAATTTAAATTCTCCCTTTCACAGCCGTTAACTTGTTAATTAGAGAAGTAAGTAAAAACAATAAACTTTTAATCATAGCTAATGGCACTTTCGAACTAATAGCCACAATAACGTATTTAATAAAACACCAATAAAATTTAAATATTCATGGGGCGTGTGTATTTACCCATTTGTTTGCGTAAATGATTCGTGCCACCACTTCTCGTAATGCAGGCAGCGAAGACTCACACCAGAATTGCACTTTTTTAGTCGTTTTTCCGGCATTAGCAAAGCGATATGGGCTCTTTGGGACCTGCCGTTTAAATTAACCACATCTGGTGGCTTTTTCTAGAAGCCTTCTTTCAGAACAGGCTTCGCATACTTTATTTGCACCCCATAACTCTATCATCGTAATTAAGTTTTAAGTATTCCCGAGCGAATATCCTACTTGTAATGAATCCGAGTAAGAAAGGAATTTCAATTCGTCCAATTCCCTTGTGAAATCTTAAACTCGCCCGCTTAGATAGGATAAGCTGATTAAATTTCAGAGTTTAATTCATTTTACACCTCAGAACATTTTTTACCGGCCGGAAGTAAAATGAATAAAAACAACTTTCACAAAAATCAGCGGATTAAAGAATTTAACAAAAATATCGAACGTGTTTGAACATCCACTCTTCTTAAAAGATTTGAACATAGGCATATGGTTGACAAAACTAACTAGTCAGAGACATATCGTTAACATTTAGTGTTCCTCTGTGGGTAGGTTCCAGTTCATTAGATGCATATTTGTGAAACTACCCACAGAGCAGTGGCGAATGGTGATTTTATTTACATGTAAGCCATTAAAAAATATCATATATTTGTACATAATATAATGTAAGTAATATATACTATAAATTGATATTTTTCTGTGGTTCTGTGAACAACAACTCTCATCCATGAAATCAACTCAAACTATGTATCTTCTTGATATATTATATTATATAGATATATTATCCATAACAACTCGTTAAACAGTTAATAAAAAATAGCACTATGAATTCAGCCGGTATTAGGTATTCAATTGAAATGTCAACTGGCCAAATTGTTCTAGAAATTAAAATTGTTAAAAACGGCCGTGTCAAGCGCCATATGTCCTGCAATATTACGCATGAAAGTTATTATGGTCTTATGTCAAAAGTACCATCTCAAAGAAAAATAGTCCTTAAGAAACAATGTTTGAAATACTGTTTTCCAAATCAAGAATCTTCAATTAATTTGTGTAATCTGAAAGTTTAATCCAGCAGAAAAAACCCGCACTGGGGTTAATACTTTCAAAATATAGTATGGTTATTTGTATGAAAAATAAGCTGGGATAATCGGTTAGTTTCTTGGCTCACCACAGGCGATGGGCGCGCTTTATTAAAATTTATATTTATATTAGGATAAAAATACAAGCGGTGGAAATGATTTAAAATAAACTTCAATTGTTTATATGTTTTTCTGTAAATAAAATTACAATAAAACATTATTATGGTTAGTCAAATATAATGGTAAGCTGCGCAAAATCGCTTCTATACAAGGTTCGCCCCTGCCACAGGGGCTATATAAGGCAATGAAATAGGCTCTTTCATTTTCGGTCCCTATCGCTGCTGGTCCCTCCAGTACCAGAGCCTTCCTGATTTCAATTTGATCTTCTAAGAATATATATTTACAGAGAAATAACGCCTATCAGTACCTTTACATGAGTAAACATGTGAAGTTATTCGGTAGAATCTCGCTCACGTCACCAAAGGTTTAAGCCCTATTTGCTCTCTAAAATCAACAGGTGGAAAATCAAAGAAACATGCATCTTCAAACAAGGCAGAACAGTTAGCGTTGCAGAGTATATGAAGTGATCTCTTAAACCAGCTGATCACAGGCCATAGGCCCCGCAAATTCCTAGACTTATATAAGTACCTTAACATTTTACATCAATCTATTTACTGGCACCTAAATCGTAAGAATGATCACCTTACCTACATGTAACAGATAATTTTTATTTATTTATTTAACTTTTTGTACATAATGTTATTTGCACATTGGCGGGCTTACTGCCAAATGGCAATTTCTTCTAACCATCCAATGAAATAAAAGTTTTATTATTATAACTCAAGTTACAGAACATATTCAATAGAAAAAAAGATTAAAAAGCTAAAGATATATAAAAATAGAAATAAACGTATTTGTATATAAATTACCTTAAATTAAAACTATTACTCAATGGGGAAAAGGAAAAAAGAGGAAAGAGGAAAAAGGAAAGGAGAGATTAAGGAAGAGAAAGGAGATGTTTTTTCAGACGTGATTTAAACATAGATAATGTAGTAACATCTTTGATGGTGGATAATCGAGATTCGCTGCATTTAACTTAACAATTCAGTTCCCTATGCACCATTGGGCGTAAATAGTGATTTAACCGTTTTGGTATACAATGTAATTAATAAATAAAATATTTGTTTATAACATAATACAAAAATATTTTTCTCAAGCGAACAATATTTACTAATCATAATAAAATAAAATACGTTCTGCAGAAACACTTTGTTTCCCGGCCATTTTTCTTACTTAAGAACCTCCTTTACACCCCAGTACCCCGGCATTCCTAGTTTCCTCCACATTCATACATCTTCCCGTATATCTACTAACGGTGTTTGTTCAACTTCCCTCGGACCACGAGTTTCACAGCTTCCTCAACTTCCGGTTTGTGGACCTATCTCTCACAATTTATGTTATTTTCGTTAGTTTAACCAAACCTAACGATTTCCAACAATTACTAGAAGTATAAGGCTGTTTTACTATTCATATTAATATTTAAGCACTAACTTTGTCATATTACATACTAAATAATTAATTTGGTCTAAAATCACGATTTTTTTCGAAAACGGTATAACCCGCTAAGTTTCTATTTTAGAGGATATGAAAGGAAGATATTAGGAATACACCACAACACCCAAGCAATTGAGAGAAAAAAAACTAATGAATTACAATTTATTATTAATATCAATTACAATATGTTCAATGGTTGTTTCTTAATCAATTTCATATTAAAACTCTATTTTTACCCTTATTAATTAAATTATTATTTATTAAATTAAAATATTTATTTTTTAACAGCGTTTATTAAGACTGGTTTCGATGATGTCGAGAAAGCAACGAGACCGTTTACTGGTTATTTTAAATGTGTGCATTCTACTATCCAGTTTCTTTTATAAATTAATAAAAAATAAATTTAAAAGTTGTTCTTTTATTTATTTTCCATTTTCTTAAAGAGGTTTGTTTCAAGGTAGATAAAGAATACAGTTCTGTGTGTGAAATAGAACAATAACCCTGAACTAGTGTTTTCGACCCGATAGCTGCTCTCAGGTAAAAACCCTGAATAAGACAATAGAGTGGAAATACGTTTGCCTACTGTGTTGTAGCTGATGCATTTGCCTCTATTCTGGAGGATCTGAGTTCGATTCCTGGCAAGATGGACGTAAAATATTATTTTTAGATTGTTCTTACCAACTCTCAACCAAATCCACATCTAGCTACCCGCCCTTTTCTATTTCCTAGCTCACTCTATGTAGCAATAATTCAACGTGTAAGTACCGGTGACAAAAATATAAGTATTAGTCTAACATTAACCTAGTGAAGTGCCCAACAAATCAATCAACAAGCGAGCTGGGCCAGCGTACATTAAGACCGTCAGATCCATACAAGCTGTGCCAGCGTCTCATGACCTGAAGCCTTAGCAGCCAGGTTCAAGCACACGTCACGCCTCATCATCAGCAGGTTAGTGGAGTTGCGCAACCTTGCTTCCCCAGCAATACAGTCCACTGTCTAATTTTTCCTCCTCCTAAGACGACCTCAATAATTAATTAAAAGTCCTAACACGTAAGATAACAATATTTTACATTACGATGATACGAGTATTTGCGTACAGTATTATTAATTAAACAAAATTTCAGAAAAAAAATATCAAAGCCAGCATGAACACGAACACAATACCAGAGAAAAAAATAAAAATCAGATTCGCATTTAGAAAAAAGGCGACGTCACAAAATTCAATTTTATATAAGAAGAAGAAAAAATCCAATTTCAAACTGAAGGCTAAGAAATATGTGTTGAATAATATATCAATAAATAAATTTAAAGCAAATCTAAAGAAATTTTTTTTAAAAATAAACACGTGTAAAAACAACATTAAATTTTAATTAATATGAATGTATTATTGTTGAATGTTTTTTTTTTAAAATCCCATGTTTTTATTTTTCTTTCTCATGTACTCGTATTTAAAATTATATGAACTCTTATAAATAAACAACTAAAACACGTCACTCTCCAAGCACAAGAGTTAGTCTCTTTTTTGGAGAGTTACAATAATAACATTTACTAGATGCGTAAATGTAGATATGTTTAGAATTTTACAAAAACATGTACTCTTTATGAAATTTATTAATAAAAAAATAAAATAAAAAAAAAACTTACAAATGAAATATACGTTCAGTGTTATTATAATAATACACATAAAAATATTATGTTTATGTGCGCCCTATTTGAAGATTCAAAATAAACATACTTTTATTTTTTTATTACTAGTCGTATTTTAACATCTTTCTGCAATTAAATATCTATCTATCAGAATTATTTTTTTTTTTTATAAAAGAAATATTTGCGTTTTTATGATTTACCCAAATATTTAATTTTGAGGGCCATTTTCAACGAGTTGTAAATAACTCACTTTTAGAAAATGGAATCGAGTTGGGGTAGAGTGGGATTTAAACCACGGACCTTTGGTCCGTGAGTCCGAGACACTAGCCACAGGACCACAACCCGATTTTAATAATTAAAATTACACTTAAAAAACCTTATCATAACAATTTTTGTTTCCATTCCCTTGTTTGTTTTTTTGTGGCGTTGGTTAATAATACTCTGTTCGACAACATGACAAATTTTGAAGAAAGCCAGGGCCCACAACGGGCTGTAGCGCCACTGATAATGATGATGATGTTCGACAACATGGCGTCTTTAAGTTCGCTTTTTCTCCCTTTTTGCAGCGTAACTTCTACTCGTGATTGTAATAATTAATGATTTCATTAATTTCAGCCGGAAAGGATTAAGTAAGAAAAGTATTAAGGAGTTCTATTAAAAGTAATATCCATGCATCACTAACATCTGTTTAGGCAACCTTGGGACTGTAAATATTTGATGGGGTAGGAAGAGAAATGCACCATCCCCTCGTATCTTGATCCTTTTAGTGATATTAGTAGGGAGGAACATCAATTTGCGGCGGCCGTGGTTGCTTCTCACCTGTCAGCCAATCGCATTGCCACTTTCCCGACTCCCACAACTTCGTGTACTTGAACTAGCGAGGAGGTGGGTAAGACCGTATACCGCGTACTGTACGCCCACACTTGGTAACCTTTTGGCCGTTGAGTTATGACGTGGTCTGTTATTCTTACTGTTCTGATTCTTTATTTAGCCGCTCTGGCGCTTTTGACTAGACATTATTTTAGGACGTAAGCTTTCTGCGGCATATTTCATCTTTATTTTATATTTACATAAATAAAAAAATTGATACAAAATACAACAAAATATACAAACATTATAAATATAGGTACAGACAACTATTGGCTTGTAATTTTATACTTCTTTTATTTATTTATTTATTTACAAACTTACTTTGTCGATTTAACAATGGTAGTTATAATATATACAGGTACAATTGAAATATAATACAAATAAAGAAAATTAAATCTAGAACAAAAAATGAAAAAATAATTACTACTTCCAGACAAGATCTGGTCTATCTTCGTGATTGTTTGAATCTACGTGTGAATCTACACTATCGAGTTTACAATAAAGCAAAATGCTCAATTAATGTGTTATCATTTCTTCTATAATACCTATATTGTATTTTTTTAATATGTATTTAAACTAACCCAAGTATTAAATCAAATTTCCGAGTTTCAAACCCCGCTCTACCACAACTTTATTCCCATTTTCTAATAGTGAGTTATTTACAACTCTTGAAAATTGCCCCAAAAGTTGAAATTTTTGGGTAAATCATAAGTATTAATTAAACTAAAATATAAAAAAATTTCCGCAATAAGTGTGCCTAAAAACGGGAATTAAGTTGTTATATAGCGGTATTTGAACGTCGGACCTCTCATTTGTAAGTCCGTGACAAAACCACGGAACCACAACCCACTTAATTCAATTAGGTAATGTAACTTTTAATTGTTTCAGAATTTACTTTGTTTAATAACATTTTTAATATGTTTAAAAAAAAAAAATTAATCTTGTGTGGGGTCTATATATACAAAGAGTTTTATTTTAAATTTATTAATTTAGTTAAACTGTTTTTATCATATGTTTTCCTATCTACTAATAATATTTTTACTGTCACATGACTTGTTTTATTTTATTTGATTTTATTCAATATAAAACATTAACATCATGAATCTTTGAATCGCAAAATACTCGTAATGCATACTTTCCAATACTGCCATAAACTATTGAAATATGAACTATTTATGTTTGACTTTTTTCTTTAACAATAAATTTTGACGCATAAATAATACTTTAAAATTTATTCGTACCAACTATATTATAATGAATGTATATTCCTATTCATATTTTGCTTTAATATTCTGTAGAGCGATCTGTGGCAGGGTGGTATTAATAATATATTGAGCATTGCAACAATCGGAACCGCAAATAACTCAACCATAAATATTCCCTTAACCCACTGGGTCCCGCGCTCCTCTGACCGCAGACCAATGAATTATTTCGATCGATTTCTCACTTGTCACAGATACATCTGGAAACTACTGCGAGTGGTTCTAAACTCTCATCTTATCCCGACCACCACACGTATCCAAAGAATACAGATTCTCAAATCGTGGGACAATACTTACTGTGGCGGGTCATATATTTTATTTGTTTCAAAAAATAAGTATTTGCATTCTCATTATTTACCCAAATATTTCAATTTAAGAAGCCATTTTTAACGAGTTGTAAATAATTCATAATTAGGAAATGGGAATTAATTTATAGTAAAGCGGTTTTTGAACCTAGACCTTATGATCCGTGAGTCCGTGACACTAACCAGGGAACCACAACCCGTTAAACTAATTTATTAGTGATTAATTGCTTTTTATTTAAATATATTTAACTTTTTTTTTCTTTTCTTTGTAAACACCTCACTGGGCATAACCCGTGTTGAGGCATACATTTACATTATTTTTACATTACGTTCTATTTACAGTAGTTGGTATTTATAATAATACATTCCCATACATACACACACATGAATGTATGCATAGATGTACACATACAAATATTAATAAATAATAAAATCATTAATGATAGTGACAAAAAAACGTAATATAAGTCAAATAATACATATGGGTACTGTGCAGATATTGAGCCGAGAAGTATGCCACCGTCACGGAATATTTGGCTCCTCTACACCGGCCGGCTGCCGGTCCTTCAACATGCACATAAATACCTTTATACATATACGACAATGTTTTATATGATAATCAAAACACTGTATGGATGTAAACATAAATTTAAATTATAATACACCAAAAAGTTTTTTTAACTAGTTATTCATAGTTAGTTAGATAGGCAGAATGATGAATGTTACACAGTGTGTAAAATGGCCATAAAAACCAGCCAATAACCGGTCATAAGCCCTGTATATATGCCTAGCTAGCCTAAACATCTATATTCCCTTTTCAAATGTATTTTTCTTTTCTGTTGCAATAAATGTCAATAGTTTTTTATTATTTATTTACTTATTTATGGACTTATTCTGTCTATTTAGTTACAATTAAATACATTTTTAATAAACAAATAAGAATAAAATGAAATACAACTTGAAAATATTGCGTTAGGACAGCTTGAAATAATTTAGCCAGCTACAAAGTAATCTTAATTATAATAATGAAGTACGCATATAGTTTTATTCCAATTTTATTTATAATTTTTATCAGTGACCGGGTGACGATGTTGATCACGACGAAATCCAAAAATGTAATAAGACTATATACATATTTGGAAAGTGGAATAAGACTTTATGCATATTTAATTATTATAATTTAAATGTAGTTCCACCAAGATATTTATATCAATCAAAAAACTCAATGTAGCAAATAAATCTGTTTATAAAATACAAATTAAATTAAAGTAGCGCAAAGCTCAAATTCCGGACCTGTAAGTGTTCGCAAAATATCACGGGATAACGTTGATTTCTTTTCTAATATCTTTAATAAACGGATCGGAGAGTTTTTGGAATATTGATGAGTGAGTTAGTTTAATTAATGCAGTGAGTAGGCACCACGATTTACATTGCTGTTCTCCTCTTTAAATAACACTAATATATTTAATTGAACATTGACGTATATATTAATTTTGTTTTGTCACAGCGCAATTGGAATAAATAGGAAAGGAGTTTCGATGGACTGACCTTTTGTAGATTTTCGATCCTCTTGAAAACAGCAGCAAAACTCCACACTGATGGTTTCTTCTTTATCACATAAATTTAGTTTAAGTTTACTGTTAATTATATTTTCTTTTTACGCGATGCGGTATACCGAAATCGATTTGACGATTTACATGAATGTTAGTCGAGTTTTAAGCGGACACTGACCCCAGGTGACAAAATAATAAATCAAATAGTTTTTGGAACTTCATACAGTTGCGAACGGGACAGGACTAAAGTTGGCGAGAGAAAAAAAGACAGGTATAGGAATTTATTTACGCTGTGACACCTTATCAAACGGCCTAACCAACATAATTTTATCACTCAAACCATGATTATCAGAAATGAAAATTACTAGAAATTGAACGCCACATGCATTTCACACGATTTCTTTAACATTAATGTTTTTTTTATTATTAAATGAAATTTTAATCAAAAATCAAACGTTTATATTACCCATTTTAACACTAAAAGTACAAAAGTGAATCGTTTTCGTAAAAAGAAATAATAATAAATTCATTTTGTATAGATATATTATAACCGCTAGAGGCTTGAACGATTTTCGACAGGAAATTACTGTAATAAATCCTGAGGATTTCATCAAAGGCAAAATGAAGGCACGAGGAATAAAGCATAAATATATATTAGATGATTATAGTTTGTCTTTGATCCTTTTGTGTACTTAATACTATCTCGAAGAAACCCGAAGACCATAGGGTGTTAACTCGGGAGCAAAAATATCAATTACGAATACGAAATAACAAGTATGTTCGCTTTTACACACACCGATCTTTTTCCGCAATAATGGGCCACAGTCTATAAAAGTTTAGGAAACTCTACATGAGCATTTTGAGCTCCACAGTTCTAGGTTCTATATGTTCAAATAACAAACATATCTTTCCTATTTGTCAAATGAGCAATAGTAGTACTAACATTATTATACGATTTAACCGTTAAATTGGTTTTAACCATTTATTGTTTTTATAGCTTTTACTAACCGAAAGGCATTTATAATATTATTTTTAAATGTAAACATCATTTTTGAAATTCATTGGTTTGTTTAGGTTACGCGTGAATGTTTGTTGGGTTGTGGTCTTGTGGCTAGTGTCACGAACTCACGGATCAAAAGTCCGAAGTTTAAACCACGTTCTACCACAGCTTGATTATCTTTTTTATAGTGAGTTTTTCACAAGTTGAAAATTGCCCAAAAAATTAAAACGTTTGGATAAATCACAAGAACGCAAATATTTTTTTTTTTTAATATTGAAAAAGTACACTCAAATGATTTTTATCTGTTGATATTTTTTACACGTAATTTTTGAAACTTCAGAGATGCTTTATTTTCGCATTTTATTTTTTCTTAAAATAATTTCGTTTTACTTTACGAGCCCTCGAAGTACTTAAATAATATTAAAAAGTATGTTTGTATAATTTTACAAACATCAACGCTTTTTAATTTTTAAACAATATTATAAATAATATGCAATCAAAGATGTCAAATATGGTAATAACTCCTGGGAGTATAATATGTACTTTTTGAATTTTATCTCTTATCAATAATAAAATTTAAAAAAATAATAATATTAAAACGGAATTAAGATGGTACGTCACCGTAGAAAAACGAAAAACGAACGAAGAAACGGAAATCGATAAAGACTACTTTTTATTTCAAAAAACATATCGTTCCATAAGGAAAATTCTTATTGTAAAACGACAAACCTTATTCATTAAATAATTTATCCCTTATACCACGCGAGTGAAGCTGTTGGTAAAAGCTAGTGTTATAATGAGTAATTTTTATTATTTTACAGCGCATCGGGTTAGAACGTTAGATTCCAAAGGAAGAAGGCAGTATCGGTATGTACTGATTTATATAGTATACCTACAATAAAAATGGCTACTTTTGATGATCCCTTGGGTGAGAAGAGGATACACATTTAATGAAACCGCAGTCCATATCGCAAACACTTTACCGGCAGATTTATTTTCAGTTTATCTCGGGTAAATAAAGGCCAGCCCTACATCCGAGGTACGGCAATACTTCCTACATTTACCAGTTAGTCGGTACCTTTACCCGTTGGTCCATCTCTATCTTTATACTAGACACAGTACGTTGGGGTCACCTTCCGATATTCGGCACACTTACCCTACTTTTTGTAAATATTTATCTATTTGTTTCTTTATTTCTTCTATTTGTTTTAGTTGCATTTTTAAGCACCTATTTAATTATCTTAAAAGCATTCAAATTGTCATATAACGGATGTCCCAATATTCACACAATTTTTTTATATTTTTTTATTGTTATTTTATCCAGATAAACAAATATAAGTATACAATGTTACTACTAAATACAATTTTCATATCAATTCAATACATATATTTACGTTATCGTTTCCCATTACGTAAAATATAAAATAATTCTTGTGAACATAATGGGGAGTGACGTCTTACAATAATTTGAATTTTTAATTTTTGACTATAAATATTTTAAGAATAACAAATAATTTGCGAAAAAATCAAAAAATGGTGTTTTTAATCAGTGCTACACAAAAAAAACTTTTTTCTTAAATATGTTGTATTCTAGACTGCACTTTTAAGTTTCTTCAAAGAAAATTATTCCTCTGTAAGTATAATGATGTTGTACTATAATTGTTTTTAATTTTAAAATTAAGATTTTACCACTTGTTGTAGGTCGCGTGCTTACGTTTTGTAGCGTAGAAACACCACTATTTATTTTGTCTTTATGGATTTGAAGCAAACAATTATTTTTATATAATAATTCATACCTAAAACCCTTATTTTTAAATAACTAATTAGTGGGAAAAGTAGACCTTTTTTTATAAATCAATTTTTATCGATTCATATAATATACTTCAAAGCATAGGTGATCGTGAGTTAATTAGCATATACCTAAGACTTCTCTTAAGCCCCAAAGAAAAAAATCGATCTGGCTTAAATCCCACGATCTGGGCGACCAATTTCGATCATTTAAATGGGAAAAAAGACTAGGAAACTAATCAAGCAGTAACTGAATTGTTTCTCCGGCTGTATGGCATGTGGCGCCGTTTTGTTGAAGCCAATTGTCGTTTACATCCATATCTTGGAATTAAGGTACAAAAAACTGGATTGTCATGTCGCGATAGTGAGCACCATGAACTGCTATTGCCTGACTGAATGGTCCGATGATGCCTCCACCCCAAAATCCGCCTTAAAAGTTGACTCGATGTTAATGCATTTGTTTTTCAACAGTCATTCGTGGATTTTCTAAACCCCAAATGTGACTATTTTGTCGATTAACGAAACCATAAACATGAAAATGAACCTCATCGCTGAAAATGATTTTGTTTGAAAAATTAGCATCCCCTTGTTGTTCCATCATCCATTTATTAACCTCTCTTCGCTGTACGTGATCCGATTTGGTATTTCATACATAACCTCATATTGTATTTGAATCAATAAAAAATGTACAATTTTTCATTAAAAACCTGTGTTTTCTATCAAAATTACTTCTGGCGTGAATTTTGGGACAGCGTTATACGTTACTATATTATTTTTTAATACCTTAAAATATTTTAGACTATTTTATCTGGTCTTGTTGAGTTTTTTTTAATACCATTTTTATTTTTATGTAATAAAAAACAAAATTAATATTTGTTAATAATTTTATATGCAATGTACTTTTATGCTTACTCTTAAATTTGAATTTTAATTAACACTAATGTTTGAGCACTCGATGACAAACTGTTAGTTGATCGATTATTGGGACGAATATTTTTCAACATTTTTTTTTATAATGTAAAATAGTCAACAATATTTTGAGTTTGTCAAATTTTTGTAGACAAGGACTGGATTTAACTCCCTGGGGAGCTGTTTATATTAACATATTACAACAGAGGTGAATAACATTTAAGATAAGGTAATATAGAAGTCTAGGCATCTGCAGGGCCTATGATCTGTCAATGGCTGGTTTATGTGGCCACTTTACACACTGTGTAACATTCACCATTCTGTTCATATTTGAACATCAATATTCCTTCAATTCTTTCATTTGTTGACGTTTGTGAAGTTTATTGACACTTTATATACATATACAATAAATATACATATAAGGGCGGGCATATTGCCTTAAGGCAATTTCTTCCTACCTACCCAAACCGTTCAGTTTGAGAAAATTATAAATACATGGACATATTGAATCTTACAATTTTATACAAAAATTAAAGGCAAAGATTAACAAAAATAAATATATGAAAAAAAAAAAAATAACACTTTACTATGAAGAGAGGAGAAGGAATGGGAAGGAAAGAAGAAGGATAAAGGAACAATTTAAATATTTAGATAGTGACATTTCAATCTCGACTTAAATGTAAATAAAGAAGGGGCGTCTCTAACATTAGTGGGTAGATTATTCCACAATCGAGCGGCTACTACTGTGAAAGAGGAGGCAAAAAAATTAGAGCGATGACAGGGTATTAAAAGGGTTCTCTCGTTACTAGAACGAAGAGATAGTCCGTGTTGTGAAAGAGGTTGGATGAGCTCTCTAAGATAAACAGGCGAAGTGGGATTATTTAAAATATTGTGAAGAAGTGATAGAATGTGAATGTTTCTTCTATGCCTGATACTGAGCCAGTGTAGTTGCGTGCGATACTCGGTTATGTGGTCAAATTTGCGAAGATTAAAGATATGACGAATACAAATATTCTGCAATCGTTCTAACTTATCAAGCAATTCAGAGTTAGCATCTGGATAACATACATCCGCGTAGTCAAGGAGTGGGAGAAGTGAGCTCTGGACTAATGTTTGCTTAACATTAATTGGCAAGAAATTCTGTAATCTTTTAAGTGAGTGCAAACTGCTATAAAGTTTACGACTAACTTCGTTAACCTGATCGTGCCACTCTAAATGCTTATGAATGATAATACCTAAGTTTTTGACTGAAGTCATGAATGGAATTTCTGTTTTTTTTTTGGAATTTCTTAGAAGTTCAAGAGCCGAAACCTTTATTTATGCGGGTGAGATTCATTTAATTAAATTATTTCACCTACATACTAGGCAACACCTAAAAATGTTATTTTTTCAATGTCTGTACTTCTTTATGGACCAGGTGGATTTATCAACAATATTTTGAGTTTGTCAAAATTTGTATATACAAAGACTGGATTCAACTCCCTGGGGAGCTATTTATGTTAACATATTACAACAGAGATGAAGAACATTTAAGAGAAGGTAATATAGATTGGTCACCTGGTCCATGAAGAAGTATAGAAATTTTAAAAAAATAACATTTTCAAGCGTTGCCTAGTATGTAGGTGAAATAATTCGATTAGACGAATCTCACCCGCATAAATAAAGGTTTCAGCTCTTTAACTTCACAAACATCAACAGATGAAAGAATTTAAGGAATATAGATGTTCAAATATGGGCAGAATGGTGAATACACACAGTGTGTAAAGTGGATACTTAAACCAGTCATTAACAGGTCATAAGCCCTGTAGATGCCTAGACTTCTACATTACCTTCTCTCAAATGTTCTTCATCTCTGTTGTAATATGTTAATGTAAAATAGTGTTGTAATAACATGCGTATTTCCTTGAATAAAGACTAAATTAATAATGATAAGCTTTCAATTTTTATTATTTATTTAATTAGTATTTTTATATGAACTTTGTATAAAATACTGGATTGAAATACTTCTGAGAAAGAATATTTTGAATGTGTTTAAATGCTGAACGTCGCTGACGTACTGATGTCCAAGTTAGGCGTTGCCAACCATGTGAAATAATTCGATCAGATTAATCTCTTTACAACAATAAAGGTTTCAGCTCTTTAACTTAACTAAAATCAACAGATGGAAGAATCGTAAAAATATTAATATTTAAACTTGAGCAAAATGGTAAATGTTACACAGTGTGTAAAGTGGCCACTTAAACTAGCCAATGACAAGTCATAAGGCCTGTAAATGCCTAGACTCTCATATTCTCTTCTCTTAAATGTTATCCGTCCCTGTTGTAATTGGTTATCTTAATGACTCTCTAAATCCTCTATTTTGTCTACAAGCATTTAGACAAACTCAAAATATTGTAATAAAACCAACTGGTTCAAGAAGAAGTTTAAAAACTTGAAAAATAGTTTTCAGACGTTGCCTAGTATGTGAAATAAAATAGTCAGATTAATAACTTCACAACAACAAAGGTTTTAGCTTTTTAACTTCACTAAAATCAACAGATGGAAGAATTGAAGAAATATGGGTGTTTAAGCATAGGCAAAATGGTAAATGTTACACAGTGTGTAAAGACTGTAAAGTGGGCATTTAAACCACCCAATGACAGGTCATAAGCCTAGTAAATGCCTAGATTTCCATATCCCCTTCTCTAAAATGTTATCCATCCCTGTTGCTTTTTGTTAATGTTCTGAGTAATTTAAATTGATAATTAAGTTAATTTTTAGTACTTCATTCATTTTTCAAGTCCTTGGAATAATTCAAGCGGTACCGTGGATTGATTTGTAATAAATGTTGAACTAAGACAACAGACGCAAAAACCTTAAATTACAAAAATGTCATCCAGCGGAGGCGATACGTCTGGCTAGGCTATGTGTACCTACTGCTTATGCCTCCTGAGAGACTCACCACGCTTGCCTACTTTACAAAGCATCAATTTTTCGCGGTCTTGAAAGTCGACGGTTAACCGCTCTAAGTCAGTCCACGTCTAAACTACAGGTCACGGACCTGCTGACAGTTAAAAAAAAAACAATAATTACCTTAACTGTTACTTGAACTCTGAGAAATATTTTTAGAATACGCTTTAAATTTTTTACTTTTTAATTTAGTCAAAATTATATATCTTTAAAAATGTGATCAAAGAGTTAAAATTAAATATAGCAATGCAACGTTTCATTTTTTAATATTTTTTGCCAAGATTCCAAAAAGTTTCTAGTGGTGTAAATAATATGTTTTCAACTAAAAACAATAAACATGACAGACATAAAAATATATTTGAAATAGTCTCTGGGTTAGCATCTGAGCCTTCGTGTAACAAAAATGATAAATATACGCAGCAGTTGGCGTACTAAAGCAGTGCCCTATGGCCAATTAGATGCGGAAATGGAACGATGATGATGATGAGAAACAATAATGGAGATACACGTGAGAATGTTTTGTAAATATTAATATTTAACTACGGATGTAGTAAGTACATCTGCGGTAGACATAATTTTTCAATTCGCAATATTATGCTTTTATTTCGTTAGATACGTGGGCAGACATTATTTCTTTTTAAAAAAAAACAAGCATAAGAATTCTTTGTTTGTTAAAAATCTTGATTTTTCTCCGAATGACACCACGTTAGGTGGAATTAAGCTCAGCGCTGAAAATTAGTATTCTTGTTTTATTTTCGTAGCAAATTTCCTAAACTCTGGAATGGGGATACATAACCAAAAGAAACCCCTGTAATCCCACAAGGAGGCATTAGGATAGACCATCCCGCTACCTCTCCTCATATAAAGTAAACCCTTCACCCAAACACATCTGAAACTCTTCCTTTCTCCAAGTGGATAGAAAGTGTTTTCCGAGAGTCGAAGGTGATTCTAACAGCTCTCACAGTTTGGAGAGTATTATTACTGTGTACGTTTAGACCGGTGGATTGTAGAGATTTGTGATTACTAAAAACATATATTTAAGATGGATATAAAGAAAGTAGTAAAAAATGGAGGAGTGATTTTTATAAAACACTGTAATTGACTTTACCAAAATTTGTATCTTATCTACAAGCATTATCGTCATCATTTCACACATTATAAAACAAATAATATTGTAACTCAAAAATGCTGGATCATTGCATTGTCAACTTGTAAATAACAGTGTATTTATTTATTTATTTATTAGTTTATACATACAATGTTATAAAATGGCACAAAAAACACTCAGGCAAATTCTGCTAGTACTAGGAGTAGGCTCAGTATATGAAGGGTCGGCAAGCCAGAAATATTAATACGCCTAATGTTGCAATCGGTTCCTATATGGGCAAATGCCTGTTCTTAGAAACCGATTTGTTGCGGGAAATATGGTTTACGAATATTTTTCCCATAAATAAAAAACAATATTAAAGAAAAGAAAAAAAAACAAAAGAGAAGAAAAGAGAAGAAAAAAAAATTACGTTTACATTAAATGTAAAAATACAATTAAATACATAAATATAAAGCATACATACTTCGTACATACATATACACATACATACATATATACACACATATACATACATATATATACACACATTCATACACAATATATGTATATGCACATGCGGAAATACAATAAATTTATATATGATTCAATGGGATAGCATAATATTTAGATAACTATCTTCAATAAATTCTCCGATTCCTTACTTCCAATGTCTGTCAAAAATAGTATATAATGAGAGTCAAGTTATGGTCCAGGAGGGAAGCAAACTACGCTCCTCTAAAGGCAGTTTTACGCTGGACAGTACGTTGTCTAGTACGTTTTCGCGCGTATTTGCACGAAATCGCCTTATTCCGTAACTGATTCGTTTCGTAAATTCATTCGTATCGTATGAGAGGAATCGAGAGCGAAATACGACTTTGATTGCGTTAGAGTGAGATGGATATATGACGAACGAATGAACTTATGAAACGAAAAGACTGCTGCCCACACCTCAGAGTTATAATTCTCTAGAGAAGCCGTTAATATAACAAATGGGTTCCAAATTTTTGGTTCGGTTTTAGTTTGGTTTTTAGTTAAACAACAAACGTGTAATGGGCGGTTTCGGTTTGCCCTTGAAATTCTCAACCCAAGTACCTACGGCCCGTTGTATTGCCGTAATATGTAGCTAACTTCGTAGTCGAATGTTATAGAATGGTTTTTCTCCATATGGGCGACTCTATTCGGTTAATACTCTAAGGTCTACACCTTCGGGAGCTAATGTGCAGACGTCAAAGAGCGGACAAAATAATTAGGTGCGCCCTGTCCGGTAGTTCGTAGCATACTAAAAGCTGGCCCAATGTGTGGACGCGTTGACAAGCCGTTCAGCCAGTGCCCGTTAATCTTTGTTAAAAACTGACAATATTCCGGTCGCGCGAGGGCATGTGCCAGCTCTTCTAGTCACAAATACTCTCCTCTACACGTTTGCCGATACGTAGTCGCCAGCGTACTTGCAAACATATTGGCCAGCGTAAGACTACTACTACCATCACCCGTAGGGGTAGGCAGAGATAATGGACCGCCACACACGTCTATCCTGGCATATATTCCTAGCTTCTTCCGCATTCATACATCTTGTCATACATGCCCTTTGCTTCTCCCTGCTTTTGACTTGACCAGACTTAAGATTTTGGTTTATCTGATCGTGCCACGTCTTTCTTGGTCATCCTCGTCACACGTATTTTTGCCATATATAATTGTTTTACCATTTTTTCGTCGTCCATTCGTTGTACGTGATCAAACCATCTCAGAGACCCTTTCTTAATCTTATCAATAATACTTGACTCAAATTTACACTCACGCCTGATTTCATTATTCGTAACCCTGTCATACATTGATTTCCCACACATTTGTCTAAGAGATCGCATTTCAACCGCGTTCACTCGGCTTTCATCAGTTCCATGTTTCACTCCAAACATAAGTGTTGGGACTAAAACTCCGTTGTGCACTGCCAGTTTAGCTTCGATTGACATATTTTTGCTCTGTTTTAAAAGGTGTCTGCAACACAAGCGTTGATTAACAACTAGATTTTTTTAGCTACCATTTCAAGAGTTACGTATCTTGAAAAAATGGCGGAAATATTGTTTAACCAAATCCGAAAAAAAACAAATTAAAGCTCTCAGAAAATACGTTTCTCTATCTACATAACAGACGTTAATTTAATCGTTACATAATGAACATCCAAATGATTATTTTAAGAATATTTTTGGATGAATGATTTATCCTCTATCAGTTATTCGTACTTAGTATGTAACTGTTTATTTTGGGACACTTATTCAAAGTAAACCACTTTTCGTCTCCCTGGAACTCATTACTTGTGACTCGCAAGGAAGACTATGTCAAATAGTGTCACGCTAACGTCCCTTCCGTGGACCACAATATTATCTCTAGCCTTGTTTACATACATCGTTAAGCATCTAACTTTCGCGGCTGGGCGTTGTTTACTCAAGACGCTGGGTTCTGAATTATTCTGGGGGTTGACGAGAGAGTTAATATTTCAGGGAGTTATAGAACCCGGTTAGCAATTTCAAATATTACAGCAAATGTTCACACTGGGGATTATCCATTTTAGATTAGAGATACACAACCGTTTAACGAAAGTATCAACTTTTTCATTAAAAAATACTACATCTACCTTCAACCGGTGAATAACTTGTTGCACATAACTGTGTTGAAAATGAGAATCAAGTTGTGGTAGAAACGGAAGCGAACCTTAAACCTCTTTAAACCTCTTTGAACCTTAAACCACATTATAATACCGCGTAGAGCCCAACGTAAGAATATTTAGTTACGTAAATATTTCATTTTGAGTTACTAAATTATATTTTTTTTTACATTGACATTTATTAAAAAACTGAAAACCAAATTTAAAGATATTTTAGAGGCTTGTCAGCAGGTGGGAAAAAGATAATATGGAAGGAAATATACACCACAACACCCAGACCAACTGAGGAAAAATCTTTCTTGGATTTTTTTACAACTGGCGGGAACGAACCCGTGACGCCAGTTCCACAATTTGTCGTGAGCGTAGAACAACAAAGCATGTGGTTTTTTTCAACTTTACACGAGAGCGGTTAAAATTACTTTTGGACGTTTTATGTCACTACTTGAAAAGTACAAAAGTACATCATCCAATACTCAGATTATTTTTGTACATTTTATTGTTTTCGAACCTGGAATATAAAGCCTTTACATAAAATTGTCAGGATAAATGTAAAAGGAATCCAATGTCGCATTTTTCGCACACCCGTCGTTGTTCTACGATCACGAGTTATCCGTTTAACCAACTGCGCCTCGGCGCCTGTCCTGATACGCGGAAATTCGAATAATTATTAATGAAAATATTAACACCACACGTTATTATTATATGTAAAGTTGTATTTTGATATACGGGATAACTGGAACTGAACCCGCCATAGCAAATTTGCCCATAGAGAAGGTCATTTGCTAATTATTGGATTATACTTTCCCTAGCTAAAGTTTTATAGTTTGGGAGATATGTCAAGTTTTTTTTCTTTATTGAGATTTTTCCAAATTATGTCCTTCAAGCATCCAAAAATTTTTTTTTTCTTTATTTTAGTATTTTTTATTATTTGTTAGTAGTCATAAACATTTGTGATTAAAATACGTTGGAACTTCCCTTAAACTAGGGTTAAAAATGAGATATTAAGCTTTTAAAAAAAAAACTTTACGATCAAATTCAACCAGAAACAAAAAAAAATACGGTGTTTCAATAATTTATTCTACTCTAAGTTAGTTCTATAGTTCGTTACCTTTTTTTTTTAAGCAAAGTATCTTATTTTTAAATCCTAGTTTGAGGTTAATTCCGATGCATTTTAATCACAAATGTTTTTAACTACCAACAAATAATTTTTAAAATACTAAAATAACCAAAAAAAACTAAGTTCTGAGTGCTTAAAGGTCAAATTTTGGGAAAATCTCAATAAAGTTGGTTGAGCCGATAATTTGTTTCAATGTATTTTAGCCAGAAGAATCGCATGTAAGTAGATACTGGCTAATTTCTATTTGTGAGGTTGCCACGCCTGACGGGACATTTGTTGGTTGGTAACACTGCTCGTCCTTCGCGCCATTCTTCGCTTTTTCAACGAGTTATGTTCGCATGCTTTTTCTAATTGTTGAAAAGTATTTCTCGCTGTTTTCGCCGTAAAAGTTAATATAACGCCGCGAACATTTTATCATCCATCGCCATTAATCATTATCCGCCGCACCGCCTCCAGACTCTAGACAATTGTGTGCATGCAGTTTTCCCGATCACCAGTTTCCCCGTTAGCGCGTGAGCTGATCGCCGACAAAGAAGAAGACTCAACACCAGGTTAGTCAGTGTTTTTACATATTGATTTTCTCTAGTTCGAGTACATTTTAATAGATTGTTGGCTGCATAATCCACTAGCTCACATTGGCAGTTTTGAAGAAAATAATTGAATTGTCCGCTATAAAAAATATATTTAATTCGCAAAGGAGAATTCTATTTACACGGCTTCTCCAAAAGTATAAAAATTGACATATCTCCCAAACTATAAAACTTTAGCTAAAGATAGAAGGTCCAATAATTAGCAAATGACCTCATCTATATGCAAATTTGCTATGGCGGGTTCAGTTCCAGTCACCCTGTATTACAGATTTAAATTAATAAGTTAACTAAAAATAACGAATAATAAAATTCCTATGTACATATATTGTCAACATATCCACTTATAATTTTTATTTGATTGTACTTTACAAAAACCGTTATTCGGAAATTTTCTTTGTACTTCATGTACAAAGACGTATGTTCAGAATACACGCATATGTACATAAAAACCTTGACATATATTTGCTTGCCCGAAATTGTCTATCTACCGTTTGTGCACGCCTTGGTAAAGTTCTTAGGGGCAAAATCTGATAACCAGATTGCCAAAAAGAAAAATTCATCTTTCTTATTGCTTTATCGCAATAAAACCATCGAGCTCCGGATGGTCGGAAAAATGAAGGTACACGAGAAAGAGTTGAGTATTTTTATAAATATTTTAATGCGCTACTTGTCTGCTACCTCCAATTGGCTTTAAAAATACACACTTTTTTCAAAGAGTCTAAAAATGTATGTTAGGTTTGAAAATAAATAAAAGAAAAATATAATATCAAAGAGAAATAATTCATGCAGCTAATATGGTGACAAAATTCAAACTAGACAAAGACATGTTTATGCCAATAATTAGTTGTTCTTCTAAGACACTTCCTTTAGGGTCAGATATGAAAAATATCACTTTGCATCATTCCAATAAAAGCAATTTGGCTAGTGATTGAACTGTTAATTCTTTACGGATAATAAGATGAGGTTAAAAAAGGTTAGGTTAGGCTACTTCCATACGGATAGTTAGGTTGGGTTAGGTTAGGTTAATTCTTTATGGATAATTAGGTTAATACCTATGATACACAGTGATTAATTTTTTTCAATCTTATCAGCAAAAACACGCAATAATGCATTTTCCGTCATACTGCGTACGCCAGTACAGACATTTTTTTTTTTTAATCTTTTCATAATACCAAATAAAATAAATTAGATAATACTTTACACGCATTAAAACCACTTTGAAGCAATTTTTTAAAATGATTACGATAAACTTCTTGGTTTAGTTTTACTTTTTATTATTTTATCATAATCATTAACTATGGAGTTTTATCAAGAAATATCAACCAAAAACATCATTTTTAAAAAAAAATTATTAAACATAAAAATATTAGTTTCGAAACGTTCAAATCGCCTGTCTTCATAGAAATTCATACAATTTATAGCAAGTTTTGACGGCGCGCTGTGGCATTTTGAAATAATTAAAACAGCGTATTGATTTGCATGTAAGTCAGCTAATACGTTAGTTTAAATTGTTTTTTTTTTTTGAAAATATGAGGTGGATGTGCAATTAAATGAAATAACTAGCGTCGGTGATCCGCTGCGTTTGCGCCTTAGGTCTTCAAAAAATTATATGATATGGCTCTTTTGATGTATTCTTAATTTTATTATTAACAATTAATATAAGGTATTTTTTTAAAATCATGTTTCGTTCGAATTTTTAAATTTGTGTGTTCAGTACGAAAAAAACACTTGCAAAATGACAGTTTGTATTTTGTACGACTTTGACCCTTGTTAAGTCAACAAGCAAAAACAACAGTGTGTCATTTTAAGAAAACTTAGTTTTAGTGAATAAATTTGTGCGTTTTGATCATAACCTTTCATTACACATAACATTCTGAATGATTTAACAAGTTTATCTAGATAATTAAATGCGAGATAATCACCCCTTTGCGTGACGCCATTTTCTCGGTGAACTTTCCTTGCTCAGGATTGCTGTAACGATGTAAATGTTGCGTGATATCTTATGATTCAATGGTCGTGATAATAAGGATAATCACCCTTGTTATTAATAAATCATTTTGTTTCTATTATTTGGTGAGTAACTTTTATTTATCGAATGCTGAACAATCACTGCAATTATTGAGTTCTTGCGACGTCAAAAGCACGCCTTAACCAAGGATTTTAATAAAAACGTATAAATATGACAGTCAAAGAACTGCAAAAAATTAAAAAGGGTTGGTAATAATTAACAAATAATGTAACTTCGATTTTACATCAAATTAACAAAATCTTAACGATGTTTAAAACCAAAACAAGCTAAACTGCTCAACCATTGTTGTAAAAAAACTGACAGCTTGTTTTAATGCAAAAATTATTAAACTGTAAAAAATTGCGTTGTTTGTCAATGAAACATTTTTTTGTACTGGATACAATATTAAAGGAATAACACAATGAGCCGTTTAGTGGTTTTTCAAAATTTTTTTTAATTTGTTAAGACTATCAAACTAAGCAAATAAATTAATCGTACTATCATCGCTATGATTTTTTAAAGTTTTGTAATTTTGAAATTACTCAGCCCGTGACTTCACTAGTTATCGTTAGTGAGTTGTCCTAACATTTACAAAGAGAACCCCGTGCGTATGAAAACACGCTTAACATGGGTTCTCGGATACCGAAAATATATCAAAACACATAATTAATTTGTTATTATAAACAGCTGTTCACTAGAACTTATGACATTTAAAAGTAGTTCGTTTTTACTAAAACATATATTTAGTAATTTTTTCGTACATACAAAATTCGCCGCACAATTAAATGCTATAATTTTAACCGCGTGTAAGAAAACATTTTTTATAGCCAATTTCTCGTAGCACTGAACTTTCTCGTTATTGAGAATTTGTATTTATAAAAATAAAAAATAAAATAAATGTAGGTGTTGAAGTATTATCAATCCTGCATATAATGCACCAGGTTTATATTTCACAAGTAGATTTTGTTTCCTTGCCAAAACGTATAATATAACACGTGGCCGTTCAGGAAAAATTCACTTACCCTAAAAAAGTATATTTTTAGTTAAAAGTTCAAAGCCGAAATTATGTTCTTTATAAGACAAAAGTCATCAAGGTTACTTAAAAAAAAGTTGCGTAAATCACAATTACTTGTTGTTAGTGAAAAACAGTGGTGTGACTTTCAATAAAATCTCAAGAAGCATAAATCACTAAAGGCAGATAGAATTTATTGACAGTTAAGGTCGATTTACATATTTTTTTAATGTATGATATTTTTTTTTCGTAAAAACAAAATTTAGTTTGTGTTTTTATATTTGTATAATAAAACATTTAAAAAAATACAATAAACATATTAAATAGTATTTGTTTATACAAAACATATTTTAACCACAAAATTTAATAATTATTTGTTTTATTTCCTTCCTGTCTCTTTTGGATGCAGTCCAGATTAAAAATAAGATAATGTCACTAAAGTGCCCAAACCAATATTGAATCAACTGCTCCACAAGTGTATAACTTATGTTATGTTTTTGTTATTTTCATTGTTCGTTTTGTAATATAATTAATATAGAAGTTGATATATATACCTAGTCTTTAAAACAGTCTGAATATTTTGTTTATTATCTCTGTTTATTATGTTAGTCTTCTTGGTTTTTTCTCAAACGTAAAAATATTTCAAAAAAGTATATTGTTAAGTGTCCTCGGCACGGGTAACTCCAGTGAGGTCACATTATTTTTATTATTGTTTATAGTCTGTAAGAGTAAAATATGAATAAATAAATAATTTTTAAAAATACACCAAGACATCAAATTAAAAAAAATTGACCCACCTTACAGAAACATGAAAATTTATCCAAAGGAATATTTACCAAAGCAATTTTTTAAAAAGACATTTAGGAATTTTATCGCACACATAAAACTTGCAAAAGACAAAAATCTGATTTTTCTTAGTTCTCTAAACTATCGAATTGCGATTTATCAAAATAGTGATTTTTGAGTTATCGATTTTTGCCTGAACGGCGACGATATGTTATATGGTTTTTAATATGAAAAGGCGAATTTGGCTTATGTTTAATTTTTTTAAACATTAGTTGAAATTTAAAAACAAATTTAAAAATTTAATTATAAATAAAATGATTATTCGGATGGGGCACAGCACATATCTCTAGCGCTGGTATAACAAACAACCGTCACTATCTAACTCATGCCATGCCTCGTAGAGTCGTGTATATGATAGCGAGTCCACGTTAGGCGGAGATAAAGCCGCCCTGGTAGGCCGGTTTATGGGCGGATTTGGGTGGAGGACCGAACTATGAACTGGGCTCAAACCCCCCTTCCAAACCCCTAGGCCCTTGCCCTTGTAACAGGGGCGTGCGGTGACTTTTCAAGTTACCATCGACGTGTTAATTAAGCGAAAGAAACGTAAAAAAATGAGTCAACCATCGCCCTCGGAGGAGTAGAGCCATTTCATAAAAATAAAAAAAATAGTATTAAATTTAATATTATTTTAGTGTTATCAAAAATCTAGTTAAAAGAAATCAATGGGTAGAAATTATGAGGAATTTAAGGAAAGAATCTGATTGAAATCCACAAAAAACAAATGCTGTTTGTAAAAATTCAAAAACAAACTTTTTTATAGACAAAATAACATCTTTAAATTTTTTTGTAAATGCATTCTCCTCGAATGCAACCCTGGTAGATCTATGAATAACATATTTATGCTCCTTACTTCTCTTTTACATATTAGATTAAAGATTTTAATATCTACGAACACGCATAGCGCAAAGACCTATATTTCTCTAAAAACCACACGTAAATCGGTTAAACCGTTTAGAAGGAGTTCGGTGACATCACACGTACAGAGGAATAATATGTATAAGATATACGAAATTTTATAAATTTTAACAATCCGTTAGGGTTTTTGCATATTTTTTTTAAGTCATTTAAAAATCTGCCTAAAATATCTGAAAATGCTTTCGATGGTAAAAATTCTCCCCCCCCCCTCCCATGAAGTTGACAGTTAACAATATAATAGTGAAATCTTGGTTGGAAAATAAGGGCGCGTTTTATGTTTTTGGAACTTGACTATACATATTTCATCCAATTTTGTGCATTTATGACACAATATTTATTGAACCAAATTCTGTACAAGATCTTGTTAAATGATCAATGTAATATGGGCCTTAATTATTTGCGGCCTCCGTGGTGTAGTGGTTAAGACGCTTGACTCCCACACGAAAGGTTCCGGGTTTGATTCCCGGTAAAAACACAAACATTAAAATGTGACTTTTCTCAAGCCTGGGTGTTCTGTGATGTAATTTATTACTATAATTGGGCCTCCTGGCCTGTTGTGGTGCAAAAATAAATAAATAGTAAAACTACATACCTTACTTTTGACGTAACAAAAATAATAGAAATATTATGCAATCGATACACCAATGCAATGCCCTATACACCACTGGGTGTGGATATGTAAATGATGATGATGATTATGTTAATATAAATTTATGTACGCCTTTGTCCACAGACCCCTAGCCCCATGCCTCGGAGCTAAGACGCCACCGTAAGTACAAACTTTTTGGTTACTCCCAACTTTTCTTATGATAACACAGTTATTATAAACAACTCGCCCTGGCAATGTTTTAAGTGTCCGAATGCGACGCAAAAATACATGATATTTATTTTCATCCGGATAAGACAAATAATGTATGCTTCTTAAACATCGCCTTAAGCAGTTTTTTAATCTTTTCGGGGATCTTATTTGGTAAAAATATATATAAAACTAATATTTTGAGTTTGTTCATATTTTTGTAGACAAGGACTGGATTCAACTCCCTGGGGATCTGTTTATATTAACATATTACAACAGAGATGAAAAACATTTAAGAGAAGGTAATATAGAAGTCTAGGCATCTACAGGGCTTATGACCTGTCAATGGCTGGTTTAAGTGACCACTTTACACACTGTGTAACATTCACCATTCTGCCTATATTTGAACATTTATATTCCTTCAATTTTTTCATCTGTTGATGTTTGTGAAGTTAAAGAGCTGAAACCTTTATTTATGCGGGTGAGATTCATCTAATCGAATTATTTCACCTACATACTAGGCAACGCCTGAAAATATTATTTTTTCAATTTCTATCTACAATACTATCTACAATAGGAATATAGATGTTCAAATATGGGCAGAATGGTAAATGTTACACAGTGTGTAAAGTGGCCACTTAAACCAGCCATTGATAGGTCATAAGCCCTGTAGATGCCTAGACTTCTATATTACCTTCTCTTAAATGTTCTTCATTTCTGTTGTAATATGTTAATATACAAAACTGTTCAGTTATTTCCTTATCAATTTTTTCACGTGACAAACGGTACTATTTGATATTAGTTTGTAAGGGTGTGTTGGTATGTAGGATTATATGCATCAATATGTATTTGGACGACTCGATTGGCTGGTTGTATAGGTGCGCTATTAGTGTTTGTGTTTTTCTTATTATTGAACCACCAGGGATGGTATTCTGAATCTTGTCTACCCCCTAGAGAGTGATTAATTTGTGGATTTTCAATTTTTGCATGCGTTCTTCATATCTGCATTAAACATCGCTTCATCTCTGGCCGTACTGATGATTGAACGTCAAATAAATGTAAACACGCGAAATCAAACTGGACGATTTTCATTTAGAACATCATTGCGACCGCGCTACCCAAAACACTTAATTAGATTGAATTGACAAACCACAATTGTTTTTTTAACAGTTTTTTATCTACATCATTTGATGATTAATCATCAATGTGGCCATTATACGAAGCAAAGTGTCGTCAAATTCAAAACATAAACTCTAGGGGGTAGAGATGATTCATAATACCATCCCGTCGAACATAACGATGTATTAATTTGTACATTGATTTGGGTTTCGTTGTTTCCTCTTTATTTAAATTGACTTTTCAAATTAATACTACTGGGGCTGCCTTTTAAGTTTTTACAAATGACACTATTTAAATGTGACATCGTAATTTTTAAATCAGTTACAGCTCAAAAATTGATGATAAAATTCTCCCGACGGATTACAAAGATACATTACTGATTCTCCCACCATCAAGTTTTGATGAAAGTACATCGGCTTTTACCGACGGGTCTAGAACCCCTCGATATATTCATCTACAAAGTTATTAAAAGTGAAAGAAATGTTGTTTCACCGAGCATTTTTTTCTTTAATTACGATTTATTAAATTTTTTTATTGTTTTGAGGTTGGCACTATTTTTCTTAAAAGCCTGTTAAAATATGAGAGAGAAATAAGTAAATTTTGAACTCGAATTAAATTCCGACATAATTGTCAGTGTGGTAAAACGAACGCCTAGATGCAAAAAATAATGTTGCTAGGTTCTGCCCTATTAACATACAAGAGTATCTAGGCGTTCGAAAGTTGCCACTGTAAAAAATAAATTTAGTTAATTTATTTTTTTACATCTGATTTCCTATTTTTCTGTGTGTGGTATCAAGACGTTAAAGGAGCCGACTTCATTCATTGAGCCGAAGTCAATCGGTACATAAATTTTTATCGATTCGATTTTTTTATATATAATCGATTTTTATAATCCGAATCATTTCTATCAAACGTATATGTTATTCTTATTTATATATTATGTAGGTGAATATAATATGCATTTGTGTGTTCGTTTTGAATCAACGTTCGCGTATTGTCAAACCTTATTTTATTGTTGTCATTATTTCGTATTTACTGCATTTTGTGGTTACCTACCGTATTGTATAGGACTCGTCGCACATTATTCATTCGATGTGTATCAGTTAAATTTAAAAATAAAATACGTTTTTTTTTCATAATACGGTTTTGAAATTTAACATACTTTAAAAAAAATACAATTTATATCATTTCATCATTTGAATTTTAACAAAAAGGTTTCTAACTTTTTACTAAGCTCTTTATTGTACAATTTTTAATACAATTTACAAGTTTTAAACAATTATTTTTATATACTTACGCACCCACACACACGCACCCTCTCCCTCATTCATTCCCACACGCACATGTATCCTCTCCCTCATTTATTCACGCATACACACATTCACATACACATGAATACAAACGTCACACAAATACAATTACTAAACTTCTTTTCTTATACGAGTATATTATGTGTCATTATATTTACAGTGAATTTTTTTAATTGGCTTTAGCATTGTTAAGATTTTTCTTCTTATTTTGTTAATATAATAGCTGTAAAAATCCCAAATAAAATATATAAAAAAAATTATAAATAAAATAAAATAAAATAAATACAGACGATCGTTAAGCGTACCTTCTAGGTAATTTCCAAAAGTCACATAAAACTCATGTTTAAGCGAATTTTTTAAGATCGAATTTTGATTTTTTGAAGTGTATAATCGCTTTGAAGAGGGAGTTTTTTTTTATCATAGAAGCCTATTTAAAATAACAATGAGAAATATTTTCAATGTTAATGACGTAAGGAACGCGGACTATTTTTTTGCGGTCATTCATTGGTTTGTTTCGATCCTATGATGTCAATACAAGTAGGTAGAACATTTCGAGGTAGATACAGATAGTACAGAAGTCTGTATACCGTCTCGATATGTATAGATGAAGATAGCGTTCATAATCGAGGCACAGCTCTTACACAGAACGTCTTAAAGTTTGTTATATGAAGAAAAACATAAAATTAAAGACGTATTGCCCATATTCACCAAATTTATCTCCTCACGACTTTTTTTTATTCCCGTATGTCAAATAAAAAATGTGTGAACAACGATGTTAGTCATCTCAAAAAGATGTTGAAGATACCATGTTTTGGAGATACCAGCTTCAGAATGGAAAAATATTTTGGAAAATCGGTTCGAAAGCATACAAAGGGGTAGAACACAAGCCGCATATTTAAAAAAATAATAAATCAATTTGTAAAAATGTAGCATTGTTTAATTTTTTAATGAAAACTTAAATTAAGGCTTTTGTTTAAGTAAGTACCTATTTAAGGAAAAAATAGACATTTCAGACGCGGACTTAAACCAAACTAAGCTAACCAAAAAAAATTATAAGTTGTTAAGGAGAAACAAAACCCTTCTTTCTTCTCCTTACACATTCCACCCTCACCTCAACCCATCACTCATATATCTGTATTTATGTTACAACATAACTCTACTTTTGTACAAAAATATATCGATCGTCTTCGGAGTAAGCTTCAAAGGAAATAATACAACCAATGAAAATGTTATTTTATGACAGAAGCTTTGTAGGTAATTTGTAAATAATATCCTATCAATATGATCTAATAAAAAATATCTACGATTCTCTAAAACAAATTTGTTATCACTAAACATATAAAACTATCAATGTGGTACTATTGATTTTTATATGACTTTGTTTACACCTAACTGTTTTTAGTATTTACCAGTTTCAGTTTGACCAACGCATCTTCAGTACAAAAAATTCATATTAATTAAAAGTACAAAGTTTATTAAAGACAATTCATTATTTTTTCATTAAAACACAACATGTACTCGCGTATGTACTCAAATTTCGCGATCGGTAAAATAATTTTATAATTTTTAATAGACACACCTAATACAAGTATAAAGTGAACTGTGACTTGCGGTCATACTAATTTTAAAATCTCTACTGCATATGAAATATACGAGTTTACAGCACGCCCGATAAAAGAGAGTCATAGCTTACCAAATGCTGGGCTTCATTTTGAGAATTTTCAAACCCTTTTAAAAACCAAGCACATTGAAAACTGTAAAACACACTTTTGTACGCAGTAACTTGGAGTTTGCATTCGTTGTGTGGAGCCCACTATACATAACAAACATGGAAAGGATTAAAAATGTTTAACGAAATTTTTTTATATACCTGGATTTTAAAACAATAAAACGCTTTGCACTTACAGCCAATCTGGTAAACAATAAAGATGTTTTACCTTCGAAAATAGACGCACTATATCTGAATATAAATTATTAATTAATAAAGTAGACTCTTTTAACCTACTCTCCAAAATTAATCTTAATGTCCCCTTTCGTGTAACAAGAAACCGGTTTCAAAGCTAAACAAGCTTCTTTCTCGAGGTATACTTAACTAATTAATTCTTTACTATTTTATTTTATCAGTATGCTCCCAATGAAATTAATAAATCAAGTATTTTTGTCTTGAAAGATGTTACTACAGTATCTCTGTTTAAATCACGTCTGAAGAAACATCTCCTTTTTCTTATATAATCTTCCCACCTTTTCTGTTTCCTCTTTTTTCCTTTTTCCTTTGAGTTATGGTATTGATTTAAGAAAAAATTTATAAAAATTCATTAATTTATATTTTTATAAAACTTTTATTTTATTGGTTGGTTGGAAGGAATTTTCATTTTGTAATAAGCCTGCCAATGTACAATTAACAGTATGTACAAAAAGTTAAATAAATATTATGAGATAGATACGTTCCAAACTAGACAAGAGTGGACTAAAAAAAATATTTTTTATTTGGTTATTTTTATTCTTTTCTTATTATGTATCGCTTTTTTAATTTCTAAAATTTGCCAAGATAACCACAAAGTTAGTGTTTTAAATAAAATATCGATAATAATGCGAATATTTTGAAAAAAAGTTCTAAAAGTGACTAGCAGAATTTGGAATGCATGAAAGTTTTTCAATGCTCGTATTAAATGTTAACATATGTTTTTTTTGTTTTTTTTTAACTGCACAAAAGGTTACAACTACATTCAAAAGGAAAATTTCTTATTTAAAAATGCTTTATTTTATTATATACATTTTTGACTAATTCTTGAAAAAAGATTGCAGTATCTTTTTTTTTACAATAAAATAATTTTCTTCGACTCCTATTAAACTCATTTTTCATTTTTCAGAAAGCAATCTTACCTAGCGTACTCTAGCAGACTTTTTCATTGTGAATTTATATAAGGTCTAAATTGAGGTTTACTTTACCCATACATTGGTTCTTGTGATATTTCATCAAAACCTTTGTGGATTTAGTCAAATTGGGTGCGTTACTTTTGCAAAATATTTGTTTTACCAATTTCAATGAACGTGAATCCATTTTGCCATAAATACATAAAGTATTGATAAAATATCAAACCATATCAACGGAAATTAGGAATATGTTAGAGGAAAAATATTTCTTAGGAAAAGGGGAAGTTTAGTTACAGGGCATATTCTTGTTATTGGCAAAGTTACAAAGCAGGTTCAATTGTCAGATAACCATTTAACTGCTAGATGGATTTAACAGATTTTGGAATGTTTTTGTAATATGTGATAAATTTTGTTAGAGTAGGTATACTATGCGGAATCAAAGACGGAATTGCCTCTCTATTCGTTTTAGACAGCGTGTTCAATTGACAGTGAAGAATATTCTATGTATTTAACTACATATTGTACCATGCGCGAGATATCTCGCATGCGGCACCTAAAGAGTTTAAACTTGTTTAAACTTCGGTAATCCTTCGGTTCCATTTGGTTTCTTCACCATGTGCAACAGACTTGCCCAGTTGCTATTTGAGTGTACAAATTCTCTCTACGCCACTTCAAGTTGTGCTGGAGCGAGGCGTCTTGCTCGTGCGTTTACTGACTGGCTTTGGTCTCTATTATTTTGTGATTCTCATTTGTTTTTTGCTTTGCGGCCATATCCAGTTTGAGGCGTATCAGATCCGGATATTTGATTAGTAGTTTTGTATACATGTAGTTATTTATAAAGTAATGTTACAAACTGGTTACGTCCTTTATTTCGGAATTTGCAATAGCAAGCACTGATGAAGAGCTCGCGGTCAGGTAACACGAACTGTCAATATGAAATGTACTGAATTCTTTCGATTTGCGGTGTTTTGTAGACTTGTCCTGGCTGACGTTGCAGTGGACTACGCGTTGCGGACCAAAGCAGAATTATAAATGCAAGCCAATATTACGGCTGTTGGTGTTTCCCGCCACAATACCAACAAATGTTGAGTCGTAAGCCCCTTAAATGCCTAAACTTTCATATTCCCTTTTCAAAAATGTTATACATCACGTCTCTGTTACAAATGTCAATATTAATAACTCCTGTGTCAATCTTAATATTGCTGACTAAACCAACTGATTAAAAAAGTACGTGAATTGAAAAATAATTCTAAGCGTTATCTAGTAAGTGTAAAAGTTAAGCCAAATAAATCGCAATATTTTTAATTGAATCGGCATTCACTTTGTTACACTTCATTTTAAATTATTATGAAAATAAAACTTTGTTATCACTGTCTAGAAAAATAAGTAATCACTTTCCCACAGCTATAAAACCCGCTTTTTACACTAATAATAATATTGCCAAATCACTATTTAATTCTAAGTCAAAAACAGAGCTGCTAAACAAGAGTGGCATTTACCAGATATCATGCGAATGCAAAAAAGTATATATTGGACAAACAGCGCGAAATCTTAAAACTAGGCTAAACGAACACCGCCGTTGCCTGACCAATAATAATTTCTCGGAATTCGCGAATCATATAATAGACAGTAACTACTCATTTCATAATCACACCCTAAAACTCCTGCACCAAGTAAATAACAAAGGCAGTAATATGAATAATTTAGAAAGTATAGAAATTCACAAAAATTTTAATTCTGAAAACAACCTAATTAATGATCACACATTCAACCACCCCTCGCCTTTATTGACTATGTTCCCTTTGCGACCACCCTCACCGCACTCACCCTCTTAGACCCGCGTCTGTTAACACTCTCTTAGCCGAGCGATGTTTTCCCACACATTAAATCTTAGACTTACTTATTGCAACTTCCACTTATGTGCTAAATTTTAAGAAATAAATTGTACTTAAGATAACCATCCATTCATATGCCAACACCTTAGATAAGGGAAAAAAAAGAAAAAAACCCCTGCTCTAAGTTTCACTGATTAATCTGTTTATTTTTTGTTTAGATTCGATGACATTGTAAACAATATTCTGTGTTTATTATATAAGTTTTATATCACCCGTCGATAAGAGGAGTGCTCTCCCAAAACTATAGTTGTGTTCTTGTAAAATAATAAAATTGTGTAACACTGATAACAAAGTTTTATTTTCATAATAATTTTATCAAATGAATCTCACCCACATCAACGGAGATCAAAGCTCTCATGTCTACAGATACAAGAATTCATGGTATATAAATCGTCAAACATAGGTAGAATTGTCAATGTTACACAGTGTATAATGATCACGTAAACCATCCAACGACATTTCACAAGCTTTCTTACAGCCTTACTTCCATTATTTCTTCTAAAGGTGTTCTTTGTATCTCTTGTAATATTATTATGTCAAACGTTTTTTGAATTCAACAAATTAGGATGTAAAATAGCCGTTTCTATAGATGGAAAAATACGTCATCAAGAATGTTTACACTTTTTAATTAATCAACCAAGTGACTAAATTTTCTGTGGTAAATTCTGAATTTCACATTGTCCTTAGGGTTCCCAATCGACCGCGTAGCTCGATTAACCGACATTCAGTCATTTATATTATGTTTTTACAATCGGTTATCTATCTTATCAAAACACAAACAGAAACCTAAAAAAATATTTGCAATCTGAGCCTTTTTATGCCTACGTTGATTACAACTTACGTTTTCATAGCTCAAGACTGAAAAGCCGTTTACACGCAGACAATTAAATATTGTTTCTTCTTGGGACTTGACCATTGTCCACGTGTAAACAGTAATTGGAAACAAACACACAGATAATTAAAATAAAACTAAGAACGAATTATTCTTCTTCTTCTAGTGCCTTGCCGGGTCCCCCCGACGTTGGCGATCACTTCAGCGAAAGCATATGTATCTGTCCTGCGCTAATTTTACATTTAGCAGCCAGGACGACTGCTTATTGATGTACTCGCCGTAATGATTCCTGGGAAAAGATGACCGGAGTGGTTTCCCGTTGCCTTCTCTGGTGGATTTTCTGTCGGGGTTACCTTCCCTTAGCTGGTTGGTTTTGGTTTTGAGGTGCCATAAACTCGCCTTTCATCCTCTCGTTATCTGCTGCCCATTGCCCAGGGTTTGCGACGTGGACGCTAACGAGTTGGACTAGTCAGTGGTGTTGCCGGTGGAATGCAACTGGGCGTTCGCAGCATTTTATAGAATCACATCCTTCAGCTAGATGTGACTTACTGTACCTTACTGACAGTTCGAACCCGAATTATTTTTAAAACGTTTCAATAATAATTGAGCTAATTGTTTTTTTTTTTTTCTTTTTAAATTGTATTTTTATATTTGTAAATTGTTTATATGTAAAAACCCTTCAGGCGTCGATTATTAAATAAAATTTGTAGGACAAAACATTGGCCTGAGACATCGCCACCGAGATGGACGGGCAGCCTATCTCTGCCCCCACCACCGCGCGCGACCGCCAGCCAACACGTACGGAGAGGATTTTGTGACAATAGCGATTTGCTTCACGTAAACACGTCACTTCAAAAAAAATCGCCCGTAAATAGCGGCAGCACAAAAATCATTTTAATTATTTACAATCCCATTACACCTGATATAAAATCAATAATATTTTTTGTGAATTTGTTCGCAACAAACGCTGACGTGTTTTCATTTTCGCGGCGCGCACGTGTGAACTGCGGCCGAATTTTTGTATTGTCCTAGCGTTCTGTCATGCGCGTTCGAGTCTGTTCACAGAGCTAAGACAAGACAATATTGTTATTGTATTGTCCACATGTAATTGGCCCTTTAAGATCGTATTACATGAGCCAAAAAATGGTACAAGATATTGTGCAAGGATTGACCCGATGACAAATTTGTCGTGTTAAATATAAATTGATTGAAAGCCGTGGTCAAACTCTAAACTAAAATTTAGAACACGTCATATTTTTAAAGAAATATTTTAACCAAGATCTGCGCTCGCATCCTACGCCTGTGATACGGTTAAATGTCAACATTTATTTGTTATTGCTTGTATCACTTTGTTTATTCTCGATCTTATTTTTTCATTGTACTTTTTCGCTTCACGCTTGCCTTTCTGTTTTGGAAATATTAATACTCAATAAAGTTCACAATATTTGATGATTGATGTCGCAATAATATATCACCCACAACTACTAACAACTTGTCAGTAGTCGCATCGTCACAAGATAGCTCGTTTTGTCAACTGTGAAACTGCCCGTTATCTGTCATATCACCGAAAACATCTAGGTGCGGATGCGTACTAGGGCTTCCAGTCTTGACACGAATTTGAGTCTCGAGACTGAGACAAGACTCCGAGACCGAGTCTCGAAATTTTGAGACTTCGAGACTATTTGATACTAACGATAATTCGTACAAAAAAATATTGAATGAAGTAAATAAATCGGATTATAGCATGCATATAATTTATTTTTTTATAAAAATGAATTCAAAACAAAAAAGACCAACTATCCGGATACCACCAAATTCACATATAAATAACAATAGCCTAACTAAAATAACGTAACAGAAAAATCTTCTTAAATCAACAACCATTTAAACCAGCAGATGACTTGAGTAGGTAAATTACGTGTTAGCAATGCATTCTCTACCCCATAGAGAGCGTACGGAATCGCACTGCTAGTCTCAAAATTTCGATATACGCATTAAAGTCTCAAGCGGGAGACCTAATGCTTACGTCTTTTCTTTTACAATTTTCAATGTGCCTAACATTTTTTTTTTTTTTTTTTTTTTTAATAAAAAAGAAATATTTGCGTTCTTATGATTTACCCAAATATTTAATTTTAAGGGCCATTTTCAACGAGTTGTAAATAACTCACTATTAGAAAATGGGAATCAAGTTGGGGTAAAGTGGGATTCGAACCACAGACCTTTGGCCCGTGAGTCCGAGACACTAGCCACAGGACCACAACCCGATCTTAATTTAGCAATCAAAATGTCCCAATATTTGGTACAAGATTTATTGTACAAGAAACTGCACAAGATCTTGTACCGTTTTTTGACTCATGTAAAATGAGCTTTAAACACTTGAGAATGGATATTATTTGTTTAGTTTATTAGTTAAGTATTTATTTCTTATACACCTCACGCATTCCCAACAACTGCACTTATGTTTGAATACTGGCAGATAAATCTCCTCCGGATGGTAAAAGTGAATACATTATTATGATAGACAGCCTTTCCAAATAAAAACTTGAAAACTTCATTTATCCTTTTGATCATAAATGTCACTAGTCCATCTCTTCGTTCTTCTCATGAGAGAACACTTTTCTTCGACCGTTCCTCTGCATACCTTAACCCTATCATCGTTCTTTAGTAATTCCTTTTTGTTCAAGGCGACAGACTTTGAAATGAGCTACCTCTATAATATGTAAAATTGCACCTTCTTTGGTCACCCATAAGACATGCCTGAAACATTAATATATGTACTGAGAACCCTAATTTCTCTTCATTTTTAATCCATTTCTTTTCAGGATCCTCTTCCGACCTCATTTCCAAACTTCTTACCGTATCCCAAATTCTATGCATTATTTTCCTCTCCTCATAATGTATTAATACAGCTTTATCTGACCACTAAAACAGTTTTATTTAAAAAATATGTATTTATTTACATAATGAAAAAAGTGCTGCATTTTCACTCATTTTTCACAGGTCTGTTTTTGGTTGGCTGGAAGTTTTTTTTTTTTCAAATCACCGTTAATAAATTGAACGTAGTTATGCAGAAAGCAGCCAGTTCACAATTTCGGAAAAATGAGATATTGATGTTATCGGGTGCAGTAAGGTCGATTCTATGTTCTGCTAAAAACAGCCAGACCGCTTTCATATAAAAAAAACTGTATTAATCACCTCCGGAAAAAGGTGTCGATCACAAAAACGGCATTTCTCAATTTGCAGAAAACACCCACAAAACTAGAAAAATCTTATGGTACTTTAAAAACCTTTTGAACTGGTCAAATACACAATAAGATTTTTGTTTGTAATATATAAAAAAACTTATGTATTCAATATTTATCGTTTGTTAAAGTCAAAAACATTCAAACTATTGTGTAGATTTTATAATTCACTCTTTTCACAAAATGGCTATTATCTCAGTTTCACTTTTCTATGGCTGGCTGCTTTCTGTACAACTACGTTCAATTGATGCTCGTACAACATATATTTTTATGTCAATACATCTACTTGAACTTAGACAAAATCGTAGGTGAAAAAAAAATATTACCCTTTCTATAATTTACCCAAATATTTCAATTTTGTTGGCCATTTTCAACTTGTAAATAAATCAATAATAAAAAATGGATATCGAGTTGGGGTGACTTTGCAACACTAGCCTCAAGACAACCCGAGTCTCGGCATTATTATCATTATTTGATAAGAACGTTTACCTAGACGCAATAATGTTTTATTATGGTTAAATAAACTATCAAGGGGGTGAAATATACAACAGTATTCGTCTATAGAATTTGGATAAATTAAAAATACTTTCAAATAATTTGATCTTCAATTTAAAAACTTTGTAATTTATGTAATTCAGATGAATAGTTATATAAAAGGCATTATTTTAGATCAATGCGATACGTGAAAATTTTTACGTGTCATTTTCTTCTGATGCCACGTTCAAACTTTTTACAATAATCCAAGATTCCTTCCGATGCACAGCTTTTCTAAACGACTGAAGTTCCCGTTGTGATCTTATCAGGCTAGTGGATTAATGATCTCTCTCTTACTCTGAGTGCTTCGAATCTTTTGACCATAATAAGTTTTTCTAACTGTCATGTCATTTATAAAGTACTAGAAAACACGTCTTTGCAGATCATTAAAAACACGTTTATTATTCTCCTTGGAATTTCCGAGCACATGTTTTTAATACTGCGAGTTAAGCCCATGGATCAAAGCCTTTATCCATATTGGCACTATAAAAAACATTGTTGCCCAACACCAACCAATTCCTTCAATCATTGAGTCTTTTTTTTTCTTATCCCAATTTTTACCATACATTCATTGAAAACAATTTCATCTTTTAACTTTTTCCTGACAGGTACACACCTTAATTTGAAATTGTACATTTTTTTCTGTTGTACCTTCTATGTCCTTTGTCTATGTTCAGGCAAATAAATAATACAAATTTGTGTGTAAAATTATACTTGAACCATGAACGAGTGTTTTCAAATCGATGGCGTTAAAATCCTTTTTTTTTATTTATTGACAAAATAAGTATAAAATTATAAATATTTTTTAGATACATAATAAATTTCTAGCAAGCAACCATCGGCTATCGCTGACTGTTTCATGCTAGGAAATTCGTCCTTCCGGGCCTCGTTTTATGGTCCTGCGGGCTTTGCATAACAAAAATGACGCTATATAAGTTACCCATAAAAAATAAAAATAGAAGAATGCATTGAGGGCATTTCCTTTTTTTCGAAATGCATTACGTTGAATCGGATTGTGGTCCCGCGGTTATCGTTGTGAACTTTCTCCCGTGAGTAGAAACTAAATAAATAAAATCAATAATGAAAATAATAAATAAGTATCCACCCACCCTAATTTTAACGGGCCGAGTAGATTGGCACGATACGTGTGAAACGGGCCCGTACATGACAGACACGACCAATCATTTCTAGAATAATAGTATATAAGATAATGTTTCTACCTCTTTTATAGAGTGAAAACTTGTGTTTAGAGAGGGAATTCGTTTTACATTCATTTTTATATTTTTCCATATATATATATTACTATATAGTATACACACACACACACACATATATATCGGTATTTATATATAAATGTGTTTATTATATTTTATTTACATTAAATTTTTACTATCTAAAACAGATTCCTTAAAATGAGCTAATATATTCTAAAACACACAATTTTTTACTGTATAGAGTTTAGGATAGGGTGGGCCTTATGTGTGTTTTTAATTTAGATTAAAAGGTTTTAATATTTGGTATTGATTTAAATATTTCTGTAAGATTGTTGAAGTTTTTTTATTCCAAGATATGAATAATGATTTAAATCTGCAGTTGTATTGACTCTCTGTAAAGTTAAAATATTTAGGAATCTATGGTTTCGAGACAACAACAACAACAACAAACCATCACGCCGTTTCCCCGTAGGGGTAGGCAGAGAGGATAGAACGCCATAACACTCTATCTTGGCATACAGACCTCGCTTCCTCTACATTCATACATCTTCTTATGCACGCACGCCGATTATTCCTACTTTTGACATGTCCATCTTCAAGTATTTGATGGATTTGATCATGCCATGTCTTTCTCGGTCTTCCTCGTTTTCTGCATCCATCAACATTTGCATCGTATTTTTTTATTTTAAAGTTTAAAAAAAGTAAAATGTGTGTAAAATGTTAATAAAAATTAGTGTATTTTTTTATTTTAACGTTTAAAAAAAGTAAAATGTGTGTAAAATAAAAGTTCTAAAAAAGGCTAATGGAATGAGAATAAGTTGGCCATGCAGTGTAGTGTTTGGCGCATTCATCTACACGCTTGAGGTCCCAGGTTCGAATCCCAGCGGGGTCGAAGTGAAACATTTGTTTTGAAGGTGGCAATATTTCACTGTTTCTGGACTTGTATATCAAGTGTAAAGTCATCATACCTACATATAACAGATGATCGAGATACGCTGCATTTAATGTTCCAATATAGTGCCCTATGTACTGCAGAGTGCAGATAATAGTATGATAATGTATATATTTATCACAAAATGGCAGTTTAAACATGATCAAAGAAATAATATTATCTTTGTTCAAAGCGAGGTTCTGAAATATGGCTGACTGACTAACGGCGCACAACCACGTCCCATTTTAATTTAATTATTCCAAAAACCAGCTGACCCTAAAAAGATACAGATAGCAGAAGGGCTTCCAGTAATAATAAGAAATCGTTCAATTTACCAAGTATTTCCTCACTACCGGACACTGAACAGGAACGTGAGAAACCGCATGACTCTGTGTAAAGCAATTGTCATTCCAGAGTCTCCGAATGTTTACAATTGTAGGCGGAATCCCTAATCCAATCATCGGATGGGTCGGGAGGGGGGGAAGCAGGAACATGACCCCCACCTCTCCTTATTTCCTCTGCCTCACACCCACAACTCTTCCACATACAACCCCCAAGTCGTGTAATGTGAACCCGTGAGCCGAAGTCACAATCCTTTCGCTACGCATACTAATTTTGCAATCGATTTTCAAATTATAAATCGAAAACTAATTTTACACCAAATTATCGAAAAACGAGATTACCATTTAAAATAAAAGATCTTCAATCAAATAAACTCAACAAATTATAAGAGAAACTTTCATCTTATGCTAAAAAGTTTTCGAAATTCTCTCTTTTATCTACCCGCTTGATAGCTGTGTTTAAAAAATATTTTTTGTTATTATTTATTTATTTGCACGAACAACACTTATTTCCTTTGATGGGAAAGAAAACGAAAATCAACAGTTTGAGGAATTAAAAAAATGTGTGTATACGCAAAATGGTAAATGTTACACATTGTGTAAAGTTGCCACTTAAACCAGCCAATGACAGCCCTGTAAATGCCTAGTTTTTCATATACCCTTCTCAAAAATGTTTTTCCTTTCCGTCGCAATAAACATCAACTTTTTAATTTTAAATACAAGATCACGATGGTAATCTATTTACTTTATATTCTTGTTTAAAATATTTTTAAAAAAATATTATTATGTAGAACCTACGCGCATGTTGTTAAAATACATATTCAAAATTGTAGCCACAGAATTCAGGTCACAGGATAGTACAAAGGGTGGTTGAAGGTTCTATAGAATTCCAGTATCAGTTCCTCTTCCGCTGCCTCCGGTCCTGGAGAGCTTTGGGCAGCCGGAAGTTGTGGCTTTAGACAGGAAACGGAAAATAATTAACAAAAATTTGTTGGTTAAAGTCAACCCCCCTTGGGAAAACATTATGCTCTCGTTGTTGAATAATAAATTAGGAAACCTGTATAGCTTGCAAATTTACGTTCATGTTAAAATCATTCTTCCTACCGAGAACATGAATTAAGAACGGACACAAATTAGTTTAAAAACGCTTTTTAAAAATAACAATCAAAAACTGTAATCAGGATAATTCCGTCATCTGCATATAAAAATGCATAGGATACTATATTTGTACCCTTATCGGAGCGTATCTCATTCATTTTTTTGTTACATAAAGGCAAAATAATCAGAACTACACTAGAATTGCCATAGCTAGTTAAAGTTTTTTTCCCTTTTTAAATAAATATATTATGTCAGCATTGTCGAGAACCTAGCAAGATTTTTGAAAAACATGCTCACCACTAACTAGACAACTAGACCACGAGACGAATGAATTAAAAAGTTATTTTTAACATATTTTAAGGCATGTCTATTCAGTCAGTTAATAATGTGCTCTGAACTCCAATACAAAATGACATCAGTCACTCACCTTATACTGGCGTCCTCAACTTTATGTTTCGCTTATTTTTGCGGTCGGGCTCTTTGGGATAATGGTTTGAGCAGGGCACTTACAATTGAGTAGTCGGGCACGACGACACTATACTGGGTTTGTATAACTATACAAAAAAACTAATAAGTGCGCAGTGCAAGGATCCATAAAATACATATTGCAATCACTGAAATAGCTTATAAGCGATTGCAAGTCGATACAGAATCACATGCACTTGCGGAGACAGTTAGTATCTCATTGCTATAAAAAGGTATTGTCACCTACTGTGAAGTTACGACATTTCGATAAGAATTTAAGAGGTAAATTTGACTTATAACATAACAACTTTCGTAGGTGGCGCAACCAATATATTTAACTAAATCATTCTTGTAATATCTGTCAAAAGTAAATCGTTACTTGATGTTCTTTTTAAGAATATTTTGGATATGTTTGCAAGTACTAAATTAAACCCTCAAATATTGGTTATGTATTTCGTTTATACAAATATGAACCTACCTACTACCGCATGTAAATTTTAAACTTGCGTTAACAAAAAATACCCAAATATTTTCTATATTTAAAGCAAACAAATGTCTAATAACAAAAAATGCAAAAAATCAAATAAATAAATAAAATAAACGACTTATGAATAAACCGCTGTTTTTTTTCAATACTCGCATACTGAATAAAGGTTGGTAATAAAAGCCTGACGCAAGTTGTTCCGAATGCGATTCTTACTGCGATCACAAAAAATAAATGTATGTTTTCTCCATCAGAAGTGTTCTGTGGAGGAGGCAAAATAACTACTGTTATTAGGCCTCCTGCCTGTGTTTGTCTTAAAAAGTAAATAAATAAAAGAACAAATCATATTATTATTGTTATTTTGTTAATTACAAGTGAGCAGCTTAAAGCTGGTATGTTCAAATCTATTTTCACAAAAGTTAGTTCTTGGCGCCCTTTAACTTTTCCAAAACAGATCTAGTCCATATTCGAACCCATTAAGAACTAAGTTATTCCAAGGTATTTTTGTTGCTTTACAGATATATTGATTAGATCCTAGTGCCTGTTATTAGTTTATTTAGAAAATGAGAAGGACAAATTACATATTATCAAAACAACTCAAGACCTGTTAAAAACAATACCGAAATTTCTAGAGAGAATTCGAATAAATCTTGGGCGCGTTGCTGACTTCTGGCATTTGTTCCTCGCTAAGATTTGCCGCAAACTTTCTGAAACTACGAGTTATTGTGTACTTAAATTTGTGGAAGAATTCTACTAATTTCTTGGCTTTCCTCGAGGATTTTAGAGTGCTAACTTATTTTCTTACAATGTATTTTACAAGACATAGGCCAGCATGAATGATTTATTCCAGTGATTTAAAATGACGAGCTAAGAAATTTCGCCTCGTGGTGTAGTGGCGTAGTGGTCAGCGCGTTTTCCTGCCGTGCAAGTGGTCTCGGGTTCGATTCCCGTCATGGTTGACATGAAATATTTATTTTAAAAGGTGATTCACATCAGATTATTTCATGGTCCCTGGACTGGTATCTAAAGCGTTAGACTGATCATCGTACATTTATGTAACAAAAAATATCAAGATACGCTGCGATTATTGTACCAATGCAGTGCCTTACGCACCATTTTAAAAGGGAATGATTATGATGATAAAGGAAATTTTATTTTATTAATATACAGGTACGGCACAATGAGGAACTTCAGCCTTACGGAAAATTGAATACAATTAATATTTTCTTGCGCGCAGTAAAAATTGGAAAATTGAATTGTTAAGCAAAGTTTCCTGAAAATGTACCAAAAAATAATAAAAACATTTTTATAAAAACGAACTACTTTGAACGACGTCATTGGTTCATGTGATACAACCTATGATATAAGATTTTTGGTTTGCTTGCCGTGATTGGACTCATTGCAGATTCGATCGAGAATAAACGGAAGAGAACCTCTGACGTCACACGCGGAGTTTTTTCAGAAAACAGTAAACAAGACTTTCAAAAATCGTATCGCTGATAACCCGGTATTTTTTTTTTTTTTTTTTTTAATTGGCTTAGTTTAATAACCTATTAAAAATATTTAAAAAATAAAAAAAACTACTGAACTTCCACATCTGTCCTTTACGAAACTTATAATATCAACATATTTCATTGAATTATTTTTGAAAAACTACATACTACCAAAACTACAAGATAAAAATTGTAAATAACCAAATACACAACATTTCTTTTAGTTCAATCCTGTCTAGTTTTAAAGATCGTATCCATCTCACTTAACACTTCTTATCTTAACGAGAACAATATGATAACACCTGATTTATTAGGTCCATATGTTTTAATGTATATTTATTCAATAATATTTAGCAATCATTTTTTAAATGAAATAGGATAAGATTCATTAGTTAAGTATACCTTGATAAAGAAGCTTGTGTAGCTTTGGAACTGGTCGGAAGAAGTTAAAAACAAAATTGTTTTATGTATATTTTATCATTCAACAGAAGTTTAAAATAATTAAAAAATAAATATTAAAAGCAAAATAAATAATATAACACTTTAAGGTTTGTAAAATAACAAGAAAATTATAAAGTAACAGCTTCAAATAATAATTTTACAAAAAGTCTAATTACCATCCACCATTTTTGAAAAAAAATCGTAAGGTTCGTTCTGTAGGAACAATTTCCTACATTAAATATATTCAATACGTGAGATTAATTATTGCTGAGCTCGTGGAGTCATCATTTCCTTTCCGCACCTAATGGTGCATAGGGCCCTCGCAACATATCTCGATCAATTTTGTTACATGAAGGTAAGGTGATCAGTCTTACGCTTCAGGTACCAATCCAGGGACTATGAATTATTCTAGTGTAAAACCACCCTTTTAAATAAATATTTCATATCAACCATGTCGGGAATCGAACCCGAGACCTCTTGCATAGTAGACTGACGCGCTGACCATTAATTGGCCGTGGCCGATAATTTTTTTCGCCGGCCGTTTGGGGAGTCTATGAGTGATAACTGTTTTGGGCAATCTCATAAAGAATTTACAATGTTGTACAAATTGAAGAGATCTTTCATTTTTCTTCTATAGTTAAAAAACCGTAATTTAAAAGTTAATGCCTAATTCCAAGTGTCAATCTTTTATACAGACTATTGGTACGCATCTCATTCTAATTAAAATCACAATTTTTACAAATAAAAAAAATATGAAAGTTTTACACGTAGAACATAAAAGTCCACGATAAGATAGATTTAAAATATTCTAAATAAACAGTAATAAAAATAACAGCAACAGAATTTCAATAAATATATAGATAAAAACTTAAAAATTCACCCTTACAACCCCATTACTTTGAGGCAGTTAAACAAAAAATATTTTTATAGAATAAAATCTTCCCTTACTGTACACCGCCAACACATGCATGCAATAACTTCATCCCTTTATGTTGCACCGATATATTATTGTTGTATACCGGATGGTAATAAATAGTTATGAACCGTGTTGTGGTCCCGTGGTAGTATTGTGGACTCACGGACCGAAGGTCCCAGGTTCAAATCTCACTCAACCACAACTCGATTTACATTTTTCCAGCAGAAGTTATTTACGACTTTTAGGAAATGGTCTGAAAATTTTAATATTCGAGGAAGTAAAAAGAACTGTATTTCTCTTTTTCTTCTTTAAAAAATATATGTTTCTTTCAACTTGTGTTTTTTATGAACCTACTTATACTTAATATTTTAATAATAAGTTTTGTATAAATTATTTAAACAATGTGTAATGTCTGAAAATGCTCATCAGAGAAGTGTACCAAGTATTATTAATTTATCATTTATATTTAGATATTAACTATTATGTTTGTTTAAACAATAATAACTTCCTCATCTTTTAGAAAATTCATAACGTAAATACATACTTAATTAATAAGTCTGAATTTCGTGAAAAATTACATAATTTGTTAGTTTGCAAAACTCATTTTAATACAGCGTACGACGTGCGCGATCCGTCCGCAGATTGGATGGAATCAATGCTTCCCTAAATATTCGACTTTTAAATAATCAGTACATTTTTTAAACATTATAATAAAACCAGCCATAAGTTAACTTATCTTTTTAGTAACTACAACAAATATCTTTTAAATTAGTTTGTTAATAACTTTTGAAAAATTTCAACAAACCCACACACCACCCTTTGCTTGCGTAATTATGAGCTAACTGTTGTTAAATTCGTTGCGCTCTGTTATATTCTGAAACAAGAAACATCGTAAGTCTGTTGGTTTGTATGAGGCGGTCGCTCAGTACTGAATTCACAAGTTCGCGCACGCGCAAATTGGGATCTTACAAGCTCTGCGGAAGCAGTTCTAACAAACCAATCCATGTTCATTTTTCATAATATATTGTGACAGTTTATAAGAAATTTAGCATTTAAATCGGTTCACACGGTGGCATCATTATATTAAACTATGAAATTTAACTCATTTATGTTAAAATTATAACATAAAACTGCTTTTTACTTTATTTTTAAGCACTTAACTAGAGTAACTGTGTTAGTTGTAGGTACCTAGTGCCAAGAGCCTGGTTTCTTAATCGAATACCTTACCGCACCCCTACTTTTTAACTTTCATGTTTTAATGAAGACATGATTTTATAAATTCACCATAAACCGCATAGATGTAATCACTTTCTACAATATATCTACAGAAAGAAAGAAATATTCAAACGGATTATTAACTAATTAATAACAAACGATTTGAGTAAGCATTTAAAGGGCTTGTGAATGTCTTAAATGTCTAGACTTCCATATTCTTTTTACAAAAATGTTTTCCCTTTCCATAGCAATAAATTTTAACCTTGATAACTCCCTGACTTCTCTGTGTCCAGGCAGATTGAGAATACAATTCAGTGTGTTGAATCGAATCAAAATCCTGACGAATGCTATGGCGTCTCTCAGGTAAAAACCCTGAATAAGAAAATCGAGTAGAGATAAACCCACCTCGTAGTGTGACGTTGGATCATTGGCCTACTATACTTGGGGTCCCAGAGTCGATTCTGTGAAAGTCGACATGACTTATCAATTAAAATGTGGTTCTATACTTCATGTTTGGCACCTGAAACATAAGTCTGATCACCTTACCATTATGTCTGCATTTAGTGTATGAATGCAGTGTCATATGCACCATCGGCTGTGGACAGAGGTATGATGAAGATAACTCCCTAATAGGGGCCATGGAATCCAGCCATGTCTACGAATATTTGGACATACTTAAAATTCTGTTGACATATAAATTCCTCTTTAAAAAATAAAAAAGCAGAAATCTGACTGTAATTTTACATATTTGGTTCAATATATAAATTAGAGTATATTGAAGAAAAATATTTATCTAAAGTTTTTTGATTTATTTATTAGGTGCCAAACAGAAACTGGCAGGCATTACTTCGAATCAATTATATAAATCTTTTTTTCTATATTACCTTACAGTACTGAAAATATTTAAATATATATACTTTGATTAACTACCCACAAACTTTAAAGTAGACTTTGTATCTATTATTTACACTTTAAGCATTTTTCAGAATATAATTAGCAGGTTCTGAGTTTCACTTCGCTGTCGATTTTACGTCGCCACGAATTTATTCAGCTTGATCTACTTACACTCGTAAATTATTAATATGGTGGTCCTTTTTGGGAAAATAATACTGGCTTAGCGTGGGTTTTGTCACGAACCTTTTAAGAAACTCAAAATTATTAATGTATACCGCTTTAAATATCCATGATTAATTAAGAATTAAATGTTTGTTCGTATTTGGTTCAACACTAACGTTAATATAATTCGTCATGCTATTTTTCACTTCGTCTTTTTTAATTTTAATCCGTTTATCCGAGTGATTTTTTCTAATCCGAAAAACCTGGAGATAAGTCGCTCTTTCAAAAACATTTGCAATGCATATCTTTAAATGCGTGGAATGGTATGCCTTAAGAAATAGTTATGGCACCACTTGGTAATACTTTCAAAAACAAATTGGACGTATTATATGATGTAAAATAAGCTTACCAGAAAGACCAAAAAGCTTCTTGCACCCAATTTAATCATTTAAGAAAAGAAAAGAAATTGAAAAATGGATTTCAATTTTATAGGAACGCATTACTCTAAGAAAGGGAACATTTTGTAGGACATCGTGTCCCATAGGTGAAACCACAAGCGGCTAAGTCCTATCACTCTTACAAATACCTGTTTTGTTATTTATGATTCGGCATCTCTTACTTACTGTGTCACGTTTTCTTAGAAAAACGTTTTATCAAGAAAGCTACCTATCTATTTTACCTACAGTCCTTTTTATTATTTACAGAAATTAATACAACCAGCATACTGTTGACCGAAATATAAATATGATATTGACGAAAAATAAAAATAATGCTTTATTATTATTCAAAAACACGCTTCGAAACAACAAAAACAAAATTAGCTGGTTTTTATGCGAGCTCTTGTACTGGAATTACAAAATATTTGTCGTGAATTTGTTTTTTCTCGTAAAAAAAAGCTTTTCTCAATCAATTTATTTTATTTTCAGTTGTTTACCTTGCTTTTACCGCAAATTTGTAAACCTGTTCTTAATCATCAATTCCTAGTTCCTATTTCATGAAAATTTTATGTGTAAAATGTTTTTTTGTAGCAAAGATATAGTTTTTTATTCAATCCCATCCGTTTATTTAAGCATTCATTTTAGAAGATAGAGTTTTTTTTTTTAATGTATATACTTAATTAATCACTATCAATTACGTGTAAAAAAAGTTTTGAAATATCTTTCTAAAAACCCTAATATTATTTTACAAAATTTAAACTGTCACCAATGATTATTTTAACAATGTTAAAAAGTCTGGCATTTAAAATCTAAAATTCCCCACCGTCATTAAATTTTAAATGTTATAAAAATAAAATTGTAATTTTTTCATAGACATACAAAATGACGGTTTCTGTGGTGTAGTGATCAAGACGCGTGACTCACGCACAGAAGGTTTCGGGTTCGATTCCCAGTGAGAACACTAAAATTTGATGTGATTTTTCTCAAGCCTGGGTGTTCTGTGTTGTAATTCACCACTGTAATTGGACCTCTTGGTCTGTTTTGGTGCAGACATACAAAATAGCAGGTAATATTATAAAATTACGCAGAACGAGAAAAACGGATTATTTTTAGCTTTGTAATGTAATCGAATATATGTACATACAGCTTCTTAGGACATAAGTCTCCTTGGCGGTGCCCACACACCAGAAAAGCTGCCCGAAGAAGCTCTCTGAAATCTGGTAGCCTTAGCATTTATGTGCTGAAAGAAAGTAATCCAGAAGTACATAATATGTACTTCATTGGATTGAGAAGAGAGGGAAGTGAATTCTTCACTGACGGGATTAAGTTGATTGGACATGATCAATTCGCCGAAACGATTACAAAACTTTTTAAAAGCCTTGAAATTATTTTTGGAAACCACCAGATCTGTATATCCGACAGGACCTATAACGGGGCCACGGATAGTAGCGAGAAGCTCCATTCGGTAATCACAGAGAAGGGAAAAGGGACAAGACCACAGGATGTGTTCAGAAGATTGGTTAGGATATCCGCAGCAGCACGAAGGGGAGTCAACAATATTAAAAACAAATATTTTTTTATTAAATTTACCATTAATATACATGCATATATATAAACATGTCTCAACAACTCTACAAATTTAACCGAATTGTTGATTTGACAGAATAAAAATAAATGTAAAATGACCTTCCTCTCTAAGCACCAGTTTTCACTCTATTAGAGAGGTAGAAACGTTATTATTAATTATGTATCATTCCCTTTTCACACGGTGCATAGGGTACTGCATTGGTACACCAATCGCAGCGCATCTTGATCATTCTTCGTAACAATAAAGTAAGATGATCAGTCTTACGCTTCTGGTGCCAGTCCAGGGCCTATGAAATATTATATTATAAAAACATCCTGGATAAATATTTCATGTCAACCATGTCGGGAATCGAACCTACATACCCTATAAAATTTAATTATTATTTTGTAAAATAATATTGATAAATAAATAAAATATTCGAAATAAATAATTTAAGAATATTGTCTACTATTTTACATGTGTACCTCTAACCTTTAAACTTTATTTATATCAAACTGATTAATTAAAGTTGATAAAATAAAACATATTTAACATAGGAATGTAATAAAAATACGTATTACATAGTACGTGTTTACTGGTAAAATGTATATACAGGTAAACGTCGTTTTGCGCCGGTTTGATTTACGCCGATTTGCATTTAAGCCGGTTGGTGACGGCGTGGGATTCCCCGGTTCGGCCGACACCATACGAGAGTAGGCGCCGGGATTTTAATAGCAGACACACTTTTACACGTTGTTCTATTATATTACTGTGTACACGAGCAGCCTATTGCGTGTGTGAAATTGTTTCCTAGTTAGTTTTCGTTTTGTTTTTAAGGAAAACAAAAAGGTAAAATTGTATACTTTTTTAATATTTTTATTGAAATTAAAAGACTATTTAAATATTCGTAGTTGATGCTATGATTCTGCAAGGAAGGAAGCAACAATCAAAGCAAATGAAATTAGACGCCTTTTTCAAAAAATGTGAGAATTTAATTTAGGACCGACAAACTGGTAAGTTGGTATTTATTATAAAAATTACATTATTTACATCAAGAGATTATTTTTTATTTTGTAAACGAATTTATGCTGCTTTTATTAAATACATTTTTAATTTATTTGGAATATATTACGGATAATATGCATTTGATAAACACGTTAGATTGTTCTTAGAATTTTGACACGGAATCTAGCCCTATATCTTCCATTATATTTGTGTTCATTTTACGCCGGCGTCTCTCGTAACGGAACCCCGGCTTAAAACGACGTTTACCTGTATATATATATATTTTTTAATATGGAGAAAATGTTGCATGTTCATTCAGAGTGAAATATTTTATTGATTCATTTATTTACAAAATATGCTAAATATACCCTACATACAATATTTTGATGCGACAGATATATTATAATAGCTTGAAAGGTATGCAGACTTATTTGTCTAAAAACTTACTCAAGTTCTTGATAATTTTGTCAGACAGCAGGTGGCGCTAACCGAATTCATTTTGAGTGAAAAACTCCTGGCATTTTGAGCGGTCTCGCCTGAAACGTGAAGGTTTGCATACCTGAGCTAAAGCCTCGCGAACGGTTCCTTCCGCAATATAGCAATATTCACTCGCTGCATTCGCGTTGAGTTTTCATTATCGCGAGCGTTAAGAAAGAAGCCTGACATGGTGGAATGCGTTTCTCGACTTAGCGACCGCTCAACAGTAATGAGCTTCTAAGCAAAGCGGGAGGAATGGTTCAATGAGCGCGCTGGAAGCGAACTTGCAAATTGCAGATTCAGAATTTTCTCTGAACGATTTATTATTTAACCTTGTGATGCTCGCGCCTGAAATCTTTCACAAAAAAATTGTTCCATGAATTCAAAAATTATGATTGTTTCAATAGTCATAAGTACGTATTTTTAAATGTTTGTTGATTATGTGAACGGGCAAAACAGTTTTATAAACATAATATTTAACTCTTTAAAGGCTGTGCTACAAAATTCCATAATGAAAATAAATCCTTATTAACTATGATATACAATGTCATACATACAAAAATAATAACAAAGGGATACGTAGTTCAATGGTGGACTTATTGTCATTAGCAATTTCTAACAGTCTTTCTTCTTCTGCAGCCTTATTCTCTCCACTGCTGGATGATGGCCAAACGTCTCCATTCCTTCTTATAACCCGATTTCATCATCCACGTTTTACCGGCAATAGAGGCAATGTCGTCGACCCATCTTTTCTGTGGCCTTCCAACACTTCTTTTGTTTGCCCACGGTTTCCACTTTATTATTCTGGGTGTCCACCTGCCATCATTTTTCCTCGCCAAGTGTCCTGCCCACTGCCATTTCAATTTCGCAGCACGATCCATGACATCCACGATTCCGGTTCGGCGCCTTATTTCTTCATTTCTTATTTTGTCTCTTAGACATACACCGAGCATCTTTCTTTCCATGGATTGTTGCGTGCATTTTAATTTCTGGCTACTTTTTTGTGTTATGGACATGGTTTCTAGTCCGTATGTTGTCACCGGCAATATGCACGATTCATATACTTGTCTTTTCAAGCATATAGGGACTTGTTTATTTTCAAAAATATATTTAAGTTTGCCGAAAGCAGCCCAACTTAGCCCTATTCTTCTTGGTAACTCCGCTATCTGGTTATCTTTACCAAGTTTGAGTCCTAGATAAATATTCATAAACCACTTTGATTTTATTATCGTTGATGAAAATGTCTCGTCCTGTTGAACTCATAATCTTTGTTTTATGAATGTTCATTTCCAAACCAATCCTTTTTGAAGCCTCATGTAGTTCTATAATAATTTCGCCTAGTTCATCCATGTCTTTACTTATGACCACTATATCATCTGCGAATCTGAGGTGACTCAGGTACATGCCATCGATCTTTACACCCTTATTTTCCCACATTTCTTACAGTCTTACCAGAACTAAATAAAAAATACAACAATAAAAACTAATAAAAAAAAATAGAATTAAAAAAAAAAAAAAATAGATAAAAAAGTTTAGAAAACACAAACAATCAAAACATAATACTAGATTATGGTATCTTTACACGCGGTGATGTAACACCGTGAAACCTCAAGCTAAAGACAGAAAATTATATTATTTATTATTTATTAGAAAAAAAAATTACAGACATACTGTTCAATAATTCCTTTTCCATTAATAAAAAAAATTTATATAATAACAGCCCGTTTTAGCAAAATATATTAAAAATCACAAATACGTCGGTCACATAACTAGCGGGCGCTCCCGCTTACTGCCAATGAAAGATATTTTTTTGTCTCTTTCACACAAACACCGGCCACAGAACAGCGTCTCTGCCTTCCATCTTATAAGTTATATTCTCGCGCTCTTTCTTATAAAGTTCATTCATTGTGGTATTGGCATCATTTTCATTCGTATAATTATTCTTCGCATAGTAAGGATAAATATTTTTTGTATTAAAATCCAGCATGTTTGTATAAGTTTTACTTAACAAATCTGATTAAAAAATGTCAACTTGAAGATTACATATAATACAACTTCATAATTTAAATAAATAAGAGAGATGTATCAAGTCTTGTATCTATGTAGACTCGTGTTACACCACGGTCACACATGAGTTGTCTTTTTAAATTTGTATCTAGTTCCAGTTTTTTGGCAATATATTGGTTTCTTAAGGCCTGAGGTTTGCTCCTTACTCTACGAAATATTTGTGTCAATAGACTCAAAATTTTATCTCATCAAAAATAATAGTATCCAACCAATTTAAAACGTAAATTTTTAAATGGGAAAAATAATTTAAAATAAAGGCAAGTCAACATTAGAGCAACAATCATATCTTAAATAATTTCAACTGTTGTGACGAAATTAAAAATATTATCAAAATAATTCATAAAGCTTTTTTCTCTACAATTCTTAAAAGATTGAAGGAGATTTACTGATCTGATAAAAACCCTTTTTAGCTTAATCGTGGGGCAGTTAGTTCTTATAAATTTGCATCACAATATACACAAGGCAGTATGTACATACGAAAGCTTTTCCATTTGGATAAAATGTCTTTTCATCACGCACAAGCTCTAGTATAAAGTTCGTTGAGACATGATTTTATTATTAGTATTAGAAATTCTCGAATTTTATTACATGTTGGCTTCCTTATACTCGTGAGACGTACCATAAAGAATGCCTAATCTTGTATTTATTACAGCGCCCATAAATATTAATGATCTTCATTGTAACAGTATTGATTGATTGCTTGTACAGTATGACGTATCATATAATATGCTTTCTTATATAAAATTCATAGTTTGGAAATTACTAATGAGCGATAAAAATGTAAATGCATTTGGTTGAAATAAATTAGCTCTATTTTATAAAAATAAAAAACTTTTTTGATGTCGTACTGAAGGACATGATCAGACTTTCTCAATTTCACGGTACAATTAAATATTGAGGGGTTTCAAAAAATAGTATAGATTCGATATGCCAATTAAAACCGATAATAACTATTGAAGACAAGCACAGCATCATTCAACAACAATTAAAGATATGAATGAATGAAGACGTTTTGTCGTTTAAAAAATGTATGCTTTGTATGTATTTGAAGACTTTGTGTACAGCCTTTTCATATAAAACCAATACACCATCAAAAAGTAGCACAAACCCAATTTTGAGAGTAAATAAAGTTGTTGTATTATCAATAAAGATGAAGTTCAGCCCGAAGGAAAAATAGATATGAAAAATATATTCTTCCGCGCGATAAAAATTAGAACATTAAATTGTTCTGCTAAGTTCTTAAAAATTTTCTTTCTTTCTTACAAATCGTTGAAAATGGCCCTCAAAATGAAATATTCGGGTAAATAAAAAAATTACGTTTAAGCGTTGTTTGTATTTTTTTCTTACACGTAGTATATCTAAATTTAATTTGTTTTAAGAATCTTTTAGGGAGACTAATGTTCAACACAGACGAAAGAATTATTACGTCATTTACACAACTTATGACGTAATATTGTCTGGTTCAAGTGATCACTTTACATATTGTGTTACACTCACAATTCTGCTTAATGTTTGTGATTTCCTCATATAAACAATTTTCCGAAGTTACATATTTAGTTAAAACATGCGTTCTTTCACATTATTTGACGTTTTCTCACAGGCGACATCTGTCGACTAATTTAAACTTTTTTATAGCAATTTTCCTTACATTGATGTTATGGTGTATGAGTCAAGACGGATGAAGATACACTTCTGTGTATGAATCCTGTAGTGTTTTTGATTCGACGGTTGCTATCAAGTAAAAATCCTAAAAATAGGAAATTGAATTGAAAAACATCCGACGCATATAGCTTGACCAGCCTCACGTGGCAGTCGACTAATTTTATACCTAATATCCTTAACACCCCCCCACCCTTCCTCTACCAGCACGCTGATGCAATCAGTCGTTCGGGGTGAAACATAATGTATCATTTCTATATTTAGTTCCTATAAATCATTAAATAATATAACCGAAATCATCAAAAAAGTACACGGCGACGTTAAAGCAATCGCTTTCGCGGTTATACAATATTGTAAAGTAGAAAAATTGAAGAAATGGACATTAATCGCTTTTAAAAATTCGAAAAGACGAGCTGCCGCCATGACAGGCTTGTTGTCTGATTATTTAACTGAGTGCTGCCAGAATAATTATTGTAATCGACCTGCGTTAATTTATTTTGGAAAAAATATATGTCTGTCTTTATTGTTATTTCACTCATTCGGTAAAATAGAATATACTAATGTTATGAACAAAAAAGAACCGATCAGTTTTTATGTTAACATATAAAAAAATAAATAGATATTTATCTTTAAACATACTATATAAACTGCTATTAGATTTTTTAAGATGTCTATTCTTTTTGAATTACAATTTACGTTAGATTTTTAACTTTTACTAATGATCAAACAACCCAGCCTTAATGACCCAGTTAAAACCGTCCCTCAATAGATTTAATTTTCTAGGAATTTTCGAAAGTTATGAAACTCTTTGTTAACTAACGTATTTTTTTATCCGTTTAAAAATGAGTAACCTTTAATATGTCCTACTTATTATTTTTTAAATGGTTACGTTTATTTTTCCGTGAATTGTTTACTCTTACTCACTTAAAACCATATTTTTATATTAGACCAATAACTTCAGTGGTTTTATATTTAAAGAATATTAAAAATGATATTGTTTATAAAGCGTGCATGAAAAAACCGTGTTAATAGTATTTTATAAATTCAGTTATGACTGTATCATGCTTATTTAATATTCATATCACATTTGAAGTTTATAAATATCTTGAAAAAGAAAATGAAAGACACAAAACCAATTATTTCCCATCCTGACAACAACGTTCATCCTATACGCCCTTATTACACTGCCTCATAAGACTGGTCGACGTAGTAGTTGCCGTATTCGCCTGCCTTGCTTGAAAGTCCTGGGTTCGATAAATACTTGTTTTAAAGGTAGTTTTACACTGGAGTATTTCATTGACTCTGGACTGGCACCTTCAGAGTAAGAATAATCACCTTAACCTTCTATAACAGATGATTGCGATACGCAGCATTTGAATTTTAAATGGTGTGCCTTATGCACCATCCGGTTCAGATAAGAGTTTGATGACGAATGTAAGATTATCACTTAAACCGGTCAATGACAGAGCATAGGCCCTGTAAGTGTTTAGATTTTCACATTCCTTTTTTATTTATATTTTAGAAGATCATTTTCTTTATCTGTGTTGAGTTATTGACCACTCTAAACTTTAGATGAAATCCTAATAAGGTCGAATTCTACTACATAATAGTCCAATAAACCATGTCCAAAATTAAACTAATATTTTGGTTTTATTTTTGGGTTTAATTTTTGTTTCTAAATGTTGGGTAAAAAGTATTTTATGCGTTTTTTATGAAACAGTGCTTTATGATTTTCTTGTTTAATTAATCACTTGAAATATTTAATTATTTCATTTGATTTTTACATTTATTTTTTAATTTTTTTAAACTCTTTTTAAATGTGTTATATAATTTTAAGGTTTAATTTTGTTTTTAAATCTTAGGTTTAAAGTATTGTATGCGTTAGTTAAACTAAATATGTTTATATAATTAGTTTTAAAAAATGAAATGGTTGATCTTTGTATGAATTTACTGTAACATCGGGTGTACCACAAGGATCTCACTTAGGGCCACTTTTTTTTGTACTGTACATAAATGATTTAGCGTCTTTTTTCCACAAGATCAATTATGTTATTTTTCGAATTATTAAAGACTTAAACGATGCTGACATGCTGCAAAAAAATAAAGACAAGCCTACTGAATGGTGCAAACTCAATAAACTGTTTTCAAATGTTAAAAAATGCTACCATGTCTCTTTTAATCGATCCAGGAAACCCGTTGTGTCAAAATATTCCATTAATAATGTAGCCATTGAACAAGTCCATTCTATTACATACCTAGGTGTTACTTTTGATACTGAGTTAACTTCCTCACATCACTATGAAATTATCTCCAATAAAGCTATGCAAATGTTAAGTTTTGTTATACGTAACACTCAGCATTTTCAAAATTTTAAAACAATCGTTATCTTGTTTTGTTCTATTGTAAGATCACAGCTAGAGTATGCATCTGCAGTTTGGAGTCCCGTTTATTGCTGCAACGCATATGATCTCGAACGAGTACAAATAAAGTTTTTTAATAAACATTCAATTTAAATCAGGTCTACCTGTTTTAAATAAATTATAAATCCCTTATGACAAATTTAAATTTACCATTACTGTCAAGCAGGAGGACAATAAATAACCTCTTGTTTACACAATATTATTTTTGGTATGTGTATATATATTTACATATTTATACACACACAATTCTGGGTTTTATCCCAAGGGGGAGTAGGTATATTTTTATTTATATCACTACAGAGATGGGTAGAATTTGGATATTCGCTAATAAGCGGAATGGGGAATGTTGTAGAGTACCTACATAAAAGTGGCCACTTGAACCCAACCTATGACAGGTCATAAGCCCTGTAAACGCTCGAATATCCATAATCTTGAAACAAAAATTCTACCCATCTCTGTAGTGATATAAATATAAAAAAACCTCTTGTTTATTTATAAATTATTAAATAACAAAATAGATTCCCCAAAACTGTTAATTTTAATATACTTTCGTATTCAACATAGACTATTTTTTTGTTTGACAGTCATCATAATGGTACTAATTTTTCATTGAATTCACCAATTATTCGCATGCAGTGACTTGCAAAGCAATACATTGATGATTTAGATTTACATTATTTTATACCACGCCGCTAATGATCAAATCCTGTGTTTTGAAAAGATTTAACAATTAAAAATTAAAATAATGATTATTTCATTACTTTTGTTTTAACTTTTTACTCTTGTATCTTTAATTATTTTCAAATTTATTATTGTTTACTATTAATATTTACAAAAACAATATTATAAACTTTTTCACTTTCCTTTTAAAGGGCTTTCTTTTGTTTTTTTCTGTATATTTCTTCTCTTTCTCTTTTTTAAAACTGCTATTTTCTTTAATTTACTTTTCTTTTACATGGGTAAATATTTATATTTGTTACAGATGTAATATTTCTTATGTATGCTTACTATTGTAAACTTTTCTCGATGTTTTTGTTCTGTTTAATATTATGCTATTTTTGGGGGGTTTTATTTTCATCGGCTTTTGTACTTGTGTAAAAGATTCATGGAACCGTAAATAATTCAATGATTTTTGTAAAAGGCATTTTTGCCGTATATGTTAATAAAATAATAACATTTCGACACACTTGAAAAAGCGCGTTTTAAACGTTTGTGTGTTAAAATAAAAATAAAATAATTATACTGATTTTTTACTACATATTCATCCTATTTAAATTAAATTCAAATAGAGAGAAAAAATATGCGGTGTAAACGCTGCATTATAAAAAAAATCCGCTCTACTTCAGGAATTGGACATTTTTGCTGAGTAAGTCTTCGGATGATTGATGTTGCCGCGACCATGTTTTAAATGGCTTTTTGGAAAGTGCCACGAAAAGTTATGCCTTAAAAATGTACATAATATGTATTTTTTCTAGTCCTTAGCACGTAGTAACATTAAAAAGCGTGTAATATTGCGGCTTTGCCACGGTTTCAATATTACTCGCGTTCTTGTTCAATATCAAAACTATTATGTCTTTAAAATTCACGTTCGTAAGTATGCAAATTATTTTCGAAGTTCCTTTATGATTTTGACAAGAACTTTGAATAATATAAAGTAATACATTTGGTCTGAAAGTTTTGATTATTTCTTATTTTTAGCAATGTCGGCACGTAAGTATTCCTTCAAAATCTTTAAAAAAAATTAAGGTCGTCAAATGATGCTTTTAACATTGAGGTGTATAACTAGAGTAAACATGAGCGTTCGAAATATGGTCCTTGAACCTGCGGCCAATTGGCATGTGTTTGATAGAAAGGAGTTTAGTCTGTTGCGAGCAGTCCCTGGCTACTTTTCTCCTCGTAATTACTAAAATGCCCATATGAACGCTAAAATACTCCACAAATCGATCTGGAAAAGATAGAAAAGGCGACGGTTTAACCTTTCACCAGTAAATAATGTTTTATCTTTATCAAAAATCACGCAATATGCTGGATTCAAACTAAAGATATCAACTCTTTTTTTCAATGATATATTTTTTTGCCCTTTGATAATGAGTATTTTTTTTATCGTTTTTATTTCCTTTTTATACACTATAAAATAAAAAAGTACCTTTTAATATTTTACAGAATATTTATTTTCTCTTTCTTATATACACAAAGATGTCATACCTGTATATTTACTCGTATTATAGGAGCAAAAATTCACAAATATTTCTTGTATACCCAAGAACAGGCCATGCCTTTGTGGGATTTTTTGTTTACTATTTAGTTTTACCTATGTAATCATCCTTTATTTTTTTAATACTCTGTTTTACCTTTTATGTATTACGTAAAAAAACAACAAAAAAAAAAATCTTTTTAAATAATCCTTCTTTAAAATAGCTACTTTTATGTTGAAAAAAATGTGTTATTAATATGCTACCTCCTGCCTCTGTCCTGCTCAGTTATTCGGGCGTATAGTAAATCGATCAAGGGAACGACATACTGAATAGAACCTACAGTAGATCTATGTAAACAGTCAGTGCTTTTTACTGTTCTGGGTGTTTTGCTTGCCAAAGTCGACGTGATATGACGTGCGGCACTTGCTCGCTCCGCTGGCCATTCCCTTTCCTTTGGGGGTAACTTTTTAGCTCGGATATGTATGGAGTGTTATCTCTATATATTATATTATCTCAATGGCTTTAAATCAATATTTAATAACTACATATGTCGCCGCCAAATCGTTCAATTAGCTACTCAATTGGACGGCTTGGCGGTTCATTAAATGCCGGCAGTCAATTAAACGGCTAGGCAGTTTGTTGAATGAATTAAGATTCAACGAACTTGCAACGTGTTTTTTGGTTGAAAGCTAGCCCTTTGTAAAAGGCTGAACCAAAATCTACCTGGTTAGATTAGGATAAGTTTAATTAAGTTAAGTAAAAAAAACATTTTTTTTCTTCTACACTTAACCCAACCGATTCTGACCTTACATAACTTCACATTAAAAATATAAAAAGTTAATAAAACAATTTAGAATTGTGTTTTTGTTTTATTCAAATTAAAGAGGCTTGGCGACGTTCAGCCCTTTCGTCAAATGTCGCTTTCAACATTTTGGCTAAGCGTCCGTTGGCTATTCAATTGAATGCCGGCATTTCATGAATAGTCAACCCGTCAAAATGAGTGTCTGATTTAACTATTTGGTGGCGACATTTACATACTTATTTTAAAATTATAACAAACTTAAATGTTAACATATTGCAACAGAGATGGAGAACATTTTAGAGAAGGGAATTTCGTTGTCTAAGAATTTACAGGGCATACATATAGGGAACCCTTAGTTTTTAATATAGTGTTCTGAGTGGGAAAAACTTTTAAGTGGCCATTTTACACCCTGTAGCATTCACCATTCAACCTATGTTTGAACATCTATATTTGTTCAACCCTTCAAACTATTAAACTGAAAGCTTTATTGATGCGCGTGAGATTCATCTGAATTATTTCCCCCACATACTAGGCAACTCCTGAAAATATTTTCATACTTCTTCTTAAACCGGTAAGATTAATCAACTGTATTTTGAGTTTGTCAAAACTATTATAGACAAGAGCAAGATTTTTCCTAGAAAAAGGTTTTTGAAAAATATTACCATTTACATGACTTAAATTGTCGTTGGTTGCTTTTAGTGGTCGCTTTACACTCCGCGTCACTTTATAAACAAAATAAGTTATTACTTAAGCCAGGCAAAGACAGACCATGAGTCCTGTAAATGCCTATATTTACACATGGCCTAATCATTTTTTTATCTCTGGGGAGATCTTTCACTATAATTTTCATTCTCTCAGACGAAATATAAGCCTGTTTGTGGTTATCAGTATTTTAATTAACAATATTTTGAGTTTGTCCAAATTTTTGTAGACAAGGACTGGATTCAACTCCCTGGGGAGCGGTTTATATTAACATATTACCTTTTTTTAAATGTTCTTCATTTCTGTTGTAATATGTTAGTATTTTAATTTTAGAAAATAAATCTAAAATCCCATAAGATAAGGTAACGTGCTATCTGCTACTTTTAGAATGTGGAGTATCCGTCATTATGTAAAAAAATTGAAATATTTGTGTGTACCACAAGGTTTGAGTATACTTGTGTCGGAGAAAAGTACAGAGTAGGGACAGGAATGAGACTTATGTACTCAAGTGGGTTCGTTTGTCACAATCATGGGAGCGACTTGAAAGTTTTTCGAGAAATATTCTACAAAAACTATTCGCATATACGTAACTATAGTCCTTAAAATGTAACATGATTAGAATTTGTCAGACGACAGTTGTCAGAAAAAGTGACGACATAACTTTGTTGTAACGTCAAAGGAGTTATTTATATTGACACACAAAAAATCATTTGTATCTGGCGTGTTAGTTTATTTTTTTAATACAACGCTTGAAACATAAATCATCAATAATATATAAAATCAGCTTTAAAACTAAAATAAACCTAATTATTAAGGACGTTCTTACAAGGTTACATCATTTTGCAAAAACGTTAGAGATGGGACAAAATGATCAATGTAAATTGATTGAATAACAAAATAATTCATTTGATGTTGTTCATGAAAAAAGTATAAATGTCTAATTTTTTAGAAATAAATGTGTTAAACACACTATAATAGGCTTGTTTTTGCGTTTTTTATATCAATTTTCGGAAACAGAGTGTCATGATTGCATGAAATAACTGATAAAATCGATTCGGTCAGTGATCAGTAATTTCCCATCACTAATGAAATTAGTTTGACAGCTGTCATTCTAATCAAGCTATATTTTAAGCATAAAGTGAGTTATTGAGATGAAGGTAAGAGTTGCGGGAAACGTTTAACCGTGTTATATATTTTTTTAAATATTTATAGAAATAAAAAAAATTGCACATTTTGTATTATTTTTTCCATCCATTAATATTTTTTGACTACATTAGCCGCCATATTACCCAGTCTAGGATGTTTCCGCTCACTGAGCGTTATGTTTACCCGGGCATTGCCATATTTCTTAACAAAATTACACATGAGTTCGTACCTACATTACCGTAGGGCGTAGTGCATTACACTCTTATGTCGGTCCTAGCAGAAGCGGCTGTATCCGCCACCTAGCGAACTTGGCTGCGAACTGCCAACCTGCTCATGTAAACCAACTGCGTCCTGTCAGCTAAACTAAACTGAACATGATAAATATTAAAACAGCTGTTATCAAAACCCTTGCGTATGGAAGTGAAGTACGGAATTGGGAACACAAGGATAAATGTAGGCTGAATGCTGTCCTAATGCAATTTCTCGGGCAAATGTGTGGTAAAACTTAGTATGATAGATGTGCAAATGTCGAGATCCGTGCATTTTCAAAAATATTTTGTGCCACACAGGACAAGACTCCAAACTTTATTCAATTTGCCGATACCCAAGACAAATTCAAGAAATAATGATTTTTTCTAAAGAGCATGTTATTACAATACCGTTCTCTCCGGTCACGCAAACATTATTCATCTCTCCTATACTACTACTACCATCACGCCATTTCCTCGTAGGGGTAGGCAAAGAGAATAGACCGCCACACACGTCTATCCTGGCATACATTCCTAGCTTATTCCACATTTATACATATTGTCATAAATGCCCTTCGGTTCTATCTGCTTTTGACATGACCAGACTTAAGATTTAGGTTTATCTGATCATGCCACGTCTTCCTTGGTCATCCTCGTCTCACGTTACCGTTCATTTTCGCTATATATACTTGTTTTACCATACTTAATATAGAAGATTCCTTATTGGCGTAGATAATAGGCCTGTTTAATTATATGAGCATGTCATTAAAAATTTATATTCATTTTTATGTTTTGTACCTTCTTCAATATTAGTACAAAAGCTAATTTTGCATCAGTCTTACGATTCAAATCCCAGTCCAGGAACAGCTTGCCTACCGCATACCACATACCGCACACGGTATCTGAAAACATAAGTATCCTTGGCGGTGTCCACATTCACGGAAAAATTGCTCGTTGCTGAACGAGAAAAGCTGCCCGAAGCAGCTCTCTATAAATCTGGTAACCTTAAAATTTTAATGCTGAAAGAAGGTAATCCAAAAGTACATAATATGCACTTCATTGGATTGAGAAAAAAAAAGTCCTGTAAAACCTAGGCTTCCGAATTCCGTTCTCAAAAATGTATTGCAACAAATCATATCTAAATATCAGACTACATCGGCTTGGAAACGAGTGTGGAGAAATTAGTATGTTTCATTTTCCATTGTCAGTTTTTAGATTAAAAATTCTTACGGCGATAAAATCAAAATATCTTACATTATTCAAATACTGTAAAAATTACTGACTTTTTATTTATTGACATTTAAATAATACCTGCTAGTTACTTTTTTCTTTCTTTCTAAAACTGTTATAACTTTTTAAAATATTTCGTTATGTACCAACCTACTTTTATGGAATATTTTATCTTTATTTATGTATATTTCCAGAAAGCATAATGTAATTCTAAACTTAAAAAAACTGAAACTGTATATTAGATACTTTTTTATTAGATCTACATATTAACTTTTGTAATAAAACGCTTGAATCGTAATATTGCTCCTGTCATTTAAAAGCCCTCTGGGCGTATATGTATAAAAAATAAAATAAATAACTCCCTAAGGATGAAATCCAGCCAGCCAACAAACATTTGGACATTTGAAACAGACTCAAAACAATGTTTATTAGTTCGCTATTATTTCTTGACATAATCATAATTGTTTCATCATTAAATATTGACGGGTTCAATAAAAAAAATTTTTAAAAAAAAGTTGAATCAGTTTTTCGTGATTCGCTCAAAATAAAAAAAGTTGGATTTTTTAGGGTTTGTAAATAGTACCCTCAAGTTGAATATTTCGTGTAATTAAAAATAATACTTAAATTTTACAAATATTGTTGATTTGGGTCCTTAAAGTGGGCTGATAAGTACCGTATTTATTATTTTTAAGTTACTTGCTTTCGTAATAACTATTCAAATATTCAGGAACGGGGTTATTATATTTACAGAGTACCTAAACAGCATATCAACTTAACTACACATGATAACAATTTAAATTTATGGGTTTATATCACGGCACGTAAACCTCGTACAAACTTAACATAATATGTATATCAAACATTAATTTACAATTTCATAATAACAATTTTATGTTAAGCACATATTTCTATGTTTTACATGAGTTTTATACAAATTTATAATCAACATACAAAACTATTACAAATAGCTATTCTAGTCGTGTTAGTTGAAGTTTGTATGATCTTGAGGGGCGACTCATCATCTTCCCCCTTCCGCACCCTATTGTGTAAACGAAATGCAGCATAGTCCGATCGTATGTTAAATGAAGGTAAGGTGATCAGTCTTACGCTCCAGGCGCTAATCCAGGAACAATGAAATATTGGAGTTTAAAAAATCTTTTAAAATCAATATTTCACGTCCACGCTACCAGAAAATCAAACTTACGACTTAAGAACGGTAGAAGAACACGTTAACCACTATACAACGAAGCGGTATCATATCCATCCAAATTCTTTAGTCAGCATTTTTACCTGAGAGCAGCTATCGAGTCGAAAGTATTTATCCGGGATTCTGGTTTTATTTCACACACAGAACTGTATTATTTATCCGCCCAGACACAAAGAGCGGTAACTACAGCTAAAAAAGGACAAAATTAAAGAAAAAATATTTTTCCAACAAGTCAATGACGTGTGATTCCAAAGACAAGCTACAAAGTTGTCGCCATGCCTAAAACGGCTTCCATATGTGGAGAAACTTAAAACTCTCGCTCTCACAACGCTGCAGGAACGGCGAGAAAGGGGTGACTTGATCTAGACATACAAGATACTCAACAGTCACTATAGCTGCCTAAATTTGGATCCCATGTTCAAGCTTAGCCAAGATGATCGTTTTCAAGGGCACAGTCTCAGGCTGGAGAAAACGAGATTCAATCTAAATCTATGGAAGCATTTCCTGAATAATAGGGTTGTTGATGGTTGGAAGAAGCTGCCACGGAGCTAATTTCAACGTGTAGTCACAATGGGTTCCAAAATGAGCTAAATTTGTTTCGGAAAAGTTAAAATGCGCCAACAACTGACTTTCGTGAAAATAGATTTAAGCGTGTCAGCTTTAAGCTGTTGGATTAAAATGAATAATTAAATAGTCACGTTACAAGCGTGAAGAACATATATTTTACTAGAAGAAAATTGCATTTCAATTCGTGGGTAATTGTTTTATCCGCCTTCATTCTTTCACGGAATTTTATCAAGATCAGAGTTATGCTATGCCGTCTTTTCTGATGAAAAAAGATTCCAATTAAACTGCAACGGCAAAAAACCAAACAGAAATATGATTTTATTTGTAAACACAGTCCAATTTATGAAATAAGTAGATAGTTAAATTTTTCCGTACAAAGATCAAAACTTTGACAGCTGCCCGTTAACGACGTATCTAGAGTAACAAGTTACACATAAATAAATATGAATAAAGCAAAAACTTATGTCTCTTTCTTTCATGAAATATTGAATATATGAATTGTTTAGATCAATGCAATATAACATCTTAGATGTAGTCAATAAAGGAGTTACGTGTCTATTTATTATACGTCAGGGCAACAAATTATTATATTTTTACGTACCTTCTCAATAACGGATAGATAATAAAATTCGTGTTCACCCTTATAATACATACACTTATCTATATAAATTAACGTTAATTCGAAGACCCTTCCTACTTTTCATCCATTTAAAAGTTTGACTAAGAACGTTGAATTTTTTAAAATAGAAAGCAAACTTACGGTGCCTATTCATCAATCCAACTACTTTACCAACTTATCCGTCCGAAAAGCCTCTCATCCGCCATAAAATATTTGCAGTAGGATTAAATTTCAGAAAAAGCATTACCTTTTTAACTCTAAAGTACTTGCTCCTTTCTTCCCCTGATTTCTTTATTTTCCTTTTTTTGAAAACTTTAGTTTGCTAAGGTTTTTTTTTTTTATTATTTCGGATCAAGTATTTAATTAAATAATACTCAATTTATAAAATTTTATTACGGATATTAATTTGTAGTTTTCCTCGCCCACGTATTTTTTGATACAATGTTTTTTTTTAATACCTATACTTTAACAAAAATATTTCTAGAGAGGCATATCCAAATCCAAACATTATCTGGACTTTTGACCCATCATTGGTTCCGCTGTATTTTCTTTACACTTCTACTTCTTCAGCCTTGTTCTCTTTACTATTGAGTGGCGGCCTCTTCCGAACGTTTCCACTCCTTTCTATCACCCGCTTTCATCATCCATGTTCAACAGGCATGGAGGAAATTTTGTCGGCACATCTTTTTGTGGCTCTCCAACAACTTTACACGCTGTGTAACATTATTATTATTTTTCGGCATATATTTGAAAATCAAAATTTCTTTCATTCATTTATTTGTTGATTTTTGCGACTTTTTTTTTTTTTTTTTTTTTTTTTTATTTAAATTTTATTGATAAACCCTTACGGGTTACATACATTTAACAAAATATTTTCACTTTTAAAATTCAAATTCTACTGTTAATAATAATATTTTTAACATCTTTTGTAAAGGTTGCCTGAGTCTTTTGTTTAGTTTTGTCTGGTAGTTTATTGTATAATTTCAGTCCATGGTTTATAAGTCTCGATTGTCCTTTTCTCGTTTTAAAAGATTGTATATGATATTTTTCTGAAATTCTCGTATTGTGTTCATGTTTACTACAATTTTTTTCAAGTTTTAATTCTTCGTCTACAATTACATCCGTGGCTAATTTATGAATAAATTTTAAAGATTCTAGTTTAAAGAGTTCAGTTACGTTTAATTGTTTAGTTTGTTCAAAAAGTTCTTTAGTTGCTGTTAGATAGGGAAGGTCATATACTAACTTTAATATTTTATTTTGCTGTCTTTGTAGTCTGTTTATGTCATTTTGATATCCTGTTCCCCATAGTAGTTGCATATAACATATTTTAGTTTTAACATATGCTTCATACATTAAAATTTTTTCCTTTATTGGAACAAAGTTTTTGATTTTAAAAAATAGACTCGATAAAGTTGCCACTTTGCTAATTAAATTGTTGATATGAATTGTCCATGTCAATTGTCTGTCTATTGTTAGTCCTAAATATTTAACATGTTCAATTTCAGTTAGTCGTTCATTATTTATGTAAGCATCTACTTTGTGACATTTTTTTCTAGATTCAAAATGGATAATATTGCATTTTTTTCATTAAGTGTAAGTAAGTTTGTGTTTGTCCATTTAGTCAATATAGTAAGGTCTTCGTTTATGTCATTGTTTGTTAATACGTCTGTTTGATTTTTATAAAAAAGTCCAATGTCGTCGGCATACATAATAATTTTCCCTTTAAAATTATACAGTGATAAGTCATTAATATATAAAATATATAACAGTGGACCCAAAATAGATCCTTGTGGGACTCCAAAATTTACTGTTTGTATTTTACTTTTTTTTTCATTTACAAAGGTATACTGCTTCCGATTAGTTAAGTATGATTTTAATAGTTTGTATTCTTGAGATTTTACTCCTATATCATTTAATTTTTTTATCATGGTCTCAATGTGAACCGTATCAAAAGCTTTTTTAAAATCTAATATTGCTCCTGTGGTTGAAATTTTAGCATCCATATTTGTTTGAATATAATTAATCAAATTTACTAGAGCGGTTCCAGTTCCTTTTTTTTCTTGAAAACCATGTTGGTTTAAGCATATTATATTAAGATTTTTAATATGTCCCATTAATCGTTTATGAATACATTTTTCAAAGATTTTATTAAATACAGTTAAATTTGCTATAGGTCTATAGTTACTAGGTTCCGTTCGATCTCCACCTTTAAATATAGGAGTTATTCTTGCAGTCTTTAGTTCTTCCGGGTAGATTCCTAACTTTATATGCATGTTAATTAATTTTGATACGACCGGGCTTAAAACATCTTTGAGATTTTTTACGAGTGAAGGTTTAATTTTATCATATCCTGGCGATGCATTTTTTTTTAAGATTGTCAATTATTTTACACACTTCTTTTGTCGTTGTTGGTCTAAGAAAAAAGGTACTATTTATTTTTCTTCTTCGTTTTTCTGATATGTTTAGACATGGTCCATCTAATTTACTTGCAAGGTTTTGGCCTACATTGGAGTAATATTCATTGATAATGTTTGATATTTCTTCTTCATCATTTGTGAAAATCCCATCTTTTACATTCATTTCTTTTATACTAGCTGACTGCAATTTTTCTCCAGACTTGATATTTTTTATTATTTTCCAAAGTTTATTGCTGCTGCCTTCTGCTGATTTTATATAATTCTGGTAATATTGTTTTTTTGATTTTCTGATTTCATTTCTTAAATCTTTTTGAATATTTTTTAGTTCGGTTACAAGTTGACTGTTATTTCTTTCTTTAATCATTTTTTTATATACTTGATTTTTATTTTTTATTTTTTGAAATATGTTTTTAGTTAGCCAACCCTCCTTTATTGATGTTGTGAAGTTTCTCACCTTGGTTTTTGTGTTCTTTTTTATTTCGTTTTGGATAATGTCTTGTAACTGTTTAAAACTATTAACTTCTTGTATTTTCGCCACGAGATTTTCTTTTAATTTGACATAATCTGTTATTTCTAAGGTGTATTTTTGTTTAAATATTTTTTGTCTTTCGATAGGTATATCTATATTTAGATAGAGTGCTCTGTGATCACTTAGTGGAGTATCTTTGTAGTCTATTGTATATTTAGCTTCTACAAAATTTGTTAATACATGATCAATAATCGAATTTTCTCCTCTGTGATTCCATCTTGTATATTTTTCAAGTGAAATTTCGTTAAGAATTACATAATTATTAGATATTAGGCTATTTACATATTCATTTGTTAGTACATTGTCTTTTTCTAATATATTGATATTAAAATCCCCAACTATTATTGTTTTTCCTTTATTTCCATACGGAAGTATTTGGGTTTCTAGAAGATTTATGAAACTATGTACTTCGGTTTTATTTGGTCGTCTGTAGATAGCACACAAATTTATTTTTTGTTTTATGAGACTTATTAAAACAATGTTTGCCATATCTCTGTTATTTTCAATATTTTTTGCTTCGTAATTTAAGTTTTTCTTTATGTACATTGCTACACCTCCTCCTCTACCTTCCCGGCAGGAGTTTATTACATTGTAATTATTGATGTCATATAATTCTGCTTCACTATTAGTGAGCCATGTTTCAGTTAGAATGATGAAATCGGGGTTTTTAAATTCACTTATTATAAGTGCTTTTAGTTCATCTATTTTGGGTTTCACACTACGAATGTTTATGTACAGTATTTTAAGGTTTTTAATGTGGTTATTTATTATAAAACTTGTTAGTTCAGGCTTTGATCCGGTTCTTTTTCCAAGTTTTTTGACCCACTAGAATTTTTTTTGTCTAAAGTATTATTTTCATTAGTATCACTGAAAACATTTAATATATATTCTTGTTTAATTATATCTATAATTCTGTATGTTTCTGTTTTATAAGCATTGTTGATGAAATATGAATTCATTTGGTCATTAAATATTGGGCCAATAAATTTAGCATGCTCAAATAGATTAGTTTTGTTTTTTATTTCTACGTTTAGTTTTGATACATTTAAGTTTTTATTTGTTGCAACCGAATGGACAATTACATTGGTATGCTTTAAGTTTTGGAGTATAAAGTAAAGATTGCTTAAAATATTAATAGGTGATTTTTCATGTTTTCCTGGGTATAAAAATACAAGATCATTTTTTGTTAGTTGTTTACACCCTTGAATAATTGTCGACATATAATTATCAATTGTTGCATCAGGAAAGATGTAACTGCTACACTGTACATTACTGAATATATTTTTTTCAATTTTTTTTCTAAGTCTTCTCCCTTCTTCATCTCCGAATATTAATATTTTGATCTTTTCTCCTGGTGGTAAAAGTACTTTGTTTATTATTTCAAGAGGTTGGTTTTCATAAAATATTTCACTATTTTTGGCCACATAATTATTTTCTTCATAATTATTCTTCTGTATTGTTAATTGCATTTCTTCTATATTTTTTTGCAATGTAAATATTTTGTCTTTTATTTCTTCTTTATATTTATTTAAATCCGTGATGAATTCTTGAGACATACGTTTAATCAATTTTGTATTTTCTTTGTACTCTAGTAATATTTGTTTTGTCATAATAGTATTTTCTTCAAATTGATCCTTCAATTTATTTAATATAATTTTATCTACATCTTGGGTTTGTTTACAAAAAGGACATTTGAGTATTTCTAAGTTATTTTTGTCATTTGGTGTAGGAGTAAGGGACCTTGATCGTAGATTTTCCAAGTTCATGTTTTTAGTGTTTCTTGGATCTTCCTTACGACATAAGGTGCATTTCCAGCTATCTCGGTAGATTTTCGACATTTTTTTATAATTTTCTGCTGTTGTCCCCGTACAGCTGTAATGGAATACTTCATAGCATCGACTACATTTTAGAGTTTTTTTTGGGCTCAAGCCACTATTACATATTTTACATTCCATATTAAGTTTTTTCGGGATATAAAAAATGTTTTTTTTTTTTTTTTCTTGTTAAATGAATAATATTTTCACTTTCGAAAAATAAGTATATTAATCCTTATATTTCAAGTTAAAAATATAATGTATTGCGATATTTTTATTTTTATCATTATTTTTTATATCAGTTCATTTTACTTTTTTTTTCCATCTATTGAATAATTTTAATAGTACGACTATAATTATAATTAATTAGTTAATAATTATCCAATAGTTTTTTTGTTGATATCATAGATGGCACTATAAAATTACTTTTCAAATGGTTTTAATTGTTAATTATCAGATTTTATATTTTATAATTTTATTAGAACATTGTTTTTTTTATCTCACTATTCTTTATAGAGTTAATTTATTTTTTATTTTTACACTAGAATGTTTTTATTTTATCACTTAAAAACACATTTTTGAAAGTTTTAATTGTTAACTGTCAGATTGTAATATTTTATCAAAAAGTTATTATTTCATCGATACTTAGTTTATTTGTTATTTTTACACCAAAACTACTCTTTCAAATTATTTAACTTTTTAAAAAACACCACTGTTTGTATTATTTTTCACTTTTATATACTTTAAAGAGGCACAATCTGTTGGAACTACTTTTAGAACGTCATACGTTTAAGGTAGGTATATAATCTTTAATAGCTGAAAGCTTTATAATATATATATATACAAGATAATTTTGATTCTACGCACATAACTATTTCACCTGTAAGGAAACGTCTGATAATAATTGCCAATTTTCATAGCTTATACATCTTAGATCAGTTGGATTTAACTGTATTTTGAGTATGTTATATTTTGCATTTAGTATGTTCTATTTTGAGTATATGGTGGTTGTTTGTTACCTACTAAACGTCGGGTTATGTCGACTGCCTAGTAGGTTCCACGCAAATTGCTAAATATTTATCCGCATTGATATCATTCCGTAAAAATCATCGTATTTTACTTCACGCTCGTTTTGGATAAATCTTCAGACTAACAAGGTATGTGTTATGCACAGATATAGTAAAAGATTGCACTTATAGTTTTATTATCTTTTATTATATTTTATTAATACAAAAGATACAATATATAAACTTAACTAAACTTAATATAAAAGAAATTGGAAATACTTAAAAATAACTCAAGGAATCTAATTTATAAAATGTAAAATAAAGCAGTTAAGAAAACGTATGAAATCGTAACAATTAAAATTAAATCAAGTTTTTGTCTAAAGAACGTGTGTCGCCGAACACAGCCAAAACGCTTCTCTTGGTGTCCGTCGCTCGGACCTGGCGCGCGACGTCGCATGTGACGTCCATAGTGTTGCCACGAGTATATGGACAAGTAACAAATTCATCCCTCTAAAGAATTAAAAACTTTTTTATTACAACTAAGCTAACAATAATCATCACATTGATTGTATATATTGCGTAACAACAAAAACTTCTTCATTTTTATGTATCTCATTATTCATACACCTACGTATTAAATTTCTTTTTTTTTTACTAACGCACCCACACACACGCACCCACCCTCATTCATTCTCACTTTGCACATAAACACACATGAATACAAACGTCGCACACATACAATTTTGTAAGCTCTTTTCTTATGTATTATTAGATAAACAGTGTACTTTTTTAATTGGTTCTAGTATTGTTAATAATTTCTACTTATTGCATATAATAGCTGTAAAAATTCCGAATAAAATAAAATGAAAATAAAGTTAACAAGGTTGAGTTTTTCCTCTGACATTTCTTGGTGGAACTGCATTTTAATTATAATAATAAAAAGGTAGATATATAGAGTAATTTCACTTTTTTTAATAATATTTATTAGTGACTAGGTTTCGTCGTGACCAACATCGTCAAACTGGTGTCGGTCACGACGAAACCCGGTCACTGGTAAAAATCATAAATAAAAGTAGAATAAAACTATATACGTAAATTTATTATTAAAATAAAATTATACTTTCGACAGGTTCGATTTATCTGATCATTCAAAGCCTTTCACGACTGGCTTATTTATTTATTTTATTTTATTTAGGAAATCAACAGTTCTACATACATATTTATAGTCAACAAACAGATATAGTGTACAAACTTAGAACTAATAACAGATTTCTACAAAGTATACAAAGTTAGTAAAGAATATATATTACATATTAAATAAATACATATAAGTTTGTACATATAAAAATGTTATTTTCATGTACTAAAAATGTTATTTTCATGTACTCGTAAATATTTTTCAATAATCATTTTTTTTTTTTTAAGATCAGTAAGTTTTTTTAAATTGGGCGGGATTAGGACAAGGATGCTTGAAGAGAGGATAACTAGGGGAAGGGAGATGTACATATGTATTATTATAATATCTGCTAAGTTACATAATGCATTTTAAATCTGACAGAGTTTTGTTTGTGTAATCTATATCTTTTTTCATTGTACTCTGAAAAAGTCCTACGAAAAAAGCATTTTTAACAAACGATGTTTTACTTATTGGTACATGAAACAGTTGGTACCGTCTACAAATCCTGGCTTGCACATGTATTGTTATTAAACTAAGTAGTTCTGTACAGTCAACTATTCCTGACATAATTTTGTGAAGCAGTAGTTGGTTCGCACACAAGAAGTGATTCCATAGAAGGTGAAGGCAGTAAGAGTTGATGCATAAAAAATACCGGTTCTGTATTTTAGGTACTTTATAAATTTGTTTTGAATATTTTCTATTCTTGTTATATACGAGTATATAGCATACTAAGGATTCCATATCTGAGATGCGTATTTTAAATGGCTTCTGGCAAACGTATAATATAATGAAATTAGGGCCTTTGGATTATCAAAGTGTTTACTCATTCGAATTATGAAACCAAACATGCTCAATGCTTATACAATACTTTTCATATTTGCTTGATTAACTTTTTCTTCATCATCCGTTTGTTCCATACTACCAAACCATCTGAATGATCTTTTTATAATCATATCCATAATACCAATACCGTATTAACAATGTTTTCATCCCTTTTTTCCAGTTTTACGTTTCATAAGAAATTGCTTTATATTATAGCTATAAGGGCATTAGTGCTTCAAAGCGATGAAATTAAAATGTTTGGAAATATAACTCTAATGTCCACTTTCAGTCTATATATCATCGATAAATCTATTCCTAAGAACATACCTTCAAAAATTCCACTGAGCTTGTCAAATAATATTTTAAATAATTTCGGAACTAAAGGTCTTGCAAAAAATATTTTTCAACTTTCCTGGGCGTTTGTTTTTTTTATTGAAGTTTCGTGATTAACTAAGAATATTCAACCAATTGGATATCTTTTTGCTGATGGTGAATACACCGCTTTGATAGTGTATTCTATCCACCTTCCTTACATAACAGATGTCTTGACCGGTAATCCGATTTGTTTACACTTTGATAGGGGTCTCTTTCCATACATCCCCTTTCTGGGAGGAGAGAGTTAAGGGGTGATCGCTGTGTACTGTGTGCTCATGAGGCGTTGGGCTGAGTTTACTAATGAAAGCCTTCTAAATCCATACATAATATAATACATCTCTGGTATTAATATTTTATTTACATAGTTTAGTTAACATAGTTTTTAAAAAATATTTTTATTTTTTTTACAAGGTGCTATTAGTTTTTTCGACATGGAAAACATGTTCCGACCTTTTAGACAGAATATTTTTTTGGATCTACGCAGTTACTACACGTATTAAATAATATGTTTTGGTTAAAATAATAACATAGAAACGTCGATGTTTTTTTAAAAAAAAAAATATATTTTATTAGAGAAAACCAACATTATTTATTAAAACATACACAAAAGTCCAATTACAGGCTTTCATATTTCGAACATTTTAAATGTCTAACACAAACGTAAATCTACTTACTAACTTTTCAACAAACTAAATTTCTATGAACCATAAATAAAGGTGTGTCATAGGGCACATTATTTATTGATGTGTCTTGGGTCCACTACATTTATAACAAACAACTCAGTCCTATGCAAACATTGATACTAATTTTATATATAAATATCTCAGAGCATTAAAAACATATAAGATACACGTATAACATGACTGAATACCTTTATTTATATTGGGCACTAATAAATTTTAGTAATTACTTAGGTAATCAGGCTTCAAATGTTTGAAATTATTGTTCTTGAAATTCATGACAAATGTAACATAAGATCAATAAACGTCGTAAAGACAAAATTAGAAAAAAAGACAAAGGCGATGGAATACAAAGCTTAGAAATAAATCAACAAATTACTTTCTTTTTTTTAACTTTTTATTTCCTAATTGGCTACCCAACCACACCTTACTAGTTAATCTTGTATTGAGGCAGGAATGACTTTTTTTTCAGTTGAGACACTGGGTATTCAACACATTTTATTATAAATGAAGTTTTCCACTAACTGCTCCTATACGAGTATGTCCATAATCCATATTTTTATTTCAACTTTTTTCATTCATTTTTTTAATCATTAAATCATACAAATTTTTTGCAGTCTTATTAGTAACAACAAACACATTTTGGGACAGAAAAATAGTTACATATAGGTATAGTAATAATAGTAATATAGTAATATGTAATAATAGAGTGATAATAGGTTCTTAAAACTCAAATAATATGGCAAGTTAAATATTATTAAAAAATGCAATTAAGTTTAAACAAACATTACAATAAAACATTTACATTTAGTAAGAATATCTGAGGTAAAACGAATACTTAAGGCTAAATTTCGCCTTTTACGTACCTCCTAAAGAAGTTATGTTAAATTTTATATTGTCATTTTTTTTTATATTCTAAAGGACTCCGGTAACCTGTTGTATTCACTACAAGCGAGGTACAGAATGAACCATAGATCTTACCTCGTCGTGCGTGATTAAGGTACGTGAATATTTTGACTCTGTCCCGTATTATACCGGTGGACTGAAAGTGGTGGTTGAAGGTATAGCAGGAGCGAATCGTGTATAGAAGCGATTATGCGCAGCTTACCATTATATTTGACTATCCATAATAATGTTTCACGGTGACTTTATTTACAGAAAAACAAACAAATAATTAATTTTTTTTTAAAATCATTGCCACCATTTGTATTTTTCTCCAAATATAAATAAACATATTAATAAAGTGTGCCCAGCGCCAGCAATGAGATATACAAATAATAATAAAACTTCATACAAATAAGTGTACTATATTTTGAACGTATGAAACCCAGTGGTGGGATTTTTCTCCTGGAGTAAACTTGCAGATTACACAAATTCTTTGAAGATTCTCAATTTGGAAAACAGTATTTCAAACATTATTTTTTGAAGACTTTTTTTTTAAAGATGATACTTTTGACATATGACTGGCATCACATGTGGTGCTCGACGCGGCCGTTTTTGGCATTATTAATTTCTAGAACAAATCGGCCAGTTGACATTTCAATCGTAATGAAAAGGTCTAATACTGACTGCATTTAATGTGCTATTTTTTATAAACTTTTATTTAAGTTATGTGTTAAATTAATGATTAATATAGATACAAAATATAATATATCACGAAGTTACGTCGTTTGAGTTGATTTCATAGATAAGAGTTAGTGTATTACAAAGAACCACAGAAAAATAGCAATTTATAGTATATATGTATCACTTATATTATAATATAATGTATGTATAATGTAAAATAATGTATTATGTACCTACTATGTTGGTACAAATAAATTATATTTTTATAGCTTACCTGTAAATAAAATTACCGTTTGCCACTGAGGTATAGCCAATATTAGTAAGAGAATTTGTTTTTACGATTTGAAGCACTGTTTTTGCGCTCTCATAATTCGGTATGACCAAAAATGGGAGAATGTCAATATGTTTGTAAATGTCTTTGACAAGCATTTACATTGGTTCCTTGAGCTTATGCGACCAGCCGTTGAAGATTCTTGGTTCTATGAACAGGTGACTTCGCTGTCCGTACACCGTTAGGAATTTAGGTACTTTAAAAAGTTCTGTGAACGAAAACCTCGTTTTCGTATGCTTTGTTTTATCTTTTAGGGTCTAAAACAGAGTGACTTTCAAAAATATTTTTCTTATACTCATTACGTCGAACCATTGTTAATACTTCTTCTTTGGGTGTACGGGTGGGCACTTTCAAGAGGAGTTTTATATTGGCTCTATGTGCAAAATTCATGGATAATTGTTTGTATGAATATAAAACATTAATTTCATAGAATTAAATATGATTTTCCTTGTATGTCTTTAATTGGTATATTTTTACAAACTGGGCTAAAAGAGAGGCAAAGGGTGAAAGACACGTTCTAACTTTACGTACTTGAAATAACTTTTGTGTTCATTCTTACGTAGAACTACCCTTACGTACTCTGGAGTACATTCCAAGAGCTTGCACTGCTTTGTACTTTTTTACAAGAAGACTTAGAAAATCTTATAGGACGTAAAGTACATGCCTACATTTTTCCTTTAATGGAACATTCAAGTACAAAAATTTAAGGACGTTAACATTTTAAAAGAAAACCATAAAAGACAAACCATTAGAAATATGTTTACTATCTTTTATGTTCATAAATTGACTGAACATTTTATTAAATTCTTAAAATACGAGGAAAACATTTTTGAAAATATTTTATTATTTTTACTACAGTATTCACGTCATGTTAGCATGTTTTTATAAATACTGGTATATTATTTTATTAGAAATTCTTCATCATCATTTCCCTATCCGCACCCAGGGGTACATAAGTCACTATATTGGTGTGCTAATTGCGGCGTATCTCGATCATTTTTGTTACACAAAAGGTAAGGTTCACAAAGAGTTACATTATATTCTCAAACGAATACCGCCTAAGTTATGATTTTCTTGGAAAGCAGTGTCATTACGCTGCCGGAATTTGCCATGATGCGGTGGGCGGAATAAAATGCCTGTCTTAACGGTGTCCAGATGCAAACTTAATGAAAGCGGTGTCGTTATCTAGCGTCTGTGACCACTTATCTGTCAAAAATTTCCGCTGGAATAGGCGCCTTCGACCTGTCATATTTTTGCTATTATGGTAGCTGAAACGTCGGAACGAAACCAAACTTACACGTGACCGTGAAAACCCACACACGTAGATATTCGAATATAATTTTCCAGTCATTCTCTATTAGATGCCTTCCCGAATACTGTGCAAAAAAGACAACGGATCGTCGGACTGATTATACCTTGCTAAAACCGACCAAGTCAAGTCTCGTAGTCCCGTATTCTGTACCCCAAAACTGAACCGAGTATGTTCTTAAAAAAAGTATCAGAAATTTATTTTCAATATCAGCACGGTTTGTTTATTTTAAAAATAGTTACTATATTTGTATACCGTACGTTAGGAGGATGCAAATAAAACTAGACGGCTTTAAAGATTTTTAGATGGACTTATACCTATATATTATAGTGGACTCAGTATTGATGTGGACATTTTCGGTCGATTATTTAGGATAGTTGTTGAATGTGCAACTTGAGTGGTTTATGTTATGTATATGTGCGGCATGTAAGGTATATGTTTGTGTATGTTTTATATGTGCGTTCATGTGTGTGTACGTGGATGGTTCGGAGTGTGCATTCGGTATTTTTATTTATTTTAATTTACCAACGATAACCTGCATGGAAAACGCAAATGTTAACAATTTTTATTTTCTCACTTGAATTTCTTATTTATTTATTTTTTTGTCACATTTAATGTTTACATCTTTTGAATAATTTATAAAAACTTAATTAATTTTTAATACTTTTTGTGTATGACTGTATGTTTTCTGAATAAAATAAAGTAAAATAAGACAATTTATTTTTTCTTAACTTTACTCTTCATACACTCTGCCGCAGAACAATATTTTTAATTCAATTTCCCCCGAAAACGGTTCATTGAATTGGCCACTTCCTTATTATATCACGATTCGGTTAAATTCTGAACTTTGTTTGTGACCGTTTAAATTGAATTAGAACATGGTCACTAATCTTGACATCACAATTTTCAAGACCAAACGTATCGCGTTTTTGTAGAGAAATATTTTTTATCAATTTTATTTTTTTAAATATGTACGAAAACATTTCTCCACGGGATTGATATTAAAAATACAACTATTTTTTCTTGATCCATTTCACATATTTTATCAGTATTTGTAGTATGCTATATTTTCTTATTGGGCCTCCTTGCCTATTGAGGTGAAAAAAAATAATTTACAGCTAATGCTGCAAAAAAATATTGTTTAAACAAAGGCAGGACATGCCAAGGAGTTCGATTCGTACCTCGTAGTTCCGACGTGAATATCCGACGAACTATTTACTAGTGAATGTCAGGATCTTGAGAACCTGATGCCATGTAAATTGTATAAGCGTTGCTGTTTTTGCATAAACCAGTGATTATAATAAAGAATACTAAAATATCAAAAAATCAATTATATTTTATATTTGTCAAGCGACTTTAAGCCGGCATATTCTCACGAAGAAGCCCTACGGTGCATGA